>NC_137157.1:24717512-25317512 GCF_951394435.1 Stenella coeruleoalba | reverse complement strand
CATAAAATAAATAAATTTTTAAAAAAATTTAAGTGTTTAAAAAATAAATTACAAAAGCAGTACGTGACCAATGAAAGAAAGTCAAGCAATGCAGACATATGCAAAATACAAGGTGAGAATTCTCTTTCCCCTGCAGGGGTAAATACTGCTATAATCTATCTGTCAGAACTTTTGAGATGCTATATTAATTTTTTTTTTCTTTCTTTTTTTTTTTTTGCGGTACGTGGGCCTTTCACTGTTGTGGCCTCTCCCGTTGTGGAGCACAGGCTCCGGAGCGCAGGCTCAGCGGCCATGGCTCACGGGCCCAGCCACTCCGCGGCATGTGGGATCTTCCTGGACCGGGGCACGAGCCCATGTCCCCTGCATCGGCAGGCGGACTCTCAACCACTGCGCCACCAGGGAAGCCCGAGGTGCTATATTATTATAAATGTGTTTTGGGGATGGGAGCTAATACTATAAGTATTGTTCTGTCATTTTCTTCACTGAATAGTATATTGTGGGCATCTTTCTACTCTTTTAAAAAATAGACATTATTTATATTCTTCTTTTTAATGTGTAGTAGCTATTTTATATAAAGTGAAATGGAAAAGAAGGCAACCTGGCAATTTTGAAACTTAAGAAAATCCTATATCTGACATACTTAAAATATTTTTCTTGGTATGATGTACTTACCACCATGTTTTATAAGTTGCTGGTAAATGATGTCTACTAGTTAGCATTCCATCTATGAGGATGAGATAGGAATAGGTAAGAAACTAAGAGATATGCTACAGGTTATAAAAGCAGACTTCGTAAGAGTATGTATAGTATAATTCCAATTCTATAAGAGGTATGTATATGCATACAAAGTAGTCTAGCAGCATCTACACTAAACTGCTAACAGCTATTATTACGATTGTTGGAATATAGGCATTTTTTTTTCTCATTATGGTTTTCTGTATTTTCAACAGTGAACTTTTATTACTTTTTAAATTAGTTAAAAAGTAAATGTAAGGGCTTCCCTGGTGGTGCAGTGGTTGAGAGTCCGCCTGCCGATGCAGGGGACACGGGTTCGTGCCCTGGTCCGGGAGGATCCCACATGCCGCGGAGCGGCTGGGCCCGTGAGCCATGGCCGCTGAGCCTGCGCGTCCGGAGCCTGTGCTCCGCAACGGGAGAGGCCACAACAGTGAGAGGCCCACGTACCACACACACACAAAAAAAGTAAATGTAATATAAAAAAATGCAATGCATCTGATGAAAAAGTTCACGTTCAACAGCTACAGAAAGTAAACCCATCTGAATTAGCTTCCACTCCATCCCCAAACCCTAGAATATAAGAGTAGAAATACCAGGTCCTTATTTGATTTTCTTAGTTTAAGGAATTAGATTTGAGTTCCCTCATTAAGAGAAGGTAATCTTTAGCATCAGTGAAAGAGTTGATCAGGAAATGAGGCAAAAATCAGGAGATCATATTCCTTTATTACATATATGAAATATAAAAAATTAACAGAGCAATATATATATATATTTTGCAAGTCCACAGGACCTCAGGAAAAATATGTTCTGTATGTGAAGTTAATCTTATGGCACTGTGGTTCAGGTTTTATATATTCAAGTACAGAAGAAGTGATATGTATAGTGGTTATGCATGAGTACAGAAGAGAAATAATAATGAAAAACTGTAATTTGGTGAACTATCACATACATTGAGTCAAAAAATGAGTGAATAGAATGACCATATACTGTTAATAAAGACAAGGAGGAAACTGTTTCCATATTCAGGTTTAAATACTAAACACAAAAATAAAACAAATTGTGTCTACAATAATTTTTGAAGTGTATACAAGTGCATTGCAAATAAATGGGCTTTTAAAATTTAAAGTCCATTTTCTCTTTATCCAAGCATTTTCTACACTTATGACTCCTTTCTCTTAGAGTCTCTTCTTGTTCAGTTTTTTTAAAAGTTTCATCATGGCCGGTATCTGTGGAATCTAACCTCTATCCCAAAGCTGAGACTTCATGCAAACATATTCTCCTTTCAGGTTGCATCTTCACATAGTTACTCTCAAGTGTTCAAGTTTAAAGAGTACAACTTCCACTTTTTTTCCACACGTAGTGATAGTGCTTCTGTTTCAGCAGGTTTTCTTACGTGCCCTTTTCTTCTTTTTTTTTCTGTCAACGGCAGTCTCCAAACTTTCACAACACAAGTGGTAGGTAGTAAAGTGCTTTATACAATGAAATACTATATACATGTGGAGAGGTTCCATTTAACACCCCACAGACCAAAGTTCACACACATCACGCAAGAGAAGGCTCTTTTTAAGAAACACCTTTTCTGATAGTAGGGTTGGGGATTCCTTAAAATCTCATTAATTACTCCAAGTAGCACAAATGTAAGTAACATATCTGAAGATGGGAGGAGTCCTTGTTACATGCATTGCCCTTAATGGATTACTGCTAAATATCTTACTGCTATTAAAATATTCTTAATAGTTATGAATTTCAGAATCAGTCCTATAGAAAATAGGTATCGGTATTGGATTTTTCATTCCACTTTATGAAACAAACTGTATTTAAACATGGGCCCAAAAGAGATAGGGTAGACAAGGGCCATGCATTGGAACATTTCTATATATTTTGGCACTAAAAAAAATTTCCAGTTTCATCTTTGAGGTCTCCTTTCCATTAAGTTTGTGTTTTGTACATAGAGAATTGCCATTATGTGCTATACACCTTTTCTGCTACTTGCACTCTCTTTTCAAAATATCCATGACTTTTCTTCCAAGAGATGGTTTCCAGTGCTGGACAAAACTTTTCATATTCACGACTAGTTTGCCTGTTCTTACATCCTCATGTCCTGCTACAAGGTACTCCAAACCTGAAAGAGAACAAAATTAGGGACTATGTAGTATCATAGTTTAGTGAAGGGAGAGATGTGACTTTAGCAGTTTTATATATACATGGTTCACAGTTTTATAAATTCATAGTTGAAATAGGGAGTCATATGCAATAATAGCTGACACTTAGTAAATATTTATTATGTGCTAAGTGCTCTAAATGTATTATCTCATTTAATCTTGAAAATAACCCTATGAAGTAGGTATTACCTTTCTTCTTTCCTTGTTTTACAAATGAGGAAACAGAGGCTTGGCAAGATTGAGAAACAGTGTTTGCCAGTAAGCAGTGCACGCTGACTCAAGTTCAGACCTGTCTGATTGTTGAACTTTTACTCTTTCCCTCTATGGTGAAGAAGTGAGGATTCTGTGACTACTTAACATGCTGCTACAGTTCAATATTTCTTGGAGACTCACTATGTATAGTAGTGTATATTAAGGAGGATTTTATAAAAGTGAAACAATCATTTGGGAAAACGTATTGGAAGAGAGCTATGGATTATACAAAATAACACATATCTCCTATATAAAGTCAGTGTGTTTTTGGAATATAGAATGTTTGTTTGTCATACTTAAAAAAAAGATGAGACTTGACTAGTGCTGACTTTATAATTCAAAATTCTTTTCAGGCTTCAAGTAAAAATTTTGGCTAACAAACATAAGAATCCAAAAGGACAATCTCATTATCCATACATTAATAAAAAGAAATGTGATAATCTCCCTCGGTACATGTCTGTAGTAATATCAATATTAGTATTTTGAAACAATTTTCTTTAATATTATAGGGTAGAGCAAATAAGTAATTACATTTATAAAATAAAACTTTCCTATATAAGATCAAGAGACATATACTTTAAAACTCAAGTTAAGGGAAAACACAAGATGTTAAAATTCAATTGAAAATATCAATTTAAGCTCATGGTTTAATATATACAGTCTTGTTCATTCACTAAAATGGCTTTAAAAATGTCATTCCAGTGGTAATGAACACCTGTAACAAACATAATGTCTCTAATAACAGGTCTCACTAAAGACAAAACAAAACTAAACAAGGCTTCTTGAAGAAATGCTTTTTTTAGGTCCAGGGCAGGAAGATACAAGGTAAGCATGGGATTTCTTATTGTGCTAAAAAAAGCAAGGAAGCTCTCAAAGCTTAATGGGAATCATTTTAAAAGGATACAGGAACCAGCAAGGGAGGGTTATAACTCACCAAAGTTGTGATAATTTGAGCACCAAGAATGTAATAATTGTGTGTGTGTTAATATACTGAATCAACAAAAATCCACAATTCCAAAGTGATACTCAAAAAAGAGAAATCCAGAGAAAAATTAACTTGTCGTCTTGAGACAGTTGTTAAAACCATTCCTTACTTTGGAAATTGAAAATTAAAGGAAAGAATTTAGCATTTATCGTGCTTTTATAATAGGAACTATATTTCATGGTAACCTAATAGCCCAGCTTGGGAGAGAAAGTCCTCTTACAGAATAATGTTAATTGATAAATGAAGGGAATTAGGTGAAATTAGAAAAACATCATTTCTCAAAATTCTAATGAAATTATTCATTGAGGAAGGGATTGCCAATTGAATTGGTGATAAAAATCATTAAATTGAATAGTTAATGGGGAACTGGATGTTTGCTTAGTGACTAAGTAACTCATACTCATTGTTTTCTAGTCTCAAAAGGAAACCCAATGGAGAGATCAGACTGTAATCACTCCAACCCCAGAGTCAAGTTTAGCAACCCTGACGGTGGGTCATCCAGGTACTATATATCTTGTGATGTGATTTAACATGATGTGATTTAACATGAAGCACACAACAATATCTATGATGAATTCTAGACAAAATGTTTATCTTGAGTCTATCAAGCTTTTCTTTATGATTACAAGAAATATAGGAAGTAGAGAGACAAGCTAAATGACACCACAAAGAACCAACCAGACAAATATAGAAGGCAGGATAATCTACAGGACACCTGGCCTGGTTTCTTCAACAATAATAATTTCTTCAATACTAAAAAGAAACTCTGCATGAATAAAAGATACTTGAGGGACTTAAAAACTAGATACAATGTGTGATTCTGGATTGAATACTGGCAAGGACAAACCACGTCTAAAGAACATTTTGGGATCAATTGGGAAATTGGAATATGATCTGAGTATTAGAGTATATGAAAATTAAAACTGAAGGTAAAGATAATAACTGAATAAAGTAGGTTGCAGAATGAAGCATATACTTATGATTTCATTTTTGTTAAAATATATACATATATATATACGTAAGATGGATTATAAGGTATTTAAATTCTTTAAAGGGTAACCTTAGCTTCTTCATGAAAAAGAATCCCAATATTTGATTAACAGACTAGTTAAAACATAATCGTCTTAAAAAAAAAAAAAACCCAAAACATAATCATCTTGATATTGTTTGTATCATCTCTAAAATAATAAAATCCTCATTTAAAAATATGATAAACAATTTTTAGGAAACTTTCAGTGTTAAGTCTAGTATTTTAAATGAATTTACTTTGAAACTATAAATAGAACAAATATTATAGGAGTTTGCCATTACTTTGAAGTATAAATATAAATTAAACTAATAAAATGATGCTGAATAAATCCATAAATTATGGAACAGCATCATGCCAAACGTTAGCATGGAAAACAATGTTACCTGTTGTATCACTTATTAGCATTTACATTTTATCTTCCTATCTCTGCTTTTGACATCTACCTTGCTATAAGTTTTTATTTATTTATTTATTTATTTTTATTTTTTGGCTGCGTTGGGTCTTCGTTGCTGTGCGCGGGCTTTCTCTAGTTGTGGTGAGCGGGGCCTACTCTTTGTTGCGGTGCGCGGGTTTGTCATTGTGGTGCCTTCTCTTTGTTGCGGAGCACAGGCTCTAGGCACGCGGGCTGCAGTAGTTGTGGCATGCAGGCTCAGTAGTTGTGGCTCACAGGCTCTAGAGCGCAGGCTCAGTAGTTGTGGCACACGGGCTTAGTTGCTCTGCGGCATGTGGGGATCTTCCCAGCCCAGGGCTCAAACCCATGTCCCCTGCATTGGCAGGCACATTCTTAACCACTGCGCCACCAGGGAAGTCCCAACCTTGCTATAAGTTTGAGGGTGCAAAGTTTACTTTGTATCCATAGAGAAAGAAAATATTATACTTTAGTGCTAGTCTTGGTATTCTAATATATATGATTGATGAATGAGTAAATGTATGTATGAATGTAGGAATGAATGAATTTGCAGGGATGCCAATTAGATTACTCCTTTTCAAAAGTAGCGAAGGAAATGTTGGCGTGTAAAGTTTCAGAGTTTTCTTATCAGCTTTCTTTGGCCTTAGCTATTGAACTTGTAAAATGGAAAAACAAAGTGAAATGAAAGAGTGTCTGGTTTTGCTTTGGCAGGTTCTAGTCTTTTCATCAAAGTGAATAAACATGTTTTCAAGAATTCTTTGAATAATTGTGCTTATGTTTTCAATTGTGATGAGCTCAGTTGATTCTTTTACTCTATTTGGCAGAAATCTGATTAGGAAGTGTAATTCACTTCCTGGAGGGTGGCTCAGATTGTCAAAGCTTTTGTTTATAATGTCTTACTAAAAAACGGAGTGGATTTCTTTCTTTCTTTCTTTCTTTTTCTTTTGCCAAAATAGTAGAAAGTGCTTATAGAAAGAGCCCCGGGAAACAGAACTTAAATTGATGACTCCTAGTCTCCGGTATTCAAAATCCAAGATTCTGATTACTTCATTTGTTCTTTGTAAACATATTTATTTTAAAATGTCTTTAAATTTTTCCTTATTAAAATTTAGATTAATTTAAATAAAATATGAAGAGGTATAAAAGGGTGTGAGAGATTAGTCAATGGTCAAAAGTCAAGAGTTTTATATCACTGTGTAGATCGTTTAGGTTGTGGGGAATATTTTATTGATAGTTTTTCTCTCTCTTTCTCTCACTCAGTTATCTATTTCTCTCAAATTTATTAACCAAAACCCATAAATGACTTCTTAACATAACTGTGGTTTCCTGGACTTAAATTTGAAAAGAATTAGATCCAGAACACAAATTATGCACCTGTTTCAGCAGTGCCATTAAGGCACAGCTGGCAACTTCATAAACAAGGAAATACAGAAGATTAAAAAATATATTATTTGTTTTACTAGAACTTACTCTGTGGGTACTTTGTTACTATTATTTGGGTACTAATGGTAGGCCCTGGAGATAGTATGGTCAAAAATCTAAATCCCATCCTCAAATTTAATGAGGGAGACAGAAATAAGCAGCTTACGACACAGTATGAGTGTACTTGTAGAGTGAACAGATATGAATCCCATCCTTACTTGCTTGCCTCTATGTCTGCCACAATGTTTTAAAGTGCAAATTTTCCTCCACTCCAAGTTTCTCTAAGATTCTGTAGTTTTGTTGTTGTTTGTTTGTTTTTGCTGTTTCTAATTTGAAACCAAAAGGTCATTTAATGAAAAAGAAGATGATGAGAACTTGAGAGTTGTTTTCTATCCAGGAGAAACAGATGCTTCTCATGCAACAGTAAAAATGAATTCGATATTATTTGCACAGATGGAATTTTGCATTTGAACTTCCTTTTGGGAGCAAGTTCTAACCAGGGCATCATAATAGGACCTAGCTTTCCAATACAGTATTATTGGCAGATAAATTCATGAAAGTGCTTTCCTTGCTACTGACACCTGGAACCAATCTGAGACTTCTCTTTCAGGACAGAAAATATTATATTGCTGGATTTTAAAATATTTTACTTTTATAGAGCATGTGAAAGAGAAAAAATTTTTTGATGTCAGTTCAACGAATTCCATTTGGATTTTCCCTAGATCAGATGGTGAAAAGGAGAGATACTCTTGCTGAGTTTATTTAGGTTGTGGTTCAGAGAATGTAGGACAAGCAGCAAATCAGCAGAAACACGGTAGGTAACAAGCTAGAAGAGACTAATGCTCACCAGGGTTGAGGATTGGACAAGTGCAGCCTCTGTTAGTCCATGATTCTGGATATAATGTTCGTTTTCCTCGTAAAATTTTCAATTTGGTGGATTTTAAGACTTTTTTAATCTTCACATTGACCTCAGCATGAGATCCTTTATCATGAGCTGATAAAATCTTTATTTTTAGCACTGTAACAACACAATTCCAAAAGTCAAAATGCATAGAATTTCATACTATCCTTTGAACTCTGAACAACTTAAATATGCATTTCAGAGTATAATGGAAAAGTGAACCAATGATGATAATGTGGAAATTTGCTTTAAAAATCATTAGGGATTAAGAGGTACAAACTACTATGTATAAAATAGATAAGCTACAAGAATATATTGTATTGTACAACACAGGGAATATAGCCAATATTTTATAATAACTGTAAATGGAATATAACCTTTAAAAATTGTGAATGGTTAGCTGTATACCTGAAACATATAATATTGTACATTAACTGTATATACCTCAATAAAAAGAAAGAAAATCATTAGGCTCATTGATTTTGCACTGACTTCATCTCATTTATCTATATTAACTATCCTCTTCTTTCTTAACATTTTTCAACTGCTACTTCTGTCCATATCACTATGCTAAGAGAATATCAGCCATTTGCCTACTGCAAATAAATCTTAAACACATTCAGCTATCAAATCTAAATAGAAAAAAGATGCACAGGAAGTAGAATTGTTATCCTGGTTTTTATTTAGATTCTGACTATATTATACTCTTATAGCTAGCTTTGTGTAATGTTATGACAAAAAGCAAAATGTTACTGCCAGGACATATTTTACGTATTCTAAAGAGGTTAAATAATATTATTGATTACTTAATTTTCTTCCCTGGTGTAACGCAAGCTGACTGGGATTAGGAAGCTGTCCTACGTGATGGCAGAGCTCCAGTTTTCGATATGACTCCTGATTCTATTATGTTCTTCCATCTATGAAATGGATGTGGATAGGGATCAAGTAATGGGATAAATTGGGGTGGGGAAAAACATAGACCTAAGGAACACTGAATGCAACGTTCTGTATTATTAGGAGAGTTCTTACTGGCTCATCTATATCTTGGAAGATGATGGAAGATTGTGTGTAATAAAAGAACCCTATCTTGGCTGGTACCATATCCTGAGAATATGGCTGTCAGATGGCCATGTTTTCTTTATAGATTCACCAAATGCACCAAATTATAGATTCACCAAATTTTAGACGTCTAAGGGCTCTTAAGAGCTCATCTAGTCTTGTTTTATGTATGAGGAAGCAAGTTTTAAGTGAACTGCTCAAACCTGTATGCCTGATTGATTAGAGGTGGACTTTGGACTAGAACTCTGATAAGATAAATGCATGAAGGGTACATATTGTAGTAACCCCTTGCACGTAGCCAATGCTCAATAAATGTTCACTATTATTTTTCTAGCTCAGAGAGAGCAGGAACCTTATCAATTCACTATTATAACTCAATAAATATTTGCTAAAAGAATAAAAATGAATCGAGTATTTTTTCTATTAAGTCAGAGAATGGGGAGGGGGAGACCATTTTTCCCCAAGTCTGTAGGTGTATTGCACTTAATAAGACCAAGATACTTCATGACATCATTAAAAGCATTCAAGTTCTCTTAAGCAGAAAATAATACAGTTGTATTAAAAGATATCAATGTGGTTGTAAATTCAGTCAAAGAGCTACTGAATCTATTTGATAATGAAAACCAGTTGATATTTCTATTGAACTGAATGACTTTGGACTAAATTGTCATATTTTTTTGCTTTTAATAGTAAATACCTTTCCCTCTAAACTGACTTTTCTTTACTGGGCACTATGCATTTCAAAAGTTTGCTTCTATTATTTAACCAAGTTGGCAGGTGAAAGGAGGGAAATATGCACATAATTTTAGATAAGATTTATGAGGTTTTTAACATTTGTGTTTTTATCTTTTATGAGAATAAATACAATGTTATCAAGAACGTAAACATTTTGTTTCAGAAATCATGACTTAAAACTTTCTCTTCATTGTAATGCATAAATAATAAATATTGCTGTATACATTATGGAATAATAAAAAGATTCAGACTCTAGTCAATGATATGTTGGCAAGATAAGGCATCTTTAATATACTTAATAATAAACATAAAGCCATTTAGAATTTGAAGATAGTAACAGTCTTTACTTAGGGCAATGGCATTTTCCTTTGTCCATACACTGTATTTTCCTGGCATTTGGAAGGTAGAGGAGTCTAGAGTATATAGAGAGGGCAGGGAAGAGACTCAGGCAGAGAGCTTGTCTCAAGGCCTCCCCACTATATTTCCCCTTCCTTCCCTAACACTGACTGAGTATCTAGTATGTGCAAGGTAATGTGCTGTGTGCTTTTCAAAAATCTCATTTCATGGGGAAGGGGGCGTCATCCCTATTTTACAGAGGAGGAAGTCTGGAGACGTTAAGTTACCCACCCAATAAACCACAAATAAAACCCATGTAGGTCTGAGCCCAAAGCCTGAGCTTTTAATCACTGTGAAATATACAGCTTTAAACTGATTTCTGCCTAGTAGTACTACAGGATAAACTGGCTGAGAAATCATTTAAGTGGCTAGAGACTTCCCTTTTAGATTACTAATACAAGAAGCATTTATAAGAAAGGATTACGTGTCATGATTTTTTTCTTTTTCTTGTTTGCCTCTTTTCCACATAGCAGGATAACCCTGCTTTTGCTCTAAAGCCTCCTGCTCTCACCATTACATTCAACACCATCTCTATTAGAAGAATCTAGGTCAAGGCCGACTACTATGTTTACTATTATTATATAAGACTAGTGCTTTGATTTACTGTGAATGTGATAAACCAGGCCACCCATTTCCTTAAAAACTCTTCCTACTTAGTTTGAATAGATCCTTAGAAGCATTCAAGCACTTCAAACTCACCGTATGAATATTTCATTCCACAGAATGCCTTGGAGTTTCTTAACACCTGTTCCTTACACTCACATTTACCTACAGAAAGTAAATGAACATGGTGTTAGTTATTTAGAAAAAAAGTAAAACAAAACAAAACAAACAACAATCGCAAGTAAATTCAAGAAATCTTTGGAAGACTTTCAAAATGCCTTTGTACATAGTCTATAATAGCATTCTTATACTTATTTATGTACCTGTTTCCTCTCTAGACTGTGATCCTTGAGGACGATGGTTATGTCTTATTCATCTTTATATGCTTAAAGCCCAGAATGGATACGATTTTCATTCTTTTTTTTTTTTGGCCATGCTGCTCAGCTTGTGGGATTTTAGTTCCCTGACCAGGGATCAAACGCGGGCCCTTGGCAGTGAGAGCACAGAATCCTAACCACTGGACCACCAGGGAATTCCCCAGGATTTTCATTCTTACTGATTTAACAATTAGATATAATTCTACCTCTTCCCTAACCCCTCCCCTCCTACCCTCACACATTGCATTTTATAGGCACTGAGTGGCATAACAGCAGGTAACATTTACTGGGGAGCACTTACTACATGCCAGACACTATTTTAAGTCTTTTACATTTATTTACTAAGTATTTATTTATTATTTATTTACTATTTACAATAGTCTGAGATTCTAACAAATAGAAATTTGACAGGAATACAGAGATAAAAGGATGAGCAAAGAAATGTAAGAGAAAGAGGAGAGAGTGTTCATGGAAGAACCAGTTGTTCTGTTTATCCTGGGTACAGACTGAGTTGAGGATAATAGAAGGTATCATGGAGGACCTTGACTGATATGCAGTTAGGGCCTGAATTTAATTTGTTAGATAAAGGGGAATTTTCAAAGCTATCAGCTTAAAGAAGTTACATGAATTTAAAAATATATATATGAAAATTAATCTGGCATTACTGTATCAAAACTATTGGAATGGAGAAAATATGAAGGCAGGGACCAGTTAGAAACTCGTGAAATTGGTAACACACAACAGTAACTAAATTGAATACCAACTATAAGCCATAAACTTTATAAGGAATTTTATCCATATGATCTTATTTAATATTTACAGTTAGGTTATGAGATAAGTACTATTAACAAATGAAAAAAGGAAGGCTCAGAGAGGTTAATTAGCTTGTTCAAGGCAGCGTATAGCTAACAAGTAGAAAAGCCAGATTTTAAGCCTGGGTTGGGGAGAATCTGAAGCCCCCAATCTTTCCATTGTACTGTCTTTCTAAGGCAGATGGGATGTGGGTCTGAGAGGTGGCCATGGGTGTAGATAGGAAGAAATATCAAGGGATGCTGCAGAGTTAGGGTCTACAGGTCTACAAATCCTGTCACTGCATTGGATGAGGACAAGCATCCAATTTTATGAGGAAGCATAAAAATGTACTTGAAATTTTCAGCCAAGGTGACAGAGAGGATTGTAGTTTCACTAACAGAAATAGGGAAGTTAGGAGAAGGAGAGCATTTTAGGAGTGTATTACATTTTTTTTTTTTTGTAGTAATCAATAGTCTAACTTAATTATTGAAAGTTTATTGAGTAGCTCATAGAAAGGAGAAAAAGCCGAAGAACCAGAACTCTGAAAGGACAAGAAACAAGAGAGCGCCAGAGATCTATTGGGCAGTCTCTTTACGGCTTTGCCATTGGAATCATGAACTCTAATCATTTTCAGAATTTGCCACTTTCAGCTCAAGATTTAAACTCTAGGGACAGAACATCTGATTGACCTCTCTAAGACTGTATTAAATGGCGGAAGAGTGGTTCCCCAAAGAAAAACTGGGTTGAGCTACCACAGAAATAGCAAGAAAGAAGGGGAAAGGGATCTGGTCAGGCAAAAAACAACAGAGGTCTAGTACGAGGAGAATATAATGAATTAGAGATGCTGACAGACATACATGTGGAAATGAGAGTGTGATTCTGGTGAGACTAGGTAGGTAGATATGGAAAAAGGAAAATATTGACATATCGGCTCTAGCTAAAGTTTCTTGAGAAACCAGAACGAGATCTGCAAGTAGAAAATCACAGTGGAATTAAATAGTGGGAAAGATTAAATCAAAGATGCTTAAAATGAGCTGTTGTGATTTGTTAAGTAATATTGCTTATCATCTAAACAAAGCAGAGGATTGCTCATTCAGAAACTGTAGTAACCTGAGTGGACAGCTCATGGCCTTTGATGATTCCACCAAAGCAGAAGAGTATGGTAACTACCATGCATATCTTACTCCTCAACATAATGCTCTTCCCTTTGTCCTTGAGCCTATAAAAACATGAGTAGGGAGGGACAATATTGGGGTGGGGGAGTGGGAGGTACAAACTATTGGGTATAAAATAGGCTCAAGGATGTATTGTACAACATGGGGAATATAGTGAATATTTATAGTGAATATAGTAATAACTGTAAATGGAAAGTAACCTTTAAATATTGTATAAAAAGAAAAAAAATTAATAAAAAGAACATGAATAAGTCTGTTACTTGAAGACCTTTCCTTGGCTGCTTTCCAATACTCCCTTTTCATATGCTAAGAAATCAGACATTAAAATTTGCTTTTGAATAAATCTTTTTTTGATTAGGCTTCAGCCCAGATGTGTTTTCTTAAAAGAAATTTGGAAGAAGAGGAAAACCTATTTAGTTATACTGGGTTGTTAGAACGTTTCAAAAAAAAGTATTGCTTACAGTTCTCTGGTACTAGTTAAAGCCAGTTTTGTTGGACAGGAAGTGAAATTTTACATCTGATGCTCTCTACCCCACAAGAAGTGGTAGAAATTAAGAGTATCTTGGTATAGTGCATTATATTCCTAGTTATGGAAACTTATGGCAGGTAAATAGGTATGTAGGCACATAGATTTGAAAATGAACCACAGTGCTTAGAAAACTGATTATCACTTTTCTGTTGAAAAAGGTACGCAGGGGCACTATTTTATACTCATTGGGAATACTGCTGTAGCAGGAGACTGAACAGTCTCTTCCTCAATCCGGAGCTCATCCAGATGAATTTCAGAGACTCTCTGGGGACATCATAGACCTAACAGCTGTTATGGATGTGAGAGTCCGGAGTTAGTCTGATGCCAGCACCGTTATGTGCTTCATTAGTGTGCTGCCAGCTCCCTCCCTAGTAACATGACGATTGGCTTAATGAATGTCTTATGGCACTAGAACCTTGATTTTTACAGATTTGGCTTGGCAGACAAAGTTGGAGAATTCTGAAAACAATTGTGTTAGAAAAAGAGAAGAAATCTTTCAAAAGTGGTTATTAAAGTTAACATCATAGAATTCAGACTACGTAGCATTAAGGTACAAAATTAATGGGAAAGATTTTTCCTTTTCAAATGCTAAAAAAGATAAATATGACAATTTCATATTACCTTATCTTTCCCACCTTCTTTCCTGTTGTGAATTAAAATGAAACCAATTAGGAAAATGATCATAAGATTATGTTAAGTGAAAAAAAACCCATGATATGGAATTGCAGATACCAAGTGTTTCTATAACTTGAGTTCTTGATTCTTGAAAGGTCCATAAATTCTCTATGAGAAGGTGTTAAAACTGTGGTTTCTTACTCTGCTTCAGCCACACTGGCCTCCTTGCTGTTCCCTAAATAAGTCAGGCCTAGTCTCACCTCAGGTTTCTGTACTTGCTGTATCTTCTGCCTAAACTCTCTTTCCTCTGTTATCTGTATAGCTCACTCCCTTACCTTCCTCAGGTTTTTTTCTCAAAAGTCCTTTCATAGGACTTTTCTGATCACCCCATTTAAAAGTATGTCCCTCTCAAGTATTTCTTATCCCACATCCCTGCTTTATTTGTCTATTATATTAAACATCATTAAATATTTACTTGTTTCTTAGCTGTCTTCCTCTGCATGAATGTGAACTCCTTGGAGACTGCGGTTTTTGTCTGTTCAGTTACTAGATTTACAGCACTGGCACGTAGTATGAGTATTCAATAAATATTTGTCAAATGAATGAGTCTATAAAGCATTCCTACAAATTAGTAAGAAAATTACAAATAGGAAATTCACAGAAAAAGAAACCATGAAAAATTACTAATCAGGAAAATGCAATTAAAATGACAAGATCCCATTTCACACCCATCAGATTGGCAAAAATTTAGAGGTTTGATAACATCAGTTTTAGAAGTCCAATAAATATTGAATGAATTAAACTGTGCCTGAGTTATTAACGAGTTAGAATACTGCTTGGCCCCTTGTATGTGCTATATAGACATTTGTTAAATAAGTACAAAGTACTTATTTGTGAGGATGTGGAACAACAGGGTGTCATACTTTGCTGGTGGAATGGAAATTTATGCAACCACTTGAGAGAGCTATTTGGCAATAAATGGTAAATTTGACAATAAGCACACTGTGACCCAACAGTGTCTAGATTGTACCCCAGAACAAGGGTCAGCAAACATTTTCTATAATGGAACAGATAATAAATATTTTAGGCTTTGTGGCCATGGGGAAAAATTAAAGATTTTATGTAGGTACTTATATAACCATTTAAAATAACTTATATAACCATTTAAACCTTAGAGCAGGCAGCTTAGCCTGTAGAAAAGTAGATGGCAGGCCACATTTGGCCTGAGGGCTGTAGTTTGCCAGCCCCTGATCTAGTGAAACTCCTTCTCAAGTACACAATATAACACATATAAGAGAACATTCATGGTAGCATTATATATAATAGTGGAAAATTGGAAATTGGAAATAACCTAAATGGCAAACAATGGGAGAATACAGAGTGTTGTATTCATATAATAGAATGGATAAATCTAAAAAAAGTACACATTTAACTAAAAAAAAAAAAAATTCAAAGGGTAGGTAAGTTATCATGTACATGATATTTTTAAAACATTACATAAATATATAAATATATTAATTATATACTATTTTATATATATATATAGTAAAATAGTAAAAATGTGAAAGTGGATGATGAACACCAAAATTCACGTTAGTGGTTATTCTGTGGAGTAAGGAAGGCTAGTCAACTTGTAGATTGGTACATCAGGGGCTTCAAATGCATCTGTAGAATTTAAATGAAAATATGAGGCAATTATGGCAAAATCAAGATTTCATAACACTAGAAGGTGTTCATATGGGTGTTCATATCACATTTTTGGTGTTTGTCGTGTTTAATAATAAAAAATATTTTAATGTTATTTTAAGTTTTATTTGGATGATTTGGTGAGCACTTTACAACCAAATGCTGACAACAAGATTTCTTGTCCACATTTGTATTTGTGACGTGATTTAAGTTGATGCTAAATAGAACCACTTGAGTTTCTATGAGAAAAGAATAGAGATAGGATGAACACAGAAATTATGTGTTCACGCCAGTATCACAGCCTGCTCCTCAAATGACAGAACACGTAAACATCACAGGAAAATTAAATCAGAATAAAGAGGAGTATAGACTTGATAAACTCAAGGAATCATATTTATGTAGTAAACAGTGTTTTGGCTTCAGTAAAAATCATTTTTCATATTCAGTTAATGTTAATTTGAATTTTATTAGTTTTATTTGGCTTATATTTAGTTTGTAAAATTATTTTTGTTTTATAGTTGGTTAAAAGCTTTAAACATAAGGAGTTCACAGCTAGCTTTTGCTTTGTACTGAGTTACATACACTAGGTCTGTAAGAATGTTTTTCCTTTAAATGAATCTGTACATTTCCATTGAGTTAGCTCTCAGCTGTGTAAAACAGTATGTTTTAGAGAGAGGAAGGGACTTCCCTGGCGGTCCAGTGGTTAAGATTTCGTCTTCCAATGCAGAGGGCGTGGGTTTAATCCCTGGTCAGGGAGCTAAGATCCCACATGCGTCATGGCCAAAAAACCAAAACATAAAACCGAAGCAATATTGTAACAAATTCAATAAAGACTTTAAAAATGGTCCACAGCAAAAAAAAAAGAAAAATCTTACCAAAGTATTAACAGTGGGATAGTGAGATTTGGAGGGTTTTTTTTACTGTGATATTCTGCATTTTCCAAATTTTCTGTACTAATTACATGTTATTCTAACAATCAGAAAATAAACAAAAGCTTGTTAAATACCATTTAGCTATGTTTAAGAGTTTTATACTTATGGGGGTCACTACTTTGTTAACCTTAGAACTAGAGTTCCCCTTGTAAGATCCAAAATCTGTTCTCTGGTTTGTCATGAATCACTGTTACTCAAGACCAGACCCGGAAATATGACTAGACGCAGTAATATCTATTGTCTCACCTGAATGTCGAAGTGCAGAAAATCCTTGCTCATCCTCCCACTCCCAAGTTGGTTCACTCTTATTGTGCATGGAATGGAAGTTAGGAATTTCATGATGCCAGTCTATGTCTGTGCTGCTAATAAAATAGAAAATGATGAAGAACTTATTAAGGAATTTCTTAGAACTTGAATGAAATGAATGTATTTCTAGAGATTTAAACCTTATTAGCTACCTTCCCATCCTTTCACTTTTCAGAAATAGTGTTGTAAAGGGCTTATTGTTAAAAAGAATAATTTATTTTACAGAATGAACCAGGCCATCTCTAGAATCTTGCAAGAACAAATTACTTGACTCTGCACTTTAACAAAAATTTTTTAAAGAGATGTGCAAATACATCTTTGTCCACTAGCGGCATGCAACGTTTTCCAAATCACTACCAGATCTTCAAAAGAATCTGAAAGACACAGAGGTGAGAACAAGAGCCATGCACATTCACCTGCTGATGCAGTCTCCTGTGAGAGGGTCGCAGCTCCCTGCACAGTCACAAGGCCTGCAGCCATAGGCTCCGAAGCCCCAGTATCCCACCATACACCTGTCGCAATGTGGCCCTGCCACCCCCGGCTTGCAAGGGCAGTCACCGTTGCTGGGGTCACAGAAGGTCACTGAGCTGAAAGGAAGGACAGCTGATCCAACTGGATGACAGGAACACACTACAACAGAGAGGACACACAAGGACCAATGAGTAACCAGATTATCTGTGGAGATTAGGCCCAGCCATCCCAAACTGGCTTCCCTTTACCACACAGCATATCTCTGAGGCTCCTCCTTTACCCACTTGGTGTATGCTCAATGAATGAAAGCTAATTAAATGACAGATAAGAAGATATCATCAGAAAAGCACATCTGCTGCTAAACCACCTAATTTATCCTAAAATTAAAGGCATTAAATATGAATGGCTTTTGTTTGGGGTGATGAGAATGAATCAGCAAAGAAAACAAAGAAGGAGCAGTTAGTGAGAAAGGAAAAAATTCATGAGCGCATGGTGTTCTGGAAGCCAAACAAAGTTTCAAGGAGGTGGACTGACATCAACTGTGTTAAATGCTGACAGGTCCAAGAAGATGAGGAACAGGAATGGGTCACTGTACTTGACAGCATGAAGACCACCGGTGTCCTTGGCAGGAACGGTTTCAGTGTAACAGTGAGTGGCGAACCTCACTGAAGAAAACTCAGGAGAGAATGGGAATAGAGTAATCTGAGCAAGAGAACAGACAGCTCTGTTGTGAGCTTTTCTATAAGGGCACAGAAATGTGGTGGTAGCTAATACCGAATGGATATATGAACTGAAGTGAAGGTTTGAATTTTTGTCTGTTTTGATTGTTTTAAGATAGGGGAAATTACAGCATGTTTGATGTTGATGGAAATCCAGTAGAAAGGGAAAAATTGATGAGTAGAAGAGAGATGGGAGAATTTTTAAAGGGATACTTGAGTGAGGAAAAAAAGGATGGGATTTGGTGTAGAAGAGGAGGTGTTGGACTTGGGTAGGAGCATGATTAGTTCATAGTAATAGGACAGAAGGCAGAGCATATGGATACAAATGCAGGGAAGTGAATAAATGCAGTGGTGGGAGCCGGTGGGATTTTTCTTCTGATTGCTTGCTTTTTGTTTTCGGCTGCGCTGGGTCTTTGTTGCTGTGCCCGGGCTTTCTCTAGTTGCAGCAAGTGGGGGCTACTCTTCGTTGCGGTGTGCGGACTTCTCATTGCAGTGGCTTCTCGTTGCGGAGCACGGGCTCAGTAGTTGCAGCATGAAGGCTCTAGAGCATGCAGGCTTCAGTAGTTGTGGCACATGGGCTCAATAGTTGCAGTGCGTGGGCTCAGTAGTTGTGGTGCACGGGCTTAGTTGCCCCGCAGCAATGTGGGATCTTCCCAGACCAGGGATTGAACCCGTGTCCCCTGCATTGGCAGGCAGATTCTTAACCACTGTACCACCAGGGAAGTCCCCTGATTGCTTGTATTTTCTGGATGAAATAGAAAGCAAGGTCATCAGGTGAGAGAGATGATGAAGAATGGGAGTGGGAGAGTGAATGAGACACTTAGGAAGTGAAGTATAATTGCCAGCAGCATAAAGGCCACCTTTTGAGGTTAGTAGTCATCAATTTATAGTGACCCCAGATAAAATGATAGGTTGTTTCTCCAACCCTATACAAGTGGGAGAGTTCAGGTTTGGTATAGGAAGAAAGCTTAATTTGATTTGTTGAACGTTTGTGTCCCCCGGCTTCAGATTTGTATGTTGAAGGCTAATCCCCAATGTGATGGTATTTAGAGGTGGGGGGCCTTTAGGAGGTTTGGATACAATTTGGGGGAGATGAGATTGGTGGCCTTATAAGGGAATGAAGAATGCAGAGCTCTCTTCTTTGTGAAGGATGTGAGGCAACAACAGAGGTTGGCAGTCTGCAACCCAGAAGAGAGCTCTCACCAGAACTGGACCATGCTGGTACCATATTGCGGACTTCAACCTCCAGTTATTTCTCCAACTGTGGGGAATAAACGTTTACCTTTTAAGCCACCTAGTCTATGGTATCTTGTTATAGCAGCCTGTATGGGCTAAGACAGCTCCTCAGACTAGAATCTATAATCAGCCACTTCTGCAAGTCCTTTCTATTAATCAAAAGTCCTTCCCCTCAGCCCTCTCCCAACTCCTGCGATTGCCTACTGCTCAGTTTGACAATCCCCAACACTTTCTTTGTTCATGGGCTAGCAAGAGTAGCTGAACAAAGTAAAAAAAAAATGTGCTTGTTGGGTTTATCACAAATTTGTGTACCCTAACCTCAGTAGGGTCCCCTAACTGATGCTCATTAGCCCTATTTATTCAGTTGTCCCTGCCTATTTTTTTAAAATAAAATTCCTCACAGTGGGTGTCCCAAAATTTCTCCAGACTTTTTAATTCACCCTCACCACTTGGTCTGAAGATTCTGATTCACTGATAAGGTCCTCAGGTAATCTTTTCTCCACCTCAAAATCTCTTTATCTTCAACTTTCCACGCTTTTCTCTAAGAATCAAATGAGAAAGCTGGAAGAGATCTTGCTTTATGGCCTTGTCTCTCACAAGCTCTGTGATTTTGGACAAAAAATTTAACTTTTGTGAATGTCGGTTTCTTCATTTGGGTATCTACATTACACAGAGATTTGATGAGGATGAAACTATTTTAAATGAGATTACTTCAGCAAGGTGCATAGCACAGAGTCTGACACCTGCCGGCCGGCTCTTCCTTCTGAATCTTCTCAATTAACTTTCTAGATCCCACTCCCTCCTTTATCCCCTTGGAAACTTACTCTATTGATTACTTTCTTTGTCATTAAAAGCTCTGTTTGGCTTCAATCTGGCTTCACATCAACTACTAACTGTGTGACTTTTGGCAAGATACCTAGCCTCTCGTTTTCTCAGTTTTCTCTTCTATAAAATGGAAAAGAGAACAATATCTACCCTCATACAGTTGTAAGGGTGAAAGGAGATCACGTATATAAAGCACTTAGTATAGTGTATGGCATATGGTTAGTTAATCGTGAGTTAAATAACTAATGAATTCATTAGATAATTCTTGTAGAAGCATAGAGTCTATGCCTGTATAAGTTATGGTGACTCACGGATATGAGTCAAGGAGCTCATATCCGTGTGGGGGAAACAGAGGAATAAACAAAACATTTCCATAATCTGTGATTAGCACTCTGATAGAGCTCTGTAAGAGCACAGAGGAGGGGTGCACAGGCTGAGGGTCTCACATAGGATCCACAAAGGAGGGGTCATTTAGACATCTGAGTTGATCCTAAAAGATGAGTAGGAGTTTGCAAGGTGAAAAGGAGGGGAAGATAGGCAGTTGCTTATTTCAGCCTGTCTTTAGATTCTCTCCCCGTTGCATTTCTTTTAAATAATTAAAACAAAATTTTAATTGTGGTAAAAAACACATACCATAAAATTTACCATCTTAACCATTTTTAAGTGTATGGTTCATCCTCATTGCATTTTATGTTTCTGCATTATACGTGGAAGCTCTTCCTGCTTCCTGAAAACGTGAAACTCTTTCATGCCTCAGTGCCCCTGGCTGTGCCTGCATTGTTTTTACCTTTACCCTTCCTTGTCCCACGCCTTCCGGACAATTAACCACCCTCTCTTCTATGCTGCCTCTGTTCTTTGTATATATTTCTATTCTGTGTGTATCACAGTGCATTATTATTTATGTGCCTGTCTCCCTTATTACTGGACTCTGAACTCATTGACAGAAGGATCTTTATCTTCTTATTTTTGCTTTCTATGCCCCAGAACAGAGCCTGGTACATAGTAGATGCCCAAATAAGAATTTACGGAATTGACCTGAAGGACATTCCAGGCTGTAGGAGTCATATGTGAAAGGGCCTATTTGGGGACTGTGAGAAGGTTACTGTGTCTAGAGTGTGCATTGAGTGGAAAGCAGTTGGAGCTGATGAGCCTGAAGAAAAAGCTATAGAGTTACGTTTGGAGCCAGACTGAGGCAGGGCCTAACCCAGGAAGTTGAATTTTGTCTTATGGGTATAAAGAATCATAGGAAGTAAAATGTTAAAAAAGCAGAACTACGACATGGTTATAATTTAATTTTGACAGTTACTTTGGCATCATTGTATGAAATAGACTGCAGTAGGGGGAGACTGATGGCAGAGAAACCAAAGAAATGAGAGAGAACAAGGAACTTGACTAAGACAGCAGATGAAGGAATGGGAGAAAACCTTATTTTTTTTAATAGTGAATTGATAGGGTTCAGAGGCCATCTGGATGAGGAGGAAGAATGCATTGTTGAGGGACAAACAGAAACTGAGGAAGATTTTAAGGTTTGTAGTTTATGAAAGTGAATGACTAGAGCAGGTTGGGATAGGTGAATCCGTGTTGGGGTGGAGATAGGGAAGGGAGGGAGAAGAGAGTGAGTTCAGGGTTAGACATATTAAGTTTGAGATGTCTGAAGGATGCACCAATAAGTTATAATACACAACTGGAAATAATAATCTGAAGTGTAGGAGAAAGTTGGGGTCACAAATACAGTGTTGAGAGTTGTCAGCAGATGGGGGTTGAAACTAGGAGGGCTGGATGAGATTTCCCAGGGATAGTGTATAGAGTGAGAAGGCAACCAAGGGTGGAACACTGGTCCAGGCAGATAAGGACCAGATAGAGAGGGAAAAGAATCAAGTAGGTGTTGTTATAGAAACCAAAGGATGAGAAAGTTTCAAGTGATTAACAATGTAAGACAACACAGAATGAGTAAGTCACATAAGATTTATAATAGGACAGTAATGCTGTCAAACAGGAAGGTGTTGGTGACTTGTGAGAAGAGGAGCTGAAGAAATGCAGGTATTGATGGTGTAGTACTCTGTTTAGATCTCTTTAATTTTGTTAAGCCTATAATCATTAGTGCAGTGGTTCCCAAACCAGCAGGAATGTGAGAAGTCTGCAAAAGTTCTTTACATCTTACATATGTGAAACACACTCTTCCTCTCCTCCCTTATGCTCTCCTTGGTTGAGAACCACTACAGTAAGGGCATGGAATATTGCCTTTTTTTTTTTTTAAACAAAAGGTATAAATTATCTTCTTGAGACTATTCATTTATTTGCTTACTCAACCAACATGTGTTAGTTAATAATTCTAATGTTTACGAAGCATTTGTAGTCTACAAAACACAACTGCCCCTTAATCAAACATTTAAGATCCTTCATACTATGGCCCTAGCCCACTTTTCCGGTCTTACTTTTCATTACTCTCTTGCCTATAGCCCTCATTCTAATCGAATGGGATGAATTCTTGCAGATAGCCTTTATTCTAATTAAATGAACCCCCAACCTTTCCTGTTTCTGTACCTTTATTAATTTCAATAGGGAAATCTTTTCTCCTATATCTATCTTCCAAAATTCTACACGTCCTTTAAGATCTATTCAAGTGTCACCCCTAAAGTTGTCGCTGGAAGGGTATGGTCAAAGCGATTCAACCATTTGGAGCAGTGGAAGTGCTCAAGGTAGCAGCTCTGTTTGCACCTTTCTTGTAAAGACAGAACTTCAAAACTCATATTCAGTGATATTCAGAAAAGAGATGCAGCACCCTTCCCTCTGCTACCCTCTCCCACCTCACCAAGTATGAAGCCCAAAGCAGCCATTCCAGTTACCCATCTAATGGACAAGTTTACCTTCTTTGAGAAGTCATTCCTTA
The DNA here is from genome assembly GCF_951394435.1 of Stenella coeruleoalba. Taxonomy (NCBI): domain Eukaryota; kingdom Metazoa; phylum Chordata; class Mammalia; order Artiodactyla; family Delphinidae; genus Stenella; species Stenella coeruleoalba. The sequence goes on along the minus strand of NC_137157.1, from coordinate 25,294,270 downwards.
TTTCAGCACAGTTGAATATGATTTCATCCTTTCTTTGAAACCCTCTAGTGCTTTAAAAATAACACTTCTTCTTATCGCTCTGGTCTCTTCTACTTTGCATTTCAGACAGTCAGAGGTTTACTTTTCTCTGTCAAGCCGGTATGTAAATTCCTTGAAGGTGAGCATGGGTCTCACTCACCTATCCCCTGAAGGGTTTAGTGGAGGTAGACTTGGGTTCAACTCCTAGCTAAATTTTTACCTTTATGAGCCCCACATTTCTATTTTACCAGGTGGTACCGAGAGTTAAATGAGCCATAATGTATGTCCCTAGCACTTAACAGGCAATTAGCAGATAGCAAATTATGGCTGCTCAAAAAAAGACTGTTTTTGTTTGTTTTTATTCTTATTCCTCTTCTGTGACGTCTGTCTTCTTGATCTTTCCCTATTTTCTATTGGATTATTGTTCTAAAACAGACTGTTAAATTGAATTAAAAGGCAGTGATAAAAGAAACTATTTACAAAGGACAGAGGAGGAAAACACCATAATAGATTTTGTTCGAAAGGATAACAATGTGTGTGTTTGTTTAAGGCAGCATTTATTTGTCTGTTCACTTACTCAACAGACATTTAATGAGCATCTACTATGTGCTAAATACTGAACAAACTCCTAGGGATAAGACAGTCTTGGCCCTTAAAGAGATTCATAATTTAGAAGAATAATTATTACAAGATTAAAAAAAAACTTACCTAACACAAGAGAGAAGTAAACATTTTGCTTCTAAAACGCTGAATTTCTCAGGAGACCAGTTTTATTTTAATTCATACAGTTACGGTGATCACTATTTCCACATTAAATCCCCAGATATGTTTTCTTTTGGTTGGGCCTCATTATGAAAACATTAGGCATTTTCTCTTAAGATAGCAAAGCACTTTTGATTTTTCATTTGTTTTTAATTAAATAATTTGGAGGTATTATATAATATGTAACATGAATGTATCAAAATGCTATGACTTTAAATTAAATCCCATAATCCAGTATAAACATTTCATCATTTTGAGGTGACTAAACCAATAGTTACTGTATGATTCAGTTAAGTCAACTTGGTTCTTGACAGCAGACAGGGAGCCAGAAGAAAGACAATGTAGGACTCTCATCTATTATTATATGGTATTCCACCACCACCACCATTATCTTTTACTCTAATAGAAGATCCAATCCTTTCTAGGATTTGACCTCTCTGTACTGCCATGTATTTTATTATATTTATTTAATTTTTAAATAAACTTACTTATTTTATTTTTGGCTGCGTTGGGTCTTCATTGCTACGAGCAGGCTTTCTCTAGCTGCGGTGAGCAGGGGCCAGTCTTCGTTGTGGTGTGGTGGGCTTCTCATTGCGGTGGCTTCTCTTGTTGCGGAGCACGGGCTCTAGGTGCACAGGCTTCAGTAGTTGTAGCTCGCGGGTTCTAGAGCGCAGGCTCAGTAGTTGTGGCGCACGGGCTTAGTTGCTCCGTGGCATGTGGGATCTTCCTGGACCAGGGCTCGAACCCGTTTCCCCTGTGTTGGCAGGTGGATTCTCAACCACTGCGTCACAAGGGAAGCCCTGCCATATATTTTAAAACCTACACACATTTCAGGAATGGCCAGAGAAGAATGTGATTCTATCACATGTGCTAGTGGATTTCTGTCAATGTGACTTTTCACATAATTACAAGATAAAAATACCATTTGGAAACTATGCAGAACTAGCTTCAGGCAGAAGGCCCTGACACCTTTCATGGCATACTTTTTCGGACTGCACACGGAGGCTTGCCTTGCATACCTATCTCTTGAAGTTTGTATAGCAGGCAATATCTGACACACATAATCTACATTTCTTATTTTCTTCCAAAATGCAAATATATTTTCTTCTTGCTTGGGGGGAAAAAAAGTTTCTTCTTAGATTCTGGTTCAGGTTCTGATCCTCCAACATATATTTCTTTTTTTTTTTTAAATTTATTTACTTTATTAATGTATTACTTTTGGCTACGAGTCTTCATTGTTGTGCGCAGGCTTTCTCTAGTTGTGGCGAGCGGGGGATACTCTTTGTTGCAGTGCACAGGCTTCTCATTGCGGTGGCTCCTCTTGTTGCGGAGCACGGGCTCTAGACACGTGGGCTTCAGTAGTTGTGGCTCGCGGGCTCTAGAGCGCAGGCTCGGTAGTTGTGGCACATGGGCTTAGTTGCTCCATGGCATGTGGGATCTTCCCGGACCAGGGCTCGAACCCGTGTCCCCTGCATTGGCAGGTGGATTCTTAACCACTGCACCACCAGGGAAGCCCCAACATATATTTCTTACCAATTGTTGATTCTAAAATGCAACCTAAGCACTTACTTTTTATGCATTCATTATGATGAACGTCAAATTAGAACCCAATTGCAGTGACATAAATCCTTGACTTCAGCTTTCTCCTTGTTAGACATAAAACCCAATAGTAAAGATTGAACTAACATCATATACTATTATTCTAAACTTATTTGTTTCATTACCACTTTTGGTATATTCAGCTGTGGTAAATTGTTCTTGACAGCCAAAAATTGCCTGGTAACCAGATATGTTTAGAAACTATGTTGTCTACCTAGGTAGCAAATCATTACTGGAGTAATTATTACCACTACCCCCCAAAAGAAAATTTGCCCTAGGCTGCTCTCACATAATCATATTGGCAAAGCAAAATTATTAAAAATGTCATTTTAATTCCTCACTATTGTCACAAGATTTCTTTAATAATGAAAACATCTTATTTTAAACAGTATGTTCTATACTGGTATGTCCTGTTATAAGAAAACATGACATAGTAATACAAAACTTCCAGAACAGATGAGATAGAGGAAATGGGTACTTTACAAAAGATTTCACAACAATTTTCCTTCAAATAATGAATTTAGATAATTGCTAAATGTTGTACAAATTTTACAAATATATATTACAGATATATATTTGTAATTACATCTATTTTGTGAAGTATTGTCCCTCCATAGAGCATGCACAGAAAAGAGGACATGAGCTGCTTTTCTCCTAGGAAACATAACTATTAATGAAGCAATGGGTGAACACGTTTTTAAATAACCTTGTGTATCTGTAAGGCTCTAAACTAATAATTGTTTCAATCACAAAGGCTGACAATAAATACAGCTGTCTGGAAAGTACTTGTAATATCTCAGGAAGACATAAAATAAAACAAAGGCAATGTAATAGAGTTGGTAAGGGCACAAACTTAGGAGTCAGACTAGAAGAGTTCAAATTCTGGTTATGAGGCTTATTCCTTATATGACTGTGAAATTAACCCCCTCAAGTCTCAGTTTTCTCATTCATGAAGGAAGAGTAAAAATACTTAGGCTATAGAGTTGTTTGTGTGAGGACTAAATGAGATAGTGTATATGTGTAGCAATGTTTCAGGCATTTAGTGGTACCATATGCTTAGATAATAACTATTATTGTTATCTGGATGAAACATATTGGTTTTAAAATGTCCATCATTCATTCATTCATTCATTCATTATACCTTTACCAAAGAGTTCTTGAGCTTTAGTGTTAACATGAATTATGCTAGGGGCTGAAGATACAAAGACAAATACAGTCATATCTCTTCAGAGAGGGAAGAGAGATATGCAAATAAATAATTACAGGGCAGTAAATGTTAAAACAGAGGTAGACCAGGGTGCATGGAAACACAGAAGAAAGAATAATAACTGCCTCATTATAGATATGGGTTGTTTTTTAAGGAAATTAATGATCTAACTGGCTTTCAAAATATGCTGAAATTCCTTGCTTTGCACCTGTGAGGAACTGGTGGCAAACAGCTTTCTTGACTAATCTAAATCCTATAGAATTAGGTTACTCTCTTGTTACATGTTCCTTTCTTTGCTTAAAAAACAAATTAATCGGCTATTACTTTCATTTTTTGGATCACAGTATGTTGAGAAAAAGTAGGGTATTATCTATGATCCTGCTGCTTATAGGGAGATACCCTGCCATGGAATGTAGGACAAAAGTCACAGCTGTCAATCTACATGAACATAATAAGCATGTAAACATGGGTACAAAATGGCCAGGAACATAATGGAAGAGTTATGGCTTCCTTTATTTTGATGGGGTTGCTAAAGCATTTGATGGTAGAGTCGCAGGAGACCACTGCTGCCTTTTCATCTTTATTCCCACCTTCACTTGAGCTCTATGAGTCTTCACATCTTTCACTCAGAGTGATCCACAGTGCCAAGTGTGCAGCAGAAACAGCCTGCTGAGTTTAGCATCTCACCTTTTTTAAATTGCCCGAACTCCTTAGTATTACCTGATGGCTCTAGCTTTTGCCATTTTATTAGTAAAAGCTACACTTGGAGCAAAATACCCTGAAAGTATTTGCTCCTGATTTAGCTTTTCTAAAAACAGAACTCAAAGTTCAAGGCCCTCAGCTGGGAAAGAAACTGCTCGTCAAGCCCTTTCACCACTGCTCAGTGGCCACTCCTTCAGCTGCGCCTCCCAGCCTCCCAACATTGTTTTCTCCTGCAAAGGCCAAGGCCCTACAGAATTTCTGATGGAGAATTTTTAATATCAAAGCCATTTTGAAAGCTGTCCAGCTTCCTGCCGAGGTTCTTAGAAGGAACAGAAGATGACTTTGAGATGCAGCTCCAAACAGAAGGAGACAGTATGAACTGTCATTACTATATTAAGTGTGAAGTTAAATGTTAGATAAAATGAAGTCTTCTACATTTTTTGGGCATTATTTTCTCCTTCTACTATCAACTGGTTTTTTTTTTTTTGCTAGTGGATGGATAGCTACAAATAATAGAGAAAAAACTAAATGAACTTTACTCAAAGACAATATGGTTTTTACCCCTTTACTCTCCTAAGGAGCATCTTTTTATTCATCCTTTAAATGTTATATACATTGTATTCAAAGATAGCTTGTTCCACAATATTCAATATGTTAATTTCAAAAAAAAATTACACTAGAATAAATTTAATAAGAAAATAATCTAAATTAGGATTTGCCTATCAGGTACTGAAATGTGATATCTCCTGAACTGTACATCACACACAAAAGAAAGAGATCCATTTATGCATGAGATCTATTCATTCTTGCCTCTATTAAATGCTTTTTAAAAATAAATATAAGGTATTTAAGTGTATTTCCTATCTGTCTTCTATACGCTTTTAAATGGGCAATGCAAATAAATACAAAAGTCATGCCCTTTAAAAATTTTTTTTAAATTCAATTGTTTGAATATACTCCCACTGAATTTTTATTTTATTTATTTACTTATTTTTGGCCACACCACGCAGCATGCAGAATCTTAGTTCCACTACCAGGGATCAAACTGTACCCTCTGCAGTGGAAGCACACAGTCTTAAGCACTGGACAGCCAGGGAAGTCCCAATGCCCTTTATTTTTAATGCTTCACTATGTGACCACTGCTCAGACCCTCAGTTTGATTTCTGTATCATTCCTTTCCTGTTTACTAGTTGTAACTGAGCCAGTTCCTATTTATTTCTGAGTATATCTAAGAGATCTTAGCAAGCTAAATAGCCGATTTTATATTCCTAGGTTGCTACTTTAGTTAAAATTGAAGAAAGTACTTTTGAGTGTACAGACAAATTTTACTATGGGAAAACTTTTTAGTATAATTTTGGACAATGTATTTTGCTTTGGAGAATTTGGTTTGATCATACACCATTATCTTTTTTGTTGAAGACAGTCTTCTATATTCCCAGGCCACTCAGGTACCACTCAGGTGCCTAGTTCCTAGCTAGGCATCTAGTGAGAAACTGGGGTCATCTCTAACTCCTTTTTCCTTTGGAGAAAGAACCCCTATTGACTCCATTTATCTCCATGGAACTGATGGGTTAGCCTCTGCTAGATTCTGTCATGGTACCCTTTTCTTCTTAATACTTAATGCAGTTTTTAATTTACATATTTACTTGGGTAAATTTATTTATAGTTTGTTCCCATGGGGTAAGGGACTGTTTTGTTGTATATACCGTGAATAGGATAGGGCTGCCACATGATAGGCACTGAGTAAATCCTTGTTGAGTTTTTTAAAAATGGATTAATTATAGCCAGTTAATAGATATTTCTTAATGACTGATGGTCTTCTGGCCTCCAATGTAATTTTGTTATGATTTTTCGCCTCATTGCTGTCTCCATAGTACATTGTGAAGGCCTAGAAGGTAGGGGCCATGTCTTTTCATCTCTGTATCCCCAAAACCTAGGACCATGACTGACCCATTTTCAGAACTTAATCTCTGTTGAATGAATGTGCCTCTCAATGAGCAACAACCAGGAAATGATTTTATGTTTTGATGAACCTCCTAAAAGGCTCATACTATTTCTTTTACAGGTTTTTAGTATCTTAGCATCATAGCATTGCAACACTAAGATATTAGAAACAGAACAAACACAGCAAATTCATAAAGAACTGAAATGGTCAAACAGAACAGAATATTCTGAATCTTCCCAGTGCAAGACTGATCCCTGCATGAGTGCAAGACTGCTTCCTACATTTAATGCTACACTCAGTCAAGTACTGTTATTTATTATTTGCAAGAAAAGTTCTTTATTCTAACTCTGTGGGAGAGATTCCCCACCCCTAAATGCCTCTCACTGGCAGCAAAGCATTTTTTTTCACATTAATCAATCTGAAATTCCTTTCCTCACTTTCATCCAATTATATATAATTATGACTCATTGTTCTAGGTAAGTTAAATTATTCTTTGCCCCTCCCTATGTCCCCTTATACCTTTCAAGTATATGTAAAAAGTTGTTGTATTCTCCCTGAGCAGTTTACTAGTTGATCTGAGAATATTTATCTTCTTTCATATTTATTCATTAGTATCGCTCTTTTCCTGACTGTTTTGTTGGTCTATTTGAAGCACTCTCCATTTACCTTCACCTTTCTTATACTAAAATTCCTTAAGATAAATACAGCTCTTAAGATTCAAGAATGCAAGTGTGTGTGTGTGTGTGTGTGTGTGTGTGTGTGTGTGTGTGTGTGTGTGTGTATATATATATATATATACAAAATTTCCGATTATTTCTGCCTTTGTTTACTCATTTTGTTTTCGTCAGTTAGGTCACAGTATGGAATCAAGTTCTTCGGATCTTTATAGGTCTTTGGATCAAAGTCTTTGGGGTCAGACAAATCTGGGTTCAAATCTCTGCCTCTGACCAGCTGTGTGAACTTGGACAAATTATGTAGTCAATTTAAGCCTTGGTGTCCTCATTTATAAAATACAAAAGATACCACCTAACTTGTAAAGATTGCTAAATGAGAAAACTTATGTAAATTGCCCAGCACAGTGTCTGACCTATAATAGCCACTCAACAAATGCTAGTTCTCTTCTTTATACCCCATCTAGTTTTGTCTAGGCTTTCTGAGAGTTTAGATATTTTATAATTATTTGCTTGATTATTTAATGCTTCTTCTCATCAAATGCAGAATAGCATATTATTTATTTATTCAGTGAACTGTTCTGGAGACATTTTAGAGAATTCCATGACCTCTCCCACTTCTCTTCCAAAATTTCACTGACTTTTATTATTCATCAGTTCATAAAATGTCTCCTTTTTGTGGTGAATTTTAATGTTATTTAAGCTTTTTAAAGGATAGTCCTAGTATGATTATTACATAATGATATATGTATTTTACCTAGCTCTTTCACTTCTTAACCTTCCGGTTTTACATCCTAGATTTTTTTAAAACTGAGATTAAAGTTTCCCAACTCTTATTGCCAAGTCACTGTTCTATTTAAAGTTTGCTTTTCAAAAACAGTTACTTCATATTGGTTCTATGCTGGAATCATTCACAGTTGCTTCCAAAATAAAACAAAGATGTCTATGTTGTTTATATGACATAAGATGACTTCATGTGGATTTGCTAAAACTACAATTTGAAAGAAAAAGCCCACTGAGCTACTACTGGAAGAAATGTCAATGACCCTTGGGGAACAATTCTTTTCTGAGATGGACTGGAATACAGGCACAAGAATGAAAAATGGAAGGTGATATTGTGATAAGGTATTCTGGATTTTATTAATTTAACAATTATACTTCAAAGACAATTTGAAGGTAAAGAATAACCATGCTAAAGGTAGAATGAAATAGTTGTTAAATAGAGGTACAAGCAGAGAGAGACAGTGATTCTTCTTGCGACCATGTTGAGAAGGTGATATCTGAGTAGACTGTGAAGGATGGAAAGATGGTCTGCAGCAAGATAGTCACCCACTCAAGGCACTTGTATTTCCATCAGTTGAACAGTTTTCATCTAAGCCAGAAAGAAGAAAGAAGAAATAAAAAGCAAGAAGGAACACAAGAGAGATTTGAATGGATGATAGAACTCTTTCTTTACAGAGATAGCTTGCTACTTAGGGTAATGGTAACCAAGTAACCAAACACTATCTTGGTAAACATTTGGTTTAGGTTTTAGGGCAGAGGGACTAAGTTTATTTCTATTCACTCTCTGTTAAAAGGCAGTTGAATACATTTATTTTGTCCCACCAGGGAAGAAGGAAGGGCATGTCAGTTCTTCAAGAGGTTGTTTACTCTGACAGAGAATGAATGATACTTTCTTTTCCATTTGCTGATTTTTCTTTAGATGTAGAAAGAGACTATGCAATAGTCAAAAATATGTCTTGACATAAAAGTCAATTCATTCGTTGTAAAGTAACTAACTGGCTATTTCCCAAAAAGAGAACTAATTCTGTTCTATAAAGCATTTCTTCTGTTCTATAAAACATCTGTTTCAATCCACGTGTCCTACTAAAGGAAGGGAAATTTTCTATAGAAAAATGTCATGGACTAGCTGTCAATATTCCATACCCAATCAATTTCCCACCCGTTGAACATTTAACATATCCTTTGGTGTTAAAAGAATAGGGAAGCGGGGGAGGATGGGACTTCATGAAGTACTGGCTTCAATATTTATTTCAATACCAACATAACATACTTATACTAGTTTAATGCTATGTTCTGGAATATGTAAACATGGAAGTAAAAGCAAATTGTCAATGTAGTGATAAGCTAATTTTATTATAAATTCTAATCTCATTATAATAATTCACTTTAAAGTATGAGGTATTTATGGTAAATAAACCTGTACACTATGAGTAAGGGAGTCCTGTGAATGGAATTGCTTGGTATTTATTTTGAAACTGTTACATGAAAAACAGACATCCTAGAATTCTTCCAGAAATTTTCTTGGAGAAAAACAGAGGTTCTGAGTTAGACAGCCTTATGTGGGAGAAGATAATTGAATGAATGCTTACCAGCATTTATATCTATCATTGAGTCAGGAAAAACATGTCTAGCCAGAGTTTTAGTAATCCTTTAGGATTTTCCACCAGAGATATGGCTAATTCAGGGAGTGGATTAAGTTATAGATGATAATTAGCTCAAAATCTTTGATCCAAGGATGAAAGTGAACAGAGTTCACACTAGAAACAGGAATAGTATGTGTAGTGGTTCTCACATGCTAGCCTGGAGACCAAAAGTCTGAGTCAGAATCACCAATGATGCTTTTTAAAATAAAATACAAATTTCTGTCTCCATCCCTGTTGGAGATTCTGATTCAGCAGATCTAGGGCAGGGCTCTGAAATTTCATATTTCAGCAACTTTTCCCAAGTGATTCTGGTCCACATACAGGTTTGGGAACCAGTTACTAGATAGCAACAGTGCTTGAGATCAGATAAGGGGGCTGTGAAAGTGGAAGCCAGACTTTGTTCAAAGGAGAGAAACCATCCACTTTTGGTTTAGAGTCTGAGTTCCTGATATTAAAAATATATATATGGTAGCTTGAAATAGGCCATGGTGGGAATATTTATTTATTTATAATATTTATTTATTATTTATTTATTTGGCTGCGCCGGGTCTTAGTTGCGGCACATGGGATCTTCATTGCCACGTGTGGGGTCTTTGTTGCGGCATGCAGGATCTTTTAGTTGTGGCACGCGGGATCTTTAGTTGCAGCATGCGAACTCTTAGTTGTGACATGCATGTAGGACCTAGTTCCCTGACTAGGGATCGAACCTGGGTCCCCTGCATTGGGAGTGTGGAGTCTTAACCGTGGACCACCAGGGAAATCCCCATGGTGGGAATATTTAAACCATAGAAATTGACCAGTGCTACAAATCAGGGCTTTCTCCCCCCTAGAAAGCCAGCGTGCCACTGTCCAGTAGGATTATTCTATTTTTAATATGCTTGCCATAGGAAAATCTACTTAGGTTATAGGCTACTAAAGGCACATAAGTGACTTTAAAGATTTCAAGTGAGCTACTCTAGAAGAAGCTTCTCTTTATTTATTTTTTTACACAGTAGGTTCTTATTAGTTTTCCATTTTATACACATTAGTGTATATATGTCGATCCCAATCTCCCAGTTCATCACACACACACACACACACACACACACACACACACACTTTCCCCCCTTGGTGTCCCTACGTCTGTCTCTACATCTGTGTAGAAGAGACTTCTCTTTTAGAACAAAGAGACAGTATTCCTCCAAGTGTCTCAGTACACAGTAATAGTTATATTTCTCATGTATCTTAACAACCAGTTTGCGCCTCCATTCTGCTCTCAGCCCTAGATTCAGCTGGAGAGATTCACGTTGTCTCTTGTGTTTATAGATGTTAAATGCACTGTCTTTAAAAAAAAAATTTTTTTTTCTGAGTTGTAGAAATAAATTCAGTTTCAATGATCTCCACTAGTCTTAAAAAAGAACAAACAACATCTCTAAAATCCTCAGAAGTAATTTCTTGACTATGAAAATGTGTAGTTGATTGTTTGGGTCCCACAGTTGACTCTAGTTAAGGTTAAAATAAAGAGGAATTGAGAACAAAGATGATTTAATTTCTCACAGGAATAAATCTATTGGCTAGTAGATTTGGTTCAGGGCCCTGTTTATTCAGCTTTGGTGAACTTATGGCCATTAACTACAAGTGTACACATAAGGACCATAGTTTAGCATGATGTTTGTCAGGAGGAAAAAAATAGCCTAGAACATCCATGGGACCAGTAAGTCCTGAGTATTCTGTTCAATGTATAGTATATAGATTCTGTGAGGAAGAATAAACATCAATTCATTCCCTTTTCTAGATTATCTCGTTAAAGGCAACAAAGGCAATCATAGATTAGAAAGTAGGACAAACTTTGTATTTCAGCACTTTAAAAGGAAAAAATAAAAACAGCCACCAAGGAAGTATGGAAGGCATCTTTCTAAGGAAGCCTCCCCTTAATTGCCCTCACACCACCCCCAAACTCTCCTTGAGGCACTTCATGTGTCACTTTCATTGCATTTTCCTCATATGATGGGGGGACATTAATACTTTTGTGCTTTTGTGAAAGTTAAGTGAGTTACTAAATATACAGCCCTTTGAACAGTGAACAGAAAAGAGTAGGCACTCAATAAATGTCAGCTATTACTATTATATCATTACCGTCACCACAGTGTATTGAAATGATCTGTTACTATAAATTTCTCCCCATCTAGAATGTAAGATCCTTTAGGGAAGACCTTTTCATCTTTTTCAGAGCTAGTGCTTACTGCAGTGCCTGCCATAGAGGAGCTGTTTTTCCAATAAGTGCGTCTTTGGCTAAATTGAGCTATGATTTATAAACTTCGACCTGCTGTTTCAGGCTTTCAATAGTTCCAACTCCTGAGAAGACATAAACTAGGAAATAAGGGTGACAAGGTTTTGATACATCGTCGCTGATAATCCAATAGTAAACTTTGACCTGCTGTTTCAGGTTTTCAATAGTTCCAACTCCTGAGAAGACATAAACTAGGAAATAAGGGTGAGAAGGGTTTTGATACATCGTCACTGATAATCCAATAGACGGTAATTGTCCAGGCCTATTTAATATTATGTTTGTAATTATTTCACTGATAGAAATATAAAGTTTATTATTTCCTTGATAAACAGTTGTAGGCTCTAGCACTTGGAAATGAGGAGCAAACATACAGAAGGAATCTTCTAGGATATGTCTTTGTAAGTGACTCTTCATATAGATATGGCCACAAGACAATAGCAGTATTTCCCATGCATTCTGTAGAATGCTGGTCCTAAAAGATGCTCTGTAAGAAAAGCATTCTCTGATTAGATTTGGGAGACAGACTTCAGAGCTCTATAGGAGGTTTATCATGAACACTAGCATATTAAAAGCTCTGAGAAATCCTGAAGAAAAGAAACCTTTGATTAATTCACCACTTCCTGAATTTGAAGTCTGTAGAAAAATTTCCCCGAATCTAGTTCCCATTAACACCTTTCGGAGTTAGTGTTCCATGAATCAAACTTTGGAAAATGCTATATCATAGAAACACATTTATCCAGATTTCCATTTTTTTCCTCAATAAATCTCTATGTAATTCATTAAAAAATCTAAGTCTATGTGCATACAAACAGAGATGCAAACTCTGGTTAATTTGGATGCTAAGGGAATAGTGGGATATTCTGTCTGGCTAACTAATTTTTTAAAATTAACTGTAGAGTAAATGCTAACTGCATTTAACCCTTGATGAAAAGTACTCTGCAGCATTCTCAAACTTCAATATAACACAACCACCTGAGAATTTTGGTAAAGCGCATGTTTGATTCAGTAGGTCTGGGGTGGGATCAGAGGTTCTGCTACTTCTAATCAGCAACTGGATGATGCCAGTGCAGCTGGTCTTTGGACCACACACTGAGTATCAGGTTACTTTTCTGCCTTGGTAAGCACAGTAGAGTAAATATAATAAAATTGTTACTTTGAATAACATTGTACATGCTGTTGATGGAACCACACACTGAGATAGTTTAAATTTTTAGAGGTATCCACTTGTTTTCTTGATACTACCTTCCTCATAAAAGTAAAGTGGGACCCAATGGGCAGAAAAGTTGTAGCTCTAGCGATATTTCTATCAGCACTTAGTGTGAAATGTGGTGTACTGTAGGTACTTAATAACTGTTAAGTACATTAACCTATTTGTCATACACTTTATTATCAGCCTTGGTAACTGTAAAGGTGATACAGAGACACATCTGCTAAGGAGGGAGTTAATGATAAGAAAATATTACTAAATAAAAATGAAAATGTTGCCAAACATTGCCAATCAAACAGTATAGTATGGAAAATACTTGAAAGAGAAAAAAATTGAATGTGCTAATAAGTGGTGGAATTTACCCCTGGCGCAGAAAAGGGAAGGGAAGAACCAGAATAATGTTCTGGAAGAAGGTGCCAGTAAGAAAACCCATGCTAGGGAAGTGGACACAGGCATCTCTGCCCCAAACATGTGCTGGAATAGTCATAAAGTGAATGGAGATACGCCTTCCTCAGGCAGCCTACCCAGGATCAAGGGTATGTCTAGAAAACGAAAAAAGGAAATACAGATCTTCTATACTAATCCATCCACCACCTACAAATTATGCTAAAAGGACTAAATTGGTACCAGTTATTTTCATAATCCCCCTACTTGGTGCAAGTATTGTGTACATGTTTTTAACTAGGAATGATTAGCAATATGAATTATTCGTAGTAGCTTCTAGCTTGAAGTCTTTCAGTACCCCAGATGCAGGGGAATTCTATAATTTAAGGGGTTGAGAAACTAATCCAGACAAGTATGTTACAATTGTCTTATAATGTTTTCTTCCTCCCTCCCTCCCTTCCCTTCTCTTTCTTTCTTTCTTTCTTTCTTTCTTTTTCTTTCTTTCTTTCTTTCTTTCTTTCTTTCTTTCTTTCTTTCTTTCTTTCTTTCTTTCTTTCTTTCTTTCTCTCTTTCTCTCTTTCTTTCCTTCTTTCTTTTAAATATATTAATGTGCTCTTCATGCAGTTTTCATTAAAATAGCTTTGATACCTTTGGTCTTCGGACACTTGGATATTGCCTATAAATATCAACTGGCAGGGTCCAGGTAATTATACTAAAGGTACCTATTGACTGATTATCATCTACTTGTGGATAGTTCAATCCACACCATCTCACTGACTGAGGCGTCCAAGATGAGGGCACCTCTAGCCAACCACCCATCTTCTCTATTTCTCTCATCCTCATACTCCTTTAATGTCCTCCCCCTCTTTTTTTGCCTCTATAGCCATTCTGAAATTTTTTCAGTTCTTTGAACATGCTATAGTCTTTCTTCCTTCTGCTCCTTTTTAGCACTGGTTGTTCTCTCTGCTGGGAATATTCCTACCCATGTTATGTTGATTCCTATTAAACTTCAGGTCTCCTTAATGAAAAAATTAACTCTTGTTCATTGCCCCTCCTATGAGCTGCCCTGTACACTCGCTAAACAATACTGGTCATACTTGTGTGATCTAACACACACACGTATATACCACTAGTTGCCTATACACACACACACACACACATACACACACACACACATATGTGTATGTATATATATATATATATATATATATATATATATATATATATATATACACACACATTTATATGCACATACACACACACTCATAAGCTCTTTAAAAAGACTGTGTCTCTTGCTCACTGTTATAATTCCCAAGAATTAGCACACAGTAGTGTTCAATAAGAATTTGTAGAATGAAAGAATAAGTTTTTTAAATGTCCTAATTTTGCTCAAGTCTATTGACCTTGGAAATCAAACACTATAATATGGAAAATACTGTCTCTATTGACATTTTCACAGGCTAAAAAATAATAAAAAGTTATGTGTTTTGTTAGTTTTAGCTACCTTCTCAAATTTTGCTTATGTTTTTATAGAACTGTAGTTTGGGGACCAAAAACCTATAAAGCCTTTTCGGCACAAGTCCCTAGAAGAGCTATATAAGTAGTGGGGTAACTTTTAAAATAATCTCCTCTTTCATGCTCTTTTTATAAAACTCTGAAGCCATGAGCCCTCTAGGATTTACATAGTTAGAGCTGGCAACCTTTTTACGTTTTGTAAGAATATGAGCAGTAGCTTGAACATAGAACAGTAACAAAACAAAAAAAAACACAAGGTATTTATCTTGGCTCCAAGTCTGCCAATAAACCTTTCTATTTCTCTTTTTATTGGTAAGACACAGACATTTTAAAAAAAAGTCACTGTTTTAATCTTTTGTACATTTACTTACCTTACAATTTTATAAAGCTGCAGAATTTAAAGTTTGATTAGTAAAGTAAAACGCAGTGCATAATATGCAATGCTTTCAAATTAATCTGAACATTATATCAGTAAAATATATTTGAAATATATGAAACTTTCCTAATTAAATCACTTGGCCCCCAGTACCGTAGGGAATAAATACTAAAATTTTTAGGATAGCATACAAGACTCTCTAAAATCTAGCCCTAATCAATGTTTCAAAGTTTTCTTTCACTGTTCTTGTAGATCTTCTACTTGTTACTCTAATGAAAGTGACCAGCCATTTGCTATACCAGAACATAGGAGATACTTGAATGTTAGTTAGATATTAGAAACTGGGTTTGTTTTAACCAATGTAAGTAAAATTGGGGGAACCTTCAACTAGACCAGTGTTTCTCAAACTTTAGCTTGCATGAGAAACACCTGGAGGGCTTGGAAAACTCAGATTTCTGGGCTCCACCCAAAGAATTTTTGATTCAGTTGGTCTGGGCTGGAGTCTGAGAATTTGCATTTCTAACACATTTCCCACGTGATGCTGTTGCTGATGGCCCTGCAACCACACTTTGAGAATCACTGGTTTGCTTGTTAACTTCAACTAAGTTAAAAAAAAAAACAGAAAATCCCACAAACTTCCAGTTACAAGATAAATAAGTTTTGGGGTTGTAATGTACAACATGATAACTATAGTTAATACCATACTGTATATGTGAAAATTGCTAAGAGAGTACATCATAAAAGTTCTCATCACAAGGAAAAAAACTGTAACTATGTGAGGTGATGGATGTTAATTAAACTTACTGTGGTGATCATTTCACCATTATACATATACTAAATGATTATGTTGTACACCTTAAACTTATACAATGCTATATACCAATCATTTCTCAATAAAACTGGGGGAAAATAAAAAAAAATACTGCATCTTGTCACTCCTCATTCCAAATCTCTGGCACCTTGGATCTTTCTTAACTTGTTTTGGTGATAAAAGCACTTATCACCTTCTAACATACTATATATTTCACTTATTACTTATATTTATTGTGTGTCTTCTCTGCTAGAATATAAGCTCCTTGAGCACAGGGGTCTTTGTTTTGTTCCTGAACACATCCTAAGCCCTTGGCACATAGTAGGCACTCAATGTATATCCACTGAATGAACGAATGAATGAAGGAAGGAAGGAATACATTAGGTACTTTGTACAACATACTGTTTCAAGTCAGTGCTATATAACAGTATCTTTTTGAAAATGTTGCCTGTTGCTATACAAGACAGTTACAAGTATCTAAGTTACTCAATGACAAATGAATTTCCTTTCCTGTTTCATCTGCTTGTTAGTCCATACATTCTTATTTTTAGACATTTCTACTAGTGGTCTGAGGATGTGGAATACACACATACATATCTATTTAAATATATCCTGTACAAATGGTGTTAGGGCTGAATATATTCTAGATTGAAATTTCATAAGCAGATCCTTCAGTCAGCACATGGAGTTAAGGAAACTACATTTTAGTCCCTAAGGTACTGTGGATTTTAAAGAAGTAATTATCTTTGACATAAGGTATATTTAGTCAATAAAGAGTAGAAACTCTATAGTGTTATTTCCCACTGTCTATCTTATAGGACAACAGTTATTATAATACTAGTTTTCATTTCTTGGGGGCTTACTATATGACAAGCAACGCGCTAAACACTCCACATACTTTAGCTTATGTAGTTCTCATTACAACCCTGTTGGGAGAAGGAAATCGAAGTGCAAAGAGCTTCAACAGCTGGCGTAGGATGACACGGCCGTAAGGGGCAGGGAAAGCTTCTACTCTAGATCTGTTTGAAACCGTTTAAAATGAAAGTCTGAGTACAACAAGGAGCAGGAGTAAAACAGAATTCTTGCAGAAATATTATGACATAAATCCAAATTTGGGGCTCAAGGTTGAAAGGGAGCTGTTGCACATTCTGTCTTCCACAGCCTAAGAGAGAAAGCTTATAACAAGGAAGACCACTCATATTTCATGTAGGTATCTCCTGCTTGAGGTTAAAACTGTATTTTCAAGAGCAATAGAATTTTTCCTTTAAATTAAAAATGAACCCAAGATTTTAAATGATTGTTTCCCATTGTATTGCTCCTTTCCTGTCACTGTTTTTGATCTAGAACATGGAGTCCTTGGCGGGGAAAGGAAGGGCATGATCATTCATCTCCATTAACAGTCTTGAGTGGTTTCTGTTATCTAATAATTTCTGAGTTGACAGACGTGGAAATGCTCATGTAGTTAAATGACTATTCATCCACACTGGACTTCTACTTAAGCTCTGCATATATCTTTCACAGTCATGTTTCAGGTAATGTCTCATTAATTGAGCAGATCTTTTAAGATTCTACTCTTTTTTCAAATAAACCTCTTCTTGGAGTTATACCAACAAAAAAGCAGAACCATTCTGTAACAGTTTAGTATTTGGGGGGAGAGTAGGGAATTATTGTTATGTTCTAAATTCATTGCTACATTAGAGCAGAGTCAAGCAAATTGCATTCACAATGAAACCAAAACCTGTCGTTTTTCAGGTGTTCAAATTCACTGCAGAGATGAACACTAGAGTGACCCAAGTGCAGATAACCACTCTTTCTTTCGTCTATTTGAGTCCATTATTGTCTGCGTCCTACTCATATGTTTGGTCTTAAGATGATCTTAAATATATCTCCCTCTTCATCATTCTTTTTTCTCTCTTATTAAACATCTTGTTTTCCAAAATGTGGTGCTATAGGAAACAATTTTACTTCATGGAGAGTGAGAAAGGACATTGTCTTTAAGAATATTACACTGTTTCCACCTAACAGATTGAAAATTCTTACCCCTTATCAATGAAGTTAACTGATGTGTGTGAGTGGATTGTCTGAGAATTTCATGACCTCTCTCCCACGCGTGAGCAAATGAAGGATGGAGAGTCATCTCTTTTGTACAGATCGACCTTTTTTTTTTCCCAGTAACCATTAATTCACTTACATTTGCAAGCATCTGGGGCAGAGAAAGGTCTTCGGAGGTCCCGGTAGAAGCCTGGCTTACATCGTTGGCAATGCTGACCTTCTGTGTTGTGCTGACAGTCATTGCAGACGCCACCACTACGATTCCCTGATGCCTCCCACACATTAATGTCAAAGTGACAGGCATCAGCATGTCCATTGCACTTGCAGGCTGGGAAAAAGAAGCATGGGAGGAAAACAAAGAATTAAAAATAAAATGACAGGTTCTCTAATATTCAGGCAGTTAAAAGTAGGGTAAGCTGATTCCTAATTTTTAAAAATTTACTTTTTTCACATTCAGAGACATAGAGAACAGACTTGTGGTTGCCAAGGGGGAGGGGAGATGGGGAAGGGACGAGTGGCAGTTCGGGGTTAACAGATGCAAACAATTATATATAGAATGGATAAACAACAAGGTCTTACTGTACAGCACAGGGAACTATATTCAATATCCTGTGATAAACCGTAATGGAAAAGAATATTTTTAAAAGAATGTATATATATGTACATACATCTATCTGTATGTATAACTGAATCACTTTGCTGTACAGCAGAAATTAACACAACATTGTAAATCAACTATACTTCCATTAAAAAAAATTTAGTTTTTTGAGTAGTATACATTTTCACAGTACAAGATTCAAAACAGTATAAAAACATTTATACATTAAGAACTCTTTCACCCCATTTCCTCTGGCCTTCAGCAGCTGCTTTCCTTTCTTCCTTCCTTCCTTCTCTTTCTCCCCTCCTTCCCTCCCTCCTTCCTCCGAGCCTAGAAGGAACCTCCTGGTGGACAGGGGTTAGTAACTTGGCAGATAGATTGATTTACCTTTCATGAAGTACTATTCCTCAGCTATTGCTGTACTGGTGAGTACGAGGTAGTCTCCTATAGAAGCCTTAATTTTCTTATAGAAGAGGCTTGCAGAGTTTCTCATATAACAATTTCTCAAAGGCATTTCTAAGATTATCAGTCAATAGTGCCAAGTGACAAGTCTCTGTGTTCTATATGTGTTTAGATATGCAGCTGGTTTCGGTGGAAAGGGCCAGAATGGCACTCTAGGAATTTAGGAGAAATTCTTTAGATTCTCTTGATGAGTGATTTGAATAAGGATCCAGACTTTTTTCTGGAGGTCAACTGCATTTGAAAATGTTTGTGCTATTGTTTTTCATTGTTTCCTTGATGTGTTATGATACTTTGACCAGACTCATAGTCTTTAAAAAGCATATTGTAAGATAATTTAAGAGTTATGCTTAGAGGAAATCCTTTACATTTCCTAGAAACTAAAATAAATCAGTTATGATTCCAAATTATGTAAGCGAAGAGACTTCTCACAGTTTTACCCACTGTACTTGCCTTTAAATCCTAGTAAAACTGAAGTCTGTGAGTGTAAACATTGTTAAGGCCATGTGTATTTCTCTGTGCATGTGTATTTCTATTTCATGTATATTTCATTTTGAATTGCAAAGAAAAAATATGATTCATGTTCCCATAGTTTTTACCCTTCTATCTAATCTCCAACCTCAAACCCAAAGTTAGCCATGGCAATGTTAGTCTCATTCTTGACGAACTGGCTTAGTTTTAAATCTAATTTGTCACTACAAGTATCATAAGTGAAAAGAAAGGCATTATGGCATTACAGAAAAAAAAGCATTTAATTTGGAGTCTGAAGAGCAGGGATCAAGTCCTGACTCTATCATTTACTAACTTTGGCAAGTTACTTAATCTTATTGAGCCTCAGTTTCCTGATCTCTAAAATGGGATTAACACCACCTACTTTATAAGGTTGTTTTGAGAACTGAATTCAAGATAGCTATTTTCATGATTATAATTCAATATCTCAGCTATGATGGTAACTGCACATTCTAATCCTCAGTTGCTCTTGCGTCTAGCCATGTTTTATTATGTCAAAGTCTCAGGGAGGGTGCTTAGGTCCCACATAGTGTCTCAGCAAATGGGCAACACATTATTGGCAAAATAGTATATCGGTGATTTTGCAAGCAGTAATTGTTTCCAAATGGCTGAAGTTACAGTGGGCAGTGATATGGTTTATGTTTGATATGGGCTACTACCTTATATTGTGTTTCTAGAGACAACAAGGAGTCCATAGATGTTTACTTTACAAAGAAGGCTCTGAGTCTGTGGTTTGGTACTTACTTCTGCACTCTTTTGGAGACCCTGTTTTGCCATCAGCTGCCTCCCAGGGGCGATCATTGTATAAAGGTGCACAATGTTGGCAGTGGGTGCCTGCCGTGTTGTGCTTACACATACACTTTCCATGGACCTGCAAACAAAAATAAGTAAGCACTATGAGCACAAACAGTGCTAGGAAAGAACACTCTTCCCACAACCTCATCTCATTGGTTGGCTTTAGCCATATGACATTCATTCATTTTTGCTGAGAAGTTAGTCATCAAGATGAAAGATCCTTTCTTTAGTTTGTCTTTTTGTTAATTCATATCCTTGGCTATAGAATATGTGACCCTAATGAGCAGTTCTGAGATACTGGCTAGGCATTTACTTAAATTTGTTTTGTTTTGTTTTTTTGTTTTTGGTTATTTATTTATTTATTTATTTGTGGCTGCGTTGGGTCTTCGTTGTGGTGCACGGGCTTCTCATTGTGGTGGCTTCTCTTGTTTCGGAGCACGGGCTCTAGGCGCACAGGCTTCAGTAGTTGTGGCACACGGGCTCAGTAGTTGTGGCTCGCAGGCTCTAGAGCGCAGGCTCAGTAGTTGTGGTGCATGGGCTTAGTTGCTCCGTGGCACGTGGGATATTCCCGGTCCAGGGCTCAAACCTGTGTCCCCTGCATTGGCAGGCGGATTCTTAACCACTGCACAACCAGGGAAGCCCTACTTAAATTTTTAATACCTTTAAATTATTTTATTCTTTACACAGAAGTAATACATCTTCAATATAGAAAACTTAGAAATCTGTAATCCCATCACAAAGTGACATCATTATCAACATTTGAAGCATATATTTGAGGCACTTTAAAAATAAAATTATATTTAATAAAATTTTAAAAAACACAATTATATTTAAAACTTCTTTTTTGGATTGAGATCATCATTTCATGTCATTAAATATTCTTGTACAACACACATTTTAATGGCTCCCTTGTATGATGTAAAATTTATTTGACCAATCACCTATTTTTTGTCATTTAGGCTTTAAAATATTTTTACATACTATATTTTAATTCTATAATGAATATCCTTGTAGCTAACAATTTGTGTACATCTTTATTAGGAATGTGTTTTCTAGAGGTAAAATTGAACAGTCAACATTTGTATATTTTTAAGGCTTTGAACACATTTTGTCATAATGACTGGGCATTTTCTTTTAATCCCACAATTCAGAATAGTTGAGGGTTTTTAAAATAGTATTTCTCACAGGGAGGAATACTTTAGTGGAATTATCTGGGATCTGAGAGTTTTATGAGAATTTTAATATTTTTTGTATTATCTCACCAATAATTTCTTTTTTAAAAATTTTATTTATTTATTTATTTGGCTGTGTTGGGTCTTCATTGCTGCACACAGGCTTTCTCTAGTTGTGGCGAGTGGGGGCTACTCTTCATTACAGTACTCAGGCTTCTCATTGCAGTGGCTTCTCATGTTGCGGAGCACAGGCTCTAGGTGCGCGGGCTTCAGTAGTTGTGGCTCACAGGTTCGGTAGTTTTGGCTCACAGGCTCAGTAGTTGTGGCTCGCCGGCTCTAGAGCGCAGGCTCAGTAGCTGTGGTGCACGGGCTTAGTTGCTCTGTGGCATGTGGGCTCCTCCCAGACCAGGGATAGAACCCGTGTCCCCTGCATTGGCAGGCGAATTCTTAACCACTGCACCACGAGGGAAGTCTCCACACATTCACAGATTTCCCCTAGCCTCCTAGCACCGCAGCTTGGTTAATTTTGTTTCCTCTTCCTGGAAAGTCTCTTCCCTTCTGCCTGTCAGAAATACTGCCCAACTTCAAGAACCATCTCAAAACCCAGTCCCTCTCATGGTCCTCAACAACTGCTAATCTATGGTGATTTCTGCGTTCTTTGAATTCCAACATCATTTTGTTTCTTAGGTATTTATTTATTGTCTTGTTTATCTGTAATTTTTTTCTATGTAAATTTTTTTTTTCTCCAGCTACATCATACTTTGCTTAAAGACAGAAAAAATGTTTTGTAATGCTTTGTGTACCAAACATTGCCTAACATAGCAACTCTCTCTTGTAGATATTCATTAAATAATTGTTGACGGGTTGATATAATTTATTACCTTTATGCTGATTTACCTCTTATACTGTTTCTCAAGAAAACAACAACAATACCTCATAGATCCAAATTTGGGAATCCCATTCTGAGCTGCTTTACAAAACGTTCATTTGTACAGTCATGACATCATGTGTCAATAAATGCATTTTGCTACTGGAATTCAGGGCAATACTTAGTTATTAGGAAGTATTCCAGATGATCCCAAATATTAATTTTTAGAAATTTATTCTATCAAATAAATAGTTATTCTATAAAATAACTTCTGCATGGTAAGATTCTTTTTTAATTGAAATATAGTTGATTTACAATGTTGTGTTAATTTCTACTGTACAGCAAAGTGATTCAGTCATGTGTGTGTGTGTGTGTATATATATATATATATATATTCTTTTTCATATTTTCCATTATGGGTTTTTTTTGTGTGGTACGCGGGCCTCTCACTGTTGTGGCTTCTCCCGTTGCAGAGCACAGGCTCCGGACGCGCAGGCTCAGTGGCCATGGTTCACAGGCCCAGCCGCTCCGCGGCATGTGGGATCTTCCCAGACCAGGGCACGAACCTGTGTCCCCTGCATCAGCAGGCAGACTCTCAACCACTGCGCCACCAGGGAAGCCCTCCATTATGGTTTATCACAGGATATTGAATATAGTTCACTATGCTATACAGTAAGACCTTGTTTATCCATTCTATATCTAATAGTTTGCATCTGCTAACCCCAAACTCCAACTTCTTCCCTCTTCAACCCCCTCCTCCTTGCTAATCACAAGTCTGTTCTCTATGTCTGTGAGTCTGTTTCTGTTTCGTAGATAAGTTCATTTGTGTCATATTCTAGATTTGAATGGTAAGATTCTTTAAAGGCTCTAAAAAGATGGATGATCCTTTGTTTACTTGTACTAGATCCTGATTTCAAACAAAATGGAGTCTTTTGAAAAAATGAATAAGAAAAATCTTCCAAAGTTGAAGAATTTAGTGAAGCGAAGGCATACTTATGTAGCTGGCACAAGTTATTAGCATAATGAAGATTAGCAGAAAAAGCAGTTTTGTAACTGTCTAAATTCTATAATAACCTGTGAAAAAATAAAAAACAAACCACTACGTACAAAACACCCAGGATACAAATATTTGATAGAATTAGAGTCCAAATTCCTAGAATAAACCATCCCTAATTCATCATTGCTGTTACGGAGATTATATGGAATACTATCTGAGGAGGGCATTTGAAACAATGTTAAGAAATCCAAAGTAAATATAGTAGAGACCAAGGTCAATAATTGCTATCTGTATAAAACTCTAAGTGTGGTCCCTGAGGTTGTGTCTTGAAGAGTACATAGGATTTTCCTTAGGGAGCAAAGACAAGAAGATAACCCCAAAGGAATATTCTGAATAGTCAGTAAGTAAACCAGAGGACATGTGTTGAATAAGTACGTTCTATCTAGACCACGGAATACATTATAGAGCTTAAGAATGATGAATTTATCCTGTAATACTGAAGATCCATTGAAGATTTTTGAGTAGGAAGTGATTGAAAGGTATATTAAATATACTTCATTTTCCTCTCTTTTAAAAGATTTCCTTTTATCTCCTATCTTGTCTGTTATGTTGTTTCTTCCCCCTCCTTTATTATTTCTTTTCCAAAATTTTTACCCCAGCTTATACCTTCCAACAGCCAATGGCAGTCAAATGTATTTTCTGATAATGTTTGGAATTTTAAAAGGTTGTTAATTTTCATTTTATTGCTTTTTTGTATCCTTTCTACTTTTAAAACAACCATTTATTGAATACTATATAAACATAGATGCTGCAAATTATTGCTACTTTTCTTTAGAGGAACTAAACTATCATCATAAGTCAGTTTATCTGGTTTGGTCTTGGAATGCCCAAGGCCTATATGTAATTTCACCCAACTCATAGGTTAGTCCTGGCCCACAAATTCCAGGCCTCAGGAGGCCACAGACATTTAGGGAAACCTCATCAAACATTCACATGTATCACAAGATAATGTGGACAGGTCAGTTCCCTCTGGAGTAAAGATTTCAGAGCATTCCCTCATTCCTGCATGCCAAGGATTGGGATGAACCTCCCAGGGTCTGAAAGATGCCAGCCCAGCAAATATTTCTGCACACAGAAAAATTCAAGGAGCTGTCATTTTGAGAATTACCAAAAATAGCTGTAAATCATTACCTAGACCATTTGAAACAAGAAATCCTTCCTCAGCAATACAACTGTTACAGTTCAAGCTTGAAAGATCACCCACTATTTGATGCTCGTGAAAAATGTGCAAGTAAAACTAGGTCTTCACTGAAAAAAAAAAACAAAACAGAAAAAGGAAAATTTAGTAACAAGTTAAACATAGCTCTTATTTGGTACACAAACATAAGCTAGATAAAGAGCAGGAAAATGGGATTATGTATTTAAGGCTTAGTTGAAGAGTGGTGTCTGGCTTTATAATTGGAAAATGAGAAATCTATTTCAACAAAAAAATCTACAACTCCTAATTATCTAAGAGGTATACCTCTTAGATAATACCTTGGCATTTTGGATATTCTATGAATTTCATAAACTCCTTTGCTATGCTGAGAGTATGTTTTTTCTGTTGATGTCAAAAGTTTTCCTACCTATATCTGAAACCAAGCAAGACCCTGTGGGACTCCTGGGCATGAAAGCCTTTCTGTGTCCCCTGTTTTTTGTTTGCAGGGAATAGTCTTCAGCCTCCATGACCTTCCCTGAGTTCCAAAGAGCAGGTCCAAACAGTTGCTAATCAAGGAATGGAGGCGATGCAAAGATAAGGGAGGAGCAGCCAAGAAACAGTAGTGCAGCCTTGGGGCAGGGTCCTGCTTCTGCCTCAAGGGACGCACATAACAATATCTTTAAGCTCTTTACAGAACTAAAATTCCCAACAAATGGAAGATGTTAGCATTCTTCATTCCAGAGAAGCTTATCAAGAGAGACTACCTGAGGCCAGATTAAAGGAGTGCAGGCCCTGCACACACCCTGACCCTTATCAACAATTCCGCCCTTGAACCATTGCTATAAAACTCCTCACCAAATCCTCCCAGGTTGGGACACACACTTTTGAGAGGCACGAGCCCGCTGTGTCCCTCTTTGCCTGGCAAAGCAATAAAGCTATTCTTTTCTACTTCACCCAAAACTCTGTCTCCGAGATTTGATTCAGCACCGGTGCACAGAGGCCAAGTTTTCAGCCTCATGTCTAATAGTATTTATTTGTTACTAATATTAACCTACTTGCAAGTCATTTTTAGCATATTTATCTTACAGGGAGGGAATCATACAAACTTTGAACCAGTAATTTAAGGAATTACTGGAACAGCTTGCTCATTAATACCTGTGCACTTTGACACATATTATATATTAGAGGCAAATAGACATGGAAGAGAAAATACCACTCCTTCATATGTAAGGCTATAGAAGTAAGAATGTAGGTGGGTGCAAAATGAGGAAATGATTCTTTCAAATCCGTCATTGGAAGATACACATCTTGCTTAGAAAAGCTGCTTTCTTTTTTATTTTTTTTATTTATTTATTTTTGTCTCTGTTGGGTCTTTGTTGCTGCGCACAAGCTTTCTCTAGTTGTGGGAGCAGGGGCTACTCTTCGTTGAGGTGTGAAGACTTCTCATTGCGGTGGCTTCTCTTGTTGCGTAGCACGGGCTCTAGGCACGTGGTCTTCACTAGTTGTGGCTCATGGGTTCTAAAGTGCAGGCTCAGTAGTTGTGGCACACAGGCTTAGTTGCTGCACAGTATGTGGGATCTTCCTGGACCAGGGCTCGAACCCGTGCCCCCTGCATTGGCAGGCAGATTCTTAACCACTGTGCCAACAGGGAAGCCCGAAAAGCTGCTTTTTAATTGTTCTCTTTGGGGCAGTAGGCCTTCTAGTAGTCAGCAAACATAGAGTTGAGGAAA
The DNA here is from genome assembly GCF_951394435.1 of Stenella coeruleoalba. Taxonomy (NCBI): domain Eukaryota; kingdom Metazoa; phylum Chordata; class Mammalia; order Artiodactyla; family Delphinidae; genus Stenella; species Stenella coeruleoalba. Next base: position 25,267,999 of record NC_137157.1, on the reverse strand, counting down.
TTGGCCATGGCAGGAGGTTGTGAGAATCTGGTTGTTTGCCATGTCAAGCATATGGGTTGGACAATCACTTATCATGATGTTGTAGAATATTTAAACATTAGATGGAAGATTGGCTTTGACAACTTGTAAGGTCCTTCTAGTCTTAAGGTTCTATGATTCTAAGCCCTGCTGTTCTGTATTGTGAATACTGCCTGGTTGTAGGCAACTACCCATAATCCTTTCTGAGCTACCAGATAAGACTTAAATGTCATATGGCTGGGTCCTGTTGGCATCTCTCCAATGCAGCATGTTTCCAAATGATGTGAAAGTCAAACAAGGGAGAGCTAGGAGAATATCTCTTCTTTTTTGCAGGTACTACCTGATGTGGCACAAATGAAAAATAAATGTTAATAGTCTCTGAAGATGGATTTGCATTTGTCAATAATGACTATACCTAAACTAAATTGTATTCTTTCTGATTTTTCTTCTACTGTTTTCCTCCTTCTGAACTACATTTTCCCCATTGGCTTGTGACTAAAGTAATTGTAGACTGTCATTCTAGCACCTGCCTTCCAAATAAAGGTATATTTCATCATCTAGTGATGCTCACCACAGACATTCACCATAATGGAATTACCAAAGCGAATAATCAGTCTGGTTAAAGCTTTGAAGGACTCAAATTAACTGAATTGTTTTGTGAATGTCTGATAAAATTTACTTCCCAAGTGCTTTCCAAGAAAGAAAGGACCAACTATTGTTCATGTCCTACTAAACTTTATAATGAAAGTTAGCGGAAAAAAAGATTTTACAGCTAAATATTCAGAAATTCCTGAATTTCATCAATTGACTAATTTCCTTGAGCTCTTGTGCCATTATTGTTTACACATGATTTTATTTTCATTCTTTGAATTCCAATGGGAAATGAATATTCTTTCATACCATCATTGGAACTTTAAAAAATGTTTGTGAAAAAAGGATACAAACAGTGCCTATTCTATGAACCTAAGAAAAATGCCCACTTAAAGGCAGCTGTGGCAATTCACAGACCTCCATTTAGCTATGACAAATAATTTAGAAAGTGGAACAATGCTTTGTAGTACCTTAAGACAAAATGTAAAGGCAAAAAACTGATTTAATTTCTAAAGAGATAGTATGTCCCTTTTAGAGAAAAGGATTAACTTCTAAAAGAATGAACTTCTTATGCATGAAAAGAGATAAATTCTAATAACGGCCAGCCTGTTAGAACCTGCTCCTCTTAAGCAGGGCAAAAACAGGCACAACAATGCTACAGCATAAACCTTTGAATAGAAAGCATTGTGAGGAAAACACGTCTTTTCATTAACAAATAAAATATTCCTCTACCCCTATTAAAGGTTTGCATGTTTTAATTTAACAGAAGAAGCGGGAGTTCTATGGTGAATATAAAGCATAGTAATTGAGTTTGGTAAAAGGGGGCTTGAAACATACTGTCAGAATGAGATAAAATAGGTTGAAGCCCGAGTATTCCAAACCCTTGCCCAGTAATATATATAGCAAGAATGTAAGAAGTTGAAAAGCTCTACAGTCTATTCCTTGGTCTATACTTTAACACTAGAGAAAACGGGTCTTGTAAGAAAGCATGGGCAAAAAAATAGAGGTATAGAGCAGAAACAATTATGAGTAAAGAATGAAAATCAGCCACGAGAGGCTTCCCTGTCAGCCTGTTGCCTGAAATTCTTCCTATTGGGACTCATTCCTTTAGCTTCTGAATGGTGCTTTAGGTTCAAGAGCTCCCTACAAAAATGTACTTAAGCTCAGAAGGCGTAAATCCTTAAATTATTAGCAACAAACATATCAGCAGGGATTATAACCATCTGTTTTCAATCCTAAAACTGTACTCAGAGTTGCTTAAAGGAGGAAGTAGTTTCCTGGTGGAAGGAAAGGGAATGTCTAAAGGGGAGAGGGAAGGAGCCAAAGACAAACTGTGCCTACTTCACTATTTTGCCAAGAACCTTGCTCTGGCTGACAAACCTGGAAAAAAAACAAAAACAAAAAACATGCATGGAGCCAATACAAATTTCATAGGAAAACTGCATGGAAGTACACTGTATGGTAATCGTGTTTATATACCTCTCTCCACTAAACTCTTGCAGGGAAGAAACTGTGGCTTAAATTTCTTTGAATCCCCAGTAACTGGCATATAATAGGTTTTCAATCAATATGTGTTAATTTTATTCAGCCAATGTATATTCAAATGAGCATTGAGAACCTTAGTTATTGAGTTTAGTTCCATTTTAAAAACTTCCCAAGAAAGCAGGGTGCTAATTATTCATTTGAAGTGGGAATAGGATACTTTTGTTTGTCACAGAGCAGGATTTCAGGCAGAGTAGGATTGAAAGACATTCAGCTTTGTCCAGAGTGCTTCTGGTCAAGGAATATTGGTAAATATGATGTTATATAGAGTGGTCATCTATAGTTGATCTGGGAGAACTACTGTAGGCCCAAGGAACATGGATTAGTCAGGGAGGGAAATGGGAACAATAAAGATGAAGAAGAAGATGATGATAATGATGATGATAAATAATAACAATTAATAGTAGTAGTTAATATTGATTAGCATTTACTATGTACCAGGCACTGTTCTAGGCATTGTATAAATATTCATTGGATTTACACAAGAATAAGGTAGGTATATTACTTCCATTTCATAAATGAGGAAACTGAAGCCCAAAGAGTTTAAGTAATTTGCCCAAGGTCACAAAGCCAGTAAATGGTGGAGCTATTTGAATTCTAGCCGTCTGACTCCAGAGCCACCATCTTAACCCTTAAACTATACTATTCTGAAGACCCTGGGGAGTAGGATTTTTGAGAGATCTACTTTGGCCAGATCTCTTCAGTGTGTTACTTAAATAATATTGGTATGTTTCAAACCAATTTGTCCTTGAAGAGCTCCTAGGGACAAAGGCTGGTTTGGACTCAAAGTGAGCCATTTCAAGGGTATTAAGTTCTTGAATGGATTATTTGTCCTATTCCTCTGGGAGAAACCTAGCAGTTTTCAAGATGGGTGAATATAGGAAGATTGGCCCCCATTTCCCATACCTGGCATGAATAAGTTCAGTGCATGTACTGGTGGAGAATACTTTTAGATTCTCATTGGTTCAGTGTAAAATCTGTCTGTACACTGAAAATTCTGATGCCTCCTAGGGGCATTTCTGGGCCACTGCAAGTATTAACAACTCTTTAACTTATCAGAAACTCCCCTGAATAAATTTGCAAATGGAGATAATAGGAATGTAAATGAATTCTAATTAAAGATTTGCTCTTTGTGAATAGCCTCCCTTTTGTTATGTGCTCTCCCTATGAGATATGATTTGGTAGGGATAGATAGTAATATTATGTAGTGTGATGGCTTTTAAACAGTTAGTTTTAATTTATAAAGAATGGTAAGTGAGAACACTGTGCATAGCCTAATGATTCAGGTTAATTTTTAGATTCAGGTTGCTGGCTTATTTCCCTTTTTTCATGTACAAAACTTTGTATGCCCCAAAGCTTTTATTTATATATCGAAATGGCAGTTTTTCTGTGCCCTTGTGCATGCTATTTATCATATGAAACCAGGAGTTGAAGTAGTATTCAGAAGCGTGAATCCACACACACACAATTTCCAAATGCTACTAAATCTGTGTACTCCAAATTGTGGACATTCATTTTAAGATTTCGTAAAGATGTGTTTCAGCAGACCTCTGTTTTGTAGTATTACAGCTAGAACTAAGAACTAAAATCAAATTTTGTGGTTTATCTTTCAACATTCATCATGGCGCTTTCTGTGAAATTAGATGATTGGTCAAAACCAAAACCAAAACAAAGCCCAAACAAACTTTCCAAACCAACTTCCCTGCAGAAAGGAAGGCAGAAACTGCTCCAGGACAGAAAGAAGCATTTTGGGCTTTCCAAATAAATTTCAAAACACTTTTGAGTTAAAAAATAGGGTTAATAACGTAACCTTATTTAAAAGCCACATGAAAGAAGGTTTTAAAATATTCCCATTGTTTTAAAATCTACTATTAGCTCAACAATGGTTTTATTTATTTATTTATTTTTTTTTTTTTTTTTTTTTTTGCGGTACGCGGGCCTCTCCCGTTGCGGAGCACAGGCTCCTCCGACGCGCAGGCTCAGCGGCCATGGCTCACGGGTCCAGGCGCTCCGCGGCATGTGGGATCCTCCCGGACCGGGGCGCGAACCCGCGTCCCCTGCATCGGCAGGCGGACTCCCAACCACTGCGCCACCAGGGAAGCCCTCAACAATGGTTTTAAAGTGAGCACTTTAGTTTAAATTTTGGGTTCTTCAGTAAATTTTAGGTAGGATTCTCTCTTACCCTTCAGTGATGATTTCCTAGAATAAAGAAAATCTCTCTCTCTTTGTTAGTCCAGGTATAGGGACTACTTTTATTTATAACAATGGGCTTAAAAGGTTCAAATGTAGCAAGTTTTGGGAAACAACATTATCAACATTATCAGAATAATTTTCTTTGCATATTTCCCTAATTAACAAATAATGTTCTTTTTGTTTGGTAAAATTCAGATAAACTTTGAAATGCTGCCCCCCCCCCCCCCGCCCCCAACCCCACGCCAAAAAAAAAAGACTAAGTGTTCTGGCTAGCATACTTTTGTGGGTTATCTCTGCCTTTTTTTTTTTTTAACATCTTTATTGGAGTATAATTGCTTTACAGTGGTGTGTTAGTTTCTGCTTTATACCAAAGTGAATCAGTTATACATATACACATGTTCCCATATCTCTTCCCTCCTGTGTCTCCCTTCCTCCCACCCCTCTAGGCGGTCACAAAGCACCGAGCTGATCTCCCTGTGCTATGCGGCTGCTTCCCACTAGCTATCTATTTTACATTTGGTAGTGTATATATGTCCATGCCACTCTCTCACCTCGTCACAGCCTACCCCTCCCCCTCCCCATATCCTCAAGTCCATGCTCTAGTAGGTCTGTGTCTTTATTCCTGTCTTACCCCTAGGTTCTTCATGATCTTTTTTTTTTTCTTAGATTTCATATATATGTGTTAGCATACGGTATTTGTTTTTCTCTTTCTGACTTACTTCACTCTGTATGACAGACTCTAGGTCCATCCACCTCACCACAAATAACTCAATTTCTTTTCTTTTTATGGCTGAGTAATATTCCATTGTGTATATGTGCCACATCTTCTTTATCCATTCATCTGTTGATGGGCATTTAGGTTGCTTCCATGTCTTGGCTATTGTAAATAGAGCTGCAATGAACATTGTGGTACATGACTCTTTTTGAATTATGGTTTTCTCAGGGTATATGCCCAGTAGTGGGATTGCTGGGTCGTATGGTAGTTCTGTTTTTAGTTTTTTAAGGAGCCGTCATACTGTTCTCCATAGTGGCTGTATCAATTTACATTCCCACCAACAGTGCAAGAGGGTTCCCTTTTCTCCACACCCTCTCCAGCATTTATTATTTGAAGAATTTTTAATGATGGCCATTCTGACTGGTGTGAGGTGATACCTCATTGTAGTTTTGATTTGCATTTCTCTAATGATTAGTGATGCTGAGCATCTTTTTACATGCCTGTTGGCCACCTGTATGTCTTCTTGGAGAATGTCTACTTAGGTCTTCTGCCCATCTTTGCATTTTATTATCATATCACTGAACCATTTTACAACTCTGTAAGTTGTAGAAAATGAATAATAATTCAAATAACTCTTGTCCATAGAAATGCAAATCAGTTGTGTCTGACAATGCAATTGATCATTGCCCTTCATATTGACCTATTTTGCACCTCTTTGTATATTTCTTCATTTACCAGTGTATGTGTGGTTCTTCGAATTTTCCTTTGAAGCAGTTATAAGGTCTTACTGGTACCTCATTGATTACTGATTTAAGTAAAATGGTTGACACATGTTTATTTTATATCTGTGTGACAGTCATGGCTTTACTCTTTAAAAATGTATCCTTGGGACTTCCCTGGTGGTGCAGTGGTTAAGAATCTGCCTGCCAATGCAGGGGACATGGATTCAAGTCCTGGTCTGGGAAGATCCCACATGCCGCGGAGCGGCTGGGCCCGTGAACCATGGCCGCTGAGACTGCGCGTCCGGAGCCTGTGCTCCGCAACGGGAGAGGCCACAGCAGTGAGAGGCCCGTGTACCGCAAAAAAAAAAAAAAAAAGTGAAAATAGCATTAAACTAAAAATTGTGATGCTCAGGAAGCTTATGAAGATTATATTTAGATAAGATCATACTATTACCAATTTATGTGATGTTTTTTCTATCATTACTTCCTTACATAAAACTATTTCTTATTTGCTTTTTGTTTCCAATGGTTTTTAAAAATTATTTCTGACTACTGGGCTTTTAAAAATGATGTCTGTCCAACAGGTATATTTATTTGGATAAATCCTACAAATGAATAGTTAGGTTACATGCATAATTTGGTTTCAGATTTGCATGTGTACAATGCAATAAAGTAAGGTACTCTGATTTTAAGACATTTATTTCAGTGTATCTAAGGAATTGCCTCATAATATCAGATTAGCTCCGTTTCTCCTCTATAACAGCTACAATTTCTTCAAGATAAGATTGACAAATATCATTAGAGTCTTGCTGCAGTTCTTTTTTATAGGCAGACTTTGACTTTCCTAAAGTACTATATAAGAAACTAGCGGGCTTCCCTGGTGGCGCAGTGGTTGAGAGTCCGCCTGCCGAGGCAGGGGACACGGGTTCATGCCCTGGTCCGGGAGGATCCCACATGCCACGGAGTGGCTGGGCCCGTGAGCCAAGGCCGCTGAGCCTGCGTGTCCGGAGCCTGTGCTCCGCAACGGGAGAGGCCACGACAGTGAGAGGCCCGCGTACCGCAAAAAAAAAAAAAAAAAAGAAACTATCTTAGTATACAGCTAAGGCATCTGAAATTTCTTTCAAGCCCGATTACTGCCTGCGTTACTGTGTTGAGTCACTGGGACAGTTGCTATCGTACATAGCCGTGTGACCAATCCATCTCTGCTCTTCGTTTGATCTCAGTTAAGTCTTGGTTTCATAAGTTCACTTTGCACTTGTCTTTTTATATTTAAACTTTTCGAAGGTCACAACACAAATCAGTGGCAAAACAGGGAACAGAACTCCCAAGAGAGTTCTAAAATATTAGAGGCTTCCATCTTAGAACAGTGATGTCATCAGGAAGATTCTTTTTTCTTCCTTCCCACAAACACCTAAAATAACTTCTTATGATAAAATCTCTGGAGGGAAAAAGGGATCATATCAATTTCAATTTTTTAGTATCTATTTAATTTGAATAATCTTAGAAAGAAATAGCAAAAGTAGAATTAACAATATATAACTTCTCCTATGCTGTTAAAACTATCAGACAAGAACCTAAGAAACTAAGTGAAGGGAAAAACTAGAACTCATTTTGTAAGCAACTTATCTGTCAAGCAGCATTTGATGCAAGAAAGAAGGAAGGTCTTGTGGGGTTTTGTTCAGTGTTTTTGAGGATTTAGATGGGTTTTTATAATTAGTTGGGGACCAGGTAAATTCTATTAGAAATGCTGTGGGGGATTATTAAGTACTTTTCACCACATTGGCATTCGCTTGCTCAATGTATTCACATAGCTTTTGGTTATTTTAAAGGAAAATTCCTTGTCACCCACTATTTTGCATTCTTATACAAAGGTTTTTCTTTCTTTTTTTGTAAATTCATTCTAGTTCACATTTCCCACTGTTTTCCTTTTTTCTTGACAGTTCTGTTTAACTGTCACTCAGTATTCTATACAGTGCAGAGGGTATTACAAAAGTTGACTTAAGATAAATGAGCCCCTGATTATAGTACAAGAAGCCAGTTGCTAGGGCATGTTTTCTTCCATAGTCTTTTGTTATTGAATTAATTCATTCAGGTGCTTCTTTTCATATTGGAAAATTGCTTGTTTCCTGAATCTTGTAAAATATTGTCTTCATTATTGAGTATGCTCATATGAAAGATTAAGGTGGAAGTACTGATATTAAAAACTTATGCTTGTTAGGTAACTCTATCAGAAAGCAGTCATTACCACATCTGTGATCATTTGAATATGTCCAGAAACAACAACCACAGATACTGAAAGAATTGGTTTTCTTCAATACCCATCCATCCAAAGGTACTGCTTTTTAAAACAGTCGGCTTAATGACTGGGACTTGAAAAGAAATATATTCATTTTGTAAAGTTCCCTTATAACCAGCCATGCATTGGTTGGTTTGTTTTTTAGCTTTTGATTTTTTTCTTATTGAGATTATATTCACATAGCATAAAATTCATCATTTTAACAATTGTAAAGCATGCAATTCAGTGGTCTTTAGAATATCCAAAAAATTGTGCAATCATTGCCATCACCTAATTCCAGAGAATTTCCATCACCCCAAAAAGAAAACTTGTGCCCATTAAGCAGTCACTCCCCATTCCTCCCTGAGCTCCAACTCCTGGCAACCACTAACCTACTTTGTCTTTATGGATTTGCTTTTTCTGGACATTTCATAGAAAAGGAATAATACAATATGTGGCCTTTTGTGTCTGGCTTCTCTCACTTAGCATACTGTTTTCAAGGTTCATTTACGTTGTAGCATGTATCAGTACTGCATTCCTTTTTATGGTTGAATAATACTCCATTGTATGGATATACCACAGTTTGTTTATTCATTCATCAGTTGATGGACACTGGGTTGTTTCCACTTTTTGGCTCCTATGAATAATGCTGCTATGAACATTCATGTAAAAGGTTTTGTGTAGACATATGTTTTCAATTCACTTGGGCAGATACTGAGGAGTAGAATCGCTGGATCATATAATAACTCTATGTTAAACTTTTTGAGGACCTGCCATACAGCAGCAGCACCATTTTACATTCCTGCCAGCAATGTATGAGGGTTCCAATTTCTCTACATCCTCATTAACACTTGTTATTATCTGTCTTTTTTGTTATAGTCGTTCTAGTGGATGTGAAGCAGTATCTCATTGTGGTTTTGATTTGCATTTCCCTAATGCCTACGAATGTCAAGCATCTTTTCATGGGCTTATTGGACATTTGCATGTCTTCTTTGGAAAAATACCTATTTAAACCTTTGCCCATTTTTTTTTTCCTTTGCCCATTTTTAAATTGGGTTCTTTTCTTAGCATTATGTGGATAAATGTGACATAAAGAGAATAAATTTTGGAATTAGATACATGGGGTTTCCAATCCCTGCTCTCAATAATCTTGGGTAAATTCCTTAATAACAAGACATAGTTTCCTACCTATAAAATAAGGATAATAGTACTGGCTCCATGTATTTGAGAATTAAAAGAGAAAATATATGTAGATGTGTGACACAATCAAGAACAGTCATTATTATTGATATTTTTAACATTATTATCTGAAATGAATCTGTTATTTTTTCAATGCCATTGATTAATTCATTCATATATTGACTGGGGATTTTTTGAACCCACTATATGCTAGACATGGTGACTATCCCAGTATCTGCCATTAAAAAATCAGATAGTTTAGCAGATAGGGAAAGCTGGATATGTAAGCAAATAACAGAGTGAAGTAAATATTTTAATCGTGATAAGTACAGCGGACTCTTGGAGGTCTGAGGAATGATTGAGGCTTTGTGTCAAGGCCACTAATAACCTACTTGCTTGATAAAATAGACTGTCATTCTTTGCTTTGCATGTTAGTGAAGTTAGGTGCCTAAGTGTAATTCTCTTTTTATTACATATGAGAATTGAATTAAATTATAAATGAGAATTAGAAGATAAATATACTACAATTATGATCTTTAGCCTCTATTCAGCATATGGAAATACTACAATTCCATGTTTCCTTTCATTTTAATGCCTACTAGGGGCTTATCTGGGAAACAATGAAACCATTGCCCTTCAGGAATTCTGAGAGCTGACTGAGCCAGCTAAGTTACATGCCTGGTACTGGTGCCCTTAGAGATGCAAAAATTGAAGGACAAAGACACTTGATCAGTGTTTACTTTTACAAATTTCATAATTGTTTGTATATATAACATATTTAATAGTAGGAAAAAGTAATCATTTTTCCATTTCCATATACAATATACTGTAGTTTTTGAAACCATAATTTTCTCTGCTTTTTCTATCTAAAAAGCTCGAGAGTTAAAAAAGTATCAGAATTCCATATGATTAAAAAAATCTTATTAAAAATTAACAAATACCATACTACTTCTGTATCCCCACACATGTACTATTTTATTCCATAAATATTTACATTGCTAAGATGACTCTAACTCCAATTATAGCATTAAGGTTTTGAATGCCAAGATTAAGAGACCTTGTCTTCCTCACTATTTGAAATGGCTGTGAGGTTCCTCCATCTTGTGGAGTAATTATTATATATATCTATATACTTGTCTGTATGTGTGTGCGTGTGTATTTTAACCTTTAACTAAAATTCGCCTCATAAGAGGGAACAGGACTTAAATTACAACTTATCTTCTACTGAATGTAATTGTTTTAAGACAAATTGAAGTACATTTCCAGCTCTTACAAAATTGGCAAGACACAAATGAAATACCACAGAGATATGAGACCTGGGGTTGTGAACCAGAAGTCAGATATCTGTAACCTCAGCTTTTCTCTTTCCATGTAGCTTCACCCTCCACTCACTCCATTATCTTAGCAATTAAACAGGGAGACTAGGCTTTCCAGATCCAGAGATCTGACTCTAGGCTCCCAGCTATCCACAGGATGGACCCCCAAATGCTACTGGACTGAAAAGGAAATATTCATAAGAAAATCGGCAAAGTGAGATATGCCTTGAATATCTGAGGAGTATTTTACAGTAGGAAAAATGTCAAATTTAAGTTGTTGTTTCCCAATCTATAGAACTAGCAGCTTAAACCTGTTAAAGAAACTCATTTTTGTATCCTTACAGTGCCCAAATTTTGACCTAAAAATACATGTGATTCACTTTCTGTAAAGCATGTTCATGAAAAGTTGAATGTACAAATATTATACTGTTTGGAGAATCAACCTACTTTCCTATTGGCTTATATTTTACTTTCAGAGATGCCAGCTCTCACACTAACATTTTAGCTTTCTGGTATTTTTATCCTTCAAACTCTCTGTGAAGTAGTCAAAAGCCTATAAACAAATACTTAAATGTTCTGGGGGAACCCTTGAAAGGAACCCCACAGGGAATTCCTTTCCTGAGTGCAAAAATTATTTTGTAACGCCTCTAGGTTTAAAGTCTTTTGGTTTCCTAATCATCAAATAAAAAGAGTAATCTCAGGCAACTTTTGCCATTAGAAGAGAGTGTGTCTTACTGTTTAGAGGGAAAATAAGGCTAGATTCATTTGCAATCTTATAGTCAAAACACTAACAATTTGCAGCCATGAACATGTTTTACTGACTTGCCCTGCTACTGGGAAACACAAGGTAGTAAATGAAGTATAAAGAACACTCTGTACGCCTTCTATGTAGTTATTCACTGCCAAGGGACGACTGGCAAAGTTATACTATACTAACGTAGGAATATTGAAAGAAGAACTCTGAGACCTTGAAATGAATTGAGAATACTCTCACACTAACTGCATCAAGCTGACAGTTTCTCTTTTGTTAATATTAGGAATACAACATTGCACGCCCCTTGGTGATAGGATTACCCATTCCTCCTGCTCTAATGTGACAAGTGAACTGCTTGGGATTGCTGCTGCCTTTCATTAGCAGTGAAAATGATTTATGGCTAAAGATGGAAGTAAAGAATGGTAGATCCAGAAATCCCTCTTCCTAATAAAACCAAAGATACTGATCAAAGATGATTCATACCCCCCAAAAGATAGCCACTTCTGAATTATTTTCTTTGTAGATTTTCCAAACTTATTGCTTTTACTCTTTCTTTTTTCCCTTTGGGCCATTTCAGTAATGAATAGAAGAGAAGAGAGAATCAATGATAATTTCTGGTTCAACAGAAATTAGATGACTTGGATAGATTACCTATTCCTATAAAAATAGTCTTTTTAATGAGAGTTTTTTTCTTGGTACCATATTGGTGGTGGAGGTAGGGTATGGTAGTAAGAACTCTGAATGTGAGAAATTGCTCTCTATCACTGTGACTACAAGCAGGTAAATTAATCTATCTGTACCTCAGTTCCCCTTATCTGCAGAACAGAAACAAAAATGCTTATCTTATAGGATTGTAGTAAGGATCAAGTGAAATAATGCATGGGAAAGGGCTTTATAAAATATAAAACAAGGAAACTTTGGTTGTGGGACTAGTGTTTGCTCTCTTGTGTCCTCACTTCCCTCTTTGCTCAGTTTATTTTTTATTTATTTTTTGGCTGGGCCACACAGACCCATGCCCTCGGCAGTGAAAGCTAACCACTGGACCACCAGGGAATTCCCTTTGCTCAGTTTAGATTCCATGATCCATGATGATAATCAATCGCTTGAGCCCACCCCTACCACACTGGCCCTCCTGTGCTTTCTCCCCTCTTTTTTACTCTGTTCTTGGCATAATATCAAGATAGATTAAGTACAGATTAAGTTTTTAACAACACAACAACAAAAAGAGAATGGGTGGTGAATTTAACCTGAGCTCTACTTTTTATTAACTTTTGGGAAATCAGTTAGCATTCCCAAGCCTCAGGCCTCAGTCCCTCATCTATGAAAGAAAGTGATGATGATACTTCATGCAGTTGTTGTGAAGATTAAATTCAATAACATTTGTAACATGACAGCACAAGACCTGGCACACTATAAGCATTTAAAAAGTTGTAACTATTATCAGCAGTATTTATAATCCATGATAATTATTTTTTCTCTGCTGAGAAGACCTGACACTAATTTACAGATGTTCATTTCCAAATATATATGCATGTTTGCTCTATGAAAATATTTTAAAATTCTGATTTAATATTCTCATTTAATAACTTTACTGATTGTTTTTAAACCCTCTGCTCTTTTCCTTAATACCTTGAAGAGCCAAGAGCTTTCTAATTATTATTGTCCATTTGGCTTATTCACAGTACAATAAAGAATTTTTAAAAAGAAAACTATGGTCTTAAATCTGTCCTGAATTTATAAAACATGACATATAAGATGTGCAAATATAATACATGAATAAATGTATTCAGATTCAGATGAGAAAAATTTTTGTAATGAAACTTTATGAATGATTCTGAAACTTGCCTTACACAGCTAGGTAGGCTAAGTAATATTTTCCTCAAAACCCACATTATGGTTCCATAGGTTTTAATGTTTTCTTTTAGATTTAGAACACATTAGTCAAAATGTTGACACTCTTTTATAATGAGTTTCTGGTTACAAAAGAAAAATCCACTTTAACCTTAGTGTAACTCAAGGCATTTAAACAATTCTCCACGGCATTCTATGGCCTCTTGTTATCCAATGAATGATATTTTAGTAAAACAATGAAACGTTCCATGTTCCTTCTTATTACCATCCATCATCCAACAGCTGTAAAATCACCAGCTGCTGGGAAAAAGAGAACTACATCAGTTCTCCCCAGCTGCAAGGAGAAAAAGCTTGAGATCTCCTCTTCACATAGTTTCTGGGATCCCAGCAGGCTGGAATCAAAGTACAGTTTTCCTTGACACAAAAACTCTAGCCTTGTAAACATGTCAAAAAGCACATACACTATGATTTATTCCTGTCGCTACTGGGGAGAAAGTGTCTGTGAGAAATGTGGTAGAAAAGGCTGAGATAATATAAGATAACAGCAGCAATGTAGATAGAGGCTACCATACGCCAGGCACTGGCTATCATATTTTTAAGCCTCACAGTAACTATATAAGGTAGACATTGTTCTCATTTTCTTAGGGAACTGAGGTTCAGTGAGACATTAATTTAGTAAATGCTGTGGGAGTCAAATCCAGATCTATTTGACTCCAATGCTAGGGTCTTAAACACTGTGCTGTTCTGCCTTCCAGTGACATGAACAGATAAGGAAAAACTGAACTGGTGAAGGCTAAATGGAATGGATTGGGAAGAAGGGGAAACATGGAAAAGGTGGTACTACTTTAAAAGACACAGGAGGAGTGTTTAAAGGTAAATGAGGTTGCGAACTGGTACCCCACTTCATGCCTTTTCCTACCCCCCTCTTCCAAAGAAGGAAAATGGCCCTAAAATCTTATGTAGCTTAAGAAACAGACTAAGTATCATTTCCATTAACTTCCCTAGTTCTCTGTCATTAGCCATCAAAAATTCTAGCCCGTAAAACCAGATTTCATTAACTAATTGCTCATCCTCACAACATTGGCTGCAGGGGATTTGGCATAGTCTATAAAGCAGCAGCTCTCAGACTTTAGCAAGCACTGGAATCACCTGAGGGCTTGTTAAACACAGATTCCTGAGCCCCATTTTTAGAATTTCTGATTCAGTAGGACTGGATATATATTTGCAATTATAACAAGTTCTGAGGTAATCCTGATGCTGCTGGTGCAGAGACCACACGTTGAGAATGACTGATATAAAGAAAAACTGTGCTAAAGAAAGTCAGATTTATACACACATACCTATGACAAGCTGACTAGTAAAAGAATGCTCTCTTAAGAGGCTACCTTCTGTTCTGCAGACACAATTTATGAATCTGGTTATTTACAGCTGCATATGTATAATGAATGGTGTTCACAAATATGGGAGGACAATTGACCTTATGACCATGCTCTTAATAAAGCAAAAGACTATGCGTTTAATGTGCAGTTTGCTCAGCTAAGCAATCATAGGGATAAGAATATCACATTCAAACCAGGCAACTATGTCTAAATTTAATACCAGCTCTTTATAATCGAGAAGAAATAAATACATGAAAATAAAATGCACCTAAGCTTAGGGATGGGAAAAATCTGAAACCAGAACCATTCACATTTCCAGTCATAAGCCTCTGCTGGTCCAATTGCTTATGGCGTTTTTTTTTTTTTTTTTTTAAAGAGAGTTCTTCTGGAACCAGATCCCTGCAAGCCATCATGGCCTTGGCCACTTACCTGTTTCTAACCCCTTACCTGGCCCTAGCTCCACGTGTGACTTGGTCTTGCCTGGTTTTGGTACATGCTATAGTTACAGCACGGGGGGCTACCAGCATTGTTGCAGAAGTTGAAATCAGTACATAAGCTGGGGAGTAGGATGTCACAAGATGAGTATTATTTTAAGAAGATATGGCTTCCAATTTCAAAGGAGCCTGAGATGAGTAAGGAAATGAGGTTTCCATCCCATAGGGTCTTCTAGGATGGAGACTTCTCATTCTAATATCCTTTTGAAATGGAAAAAACCACTTACTATACAATCCCCTTTTCGTGGTTATCCAGATCCTCTTTTTAGGTTGATAATTATCTATTTGGGTGGCGGGGGGCAGGGTCTACAGTAACTTTAGTGTGGCAGAGAAACCAAGCTGCAATAAGTCTACATGATTAGAGCAGATGAAGGTTACCTTTCCAAAGGGTAAAGCCTAAGCCTGGCTGGCAGCACACAAAGATTAACACCAAAGCCCAGGGAATTCTCTTGTCTGGTACAACACTGCATTGGCCTATTCATGATATGAAATGAGTGACTGCACAACCACGTTGAATGAAAGTATGAGGTCCGACTGGCCAGAGGCAACATCCCGACAGGAGATAATCACTGAAGAGGTTGCTGAAATAAAGTGCAGTTACCTACTCTCCACTACTCCTTGCTGAGAGAGGTGAGGGTATGGGATGAGCAGTAAATGATGTTCTTCATTCTTCAAGTAAGTAAATCCTGATAGGATGGGGTTGATGGTCAATCAAGTAGTAGAACAGGATGAAAATCTAGGCTAGTTCTAGATCTTTCTAAGGAAAAGAACAGCAGTGATAAGGGAAAAGAGAGGAACATTAAAAATGCCTGCAAGTATTAAAAAGGAGAGCCTTCTTTCTTTTCACTTATGTAAGACAGGAGACGGCATCTTTTCTTTTTCTTGTGGCAGTGGCAGCAGACTTGCTGGTTTTCACAGAACACGATTTCTGTAATATGGTCTGTTGACAAGGCTCCTCAACCACTGGAGAACAAACAGGCTGACCGTTAATGTCAGAGCTAGGTCTTCTCACGAAGCCTTGGACAGGGGCTATTTCACATGCTGGATCCACAGAGGAACCCCCGACACTGCAGGGCGCTTCAGTTCAAGCTTGTGAAATATTACAATGGAGTGATTGGCAGGTTTTGGGGGGCTCTTACTTCCTTACACATGTAAATTCTTACAGAAAAGCTGGAAATATAAGTATGGGGAAAATTTTGTTTAGAGCCACAAAGTTCCAGACACCAGCCACGGATGTTTCTGCCCCATTTCACTACATGTTCTTTTCTGAGAAACACATTGCTGAGTGTTAAGCACTGTGGCTGAAAAAAATGATTCACCCTCCCTCATCCTCCGTGTGAATCTCACAACTGCAGAGGCTGAAGACAGGAAGGTTGTCTCTGTTCCCTCTCATCAGGGGACTCACTTGGTGACCTGGTGGATGTCATGAGCAAGGTAGCCCAGTTGTCTGTGTCCCCTGCCACAGAGATGTGGCTGACCTTTGTCACGTAGATGGAGAATTCCTTGGTCAGCCACTCCACCTGTTCAGGCATTAGCCCTGTGAAATAAAACATGCCACTTTGGTTAGCGATGTTGCTGCCCATTGTGGGAGAAGCCCTCTTTCTTGAGGCTGGAGACAAGCTGAATCCGAATCTAATGACACAGTTGGCCATGCCTTTCACTTCTTGCAACCATTGTTTTTGCAAATCCAGGCTGGTCACAATGGTTAAGGCAGTCAGGGCTCCATTGAGAATACATGGGATGGATCGAGATCTTCAAATGTGACTCCACCCTTTTGGCTTCATCAGCATCTTTGTAGGACCACAGTGAAGGCTCCCACATGCTCACCATGTAAGCCCGTGTTCTTGGCATAGGATCGTCAGAGACAAACACTAATGCCCTCTTGAATGAAGTGGTGCACAGCCCAGACATCCATGTTACCATCACCACTGTCCAAGCCTTGGTAGGCTGGCAGATGATTATAGAGAACAGTTGTATTTTAAGACTTTTGCCATCAGCAGACCAGGTCAGAGAGGTGTACTGGGTGGCTCTGCTTTGCTGCTGGTACTGATAACTTCTTGCTTCAGTTCATTTACAGTGACCTTGCCCTCCAAGTCCCAGAGCTGGGTGTTGGGGCCCATGGTGGCACAGAGCCAGCAGTGGTTGAGGCTGAAGCACAGGGAATTGATGATGTCCCCACCATCTGGCATATAAAGGTGCTTGCTTTTATTGAGGTGCCACAGCATGACCTGGCCACCCTTGCCTTCAGAAGCACAGAGGGATCCATCTGGAGAGCAGTCACAGTGTTCAGGTGGCCCGGGGGGCTGATATGGTTGGATTTCAGTTTGCAGTATTCCAGGTTCCATATGTTGACCAGCTTGTCCCGGGCACAGGAGATGATGATGGGATTGCTGCTATCGGGTGAGAAGCAAATGCAAGATACCCACCCCCAGTGGCTCTCACCCTGGACAGTCTATTTGCATATACCCAGAGTATATAAAAAAACCTTCCAGAATTTTCTCTTCAGCCTAAGAAAGTGTTGCTAACTCTTTGAAAGTTTACATTCAGAGGATTTACTTAAAAAAAAAAAAGAAACCACTGCTTTTTTTTTTTTTTTTTGGCCATGTGGCATGCAGGATCTTATTTCCCCAACCAGGGATCGAAACCATGCCCCCTGCAGTGGACGCATGGAGTCTTAACCACTGGACTACCAGGGAAGTCTCAGAACTATTGCTTTTAAACGCATACTCATGAATGCTTTATAAGGCTCTTGAGAACTCTGGTAATTTAGTTCGGTTGACCAGAGCCATTCAGGTTGTCTCATAGGTCATGAGACAAATCAGATATGGCCTATTCTGGGCCATGTTTTGGGGGCCTCTAAGCTTGTATCTGTCCTTTTGCTCAGGACTCTACCCTGAAATAATCCTATAAGGCTTGGATTACAAAGATAGTTGAGGAAACAAAAGGCCAGTGTCATGGTCCGTTTGGGCTGCTAGAACAAAGTTCCATAGACTGGGCAGATGATAAATAACAGAAATGTATTTCTCACAGTTTTGGAGGCTAGAAGTCTGAGATCAGAGTGTCAGCATGGTCAGGTACTGGTAAAAGCATTCTTCCAGGTTGTAGACTGCAGACTTCTCACTGTGTCCTCACATGGCAGAAACATAGTTAGCTGTCTGGCCTCTTCTTTTAAGAGCACTGATCCCATTCATGAGGGCTCCCCTCTCATGACCTAATTACTTCCCAAAGGCTCCACCTCCATATACCATCGCATTGGGATTAGGGTCTCAACATACAAATTTGGGGGTGGGGACAAAAACATTCAGAACATTGCAGCCAGCCGGCTCTCCTTCACTAATGCACTTAAATATAATGGCAGAAATTTATTAGCATCTTACCTCATGCAAATTTTCCTGTTTCAGTCTAGTTGGTTGGCATGTATCTAGAATATCTAGGTTATTTTCTATTTGAATAATACCTGAACCCAATTAACTTAGGTATAACAAATTATTCCATCCTTTATTTGAAACAATATTGGTTCAAAAGTCCATTAATGAGTAGAAACTAGTAGATGTTTGTTGAATGAGTATGGCACTCCCTTCAACTTGGAAGCCCCAGCTTCACTTCTAGAAGTAACAGCATTGTTTCTATTTTTGTAACTTCCTGGCTACTGTCCTAGTCATTTCAGTTACCCCAATGCTATTCTGCACCCCAGCAACTCAGCCCAGCTAACACAGACTGTCCTGCTGGCTAACTGGCTCATGGTCCCTCACGGCTGTACCTATATCAGGGCTGGGAGAAAGAAGACAAATGTGTAAGTCTACTCTTTAGGTAATGAAGTAAGGATATTCTGAGGCCTTTTAAGTTTTATTTATTTATTTTTGGTTTGGTTTGATTAGAAGTATCAGAGCAAAACATAAAAAGAAAGAATTAGAGTGCTCTCCTACTTGCCTAATCCTCATTCACAGCTCTGGATGCATCCCAACAAGGTACTTGCTGTCTGAGCCACTCTGTATCTTTTTTGGAAGAAGATGAGGTGAAGACAATGACAGTAATTTTCATCATCTCCCTATTCCTATGTTGCTATCATTCAACCAAACACCTACTGAACACCTTCTTCTGGCTCAGGTAATACACTCGGTCCTGAGGATATGAAGATCACACAGTCCCTGTCCTCAGGAAGTTCGTGATCTCCTGGGAGATGCAAACAAGTAAAAGTTCAGAGGAAAGCGCAATGAGAAGTGTGAGCCTAGAGGAGAGAGCATTTACGTCTGCCTTAGGGTGAGAGGCTACTCTTTACAGAGGAAAATTACTGTTCATTCTACTGGCTGGGCATTAAATTGAAGTTCTTATTTTTTACACTCTAAAATCTCCTTAACAATGGCACGCATTTACTGTCAAAGCTGGTTTCCATGTGATAATGCCACAAATATGATTATGCCAACCTCTTCTACTGCTCGCCTTACACTTTATATCTGGAAGTCATGGTACTAAAAACTGGCATGGATGTTTTCCAAGGAATCTGGTTATCATACTTGACTATTTATAATTCTAAAATGGAAGATTAAAAAACAAGTTAATAGGCACTTTATAGGATGGGCATGGAGTCAGAGGAGTGAATCAGCAGAGGAAGAAAGAAGAAGAACCATGTAAGCACAGACGCACTCTAAGGGAACTTAGACTACCAAATGATTTTTTTTCGTAAGTGAGGACTTGTTTTACATACCACGTGGAATGCTCCAGGGGCCTTGACAGGTCTGAAGCCATCAACAGGTATACACTGATCAGCGTGGCCATTACAGAAGCAGCTGCCCTTGACAATGAAATCATAGATTGCATAGTGCGTAAAATGTTGAGGCTTTGCATTCAGGTTGTTTCTCTGACAGGGACAAGACTGTCGTTTTAGCAGCTGCACACGGAGGTTGGTGATCTTTAGCTGCTCCTGCGCTTTGGCACTGTAAGGGTTCTCCACATCATACGGTGGTGACAAAGCTCTGAAAATAACCTGTAAAGAAAAAGAAAATGCTGTGCATATATAGGACTGTGTGCAAACCCTGAACTATTTGCCCCGTGTAGTCCTGGTTTGATTTATACCTTTTATTATCTGCAAGTGATAAGATAACAAGAGGTTTTCAGACCTTGATCACCCCTGGGGAAGAGCTGCCCTGTTATTCTAAGGAACAGATGTGCTGCCTGTTGGGATGCAGAAGAAGTATAAATTGAGTAATCAGCAGAAATCTGACTCTTGGGTTGAAGGCAGCCATACAGAGATCTTGGGAGAAGAGCATTCTGGGCAGAAGGAACAGCCAGTTTGAAGGCCTTGAAGTGGAATCAAGCTTGGCTTATCCAAGGAAGAACAAGACCAGTGTGACTAGAGTTCAGGGGACAAGGGGGCAGTGGAGAGGAGGACAGAGGCCACGTATGACAGATCATGAATAGAGAGCCCTTTATAGGCCGTGGTGGAGTTATCCTAACTGTAGTGGGAAGCCACTGGAAGGTAATAGGCAGAGAAGTGATGTGATCTGATTTGCATTTTTAAAAAAGGTAATTCTCTCTTGCTTCTGTGAGGAGAATGGATTATAAAGGGTAAAGGATAGAAGCAGGAAGACCAGTTAGGAAGTGACTGCAAAATAAAGATCCAGGTACTTATATTTCTAAATGAGGAATGACCCTTTCAAAGACTCATCAGTTATTAATTGGGACCACTTTCGCTATGAGTATTTTTGATTCTCCTTTTCTGGATCTGCCTTGCAACTTGTGGCATATATTTGGAATATTTTTACTGGAAGTAAATATACAACCCTTTGAGGGTGGATTTGATTTCTAAAATTAGTCAGAAGTCACTTGAATCCAAGGCAGTGAGTAATGTACCTGATCAAGTTAGTTAACAGCACTTTTGGTTAAATGCAAGGTGTAACTAAGTAATGAGACTTTTTATTGTGCAGGTTATAGACAGACTCTACAGGCAACTTAAGGCTTTAGTTATGAGGAGGAAACCAGAGGGAGGAAGGCTCAGAAAGGACAGACTTTGGACATGTCTGTGAGTCTATACATTATACAGGGGCAATAAAATGGGCCTTGGGGTGGGGTGGTGCAAATTCTCTAGTGGACCTGTTACCTTGGAGGAGTAGAGGTTAGTGGAAAGGGAAATCACTGCCCATGGAAACCAATGAATATAAATATAATGTAACATGAAGCATTATTATAAGGAGGGCAACACTGTTACAACTCATTATGCAGTTAAAAAAAAACACCTCAATCAATCTTGTTGATTTATATAGTAAGAAATACAAAGCTCCTCTGAAAAATTCTTAAGCATCTCTTGACTTTTTAAAAATATGTCAAAAAAACCCTATTTACAAAAAAACAGAAATATTTTGATAACCACATAACGGTCGTCCCTTGGTATCTGTGGGGGATCGGTTCCAGGCCCCCCTGGATACCAAATTTTGCGAATGCTCGAGTCCCTTAGTTGGCCCTCCATATCTGCAGATGTGGAGCCTGTGGATACAGAGGGCTGACTGTAGTATGAAAGTAAAGTAATTATTAAAAAGTAAGCTTTGGATAAACTCCCATTTAGAGAGAATGTACCTAAAAGTAACTTTCCAGAAAAAAAATTTTTTTCTTTAAGGAATACTTTGGATAGAAAAATTTCATTTTATAAATTGCTTTTGCACGGAAAGTATGAAAAGGCAAGAATCTACTCTGTAGGATCACATCTCCAGGTCTATTGGTACAGAACTGTCCTCAATGAAATATAACTTAAGGGAAGGTGATAATCAGCACTAGGCCTCCTATAGCCAATTCTCCATCCAGCAGCCAGAGTGATTCTCTATTAACAGAAATTGGACCATGTCCTTGCTTAGATCTACACGCACCTAAAGACCTCCCATGTCTCTCAGAATAAAATACAAAGTCCTTATAATGGCCCTGCTTTATTTTTTTTTCTTAGTGCTATTACCACCTGCACATTTTAGTTGTAGTTGCTTAATGTTTTACTGTCTTCCCCGTCTAGAATGTAAACTTGATTTTTTTTTGGGGGGGGCCACGTGGCATGCAGAATCTTAGTTCCCAGACCACGGATA
This sequence comes from Stenella coeruleoalba, assembly GCF_951394435.1. Classification (NCBI taxonomy): domain Eukaryota; kingdom Metazoa; phylum Chordata; class Mammalia; order Artiodactyla; family Delphinidae; genus Stenella; species Stenella coeruleoalba. The sequence continues at coordinate 25,245,906 of NC_137157.1, read as the reverse complement.
GAACCGGTGCCCCCTGCAATGGAAGCACAGTTTTAACCACTGCACCACTAGGGAAGTCCCTAGAATGTAAACTTCTTGAGCGGAGTCACTGATGTATCCCAGGACAGTGCCTGGCACAGAATAGCTACTCAATAAATTTTTGGTAAATGAATTGATTAACTATAACATTGTTCTTGGCACTCAAATAATAGGTGAGAATTTCAAATAACTTCCTTTTACAGGGTCCTAAACAGATTGACACACTGAATTCATGTCATAGCACCAGAAGGGGACAGGTGAGAAGTTGTATTAAAGCAATAGTTACCAATAATGAATTACTAACCAGTATCTGCATATGTAGCTAATTTTGAACTTGCAAAACTTAAAAAAGTTGTATCTTAAACAATATTCTGCACCATTTATTCACATGGAAAGTGGTAGAAAGCAACATAGTATGGAATAAAATTTTCCAATAAACAATATGTCGCCTATTTGAAAGTCAATATAGAATTAATGTCTTTTTCTTTTAACAACAGCCTAAATCAGAACATGATTTCACATTTTGAATCATTAAAAAAAATTTTTAAAAAGCATTGAATCCATTGTGAGCTTTACATGGGGTTTATTTTCCATATGACTCCCAAACACTGGCATTATGTTAGACATTTGTGAAGAACTCTTGCTCTAAATAAGATCAGTGATGTGGCTGCCTCCCAATTTATCAAGCACAGTGGTGCAAGGACATGGAAAAAGGTAACCAGTGCTAACTAAATAAGTATTCCACTGAAAAGTCTATTGCATGCTACACTGTCACCCACCCATCCTTTTCCTGAACATTGGTGGCAACTGTTTGCTGTCTCTGCTCCTGGCACATATTTACCCTTGACATTTACCCTAGTTCCCTCTGTCTCCCTCCCCGTGAGAATTGTTCAGCACATGCAGGACTACAGGAAGATCTGTCAAGGTTTGTAGGAACTTAGAAGCTCTTTTGCTTCCTGGACCCAGACTGTGGAAGCTGAATGGCGGCTCTGTGCTTGGTGTGCATGACACCACAGTTGGCACGCTGATATCAGCAGGGAACGGACATCATGACCCCTGAGGCTGCGTGCTGGAAAGGAGACAGCGGAGTGCCACAGACACAAAAGTGGATGGGAATTTAAACCATGAAATCTTTTTTCCAGAAAGGAGACGCCTTAATCTGATACCCTGGGAAATGGATCTACCCTGTGTCAGGAAACAAAGAGTGTGCCAATCCAGATGCTTCAAACTTCTGGCAGGTCGCCTTTTGGGTCCCACCCAGTTTTTCTTCAAATATCCCCAGAAGAAGCCTGTATGGCACTACTCAAATGAAGGAAGAAAAAGTGTAGAAGCCCTCCATATAATATCAGCCTCTTCTGTTTTTGTCCCCATCAGGAACTGGATGTACCTATGGGCCCATCACTGTTCCTCTGCCTGTGATTGCTTCTGAAGATGCACTCCTAACAAGACATAGTTAAAAAGCCAGAGGAGGATTAGGATCAAGCCCACTTTGATGTTTCCAGCTTGTTAGTGCCATTGGCCAGGGTTTCATGATCTTATTTTTTTAACTAAGAAATTTGATTATGTTTTAGTGATTAATACTATGCTCATTACAGAAAAATCTGTCACTCAAAATGTAGAAGACATTAAAAAACTACAATTCAATCCATCCTAAAGGCAACCAGGGATACCAGCTTGATAATATTTTTCCATCTAAACTTCTATATGTATAAATACAGAATATAATGTAAACAACTTTGTTTCAACTTAGCAACACTTTCTGAATATTCTTCCAAATCATTAAAAATAACTCTACATACATCAGTAGTTCTCAAAGTGTGGCCCCCAGACTAATATCATCAGTATCAACCTGGAAACTTGTTAGATATGTAAATTCTTGGGCCCTACACCAGATTGACAAATCAAAAATTCTGGAGATGGGGCCCAGAAATCTGTGCTTCAACAAGCCTTCCAAGTGATTCTGATGCACAATAAATTTTGAGAAACACTGCTACATAATTTAAAACCTGGTTAGAATTCCATTGTGTGGATATGACATAGTTTATTCAGCCAGACTGCTACTGTTAGTCATCTAAGCTGTTTCCAACTTTTCAGTATAACATTACAATGTACAGTCTTGTAGCTAGAATATGGAAGTTTATAATAATATCCTGACACATTTTCAAATGAGAAAATCAAGAGTTAAAGGAATGCATAGTTGTTGTTTTTTTAAATTTTTTTAAAAAAATTAATTGATTAATTTATTTTTTGGCTGTGTTGGGTCTTCGTTTCTGTGTGAGGGCTTTCTCTAGTTGCGGCAAGCGGGAGCCACTCTTCATCACGGTGCGCGGGCCCCTCACTATCGCGGCCTCTCTTGTTGCGGAGCACAGGCTCCAGACACACAGGCTCAGTAGTTGTGGCTCACGGGCCTAGCTGCTCCGTGGCATGTGGGATCTTCCCAGACCAGGGCTCGAACCCGTGTCCCCTGCATTGGCAGGCAGATTCTCAACCACTGTGCCACCAGGGAAGCCCCGGAATGCATAGTTTTAAAAGCTATCTGAGTTTCTTGAATGAATCATGGACCCTTTCCTACATAATCTTTGGAATCTTCACATTTCTCTGGTCTTGCCTCACTTCTCTAATCCTGGAATCCCTCAAACTTTGCCTAAGGATCTGGAATCTTGGCTTAGGTTCTGCCACTTCTTATGCCCCACTAAAACAAAGAGATCTTTAAGAAGTTCTGAACAGGTTAGAATCACCTATATGTTCTTTCTTTTCTAGAATACTTACAAAAAACTCTCAATAATACTGAAAGTTAGTAAAAATTGTATTCTTTATGTCTTATTTATACTCTGAGATAGAAATTTCAACAGAGTATTAACACAGTGTGAACAGAATAAGAAGTAGAGGAAGTATTTGGTACGTAATAATCAAGGAATTCTTTCAGTATTGAACTCATACCTGACATATTGCTTTGTACCTAAAATTTTATTGCCTGTGTTGAATCATAATAATTTGAGAAACTTAGTTATCACATTAAAAAAAAACTTTTCAGCTGCTAGCTTGAGGAATATTTCAGGTCCAAGTTCATTACCATCCCACGGACTCCTCTGGCACTTGCTCTTTCCATGACAGCATTTTTACACTAGTACATTGTTATTGCCTATTTACTTGTCTGTATCTCACATTAGACTCTGCTCAGTGGGCAGGCATCTTGTTTGTCTGGTTAACAGCTGTGTCCCCCAGCATGTCCCACAGTCTTTGGCATATTGTAGCATTTCATAATTATGTTGAATGAATAAATGAATGAATGATTTCTCTAAATAGCATTTTTAAAAGGAGAAGCCAAATAGGGAATAGGGTTTAGAAAAATAAAGAAAGCAAGATGGTCTTACCACCAGTTCTGCACTCTTGATGAGGAGCATGTGAACACACACATTTGCATAAATACCTATGTAAAAATAGGTAATACATTTCAAACGGCTTTATGGATTCTTTCTCTTCAGTAGCACACAAGATCTTCCACGTTCTTCAGAAAACAAATCAGGCAGGCATGAGCAAGCACCCAAACACATACAAATACTAGATATTTCCCATGGTTTCTGGTCTAGTTTTCTTAGTTACCAAAAATAGAAGCTTCAGGATCATAACTGCAACTGTTATTTAATGGTTTTTGAAACCCTAGACATCTTCATATTCTCAAAAGAGCAGCTTTTGGTTTCAGTGATTTTCTCTATTTTTGTATTTCATTTTTGCTTTTATCTTTATTACTTTCTTCTGCTTCCTTTGGGTTTAATTTTCTTTTCTTTTACTAGTTTCTGAAAATGGAACTGTAGATCATTGATTTGAGACCGTCTTTTCCCCTAAGTGCTTCTTTAGCTGCAGCTCATAAATTTTTCTATGTTGTGTTTTCATTTTTAATTCAGTTCAAATGCTTTCTAATTTTCCTTTTGATGTCTTCTTTGACCCATGGGTTATCCAAAAATATGTTATTTAACTTCCAAATATTTGGGGATTTCCCAGATACCTTCCTATTATTGATTTCTAAGTAATTCCTTTGTGGTCAGGGAATATACTTTGTATGATTTGAATCCTCTTACATCTATTGGTACTTGTTTTATGGCCCAGAATATGGTCTATCTTGATAAATGCTCCCGTGCCCTTGAAAAGATTGTATATACTACTGTTGCTGGTGAAGTGTTATATAAATGTTAATCAGATCAAGCTGGTTGACAGTGTTATTCAAATCATCTATATCCTCACTGATTTTCTCTACTTGTTCTGTCAATTTCAGAGAGAAAGTTGTTGAAATCTCCAACTATAATTATCAATTTATCTATTCCTTCTTGCAGTTCTTGCTTCATGCAATTTGAAGCCTTGTTATTAGGTGCATAAACATGTAAGGTTGTTATATTCTCTTGATTAATTGGCTCTTGATCAGTATGAAATGTCCCTCTTTTTTTTTTTTTTTGCGGTATGTGGGCCTCTCACTGTTGTGGCCTCTCCCGTTGCGGAGCACAGGCTCCGGACGCGCAGGCTCAGCGGCCATGGCTCACGGGCCCAGCCGCTCCGCGGCATGTGGGATCTTCCCAGACCGGGGCTCGAACCCACGTCCCCTGCATCGGCAGGCGGACTCTCAACCACTGCGCCACCAGGGAAGCCCTGAAATGTCCCTCTTTATCCCTGGTAATATTCTCTTATCTGAAATCTACTTTGTCTGATAATAATATAGCCACTATCAAAAGCTTTTGATTAGTGTTAGCATGGTATATCTTTTCCCATTCTTCTCCTTTTAACTTACTTATGTCTTAATATTTAAAGTGGATTTCTTATAAGCATCATAATTGTGTCTTTTAAAATTTTTTATTCAATTTGATAATCTCTGCCTTTAATTGGAGTGTTTAGACCTTTTAAATTTAATGTGATTGTTGATATGGCTGTGTTTAATCTACCATCTTGCTTTTTGCTTTATATTCTGTCCCCTTCTTTTTCTCTCTTCTGTTGGATTGAACATTTAGGATCCTTTTTACTTCTGTTTTTGTTTATTAGTCATAACTCTTTTAGAAAAAATAGTGATTGCTTTAGGGTTTATAGTATACATCTTTAACTTAGCACAGTCTATCTTTAACTAATGTTTATCAGTTCACATATACTTTAAGACACTTACAGCAGTGTACTCCCATTTCCTCCCCTTAATCTGTGTGGTTTTCATGCATTTGACTTCTATATATATTATAAAGTCCATAACACATTGTTAATATTTTTTCTCTAAAAAGTCAATTATCTTTTAAAGAGATTTTAAAAATAAGAAAACAATTATTTTACATATAGCCACCTATTTTCCCTTTTTGATGATCTTCATGCCTTTGCACAGATCTAGATATCCATCTGGTATCATTTTTCTTCTGCCTAAAGGACTTTTTTTTTAACATTTCCTGTAGTGCAGCTCTGCTGGTTTTTTGTTTTTGTTTTTTTGCTTTTTATGCCTGAAAAATTCTTTATTTCTTCATTTAAAAAATATTTATGTATTTATTTATTTTTGGCTGCATTGGGTCTTTGTTGCTGCTGCGCACAGGCTTTCTCTAGTCGTGCTGAGCGGGGGCTACTCTTTGTTGCAGTGCACGGGCTTCTCATTGCAGTGGCTTCTCTTGTTGCGGAGCACAGGCTCTAGGCGTACGGGCTTCAGTAGTGGCGGCGTGTGGGCTCAGTAGTTGTGGCGCATGGCCTTAGTTGCTCCATGGCATGTGGGATCTTCCCAGACCAGGACTCGAACCCGTGTCCCCTGCATTGGCAGGCAGATTCTCAACCACTGTGCCACCAGGGAAGTCCCTTCTTCTTCACTTATGAAAGCTATTTTTGCCAGGTATAGAAGTCTAGGTTAACAATTTTTTTTGCTTTCAGGATTCTGCCCCACTGTCTTTTGGCTTGCATTGTTTTTGTACAAAAGCTGCCATTCTTGTATTTGTTCTTTTGTACATAATGTGTTATTTTTCCCCCCTCTTGCTGCCTCAAGGTTTTCTCTTTACTATTGGTTGTTAAACTATTTGATTATGATGTGCCTTGGGGTATTTTTCTTCCTGTTTCATGTGTTTAAGTTTTGTTGTACTTCTTGGATCTGTGGATTTATAGTTACAGTCAAATTTAGAAAAATTTCAGCCATTATTTCTTAAATTTTCTGTTCCCCTCCTCTCTCTTCTCTCCTTCATGGACTCCAACTACACATATATTAGATTGCTTGAAGGTGTTCCACAGTTCACTGATTTATTTATTTATTTTTCTGCATTTTTTTCTCCCTGTGTTTCATATTGGATCATATTTCTATTGCTCTATATTGAACTTCACAAATCTTCGCTTCTGTAGTGGCTAACCTACTAATCCCATTCCATGTTTTTTTTTTTTTTTTGTCTGTGCCACGCAGCTTGTGGAATCTTAGTTCCCTGACCAGGGATCAAACCCAGGCCACCAGGGAAGCCTGTGAATTTTACCTTGTTGATTGCTGGGATATTTTTGTATTCTTGAGTTCTTTTCTGGGGTGCAGTTACTTGGAAATAGCTCGCTCCTTTTGAGGCTTGCTTTTAAGTTTTGTTAGGTGGGGCCGATGCATTCATTAGTATTGGGCTGGCTCTGTACTTTTACTCAGACAGTACCCTTCTAATTACTCTACTGATGCATCACAAGGTTGAATTATAAGGTTTTCCATTCTGGCTGACTAGTCCTGGTCCTATATAACCTCTGAGGATTTTCCCCCTCTGTCCTTTAGGGTGGTTCTTTCTCTGGCCTCAGGTAGTTTTCTTAAACACATGTGTTGATCAGTACTCAGTTGCAGACTTGAGGGGGACCATCTGTAGATCTCTGGAAGCCTCTTCCAGTGCAGCTGTTTCTTCTCTGGTACTCTGCCCTGAAAACTGTAGCCACCTTGGCCTTCCCAGACTCTCAGCTCTTTAATTCAGGAAATCCATTAGGCTCCTCCTAGGTTCCTCCTCCCTGTACTCCAGCCTGGAAACTCCAGGCAATAAGCTGGGGCAATCATAGGGTTCACCTCATTTGCTTTTGCTCTCCCAGGGATCACTGTCCTCTGCTGCCTGATGTGCAGCACCTGAAAACATGGTTCATATATATTTTGTCCATTTTTTTTTTTCCAAGTTGTTTCAGGCAGTAGGGTTAGTCTGGTTCTCGTTATTGCATCTTGGCTGAGAGCTGAAGTCTAAAGAACCAAGAGAGCTTAATTGTAGAAAATACAATTTATAAAACTGTAATTGGACTAAGCCCTTATTTTTGTATAAAAATATCATAGAAATGACATATTGAAATTTTCATAATAAAGCTAGAAGTGTGGTTCCATTCCGCAGTTAAAAAGGCTTGAAGAACAAATGAGTTTTCTTATGGGGCTTATCAAACTAAGAAATAGGAAAAATAATTGAAAACATAAGCATTTAAACTTTATAAGTTTATTCGATAATTCAATTTTGGTAATTTGTATATTTTAATAGACAGGTAAACCTTCACTATAACTTTCTTTAAAATTTATGATACTTATTATAATCTTCTACTTTATATTTTTATGTTTATGCTATGCTGTGATGCATCTTTGTATTCCCATGTACTACTGTCTGATAGATTCTCAACAATACATATTGAAAGACTGAGTCAATATAGAATCATGTTAAGACAGATTTATTTTTATTTTCTGATACAAGAATAATAATATGGGAATTCCCTTGCGGTCTGGTGGTTAGGAATCTGCGCTTCCACTGCAGAGGGCACGAGTTTGATCTCTGGTCAGGGAACTAAAATCCCACACGCTGCATGGTGTGGCCACCCCCCAAAATAATAATAATATAAATGTAATAAAATTTTATTTATATAATGTGAATTTTATTCATAAGAGAATATACTAGGCACATAGTACTTCACAAGAAACTTTATCATCTTAAAGGTATCTTAGTTGTTTGCTAATCTTATACCACTTAAAAGTTTTACTTAAAAATTTTACTTTATTGAAAAAAATGGATTTACTATTAGTCAATATGAAAATACTTTTTGAGTGCCAAATTTGAATAATGTATTTTCAGTAATAAATTTACACCAACTGCCAGGACGACAACCCATTTAGAGAGGAATCCCTGGTACTTTTGCCTAATATAATCTACAGTAATAACTAACTCTATATTAGAAAAATAATCACACTTCTTCCCTACTCTACTTAAGCCTGGTTAGAGTAACATCTGTATTAAGAAATATTTCCTTTACAGATGCCTTTTTTCTTCTTGATTTCATTTTTTTAAAATATGTAAAACATTTTTGCTTCCATAGGCAAAACTATAATATAGAGTCTATCTAGAAAAGTCTCATATTATTGATGTCCTCTCCCTCCTCTGAAGGCAGTGCCTTTTATTTGTTCTTAGTTTTCCTTCCAGTGTTTCTTTTGGAAATATATATATATATATATATATATATATATGTTTTATTCTCTCTTAAAAATTATGTTAAATATAAAAATATATTTACCTCTTTTTCAATGGAAAAAGAAAAAAAAGAAATATTTCCAATTACATTATAAAGCCATCATTTGTTTTATGTGGTTGTTTACTAGTTGTTTACAAATAGCATCTGATAAATTCATTTGAATCTCATAACTACTACACATTGACAACTGTTCTGTATATTGTTAGGTTGATGACACACCTAAGACCTAAACACAGAAACTGATATATTTGTCTTCATTTCTGCTGTTTATCAAGCTATCTCAAAAGTGCAAATTCCCATACTTAAAAAGTTCCTAAAATTTAGTGCGATCCACACACTCTAGTTTTATACTGTCACCACGCAAACAAGGATGGCTTTATGTCCCTTGACTTCTGAAGTTAGTTGCTGGCACCATTTAAGTTGAGGTTTTAGGAATTTGAGACGAAAAGCTCAAAGAGCACAGATTCTTTGAGTACATGTACCCTAATATGTTTTTGAAACCAGCTTTCTGCTTTCCTGAGTAGGTAACCTTTGGGAAAGTATGTGAAGTTTCAGGCTTTTTAAGGGTTGCCATGAGTGGAGAGTTCCGGTTTCATGGAGAGAGAAGGCTGGACAAGGAAAAGATAGCATAATTAACAGGTGGGCATCTGTGGCGGAGCAGCTGGTTGGTTTAATTTTAGAACATTTGTCCTTGTCTGTGCCACTTTAAGTGGAGCACCTTCTTGTCTTAGAGAAGTGTGTCTGTCTTTGGGCAGTGCCAAAATCCTTTTGCTTACACTCTAGAGCATTAAGCACCCTTTTTCATCAGATAGCCCACCTTTTAAAGTGGGAGAGTCTTATCTACTCAACTAGTTCTTCTAAGATAGGACAATATAAGCTAATAAAGCTCTCAATGGAGCAAGCTGAGGAATGCAGTGCACTCAAGTGACTTACTTGTACTATAATAACCTCGATTTGTAAGTACACAAAAGCCTCTTTGCATGTTTCAAGGGCATATTTACAGTTTTAAAATGATGAAAAGGCAGCTTCTTAAATATCTTCAGGGGGAAGGGAAACGACAGAACTGCAAGGAGGAACAAGAAACAAGACAGAAAGACCAAAATAAAAATAAAGATTGGGGCTAAAAATAAATTTTAAAACATTTTTCAATACATTTGGAATCCCAGCTTTTCCTTTGCCCTCAGTACTTGGAGTCATAGGATTTGAGTGTCAAAAGAGTCCTTAGCAATTGATGATCTAGTCCAACTAGTGGAAACTGAGACGCAGAGTGCTTAAAGTGATTTGCCAAAGGTCAATCCATAGGCTTGTGACAGAGCTAAGACTAGTACCCAGTTTCCTGACCTCCAATCTAATGATTTTTCCATTATATCCCACTTTATACTTGTTTGGCAGCTAGCCATTCCTGAATTAAAGTTAAATTTAAAGTGGAGGATTAAGGAAAATATTATATTTGATTTATCCCATTTCCCCTTGTCATGTTAATAATGGATGGGACTAACTGTGCCTGCCACCTTTATTTTATTAATGGATGTGAATAACTGTACCCTTCATAAAAGTAACGATAGCTACTCTTGCTTGGCTCACAGGGATACAGTGAAGATTTTTAAAAAGATATCAGATATAGAAACACCTTGAAAAATTACTGCTCTTTATAAATAAAATTGATTGGTGAATAGCTTTTTATTAGGGACATGCCTTGTTTTTGCCAGTCTCTCTTCTTTGGGACTGAGCCCTATCAGTAAATGCAGCCCAGTGGCTAGGATTCATTGACGAGCCCTTCAGATGTGGATTGTATGTCAACCTGAGTAACTTCTCAGCATTTACCTTCTGTTTCCTAGAACTATGTTCGGCCTACAGTCTGGAATACCCTCTGCTTCATCTTGGGTCCCTGATACCTTCTGTTTGCCTCACCGATGCTGGAAATTGCATGCATGATCTCTCTGCTTTCACTGCCTGTGAAAATTCCAATTCTTGCTCCCTCTCTGTGTACTCAACTTGATATACTCCAGTCATACTGAACACTTTCTGTTCCTAGAAAGCGCCACGGTCTCTCTCCCTTCCCTTCCCAGCCTATGCCCATAAAATTCTACTGCCTGGAATACTTTTCACACCTCTTTGCCACTGTCACCCACTGCTTGACCTCCTTACTTGGCCAACTCATTACCTATCTTTTAGGTGTCATCCTAGATGTCACTTTCTTCACCATTCCTCTCCACTGCACGCCTAGACAAGATGTTCTTCCAACGTGCTACTTCAAGCACCTGTTATTTCTTTCAGACTTAAAACTTAACCATGTCTATTTTAATTGCTTATATTCCTCTCTAGACTGTGAGCCCCATGAGTGCAGAGGGCCTTGTTTGCTTGCCTACCAGTGTACAGCGAATGCTTGGCACGTAGAAGAGTTAACACATATTTGTGGAAATATGATACTCATGCTTGATAAGGATTTACATGTCACAAACTGCGTTCACCTTTATTTATCTCATTTCATCCTTACAGTAAACCTATGGTGTGGTTATTATTCATTTCCATTTTTCAGATATAGAAACCCTGAGAAGGTGTTAGTTGACATGTCCAAACTTACCTACCTAGTAAGTGACAGAGCTAGTACTTGAACCCAGGTTGTTGGAGTCCAAGTTCAGTGTTATTACCATTACATCACAACTAATTTTGTTTGGTTATAGAATAATTAAAAGTCTAAAGCAAGTGATCAGGGGATATAAATAATTGGAGCAGGAGAATAAATCTGGCAAAGAGAAGAGCTTGAACCATGGTGGAGGCAGTGGGGGAAGGGTGGGGCAGAACACCCATAGGTGAGAGGCAAAAAAAATGAATATTAGAACAAAAACTAAGAACTAAAGGCTAAGTTTTAGGGGCCACTCATAGTTAGAGACCAGAAGAAAGGAGATGAGCCAGAAATAATACAAAAGAAGGATCAGTGAGCAATGTAGGAAAATAATGAAAATTCATTTTCGTAAAAGCCAAAGGAAGTGAGAATGCAAAGAAAGAAAATGTAGTCATTAATGGCATATTCAATTCAGGAGGCAAGGAAGAAGATTGAGGAAAAAAATGGGGGAGGGGTTGGCTGGCTCACAGAAGACTTTTGAGAGCCTAGATGGAATAAGGAACGGTTTGTAAAGGTTTCAAGAAAGAATAAGGGACAAAGTAAAGGAAGCAAGAAAGAAGCAATTGAAGAATTTTGGCAGTTTGTTTATTCATTCATCCATTGATAGACATTTGGGTTGTTTACAGATTTTGGCTATTATGAATAAAAGTGCTAAGGTCATTCACATAGAAGTCATTGTGAGAACCTAAGTTATTTTTCATGGGTACTTAGAGGAATTTCTAGGTGGTTTGATAAGAGCGTGTTTAACTTTATTGGGAATTGCAAGTCTGTTTTCTAAGGTAATTGTACTATTTTGCATTTCTCCTAGCAATGTATGATGAAAATTGTAGTTGCTACACGTTCTCACCAGCACTTGGTATTGTCAGTCTTCTTAATTTTAGCCTTGATAGTGAATGTGAACAGTCTCTCATTGTGGTTTTAATGTGCATTTCCCTGTTGACTAATGGTGTTGAGCATCTTTTCATGTGTTTATTTGATATACATCTTCTTTGGTAAAGTATCTGTTCAAATCTTTTGCCATTTTTATTCTTGTTGTTTTTCTTCTTGTTGAGTTATGAGTTGTGATATGTAAATATATATTCAGATATGTGATTGGCAAATACTTTCTTCCAGTCTGAGGTTTGTCTTTTTCATTTTCTTAATGGTGTCTTAAAAGCAAAAGTTTTTAATTTTTATGAAATTCAATTATAAATATTTTCCTTTTATGATTTGTGCTTTTTGTGTCCCAGATAAGAAATTTTTGCCTAACTCAAGGTCATAAATGTTTTCTCCTAGAAGTTTTATCGTTTTACCTCTTACATTTAGATATACAGTCCATTTCAAGTTAATTTTTCTATATGGTGTGAACTAAGTGCTGAGAACTAAGTTCTTTATTTTCTTTCTTCTTCTTCTTCTTTTTTCTTTTTTTGCATGTGGATATCCAATTATTCCAGCACTGTTTGTTGGAAAGACTAGCTTTTCTTCATTGAATCACCTTGACGGCTTTGTTTGGTATAGTTTTCTTCATGTTTCTTTTGCTTGAAGTTTATTGATCTTATTAGATCTGTGGATTTATACTTTCCATCAAGTTTAGAAAAGATTTGCCTGTTATTCCTTAAAAAAAATTTTTTTGTCCTCTGCTTATCCTTTTAGATTCCAACTACATGAATGTCAGATCACTCAATATTGTCCCACAGTTCACTAATACTCTTTTCATTTAATTCTCTTTTCTCTATGTACTTCATTAATGTATAGTTTCCATTGTTATGTTGTTGGGTTCACCAGTTTTTTCTTCTGCACTATCTAATCTGCTGTTAACCCCTTGCAGTATATTTTCATTTCAGATACTGCATTTTTCATCTTTAGAAGCTCCATTTGGATCTTTTTTTATATCTTCTATTTCTATCTTCAGTGTTTGTGTTTTCTTCAACATATGGAGCATATTTATAATAGCTGCTTTAATTGCCTTTGTCTGCCCATTCTATCAGCTGTGTCATTTCTGATTATGTTTCTATTAATTGACTTTTCTTCTGATCAGGAGTCATATTCTCATGGTTGTTATTTTTTTTTTTTTGATCTTTTATGTTATTTTATTTTTATTGGAGTACAGTTGATTTACAGTGTTGTGTTAGTTTCTGCTGTACAGCAAAGTGAATCAGTTATACACATACATATATCCAATCTTTTTTAGATTGTTTTCCCATTTGGTCATTACAGAGTATTGAGAAGAGTTCCCTGTGCTATACAGTAGGTCCTTATTAGTTACCTATTTTGTATATAGTAGTGTGTCATGGTTGTTAATTTTGATTAATCATTAGACATTTGTAAATATTATGTTGCTGGTTGCTGGATTTTGATGCATTTCTCTAAGTAGGGTTAGACTTTGTTCTGCAGTTAATTTACTTGGGGTCAAATTGTTTTGAGCATTGTTTTTAATTTTCGTTAGGATGAATCCAGTTTAGTCTTTATTCTAGAGCTAATTTAACCCCACTAGTAAGGCCATCTGAGGACCCTTCTGAGAACCCTTCCCAGTGCCTGTGAATTATGAGGTCTTTCCACTTTGGGTGGTAGGAACATGAACTATTCTCAGCCTTCTGGGAATACTAGGAATTGTTCAGCTAGCCTCTGCATTCTATCAGTTCTTTTCCCCCTCTCATAGAGTTTTAGTTCACACATAAGCAGCTCAGTATTCAGCCAAAGATTTGAGGGGACCTTTGGACAGATCTTTGGACTTCTCTCTTTCTGCAGCTTCCTCTTTTCCAGTATTCTTCCCCACAAATTCTAGCTGCCTTGGCCTCCTTGAGCACTGATCTCCTCAAGTCAGTGAGATCACTGGACTCTGGGTTCCCCTTCCTATGCCATGCCTTAGAAATGCCCCATCAATAAGCTGGACAGTCACAGGGCTTGTCATATTTGTTTCCCCTCTCAGAGATCAGTCTTGTGCTGCCTGTTGGCCAGTCTGAAATAATTGTATCACATATTTTTTCCTCGTCTTCTAGTTTTTTAATGTGGAAAGGTAATTCCTACAGCAGTTAATCCTTCACAAGCAGAAGAAGAAATCCCATTTCAAATTGCTAACTTTTAATATGTTGCAACTTCTTGAGTGTCAGAAATGAGACAAAAGGGAAAACCTAACTGATTTTAAGGAGATCACTTTGAATACTTAAATGTAATTATTCTTTCTTTCTTATTCCTTCCCTATCCATCTCCGTTTCCTCCCTAAAGGGTAGAGGATTCTACCTGAGATCTTTCCCTTGAGCAAATGAAACTTGCAAATGAAACTGCTTTCTATAATTTGTTGTATTTGGAGGTGTACTCAGTATTTAAGGAGCAGAAACCATAGTGTTGCAGATATCCCCCCCTTTTTTTTTTCAAAGTAGATGATATTACAATAGCTCTGGGTAGCTATTTCACTTACTGAATTAAAAGTTCCTAGGGTTTCACTTTGGCCCTGCTGTCATTCAACACGATCAGAACAAAGCTCTTTACCCTCTTCTATGCCTCAGTTGCTTAACTGTAATATCAAGGTACTTTAATGCAGAATGTAAAATTGTGCACACGGAAAAGTGAATTTTCCTGAAGCACAGCAATTGAGATATTCCTTTAAATGAAGTGCACTAGAAGAGTCAGCCTTGGATCTCCAGTTTACTTACAAAACCTACCCACATTGAAAAAAGATAAACCATGAACACTCAGTTGTTAACACCCAGAAGAATTCTCTAAGTCTACTATATCTACATTTCTATAAATACGTAGTTCTTTTCTTTTATCCTCCTCTTTAAGAGTAAGACAACTCAAAAAAAAAAAAAAAAGAGTAAGACAACTCTTAAACGCTAACAAGACTGAATGCCAGGAAAATTGTCCATTGTGGCAAAAATTTTCAGCCATTTTTTCATGTTAAAGGCTTTAAAATTTTTATTCCCCTCTGTTTATCTCCTCAATTAATCTTCCTTATAAAAATGCATATATACATATAAGTTAAAAACAAACACTTTCCCTAACTATGTACCATAGAAAACCACAGATGGCAATTAGCTTGACTTTATTTTATTTTATTATTTTTTACTATAAATTTATTTACTTATTTATATATCTGTCTGGGTTGGGTCTTTGTTGCTGCACGCAGGCTTTCCTCTAGTTGCGGCATGCAGGGGCTACTCTTCATTGCAGTGCATGGGCTTCTCATTGCGGTGGCTTCTCTTGTTGCAGAGCACAGGCTCTAGGCACCCGGGCTTCAGTAGTTGTGGCATGTGGGCTCAGCAGTTGTGGCTCGTGGGTTCTAGAGTGCAGGTTCAGTAGTTGTGGTGCATGGGCTTAGTTGCTCCACGGCATGTGGGATCTTCCTGGACTAGGGCTCGAACCCGTGTCCCCTGCATTGGCAGGAGGATTCTTAACCACTGTGCCACCAGGGAAGTCCCAATTAGTTTGACTTTAAAACTAGCTTTCTTATTGAACATTTGTGTGCCTATTGGAGGATTTTCATAATGCAAACCTCCACTAGAATGTGCTTTCAACTTTTCATTCAAGAGACTTAATCAGAGCAACCAAAATGTACTGCTTAAGGTTTAAAAAATATATCAAACTTTAAACACTGTTACCCTGGAGGGGAGATCCTGGCTACAAAACAAATAGACTTCAAAGGGACCTCCTGACTTTCTCTAAACCACAGATAAATATTTGCTATTACTATGGTAATAGGTAGCATAGGGCCACTTTGTCCTTCACTTGTAGGAGACCTTGAAGATAGGTGTTGATCGCCACCATGAAAAGTTTTCCCAGTAGAGATAAATCTCATACACCTTTTCCCATTAAGTTCTAGTCTGACATACAAGGATTAATTGCAAGAGATTAATTAAAGAAGAGAGCTGAAAGCTAATTAGAAGGAGAAACTTGCAGAAATAAAAGCCAATAAACTGGCTTAAAAGATAAAAAGTAGATATTATTTTCTCTACTTTGACCTACATGTAATGAAGTACAATCAGTTCAACTGAAAGACTGGTATCCCTAATTTATATGTTTGTAGAGATAGAAAACAAGGGACTTCCCTGGTGGCGCAGTGGTTGAGAATCTGCCTGCTAATGTAGGGGACACGGGTTCGAGCCCTGGTCTGGGAGGATCCCACATGCCGTGGAGCGGCTGGGCCTGTGAGCCACAACTACTGAGCCTGAGCATCTGGAGCCTGTGCTCCGCAACAAGAGAGGCCGCGATAGTGAGAGGCCCGCATACCGCGATGAAGAGTGGCCCCCGCTTGCCACAACTAGAGAAAGCCCTCGCACAGAAACGAAGACCCAACACAGCAAAAATAAATTAATTAATTAAACTCCTACCCCAAACATCTGAAAAAAAACAAAACAAAACACCATGTTCCGTCAACGAGCCAAGTTCTTTCACAATATTATTATTTATAAAAGAAAAAAAAAGAATCCGCCTGCCAATGCAGGGAACACGGGTTCGAGCCCTGGTCTGGGAAGATCCCACATGCTGCAGAGCAACTAAACCCGTACGCCACAACTACTGAGCCTGCGAGCCACAACTACTGAAGCCCGCATGCCTAGAACCCGTGATCCACAAGAGAAGCCACCTCAATGAGAAGCCCGTGCACCGCAAAGAAGAGTAGCCTCCACTCGCCACAACTAGAGAAAGCCCACGCAACAAAGAGCTAACGCAGCCAAAAATAAATAAATAAAATAAATTTATTAAAAAAAAAATCCGCCTGCAAATCCAGGGGACACGGGTTCAAGCCCTGCTCCGGGAAGATCCCACATGCTGCAGAGCAACTAAGCCCGTGCACCACAACTACTGAGCCTGTGCTCTAGAGCCCACGAGCCACAACTACTGAGTCTGCACGCCTAGAGCCCATGCTCCACAACAAGAGAAGCCACTGCAATGAGAAGCCCGCACACTGCAAGGAAGAGTAGCCCCCACTCGCCACAACTAGAGAAAGTCCGCACAGAGCAATGAAGACTCAACGTAGCCAAAAATAAATAAATAAAAAATTTTTAAAAAGATGGAAAACAATAAATACTATAAAATTAGTCTATGTTTCCTTCCACTCCAGAGTAGAGATTTATAGAGAAGAACTGGAAGTACAGAATTTTCAGGATGTTTAAGCCATTGAGCTTACAGAGCATGAACGCCCATAACAAAAATCCTGACCTCCAAAGAGAAACAAATTAAATCTCATTTCAGTTTCTAAAAATGTTTTTTTCTCATACTTTAGATAAGAAAAAGACATTTCCAACCTGGATAGATTGCAAGCTTGGCTAATATAAATCCTAATTGTGTCTCTTATCAGCAGTGTCATTTCTGAGTGATGACAGAGCTGTGATTAAAGATAAAATTCCAGGTCTATGTGACATTAAGCCTTTTAATCAAAGAAGCATTTATTCATTCAACCATTATTTATTGAGGAGATACTTTGTATCAGGCACTGTGCTAGGTACTCTGGATACAAAACTGAATAAGAAAAATCAGTCATGCGTAGGATTTCAGTTGTTCCCGAATTCTTGAAAATTGAGCGAGCTCTGTGAAAAGCGGTGTCAGAAAACAGCCCCAAATATTATTTTTTTAAATCAGAAGAGCACGTAAGGCCGTTTAACCAAATTTCTCAATGCTGGAAGTTCCTCTAGAATGGCTGATACCCATCTGTTCTCTATTAGATCCCACACCTTCATCAGGCAGCATATTTCATTTTTTGATGATTCTAATTATCAAAAAGTTCCTCTGTGTTAAGCTAGATCTGTCCTCTGTAACTTCTAATACTGATCTTGAAGCTACACAAAATAAGTCTATTTTACTTTCAACAAGCAAGTCCTTCAAACATTTAACGGCAGCCACCAACTTCACTTTCATTTTCCAGGTAAAATATCTACAGTGTCTTATATCATGTAGTTTTTAGACCATTTACCACTCTGGCTAGGTAGCAAATGACCTCTGTTTTATTTATATATGTAAGCAACCAATGACACTATTTTCCTCACATTTCCCCCTCTAAGATGTCAAACAAATTCTAAACTCTACTGCTGAACATTTTTTCCCAATTCTTTTTTTCAATCCAAATGCATTTCAAAGGTTTTTCTGTAACCTAAGGAATATTCAGATTTTAAAACACCTATAGTATTTCAATACAGCTATTTGGGAAGAAATGGAGTTGATGAGTAGGGACAGTGGTATGAAAGTAAAAAAAAAAAAATGAATTCGCCATGAGAATATTATTTATGTAGCCTACTGAGCACGCACCTACAATCACAGTAAAACAGGGAGGCAAGATTGCCATTCCAGTGTCATTATTTTGGGAGGTAGGGAAGGGAAGAGTCACTTCTATATGTGAATAGAATGTCGTAACATTATCTGCATATTTCCATAGTATCTGTCATTGTATTATTTAGTTCATGAGAAAATAATATTTCTGGTTACACACCAACTAAACTGACAGGCAAACTGGCAGGTAAGGCTGACGTAACGAAGCGGAGTTGGGGATGGCTACAGCAGTCTAAATATTCAGTAGGTACATATGAACAGAATTGGTTCCCCCTGTCTCCATAAGCAGCTGAAGGGATGAAGGTGACTGGCTGAAACTGACCAGGAGATTAAAATGGCCTCTGAGGATGAAAGTACCAGCGGCCAGCTCCACAAGTAACATAGCCTTCTGGTTACACTTACGGCACCTGCTAGAACGTCCAGAAGTAGCTAAATGCTTTCTCAACTGGGCTTTTTAAAAAGGAGAACTAAAAAGGAACAGCAATAATACATCACTGAACTCTTGGCCCATGAATTTCCACGTGCGCCTGGTGCATATTTTATAAAGTTCTTGGAAAACAGGTGTTTCCCACCTGTTCTGGTTACAGTATTTCAAACTGATAATCTTTTAAACATGTTATAACTCCCTGACTAACTTGAACAGGACTTCAAGAGAGACTTTTTCAAGCATATTGTTTTAAAAGACCATTTATTTTAACAACAAACCTACCATACAAAGTCATGAAGAGTATCTATTCTTAACAAAAGAATAAAGACAAGTCCAAATAGGGAATCCAGACCAGGGTCAGGAACTGAACTTTGCTCACTCACTCTGAGTTCCCTACAGAGCAACCTCTTACTGGGATCACTTGGAGATTCCTCCTTGGAGTCCGAAATACCAACAAGGTGTAGGTGGATACATTTTTTTTCAGTTTTGATAAGAAGTTTTACTTTAAGCTCATACTTATCTCTTAACATAACTTTGCCATCTAAAAATATCTTTTAAAACTTAGTTCTTTATCTTGTACTTGACATTCATAATATAGTTTTAAAAGAATTTGTAGAGTCACAATAGATATGTAGAACTAAATATGGAATGAAGAGACATGAATTGTTCTTTGTACATCGGATTTGTTCATTTTTCTCTAAATCTAACTCCTTCTAGTCTATTTTTGCCTGTTTGTGAAGATGACTGGGCTACTGCTTTAATAAAAAAAGTATATAATTCTTTATATTCACTCTACTATGAAATGACCAAGATTGATGTGTTCTCTAATTAAATAGCTGTCCAAAAGCACTAAGCAAAAATGTAGACCCTTGATGCTCTTGAAAAACATTGACAGTTAACCAATGTTAGTACAGGATGTCCCTAACTTACAAGTGGTTTGTGTTCTAAAAATTTATTTGTAAGTCAGTTGCCTGGCCTTTAGAATGCATTTTATGTCTATTTTTGTTTACTACTGTATCCCCAGAGCCTGAGATAGTGCTAGACACATAGTGGGCATCCAAATATTTGCTGATTGACTGGATGAAGTGACCTAAAAGTGCACTTCACTAATAACGTAATTGAACTATATTATTGTTAATAATAATTAGCATTTATAGAGCACTTAGCCATTTATAAAACACATTTATATGTGCCTTATTTTGTCCTTTCTCACATTGATTCAATTTACAAATGAAGAGTCTAAGACCCCTAAATTAAAGAGAGCCATTGAAGCTACTTGAGAGGATTGGGTGTGAGATGTGGAACTTGAATTAAAGTGGTAACAGTGGAGGTGAGAACCAATTAGAGATAGAACCACCAGAACCTGGTGATGGACCTGATATGGGCCTCCAACTCCTACACTTATGCTATCACATTGCATTAGAAATACAAGCTATAAATAAAATATCATCTATACATACAAAATAGAGACTCAGAGAGAGTAGGGACTCATTTCTTTTTCTGCTGACACCCTTTTCTTTAGCAGTTAAGTGACTTCCTTATGTTCAGTGGTTAAGAAGAAGGACCCATTCACCTTGCAAGAAATGAGATCTCCCCAAAAAGATTACACCAAAATTGAGGGCTCCTGCCTAGCTAGCAGGAAGACTGATGTGACTAGCTAAGCAGTATCCAGCCCAAGACCCCTGCTATTGGAGTAGTTTGGATGTAAAGAATTTTCTTGTCATTTACTCACTCTATGGCATAACCCATGTATTCAGAGGTGGATGAGACATTAAGGGGTCCTGAGACAAATCTTCAAATCTGTACACAAATCCTTTCTGTAACATCTCTCATAGAGGCTCACTCAGCCTTAGCTGAAACATTTCATGGGATGAGAAACTCAGTGGATCTCACTTTGTCTTTTGGATACATCCGTTTTTTTAAAAAGTCTTTCTTTGGTCAAACTCTTGCTTTCTGAAAGCATCAGAGTCCATTTAATCCCTCTTCAAACATCTGAAGAATGCTAGCAATTCCTGAACATCCATAAATCCTCTCTCACAGGCGAAATATCCCAAGTTAATTGTTCATGATATAATGAGGTTTCTAATTGATCTCACCAATTCTGCTCAGCTTTCTCTAAATAGGAATAGCTTGACCTGAACATAATATTCTAGCTGTGCTTTGACTAGAGAACACAACAAAAGGACTATTCTCTTTTTGTTTGGAGCATTATTTTTCTATTAATGCAGCCTAAGACTGCATTAGCTTTTTTGGCAGTCGTGATGTATTGTTGACTCACATTGAGATTACAGTCAAACGAAACCCTCAGGTCTTTTTCACATGAATGGCTGATAAGTCACACCTCTTTGGTGGTATTACAGCTGATTTTTGAAAAGAGGAATTTATCACTATTAAGTTTAATCTCATAAGTTTTGCTCAAGAATCTTTCACAACGTTCCCTGAGTTGTCTTTCTTAAACAGTTCTGATTATGTTATCCTTACCCAGAGCTACTGATTGATCTCCACTACCCACAGGATCAAGTCCAAAATACTTTGCACACTAGACCCTGTATAATCTGCACTGAGCCTTCAGGGTTAGCCTCATCTTCCCTCATCCCTCTCTCTTCTCCATTCCCCACCATTCCATACTCTCCAACCATTCTGAGCATTGACCTTCTTCACACATGTGCACTTTTCCATGGAATTTCCTTCTCCACCTTTCAATTATTTTTTTATACTTTAAGAGACAGCAATTTAAAAGTCCCGATCAGACTGTGAGCTCCCTGAAGGCAGGAATATACTACAGTGATGTTCAGATAATAAGAAAGAGACATAACTTACAAGTTTTATATTTTTAAGTTTTTTTGGTTCGATTTTTCAAAGAAAAGAATATTTAAACCTCTTTCTTCAAAGCTAGTTTCTCCTCCCAGCTCTAGAAATGCAGGTGAGTGGGGTTTGGCTTACTTGAAATAATATTTCTTAGGGATAGGGAGTAACAACTTTGGCAGTTTATCTGAGTGAACCAGATAGCTGCACAGGTTTGTCCAGAGGCCATGTCATAAGGTGATTGTTTTCCAGAATCACAAAAAAACCCCACCTTTGCACCCAACACAGCATTGTGAAAAGAAGCCCAGCTGGAAGCACTGCAGGAGCAGAAGCATGAGGCCCTCTATTCAATCATTTCCAATGATTTCAATGAAAAACTAAACAAAATCCCCCAGTTAACCTTTACATGCACCTTCTGCTGTTTTCCAACAGGTGTTGATAGATTTGTACCTTTCCATCTAAACTGCAACCCTTTGTACCAGGCCTTTGCAGATTAGAAATAGAGCCTATGGTTTGGGTTTGCAAAGGGATGGAGGCTACGACATTGTTCTTGTTGAGAAATTGTACTAATTAACTATCTGCCTTAGGATCTGTCCTCCTAAATGGCTAACTTAACAGACATTTAGCAAGTCATCTCTCAAACAGACTGTTTAGTGTGCCTGCAGACCAGGTGCTCTGCCATAAAGATGAACAACAAAAGGTAACAAATAGTTATTATAGATAATCTTAACAATAATAATGCCTCAGAGTTCATATATTTGATAAACAGCTATTTAGCAGGCAACATGTTAGATGCAAGTCTAGTGTTTCTCGAAGTGTGGTCTGGACTGCCTTAAGGAGCTCACAGAACAATGCGATAAACGCCATGACAGAGGTGAGCGTGTGATAAGGATGCACAGGTGTAAGGCACATACATAGTGCACCTAACCCAGGATTTTGGAAAGAGGTGAAGTTTAAGGAAAGTCCTTAAGGATCAATAGCAATTATCTATCCTTTCATCCATCCATCCAAAAATATCTGAGTGACAACTTGGCTAAGTGGATGAGAGGTAGGACTTGGGGAGAGGAGCATCTCAGGAAAAGAAAGCATGTGTGCAAGGGTCAGAGGATAAGAAAGAGCATGGCACCTTGGGGTAATACGATGGTTCAATAGATAGAGCTGGAGGCTGGGGCATAGCGGCAGTGAAGAGGCTGAGGCAGCAGGTATTAGAAAGGACCTAGCGTGCCCCATTAAACAACGTGGACTACGTTATGAGGAAACTGGAGAGTCAGTGAAGGGTTTTAAGCAGAGAAGTGACATTTTAGATTTCATAAAGATCCTTCAGAGTGTGGTACAGAGAACAGATTGGGGAGCAAGCAAGACAGAGTAGAGAGAACCTTCAGGAGAACATTGCAATAATACATAGAAATGATTTGCACCACCATTTGTAGCTGTGGGGATGGAGAGAAGCATACGTACTCAAGAGACACTGCAGTAGCAGAATGGGACAGGCCCTGGGGACTGGCTGAGGCTGGGTGAAGGAGAGAAAAGAATCGAGAATGAATCTCAGTTTTCGCCTTGATGGGTCTTTCTGGGTTAGACAGTGATGCTGTTTGTTTAGGTCTTTATTTTCTCAGTGAGGTAAGAGGCAAACTCTGGCTGAGAGCAAGCAATGGGTGTGAGAAGGGGTTTTAGGGAGAGGAGAAGACACTTTGAAAGAGTCATTGCAGGAATGAAAGGGAGCTGACGGAAAAAGGATTTCCAGGGAAGTTTGAGGGCCAAATTCAGGCTGGAAAACATAAATCTGTAGAGGTATCTCTCAGCACAATTGTGTTATTATTTTTCCCATTAGAGTTCAGCTATTTAGCTGAAGGAGCGAGAAGGCGAACAGTAGAATTGATCTAGAATGGGGATGTGATGGACAGACAAGGGGGCAATGGAGTTGAGAGAACTGACAGAAGATTCCAGAGAGAAAATCATGGGAGCAGGCTAGGTATCATGTCCATTTTTGCAGACAAATAGATATTTGGGGGCCAAAGAAGAGATAAAAGAAGTGGTCTAATGTGACATAACTAAATTGTTAAAGAGAAGAAATAAAAATTAGAAAGAAAAATGGCCAAAAGTAACAAAGAGGATTGATAGAGCATGTGGGCAGGAGTTGACGATTACCTTTCTGTTGTTGCAAACTATACCTCTTCACTACGTCCCCTGCCCCAGAAAGGATTCCCCAGTGGGCCTATGTTCTTCTGAACTCTGGTAATCATCAGAGAGAGAGCTATTGTTACAACAGGCTGAGTGTAGTGTCCTCCCCCTTTGGGTGTGTTGGGATGGTGAACATGGGTTGTTGGAGAGTGAGGTGCCTAGTTCTTCTGACAGAGAAGTGGTTGATGTGGCCTCCATTTACTTTTGCTTTTTATTTGGAGGTGGGAGTGGAGTCAGAGGGTTATTCATTGGGACACAGGATATGAGAAAAATGTAGGCATCAATTACAAAAGGAACTGATGGAAAGCCTCAAAGACCTCAGCAAGGTCAGGTTGGCTGAAATAAAAAGAAACACAAATTCTTAATGGAGATTAAACAGTATAAGGGAGTGATTACATTTTCTCTCTTTGATTTAATTTGAAAACACTGAAACCTTTTTCAGTAGCTGCCGAAAGACAGAGTGTTAGCACAGATGATGTCACGCAGAAGGCATTTGAATGTTTTTCATACTTTTTTTGTTTTGTTTTAGGAACTGTGATTATGAAGTGTAAAGTAACATCGGCAAACATAGCTGATGCCTTGAAAGACTTCTGCTCCTGTCAGTTACAGGAAAGTTAGGAAGACGAGTGAAACAGGACATAGAAAGAGGGTTGGTGTTTTGTTTTTGTTTGTTTGTTAACAAGACAAACTATCCAGGAAAAGAGCTTGTTTCTTAGAGATAAAGTGAGATGTGTACAAAATGCCCAGCATAATAGAAACTGGCACATTATACTGTGATCTCTAAATGATGCTTTTCTCTTCTCCTCCTTAATAGAACAACTAAACATTAATACATAAGCATTAATAAAAACATTAATATTTTTCAAGATTGTGAAAATGTAAATACTTCTACATAAACGGGATTAACTGCACAGCACCCTTGCCTTAGGTAGATGTTCTCCATCACATTTTGAAAATTAAATTTCACAACCCACTAAGCAGAAAAAATGTGTACAATGCTATATTTTAATTTCATTTCCAATACTGTAATAGCTCAGGGGCATTCAAAAAATGCCTTTTAAAAAAAATCATTCCAAAAAATTGCTCCTATAGCTGGAATTGTGAGTCAAAAGAAGATTAAAAGTTGGATAAGTCAAGATAAAATGGAATGTGAGGCCCTTAAAATCTGAAAGCACCTAAAATCAACATTTCTCTTTCAGCATGATATTTTCAAGGGTTATCATTCTCCTTCAATACTGTTCCCTCTCCCTTTTCTATCATCATTTATTACCTGCTCAGTGCTTTCCCTTCTCCTCATTTGTTTCGGTTCATCTTTTGAAAACCTAAAGTTGCAGTTCTCATGCCTTCCCTCTGACTTTTCATTTTAGATTTGTACCCTCTGTTTCGACTGTAGCAAGTCAATGTTATTCGAATTCATGTTGTTGCTTAATTAAACAACCATTTAATTACCAACCCGCAGATTGGTAAGACTGGTTCTTGTATAAGCCTGGGCAGTTCCAAGCGTTTATGGTAATGGCAGCGTCAGTGGACTAACTTTGATCCTCTCCTGGGCTCAGTTCTTGGACTTTCCTCTTTTCTATCCACACCCACTCCCTTGATGATCTCATCCAGTTTCATGGCTTTAAACATCATCTCTGCACTGATGACTCCCAAGTTTATATATTTAGTCCAGAACCCTCCTCTGAACTTTAAACTCACAGATCCAACTGCCTACTCGGTATTTCCACTTGGATGTCTCACAGGCAACTCATACCTAACGTGTCCACATATAAGCTCCTGGCATTCCTCTCCAAATCTGTCCCCTCTAGAGTCTTCTTCATCTCAGTAATTGGCTATCCCATTCTTCCAGGTGCTCAGGCTAAAAACATGCTTACTTCTCTCTTTCTCTCATACCCTGCATCCGACCTGTCAGCAAATGCTGTTGGCTTTTATCCATAAAACCGATCCAGAACTCAACAGCTTTTTACCATTTCCACTGCTACCTTCTGTCCAGGCACCATCAGATCTAGCCTGAATTACTGCAACAGCGTTCTAGCTGGTCTCCCTGCTTCCCCCTTTGGTCTTTCCTTAACACACAAACCAGAGAAATCCTATTAAAAATAAATTGATCATATTGCCCCTCTGCTCAAGACTCCACTGGCTTCCAGTATCATTCAGAGTAAAACTCAATGACTATAATAACTTACTGTCCAAACTGGGATCTCTTTGAGAGTGAAAGGGGATGCTACAAATAATGAACAGGATTTAAGTGATCTAGGTGTAAATTTGGGCCATCCTGGGCACCTATTTATCAGGCTCCACATAATCTCCCACACCTCCCCGTTATCCCTCTGACCTCTGACCTCACCTGTTATACTACACCTCAACCCCTCTGCTTCAGCACCAGCCTCTTCACAGTCCTATCAGTAGGAGGCAGACTTCCTCAGGGCCTTTGCTCTTCCCCTAGACGTGCCCATGACTCATTTCTGCTTCCCTTCAGGTCTAATTTAAAAGTCACAGTGAGGCTTTCCCTGGGAGCTCTGTCTAAACATTTAAAACCCCCTTCCTACTTCCTAGCCCCCTTCCCTGCTTTTTTTTTTTCTTTCTTAATTTACACTGATTATTGATACTATCTAACATTCCATATATTTTACTTACTTAACTTGTTTAGCACCTTACATTTAGAATGTAATCTCAGGGGCAGCAGTTTTTGACTTTTTGCTGTGTGTCCGCAACTCCTAAAATAGTTGGCACATGGGAGACACTATATAAATATTTGTAAGAAGAATGAACGAATCAGGACTAGTTTGAAAGGATACTTAGGAGTTGTGTAACATCCAACACAATTAGTAAACAGTATTATCATTTTACAGTTATTTTCATATAATTCAGTTCAGCACCAGCGCCCTCGCTGTCCTGAAGTATTCTCCACATGCACTCTGGACATTCATGCCCTGTGGGGATCTGCGCTAGGTTCAGAGGTTGGGGTCCTGGGAGCCACAGAGTGAATACAAGGAGAGAGGAGACAAAGTTCCTCACGAAGTGACCACTGTAGGAATAGAAGAGACGGGGGACATGATATTATAGTTACATGTGAGTGACCAGAGTGCATGGGAGTGCAGACCAGAGAGAGATTACGTTCAGTGACTTTTCAGACAATTCTGATTACTGATCAGAAGCAACAACTTCCATATTCTCTGCATGATTCATTTTCCTCATCTTCCAGAGCCCCTAACCTCTAATACTCCCATCCTGGTTTGTGTTCTCCGCTCCTTGGTAGGAAGTTACCTTGTATGCCCAGATATACCTGACCTCCAGGTGTCTGTTCCTCATTGTCTGGCCTTAATTTTTCCATATGAATCATCAGTTACTAACTCAGCATTTTGCAATCTGATCTCAAAGTTTCCAGAAAATTACAACCAAATACTGGCAAAGTTAAACCATCAAGTAGAACAAATATCTGCTAAACAGATTTTTTTAATAGCTAGAAAGAAGGTATTTGGTAGGGGGGTGGGTATTCACCCATTGAAATCAATAAGTCAAAGTTTATTGATTTAATTTCTGGGTTTGTTCGAATTTTTAATGTAGCTCCTTTGAATAATTTTATTTGATAACCATCCTGTGGGTTTTCCTTAAACTAAAGCCATTTTTTAAAATGTGCTGTTGTAAGTCTCTAGCCTCACCCCTACAGGAAGGGAGTAGCCCCAGGGTGTGGATAATTGAAACACTCTAAACAAATATATACAACATTTTATTTTCAAAAAAGTTCAACAAAATTGTAGCTGAGAATATGCTTCAAAGCATAACATTAATAACTTAGAAGAATTACTTAAAGCGGTTACCAACTAGATAAAAAGTATTTCCCTTCCACCCAACAAACAAATCAATCAAATAAAAAGTATGCTAAATGGTACTGAAGAACTGTAATACTCATTCCCATATAGTTTATTTTAAATATCTTGGGTAACATTAAGTGCAAAGAATCTTTACTTGTTATTTTTCTATCTAATGTAAAAAAAATTAACTTTATTATGCAAAGTTCACAAACCTATATTACAAATTATCAATTAAACTGTAAGTCTTACAGTTTCATAATTACCAGAGCAATTTAGTTTTGTTTTTTTAATTTTGGAGTTATAATAAAACCTAATCATATAAATAATTTTAAAGCAAGCTCATCATCCCAGCTCTGGCACAGGTTAGCTCATTACTTACTTACTCTGACCAAGTTACTCTGACTCACTAAGTCTCAGGTACTTTGTCTGTAAAATGGGGTAAATACTTGTACCCAACTAACAGGGTTCTTGTGAAAATAAGGGATGCAGAGGACTCTACAGAATGCCTGGCAGATGGGAAAGCTTCAGTAGATAAGAGCTGCCACTATGACTCATGACTGATGCTGCTGAAAAAATAGGCATGAGCACATTTCAATGATTGAAGAAAACAAGTAGCTAACCAAAGAGTAGTGTTTAGAAAGCATTTCTACTCATGTATTACTTTATCTTTTCAGTTTTAAAAATCCTAAATATTGTCTAGGACATTATACATATAAATACCTGTAAAAACCTGATTAATTTATCATTTTCTGCACATTTGTGCCATACTGACTTTATCACAAGGTATTGAAATATAATCCTTTTCAATGGCCTAAAGAGACAAACAGATACTCAGATCTTGCAAAGCACATTATTTTCACAACATACTTGGGGAATTAATCATGCACTACCTCACATTATTTAATCAATCAGTCCATAAATTATCACATTTAATCTCTTACCCACTGGACTGTAAGGATTACGAAGGAAAGGAATGTATATAGTTTTTGTATCTTTCACACTACACAGCTTGGTACAAAGGAATTTCAAACTAGTATAATGGAAACAGCACTGGGCTAGAAGTCAGGAAGTACGAATTTCAGCTGAGTAATTGTAGACAAGTCACTTAACTCTCTTCAGGCTTCAGATTACTCATCAGTCATGTGCTTTTCCATCAATGACATTCAGGTTCCTTTTCAAATGCTCTCATTTTAAGAAACACTAGCAAGAGGGATTTTTACCAGTGTTTGTCATTTTAATACACAACTTCATTTTTCCATATCAACAGGTTGACAGAATGGGACCCTTAAGTACAGATTTTGTTCACTCAAGAAAACTTGCCAGGAACTCAGATTTCTTGTCACTGTCTGTTCCATCAAACACAAATCCTTCAACCTGTTTTAAAAACAGCAAGCCCTCCCCTGCCAGCATTCCCTATCCCCTACCCTGTTTTATTTTCTCCTTACTACCTATCACACTCTGGCATACTGTATATTTTACTTAGTTATTTGTTCTCTATCTCCCCCTTCCCCACCCCCATTCCCAGTACCATGCCAAGCACCACATCTGCCTGTGCCTTTTTTTAAAAAAAAATGGAGGTATATTTGAAAATTAAGAATTGCATGTATTTAAGGTGTACAATTTGATGATTTGATATACATAAATATTGTGAAATAATCACCACTTTCAGGTTAACATTTCCATCACCTCAGATAGTCACCACTTTTCGGTATGTGTGGTGAGAATACTCCAGATCCACCCTCCTAGCAAATTTCAAGTACACAATAAAGTATTGTTAACTATAGTCATACTGTTGTACATTAGATCTCCAGAACTTGTTCATCTTGCATAACTGAAACTTCGTACCCCTTGAACAACACCTTCCCCATCTGTGCCTTTTACCAGGATTTTGGGAGCACTTAATACCTCCACCCCAGCATTTCCCAAGTTGTGCTCTGAGGATCTCTAGAGTTCTGAAAGATAGTCATCGGAGTTCTGCAAAAAGAGGGTTGCATGGGCAAATAAGTTTGGGGATGTCCCATCCTATACTTCCCACTTGGAGACAGAGGACACATAATGAGAATATTTATATACTTATAAATGTCTAATTTTGTTAAACCCAGTCAGTGTTTCCCAATCTGGTTTGGCCATGGAAACTTTCATTCCCAGAACACCACTGACATCTCAGAGGACATTCCTGCTCAGGAGAAAGCCATCTGGCAAATTCTTTTTTACCTTCATGTCACATCCAAATGAATAGCAAATGTGAGAGAGTGAGCGAGGAGAAAGGCAGATAGCTCTTTGCTAGCAATTCTTAGAGGTAATGGAGAGAGAACATGGTTTTTTGAAACAAATACTATGCTTAAAGTCAGAAGACTTGTGATTTAGTCCTAGCGCTGCCACATAACTAACTAACTGTATGTCGTTGGGCAAATCGCCCTACCTCTGAGCCTATCTCCTCTCCTGTAAAGGAGACACATTTTAGGATAACCATATCCTATTCTTTGAAACTGCTGACCAGTTTAGAAAGTTTCTGTGTAGTAGATTTGACTTGGATTTAAAAAGTATTTAAATTTAAAAATTATTCTTGAATTTAAAAAGTATTCTTCTGGGTGCATTTCGGGCCTATATTTTTAAAGTCCTTTTTCAGATGACTGGTGCCTTCCACTCTGAAGATGGGCATATCTGATTTCTTAGACATGCAACTACAGGACTCTCTAGGGCCCTAAAAGCCCAAAGAAATATTTTAGAATGAATAATGGAAACAAATTAAGTCTGGGATATATTTATGTTAGTCTGAGTAGTAGGATAATACCTAGAGAAAGCCTGAGAAGTCTTATATAGAATGGAGGAAGATACAGGTCTATAGTATTATAAATAAGGAGTAAATGAAATTTGAGACTACTTATTTGATGCTAGATTAATTGGCTTATTTTTCTGATCACTCAGTTTTCAAAGAGAGTGATTGAGGATACAGGGTTGTACTGAAAAATTAATTTGTAGTTCAGCACTAATTTATATTCCAAAGCAACATGCGAGAGGTAGATAATAATCATTTCCTAGGGGGCTTCCTCTGGTCCTTACCTTTGAGGAAGACTCTCTTCTACTCTCTAACTCAGGAGGGAAAGATTCATTCTCAAACCTGTCTCTGAAGGGAAGAAATTCTATGATGGTTTAATGTACACTTGCAAATAATGCTCTAGAGAGAACTAGGTGGCCCTTGATGTTTTTCTTGCCGTTGAAATATGTCTGCTGAAATAACAACTACAGTAAAAAAATTTTTAACTGGATATAAAAGGTGACTGCACATTGAAAGATCTATCTAACGTAAATTTTAGTCTCTGCTTGAAATTTGATGTAAGCATTGATGACAATAAGTAGTTTGGCTTTAAAGAAGACAAGATTTTGCTCTGCTACAGGTTAAATAAATGTTCCTTTAGTCATCTCTAAGTAATTGCTGGGCCATTGTAATACATTCAATATGATATTTGCTAAGCAAGCATGCCTGCCATCTGGTTACTGAAACTCTATTTTCGCTACTTCATAGGTACACATGGCCCAGTAGCACTGAGATGCAGGCAACTGATAGGAGCCTGTGGATCAATTCCAAAGCAATTTGAGAGTTCAAGCCATTCATTTGTTTGCAACACAAAGTGTTCTCCACGGAAGAAAACAATGAGTCTAACTTATCTGTCTCTTTCCTGTCCTGGTATCTTTAAAAATGTCCATCATGACAGGGTGCATGCAGGTTTACAATATTAAGCCAACTTTAGAGAAGAATGGAAAGAAGACTAAGAATGGAAAATAGTCTGTGTGTTGCTTGTACCACATCCTGCTCGGCTCTGGTGCCAGCAACTCTGTTCCTGGTCTGGGGAGTGTCCACAGAAGAAGAAGTAGCTGGGTAACATGGCAAAAGTCCATATGGGTCTGTGGTAGGAGGGAGAAGAAGTTTCCAAACCAGTCCTTCCATCAAGTCCCTGGCAAGCACCCCTGTCCCCCAAACCAAAGACAGAATTAGCAGCACTGAGTACAATGCCTGACACACATAGTAGGGGCTCAATGAATGTTTACTAAATATAATCATCTGGGAAGTCTGTGAACAGTAATATAAATGACTGCTAGAAGAATGATTATGTTAGTCTCTGAAGCCATTGTAATACATGCATTGGATATATGCTTAACACCTGGTCCAGGCTTTCTCGACTTTGACACTATTGACATTTTGAGCTAACAATTCTTTGTTGGGAACAGGAGTGGGAGGGATGCTATCTTGCCCACTGTAGGAGGCTCAGTGGCATCCCTGGCCTCCATCCACTAGATGCCAACAGTGTCCCTCTCCCCAGCAAAAATGTCCCCCTCGTGATGGGGGTAACAAAATCACTCCTTGTTGAGAACCACTTAGCTACTCTGTGTGTTTGTGTCATGTACTAGAATTAGAAATACTATACTCTCTCTTCTCTTTTTTTCTGCATTGATATTTCTTGATCTACATGTTGAAGGTATTTTATTCTTTTAATCTGCTTTCTCTCAATTGCCTCTAAATTCCATGTTTTCACATATCTCAGTGGGGGAGGGCTTTCTAGGTACATCTGTACAAGTTAAAAAAGACATGTTTCCCCCTTAGGAGAGGGGAAATATGAAACAAAGAGTAAACATTCCATACAGAAATTGGACTAGTAGCTAAGGAGGCTGTTTTGCAGAATGATATTGAGATGGTCTTGCGCCCAGGATAGACCCCAGACTCTAAGCTGCAACTGTTGTGTATGTGTGTCCAAAAAGAGTTTCTGCATCTTAAAAGAAACTACCTTCATTTGTTTGCTATGCACTCTTGCAATCTTACCAGTAAAACTCCTCTGTTATATAAAAGTATCCTTCTGACAAACATATTTTTTTCTCCCTTGGTTTTGTTTTTATTTACTTCCTATTTATGCTAACAGTTTCAGGAAGATACCAGCATGGGCTCCAGGAACAGGCTGTCTCAGTAACTCTTGCCTCTTCAGAAGCACAGTAATCAGTCCTGCTAACTGAAGAAATCAGTAGCCTTTTAAACCTCTAAGGCAAAATGATAATGTTGCATATTTCCTCTTTCTTAAAATGAAAAATAGTAAAATCTTAGAAATCTGACTTAAACCTAGCCAGTGGGCAACCTGCTTGAAAATGACTACACATCCATGTCTAAGGGTGAGAAATAATTTATGACAAATAAAGCTCATGAAAAATTCTAATTTCACTCATGTTGCTACAAGTATACCTTCATGCTTTAAAAAAAATGTGGGCTGGTAACATTTTTCTACCTTACTTACAGTGTAGAGTTAAACATGTGCCCTTACCTCTCCTCCAGTGCACGGGAAAGGATTGGAGTATCTAGAAGTGCAAATAGCTCCCTTCTTGACAACATCATCTTCCAGGCCAAATGTAGCCGGGCAGTTAGTTGCAAAGTACTTGTAAGGCTTCCATGTTTTCCCAAAGTCCTGGGACCGGTCCAGCACCATGGCTGCCGGCCTAGGGGACTTGAACACCATAATCAGATGAGTGAAGTAGAATTCAGCTTCCAGGTCTAACTGGATCTTTTCTCTGTGCACATCCTCAGCAGACTGCCACCACGTGCGAGGAAACCTGAAGGATGAGTCTGCCATGGCAGCTGGCAGGTGAGCCAGGTGAGGCTGGGCAGCACTGCATTTGTCACATTTGGGCTGCTGACAAGTCAGATCAGTGTTCTCACTATAGAAGCAGTACAGTTCAGTGGCGTTCTGACCACAGGTGGTGTCTGCCCAGAGTTTTCTTCCTAAAGCCAAATTTCCCATGCGAGGGTTGCAGGCTTTTTCACAGCGGGAACTCACTCCAGCCACTCCACTCAGTCCTAGAGATGGGAGAGCATATGTTATTCAAGACAAACCCATCTGGAAACTTCTTTTGTCCACCTAGTCCATCTTCAACAGTCGCGTTATCCCCATATTGCCCCAAGGCTTTCAGTAAAGAGGAAATGCTACCGAATTTGAGCATGAATATTGTTCTGCATTTATACTATTGGCATATGCAAGTGTGTGAATGTGCATGTGTGTGTGTGAGTGTGTGCCTGCGTGCCCGTTTCATGTAAAATTCCCATAGAAGAAAATAAAATCACTTTGGGTAAAGGGCAAGAGGAAGGAAAGTGGAAACATTGGGTAAAGATAATGGGACTGCTTTCTAACAGTCTCTATTTTTGAAATACACTCATTTGCTTTTGAAGTCATGACATAAATAATACCAAAAACCAACAATGTTTTTAAGATCACTCAATTTAGTCTTTCAAATATAATATGAGTCTTTAGCATTATCTAACATGTTTATGAGAATGCATTAAGGAGGAAATGTAGAATTCTACTGTATTTTTAAGACGAAAACATGAAAGGACCAATTCCCTAAGAAAATCAATATGAGGTATTGGTATACAATGGGATCTCACTTAGGGATACAAAGCTAGAGACCACTGGAGCCAAGATGTGCAATATCTATTTTTAATATTAAGTAAATGTAAGTAAGAAAAAACCCTCTAAACTGCCAAATGACAGAAAAGCTTATTTGACACACTCTCTGCCTCTTGAGTGCTTCTACCTATGACAGGTTCTACAGTAGTTACCTGTTTGCTTAACAGGAGAATGTTTACAGTCTGGCAGCCACTAACAGGACCTTTAAACATAATCTGTGAACTAAAACACCTTCCTAAAGAAACATGCGCTTCCACCCAAACAAAGGTCCAACAGACTTTAATGTTTCAAAATTACTTAAAATGATAAACATTATACACCTACTAACATCCTGACTACATAATATAATCCTTAATGTGGGCTTGTCATTTTAATTATGAATACCTGAAGCAAAATTATCTATTTTAAAAGTTAAAACAGAGAGGGAAAAAAAGGAAAAAGAAGTCAAACCCCAAATTCCGGCTAACTGAACGTTTCTGCTTCTTAAGAGGGAGCATCTCTGAATCGTTATCACTATACTGTTGGAGAAGCCAAATGACAGCCTAGACCAAAAGAGACACATTTCACACACTCAACTGACTATCACGAGCCTCACGAGCCTTATGGTTCTTTGCAACCATAAGAAAGGGCTTCCTTAGGCATATTTTTTAAATGTCAAATTCAAGTGTGCGTTATGCCTGGACTCTGTTTGCCACTTTTCTGATTAGCTGGGGCAACAGTTGCTTGTGGCCAGGATCACCCAAACACACAGTGTGCTATGACTCACCTGTAAAGCATTTCAGGGAAAATCATATACTGCCCGTACAAGTATTTTTGACTTGAAACACTTGCCTTGTGATATTTATTTACAACCTCTTGATTGCTTGCATGTTTTTGCCATAACACGGTTTGAAAAGGGAAAGGTTTATTAAAGTTCACCTTGTGGCTGGGGGAGCATGCATAACAGCATGCAGGGGTGCATAAGTAGCAAGAATTAAAGTAAAAGCTTAGACCTTTGACGGCTCCTTGGGAAAAGTACTGAATAATTTTAGATGTCCCCACCCCAAACTAGGAAGAAATCCAGAAAAGACTGGAGCCAGATAAATAATCGGTGGACACAATACTTAGAGATCCCTAAAGAAGTGACCATCCAAGTATAGCAAGGATGCTCCTAAGAGTCCGACGCGTTTGGGATGCAGACTCTAAGCCTGGCTTTTACTTCATGCTAGCGTCTCTGGGGGCTGAGTGGATGAAACCGAAGGGAAGGGAGAAGTGTGCCAATGCTCTCTCTCCAACAGTCCGTCCCTCCAGCCCACACTCCCCTTTCTGGAGCAAGCGAGATGCGTTTGAGAGACCAAGTGGCCAAAGAGTCCCTCACTTTCTTTCCCCCTTACACCCTGAACCGCACTTACGCCTAGCTGGAAACCAGGTGACCTGCAAGAGGAGGGAGAGGAGCAAAAGGGGTTCCCAAATTTAGAAACGGCAAGCTAGGAACGGGTGGCCAAGGGCAACCCAAGGCAGCCGGGACGGGAGTGGGAGGGAGAGCGCATCTGACGACGCCTCTATCAGTCGTCCAGTTACCGAGACAGGAAGCAGACCCGCCTCCGACCTCCCGCGGAGCCTCGGCCAGGGTACCAATTCCCCAAGGGCGGCAGGCCGGCTCCGTGCAACCCGGGGCGATCACTACCTATCGTCCCAGCCCGGGGTCTCACTGAGTTCTAGCCACTGCCCAGGGAGAGGCCACTCACCCCGCCCCAGGTGTCCCTACCTGGCTCCCTAGTACCCAGCATGAGGTCGGAGACAACGGCGATCGCTCTCAACAAGAGAGCGGCCCCGGCCCACGCGCGCCCAGGGTCGCTGGGCCACCCCTCCCCATCATTCCTCAGGCCATGAAGTGCCGGGGGATGGCGAGCTTGGTCCTTTGTTCCCTCACAAAATGGAAAGGCAGTTTTTTACAAGTCCAAACCGAGAAAAAAAACCAAGGTCGCGCTGTCTCCGGCAGGGCGCACCCAGGATATCGGGTTATCCAAAGGCATGTGTATCGCAGTTGCAAAAAAAAAAAAAAAATCAGTAGTATTTTAAACTGCTGAGACCCGGGGAAAGGAGGCGGAACATGGCCACTCATTTCATCCTTGGGAGCTGAGCTCTGCGCTCTCAACCTGCACTCGCCTGCACCCCCGAGTTCCGAGGTGGGGCACACAAGGGGCGAAGGAAGGGGGTTGGGGGCCCGGCAGCGTCACCACCCACCTGCGGCCACCGCGGAGCAGCCCCAGAGCAGCAGCAGCCGCGCGCAGCTCCCCATGGCCGGGAGGAGCCGGGAGGACCCGGGCCGGGCGGGTGCGGGAGGGAGTCGAGCCCTCGCGGCCGCGGGATGAAGCGCCAGCAGTCCTCGGAAGGAACCGGGCTCTTTATTTCTTCCTCCTCCTAGGGCGCCAGGCTCGGTCAGTGGGCGCCGGCGGCGGGGAGCTGCGGGCTGGGGCCGCGCCGGGCGGTGGGGTGACCCTCGCGCACCGGCCTGGAGGAGCGCGGGCACCTCGGGGGCGGCGGGAGCCCCGGCACCATAGCCCGCCTGGCCACGATGCCCCGCGGAGCGGTCCTGCGAGCTCCTCCGTCGCTAGCCCGGGGCTCGGCGCCCGCAGCAGCCGCTGAACTTTGCGAGACCTTTCACTTCCCGGCCGCCTCCGCCGCCGCCGCCGCCGCCGCCACCGCCTCCTGGGCGTCCTCCTCCGCTTTTACCACGTCCTCTTGCTGCTGCGTCTCGGTCCCGTCCTTCTCCATGGGCAGTTCCATGGGATGCATTTTTATTGCACCGACACCGCGGCGCTCCGGTGCCAGCCCTCCTCCCCTCGCACCTCCACCCCTTCCTCCCGCCCGCCCCCCGCGCTCGCTTGACAGCCCGGGCGCAGTAGCCCTCGCGGTCGGGTCGCCGCCGCCGCCCGGGGAGGGATCCTCTCGCCCGACCAGCCGCCCCCGCTGCCTCGCTGCCAGCTCCACCCGCCCGCCTCAGCCCCCGCGCGCGTCCGTCACCTCGCACCCCAGCTTCTCTCGTGCCCCTCCCGTCTCTTGCCCTGCATCTCCCTGTGTGACCCCCCTGGTGCCCTCCAGCACCCACAGGCCTCCTCTGGAAGCAGTCTCCCACCTTCTCCCGGAACATTCCAGAGAGCAGTTGACTCCCTCTTGATCAGGTCAGGGCATGCCAAGGGGCTTAAGAAACCGCGAAACAGGCTAGCTCCTACTTCCTACATCCCCCAACAAAAACAAGCCCTCCTCTTCTCCCGCCACCCCTTCTCCCAGAGTCTAACGACCCAGGGATGGAACCCCTGATCCAGTCCGGGGTCAAGGGCAAGGGAGAGCTCATTAACTGCTAAGTGGCATTCGCCGCTTCTCTGCTGACTTTCGGGGGGTGGGGGAGGGCATCTTGGCTAAACAATCAATGCTTACTTTATCCGAGGTGTATCTGTTTTGATGTAAAACGTGTTCCCTAATTCAAACTCAAGGTGCTAAAAGAAAAGGGTCACAGGATTAGCTAGTACCCAGTTTAAGAACATCCTTGTCTAGGGGCAGGGGCACGACAAAGACAACCTCTTTGGTCCTTCCAAGCACTCTCTCTCCAGTTGTGCTGCGAAACAATAATGTTGTGTAATAACGTATGGGGAACAATTTAGTAGCGACGGCAAGCAGCTAATTGTGGATAGGATTGCTCAGGGCTGCTGCTTATGGAAGACGATTACACAGCCCTTGAGTCTGGGACTTTTGCAAGTTCTGTGAAGATATAAATCTACGTACACATCCAGGGAAATTGGTTAAAGTTAAGTAGAAAGCAATTTTTTATTGCAGTGTTCATATTGTGCCTTTAAATATTTTCCAGAAAATTATCTACTTTACAGATACCATTCAGTTGTGTGTGTTACTGATGACGACAGTTCAGAGCTCTGGGGCATATGTAGATATTATTTATGACTCAGCTGGGGACACGTAAGAAGTTTATGTCTCCCAGGAGGGACTGGGGCAAGGTCAGCATCATCCATTTGGGAGACATTAAAATTATTCTGGCCAACACTGGGAAGTGGCAAAAGGTGTGGAACAGCAATTTATGTAACACTTTAGAAAATAAACCCTTTGAATTTTTCAAATATTGGTAGTAGGCGGTAGGCTTTCTTCATATCTTATAGACATGTTCCCGATGAAGTCAGTGAAATACGTCCCCAAATTATTCTTCTTACCAAATAAATGATAGGAAATTATAACAACCAAAGGCTCTAAGCACCAATATTAACCTAATTAACAAAGCAAATCTTTAAAAAAAAGAAAGAAAATGCACTTTTATTATTAACTTCTGATTCTACTATATTGAGGCAGAACTACTCCATTTCTCATTACAAGTGTTAGGGGCATAATATCTGCACCAATCCTGCCTTGATAATATACTTCCTTGATTGCTCTGTAACTGGTTCCTGTTTCCTTTAACAAGAGAGTAAATGCCTTAATGGTCAAGCAGTCTTTTATACTTAGTCTATATAAAACATTATTATGTTTTTCTTTTATTCGTAACTGAGAACACCTGCTAGATATATAGTAAATTTTCATTAAATGTTTTTGACTGAGTAATGTTAAAATTATTACTATATACTAAGAGCAGGGATTAAGAAGAAAACCAGTGAAATCAGAATGATTCTCCATAGTCTAAAGGAATCTGTATGTTTATACCAAGATGAAGCAGCTCAAGAGAGAAGTAATTAGCATTCTAATAAAGTTCATTTGGTGGTATAGTCTAATTTAGTTATAAATTTTATTTTCATTTAAAAATTTTGTTTTTCTTTTTTTCTATTTTCATTTTGAAGAAACTATACAGGAAAAGTTTACCTACCTAAGGAAAATCTTGCTCAGTGATCAGCATATATTGCCTATGATTAAGTGTTTTTGAAAATTTTAGTAATGAGTTTAGAATTTTTTTAAAAAATTATGAATTAGTAGGAAGCTTAGCATGGAATTTTGATAACCAGTTTTCAGAAGCCACATAATTGACAAATCTAGACTACTCCTGAGAACTTGAAAGAAAGATAAAAGGGCCTTTAAGAACTAAAATAGATGGCAAAAAGTCCATGCACCAAAGACCTTACTCACAGGAGAGCTCTTTAGGTCTTCACTTAAATTATTCATGCAATGTTAATAAGTTTGGTTATGCTGTTATCCTAGACCATAGCATATTAGAAGTAACAAAGTAGAATGAAGCAGAATCCTGTTAAAACAAGGAATGAGTTGCAAAGTGGTAAGAAAAAAGTAGCCATAAGGACCAAAAACCCCACAGCCATCTGAAGACTTTTAGTTTAGAGGCAAAGCACCAAAAGGCTGCAAAGGTATCATTCGAGTATAACTTAGTACAGTAAATGAGGTTTCTAATGGATCATGGGATTATTTTAGCATCAAAAGGAACCTTAGGGGTCTTTGAGGCCAACTTCTTACCCCATCGTGAATTCTCTCCACA
Source organism: Stenella coeruleoalba (assembly GCF_951394435.1). NCBI lineage: Eukaryota > Metazoa > Chordata > Mammalia > Artiodactyla > Delphinidae > Stenella > Stenella coeruleoalba. The sequence goes on along the minus strand of NC_137157.1, from coordinate 25,206,440 downwards.
AAATCTCTGTCCAATGGTCATCCGGTTTCTGTTCTAGAAATCTCAGTAAACAAAAGCAGCCCTTTTCATTTTTGGTACTATTTTGTTTAACTGTGACATCCTTCTTCTTAAAATTCTTCCTATGTTTATAGTTTAGTTGTCTGCAACAATACAGAATAGGTCCAATCTCTTTTCTAATAGGTATTTGAAAATTTGAAGTCAAGTTTTATTGCTCCTCCTAACTATTCTCTTCTTCAAGTGTTTAATTGCCCATGTAGCATGATTTCCAAACCTTTAACTATCTTATTCACCCCTCTTCAGATATACTACAGTTTGTCAATGTTGCTTTTATACTGTGCATCTAGAACTCAACTCCAGGTTTGTCTGAATCGGTGTAGAATAAAACTGAACTAGTAGTTCCTTTAACTTAGGTCTAGGGCTTATATTTCATTAGCCTAAAAATGTATTAGAAGCTTTATGATGTCAGCTGATATTATGCTTGAAGCAAACTAAAATCCCCTTTTTATATACTGCTGTCTTAAAGAGTCATTAATAAAACATAAAACATGTTTTGTTTAACCAGAAGGAAAGAGTTCCACTAAAATACACTGCAGATAGCAAGCATTCAATAAATATTAAGGAAAAAAAGCAACAAATTCAAATTGCTAAATTTGAAAAATGGTTAAATTCTTAAAAGGAAACTGTTAATCCTGAATGGGATAAGTATCTATTTTCTGAAAAAATCATCACTTCTATGGAAAATTTGATTCAATAACACAGTATACATTGGTATTACTATACATTTCCAAGGAAAGGAGGGACTTTGAAATAGTGATATTTTTAGTATACCTACTATCTTTCCTCCATGGAACTATAAACAGTATCTCATTTATCCTGGAAGCATCAATGTGTGGGAAGGAACAGGTATAATTTTGCACATTTTCAGAGAGAGAAAATGATGTGAAAGATATAAATGCCAAATTAAGATCATCCAATAAATATACACCAGAGATAGGACATGGGTTTCCAGATTTGTTTGTTTGTTTTAATCATTGCTTATCCATCAATTTTCCATGAATACAATCTTCTCTTTTTGAACTAGAAGACTTTTAGGAGACAATGAAATGGAGAATTGTTTCCATTGAAATAATCCTATATTTTGTTTTCTACCTGGTCTCTGCCCTTCAAATGCCCTTTAAAAACACCGTCCTGGGAATTTCCTTAAGCTTTAATCTAAGCCTCCTGCCACTGGCACTGTGTTTCTTATTTCATCTGCTTCCTGGCTACAGCTGCTCATTCCTAGGAAGGGAGTAAGAGCCTTTGAAAACACATGCGCTCTTCCAGGAAGGTAAGCAGTACTTTCCTTAAAAAAAAAAAAAAAAAAAATGCACACACGTTCTCTCATGTTCAGATTAATTATATGGAGTCTAGAAAGTTCAAATAAACAAGAACAGTTCTGTTGTTGTTACAGAGATAGCTACTCTGGACAACACTGTATTGGCACGAATTTTAAACATTTTCTCTTCAAAATAGCTCTTAGCTAAAACTTTCTATACATATTTCTATTTCTGACATTAATGAAAAGATGCTCAGAGACAAATAACTACTTTTTTAAACGTAGGGAAATAGATAAAGAAACAGCTACCAAAGGCCTCATGAGAATGAAAGAACAGTAAGCAATATGGGTAATTTCTCTTATTTATATCTTTTATATAGCAGTATAGTAATTAGGAGCATGGACAATGGGGTCTGACTCCCCACATTTTAAGCCTGGCTCTGCCACCTGCTAGCTGTGTGAGTGTGGGCAAGTTATTTAACCTCTTGGCGCAACCATTTCCTTATTTGCTGTATGGAAATAATAACAGTATCTAATTAATACGGTTATTATGAATATTAAATGAGTTTATATTTATGAAATGGTAGAAAAGAGCAAGACACATTGGAAGCACTTTAAGTTTTGTTAAATACATAATATAGTAAACTACAAATCCATCAAGTACATACAATCTCTTTTGACCTGCCCTAGAATTCCATCTTCAAGTTATATATGGATATTTAATAGGCAGAAATGAAATCGTTGCCCTGGCTTAATTTTAAGTGCTGTTTTAGCTGTGTAAAAGGCATTGCACAGGAGGTGAAAGTATGAAGCAACAAATCTTTTTTAACTAGAGGGAAAGAGGGATCGGCACTGATGGAGCAGCTGCAATTTACCAGGCACAATGTTGAATACTTCGTAATTCTCACAGCAACTTTATATGGTTAGGTTGTCAACCACTTGATGAGCAAACTGAAGCTCAGAGACGTTAAATATCTGAGCCAAGTTCTAACAGCTAAGTATACTGACAATGCAGGATTTGAACCCCCAGTGTGTCTGACTTTAAGCACAGTATTCTTTCCGTTTCCTCTTTCAAGAGAGGTGGCATAACAAGGCAGTTAAAGAAAGTGTGTGAGACTAGATTGCCAATTTCCTCATTGGTAAAAACACTCATAGAATATTTTCTACCTTAACAATTACCGTTGAACCCACTGAGCCATGGATTTAACTACCACCTACCTTGTTTACTCCCTAACGTCACTCGTGGGCCTCAGCGCTGTCAATGGACACCTCCACGTAGACATCTCAAATTCAACACATTTAAAACTAAACTCACTATCTTTCTCCCCTAGCAGGTTACTCCTCCTGTGTTTACTATCTTAGTAGAAGGTCACAGCTATCCATCTACTGGATCAACACAAATGAGTAGTATTTTCCAAACTTCTGCAGAATACTCATGCTCGGTGAGATATACTAAGTGTTCTGAGGAAAAACAGTTCTATTGTCAAATGATATCAATATTAGGTCAAACAAAATTAAATAGGACTTAGCACCTTTCCTATGCTAAGTTCATTGCCAATCTTTAAGAAATGCACATAACATTATATTACATAGGATTGCATTCAGTTGCGTGGACTCAACTCACTAGCTTAACCAAATTGAGATTGATTTTCTTCCCATGACAGGAAGTCAGGAGGTAGACAGTCCAGAACAAGTGCAGCTGCTCAAGGAAGTCATCAGGACTTGCGTGGCTTTCTTCTTCATGGTCACAAGAAGGCTATTCCACCTCCAGGACTTGTATCCCCCTTCTAGGCAAGAGAAATGGAACAGAGAAAAGGAAAAAGAATGTACGCCATCTGAGTCTTAAAAAGCTTCCCCAGCAGCCCCACCCACCTGCTTATATCTAATTTCCTGAACTGGGTTATGTGGCCTTTCCAGACCCTGAGGAAGTCTGAAGAGGTGAATATTTTAACTGGGCACATTGCCACCCTTAAAAAATCAGACTGCTTCTATTAGAAGGAAGAGGAGATTGAATGTCAAGTAGATGTACTGTGTATGTCATCAAATTGTTAGTAATATTTCACTAGTGTATCTGGCCCAAGCACCTATTAACATATTTCATGGCTCCACACCTTTGACAGATGGAATTCATGCTGCTTGGCACCCAAACCTGCTGTGATGTACCAGTTCCTGCCACAGGGTCTCTGGCTCCACCCAGAGTGAACTTCCTGCAGTCTCTGAGTGGGTAACGGGCTTCATGCCTCTTGTTTCTGCATGCTCTCTCCCTTCCTTTGCCTCCTCTTCTCCTGGCTAATTCTGGCAGGTCCTCGGAAATTCAGTTCAGACAATAACTACTATGACACATTTCTCTCTTGCTCTCTCCTCTTCCAGCAGGGTTAGTTGCCCCCTCTATCATCCCATGGATCACTTCATTATCCTCAATTATAGTTTTTTTCTTATATATTAAGTGGGGGAAAACAGGAAGCAAAATTATATTTATGCTTTAGTTAGAACTATGGGAAACATACATATGAAAAAGGCATGGAATGTATCAAAAATACTAGAGATGCATGTTTCTCTAGCTTCGAAACTTTCAGCAATACCATATAGTTGTTATGATCACATTTATTTTTTTTGTTTGTTTGTTTGTTTGCGGTACGCGGGCCTCTCACTGCTGTGGCCTCTCCCGTTGTGGATAACAGGCTCCGGACGCGCAGGCTCAGCGGCCATGGCTCACGGGCCCAGCCGCTCCGCGGCACGTGCGTTCCTCCCGGACCGGGGCATGAACCCGCGTCCCCTGCATCGGCAGGCGGACTCTCAACCACTGCGCCACCAGGGAAGCCCTGGATATTTTTTAGTACTAAACTTGGGCTGCGATTTCAAACACAAGCACTTTTCTGCATGTTTTTATTTCAAATCTCACAAGATTACAATGCAATTTAGAGGGCAAAATGGTGACATAATTTGCTTTAACCCTAAATTCAGTATAATGGACCTCATTGTAGAAGAGAGATTCAGTTACCAGGAACATCAGAGAACCTCATTAAATAATGTCGAACCATAACACCATCCTCAGAGCTCAAGGTAACAGCTTCAGGGTATTAATACATTTCGAAAGCCTATAAACTGAGCAGTAAAGGAAATTGGAAGGCTATAGCCACTCAAGGTTACAATAAAAATAATTTCATTTATGTTCCTGCAAAATTCAAAATAGCACCTCCAATGTTCTACTTTAAACCTTCTCTACTTATAAATGCTATTTACTCACAGAAATAGTGCCTATTAAACTTGAGGAATAAAGGCCTTAAAGCCAAAGTTAATACAAAATTAATATGAAAATAGTCATTGCTCTGGTGAAGTCTAAGCAATTTTTCATGTATGCAGTTAGTCTCTCTAACATAACTGTAGAAGATTCCTTCATCATAAAGGAATAGTACATCATTTTCCCACCTTCTTCCTTCCTTCAAGAATGTTTGAATGGACTTCCCTGGTGGCACAGTGGTTAAGAATCCGCCTGCCAATGCAGGGGACATGGTTTTGAGCCCTGGTCTGGGAAGATCCCACATGCTGCAGAGCAACTAAGCCCATGCGCCACAACTACGGAGGCTGCTCTCTAGAGCCCGTAAGCCACAACTACTGAGCCTGCGTACTGCAACTACTGAAGCCGGCGCGCCTAGAGCCTGTGCTCCACAACAAGAGGAGCCACTACAAGGAGAAGCCTGCACGCCGCAACCAAGAGTAGCCCCTGCTCGCCACAATGAAAAAAAAGCCTGCGCCCAGCAATGAAGGCCCAACGCAGCCAAAAATAAATAAATTAAATTATTAAAAAAAAAAAAAGAATGTTTGAATGAAGGCAGGTTTTATTACAAACAGAAAAGAAGGAATCCTCTTTTAAAATGATAGATTATTGTTAGAATACATGATATCCCTATTATGGACAGAACTCTGCTTTTGGTAATGAAAGCATATAGAATTATATGAACACTTTTAAAGCAGTATTAGAATTTATATTAAAAAGAATCCTGAAGCAGTAGGAGATTTCTCAGTCTACTAATGACCCTATAGGAAGTTTGCTCTGAAATTATCATATTCCCCTGTCTTCCTACCGACCCAACAGGGGAAAAGAAAGAGGTACAGATTACTATCTCTTACTCTGGGAAAAAAAAAATCAAAACCTGCAGACTTGAAGTAATATGTAGCTAAACAGTAGCTTTGAATTCTTTTCTCAGTCTCACTGGTGTGGTCCTGGGTATATAGTACTTTTGCTTTTTCCCATGCCTCTTTGATGCTTCTTTTGTTTATTTATTTATTTATTATTTATTTTTTTAACATCTTTATTGGAGTATAATTGCTTTACAAGGTTGTGTTAGTTTCTGCTGTATAGCAAAGTGAATCAGCTATATGCATACTTTTAAATACGTGAAGAGAGTCAAATACATTTGTGGTTTTCTAGTATGTACTTTTTTTGTATACAAAACGATATTTAATGGCCCCTCTATGGACTCAAAATATCCTGCAATCAGTAAACAAATATCTTGAATATGCATGTAATCCAAAGGGATCAGTAAATAGAAAAAAAAAAATTCCCTATGCAAATTTGGATGAACCTGTCCTAATGTGCTTACTCTCGATGGGACATTGTTTTTTAAACTATTATAACCGGTAACAATAGCTAGTGTTTACTGGGGACTTAAAGCACAGCAAGCCCTGTGCTAAACAGGTGACATACATTATCATCTTCAGTCCTCACAGTCACAATAGGGAGAGACCTTCAGTCATCATCCTCACTTTACAAATGAGAACTGAGACTCGCACAGCAGAGCTGAGACGGTAATCCAAACCACTGTTCTCCAAAGCCACTATGTCCATCATGGGTCTTTGGAAAATATGGAAAAGTGGCAAAAAGAGCAAACCCATCATGCCAAGAAACCAGTTTTCATTTTGGTATATTTCTTTCTGATTGTATTTCTATCCATACAATTTTTGTTCCATACTCTTTCACTTATTATTATTAATTTATTAGAAATTATTTCAAAATATCAATTTTCATGGCCATTAACTATTCCAGTGATTGGATATTCCTTGTTCAACTTAATGCCACACTTATTTGGACACTTGGGCTATTTTCAAATTTTTGCTATAAATAATACTTTTATAGCTATTTATGTGAATTAAATGTTTTCTTAATCTGGGATTATTTGTTTATGATCATTAAAATGGAAACACCAGGTCAAATACATACATTTAAAGGCCACATTAAATACATTTAAGATCACATTGCCAAATTTATTTTCCAAAAAGATTACATCAATCTGTACAACTACCACCAATGTGGTGCCTATTTCACCTCACCCATACCAGCATTGGGTATTATACTTTAGAAATACAAATTTCCTAGTTCAGTATGTGAAAAGTGATTTTTTTATTTGCTTTTCTTTTACTGGATTATGTGCAAAATTGAACATTTTTTTCTATGCTTGCTATTCAGTTTTATTTTACCCTTTTCACTGGATTCCTAGGGTGGAAGCTTTGATTATTGTTTTTAGTTCGCTTTTTCTGATATACACATTTAATGCTATAAATTTTCCTCTAAGCAAGTTGATTTTGTTGTGTCCCACAAATTTTGATAAGTTGTACTTTTATTTTTTCTTTAATTCAAAATATCTTAAAATTTCTCTTGAGATTTCTTCTTTGGCTCATGAGTTACTTAGAGGTATGCTGTTTAATTTCCAGATATTTGGGGATTTTCCAGTTATCTTTCTGTTATTTGTTTCTACTTTAATTCATTGTGGTCTGAGAACATACCATGTTTGATTTCTATTCTTTCAAGTTTATTAACGTGTGTCTTACGGCCCAGAATATGGTCTATCTTGGTGTATACTTATTGTGAGTCTGCTGTTGTTGGATGGAGTATTCTGTAAATGTCAACTCGATCAAATTGACTGATCTGTTCACGTCATATATACCCTTACTGTTTTCACCTTTTTCAAATTATACTCACTTAAAAAATTTTATTTGTTTATTTATTTATTTTTTATTTTTGGCTGCGTTGGGTCTTCATTGCTGTGCACGGGCCTTCTCTAATTGCAGTGAGCAGGGGCTACTCTTCGTTGCGGTGTGCGGGCTTCTCATTGCAGTTGCTTCTCTTGTTTCGGAGCACGGGCTCTAGGCGCACAGGCTTCAGTACTTGTGGCACATGGGCTCAGCAGTTGTGGCTCACGGGTTCTAGAGTGCAGACTCAGTAGTTGTGCCACATGGGCTTAGTTGCCCTGCAGCATGTGGGATCTTCGCGGACCAGGGCTCAAATCCATGTCCCCTGCATTGGCAGGCGGATTCTTAACCACTGCGCCACCAGGGAAGTCCTATACTCACTTTATACAACTAGTGAACAAAACAACAGAAGAGAAAAGTAAATTAAAAAACTTAATTACACTTAAAGTTTATAATGGAGGAAACAGATTTCCATGCATGCTTTTCATGAAGTTTTTCATTTTTGCCTATTACCTCTTTCTAACAATGAAGAGGATGTATGAGAGGAAAAGCTGGGTGAGAGGGTAAGTCAGAAACACAGAAGAAAATGTTGAAAGGAAACACCAATCACGTCACTAGTCTGAGATTTTTCCGTATTCTAAATGATGGTTTCATGCCTATTGAAAAAGAAAAAGCTTATTTTATCTTTGTCTTCTTGAGAATTCATAATTTTTAATTAAAAAGTAATAACTCTTAAAAACAACATCTATAATCCATATTTTGAACTGACCCTGTTTTCACTGTAAAATACCAGAAAATCACAGTTATAGAGTCGTAAAGGTAACTGTAGTACAGAAAGTTTGACTGATTACATAGTGTTATAGTTTTAAGAGCTCCTTCAAAAGCAATCAGACTATTTGGAAAACCTCTTTCATAATATATGTGTTCTTCCTTTAAAATGTAAACACTGGGCTTCCCTGGTGGCGCAGTGGTTGAGAGTCCACCTGCTGATGCAGGAGACACGGGTTCGTGCCCCAGTCCGGGAAGATCCCACGTGCCGCGGAGCAGCTGGGCCCGTGAGCTATGGCCGCTGAGCCTGCGCATCCGGAGCCTCTGCTCCGCAACGGGAGAGGCCACAACAGTGAGAGGCCCGCGTACCGCAAAAAAAAAAGTAAACACTGAGCCAATCTTAGAAGCAAACACTGACTGCATACTTATATCAAGTCAGTTGTTGCATTTTAGTTATAGCAATCCAAAAACGTGAACCATAGGTTTACTTTTTAACTCCAACCCTGTTCAAAGATCACTTATTGGCCTCTGAAGGAACAGGTGGCATGTCTGTTATAGTTTAACAAGTGGCCTTTGGGTGAGGTATAGTCATTCAGATACCTCTGGATGCTTTGGATGCTCTCATGTGTGGCAGGGTACACTTGCTAAAACATTCTCCTCTCTAGATCTGGAAACCTAGAGTCTGTATCTTAGGCACTGGGCTGGTATTCCAGACTTCCCTTCTGAGTCATAGATGAAAAATGCCATCTTGCAACTGAGATAGCACTTCCTTTGCCAAGAAATCACATTCCTAATTTCCTAATGTTGACATTACGATCCAGTTCTTGGTATATAAGACAGCTTTTCTCTTTGCAGTGTACATATATCTGAGCATTCATCTTTCTGATAACAAACTTTACAGGGATTTTTTTTTCTATCAGAGGTACCGTTAATTATATTAGGCTCCCCAGAGAATTCCAGAATCACTTCAAATACCAGCAACTCAATTCTATTCCACTACTCACATCTGTTGAGTTGGGTTGAATTGGAATTGTGTTACATTAAAAGTTAATTTTAGGAGTATTTACGTTTTTAGGAAATTGAATTTACATTTTTATGCGTATGGTATAACTCTCCATGTATTTAAGTCCTCTTTAAGGCATTTCAATAGAGTTTTATGCTTTTCTTCATAAAAATCTTGTCAATCTTTAATCAGACATTCCTAGACACTATTTTTGGTTATGTTTATAAATACCTTTTTAAAAATAATATTTTAAAAATCGTTGTTGGTATAATGGTACATAACTGATTTTTTGTGTATTGATCTTATATCTAGCAACCTTACTAAATTCATAGTTCTGATATTTTTACTTTTTGGATTTTTCTGTATAAACAATCATATCATATGTGTATACACATGGTTTACTTCCAATCCTTAAAACTTTTGTTTTTCTTTGCTAACTACGCTGGCTAGAACACTTAGTACATTTTGAATAGTCACAATACTGGAAGACTGGTGATTTCCCTTATTATTTTGTGAGGTAAGCAATGTGTTTAAAAGATTTTTTTTAACCCAGCACTAGGTGTTTTGCACTGAGAGAAATCAAGTTGTCTAATCTGCCCTATTGCTAGAGTCATATCCTACCTTAATCATTTCCCATACCCTTACCTTCTTTTTCTACTAGGTGAATTGCTCTTTATACACTTTCTAAGTCCATGTTTTAAAATCACTTTTCTCATTTCCAATGGTGTATTTTTTTTGAAATTGAATATTGATTGTGAAATCAATACCCTATTGAGAAATTATCTTTCTCTTTACATTCAAATTACCTCTTAATATTCATGGCTTCCAGGAAAAACTTAATTAAAAAATGAAAGTACTTTCAAAGACAATGAGATGACCATGGGTCTACCTAGCACGTTAATGAAGCATTCTTTATATCTTCCTACGATATTTCCGGTACTTCCGAATGTGCAGCTTGCTTTGTTGCACAGCATCAGAGGCACCATTCACATCACTGTCTCTGTGAATGGCGTTTCCTGAAATTTTCAGTGCACAACCTGCAAGGCTGATGTAGTGGCCTTGCCTGTGTGTTTCATTTTTCTGTCTAATTAGGACTGTGGGTTCTCTCTCAAGCAAGTAGTGCTAATCTGCAAATGTCTGGCTCCAAAAATAACCCTAAATGTGTTTCAAAAAGATTCTTTGGCTACAAGCAGAAAAACAGTATGTCTAGGAGATGGGTTACTATAATACAGCTTTAGTAGGGTAGCCTCTTCTTCCACCCCAAATCAGTATTGATTCAGTGTTCTTTAACTTTAGTATTATGTGATTAAGTAAATTGTCACTTCCGTTTATATAAACACACAATTAGGATGAGGTAAAAAAAATGGAAAGTCGGGGCTTCCCTGGTGGCGCAGTGGTTGAGAGTCTGCCTGCCGATGCAGGGGACACGGGTTCGTGCCCCGGTCCGGGAAGATCCCACATGCCGCGGAGCAGCTGGGCCCGTGAGCCATGGCCGCTGAGCCTGCGCGTTCGGAGCCTGTGCTCCGCAACGGGAGAGGCCACAACAGTGAGAGGCCCGCGTACCGCACAAAAAAAAAAAAAAAAAACACACAAGGAAAGTTGGATGAATTGCTTGGGGGAAGAGTCAACATAAAACTAATAAATTACAAATCTCACTAGTAGTAATAATATTTGTGATTAGATAATGGTAAGGTGGTAATGATAATAATGAATCGTAGTTGTTTGGCTTAGTTCCCTTTTTTTATTGAAGTTATAGTTGACTTACAATGCTGTGCCAATCTCTGCTGTACAGCAAAATGACTCAGTCATGCACATACAGATACTTTTTTTCATATTCTTAACCATTATGGTTGATCACAGGATATTGAATATAGTTCCCTGTGCTATACAGTAGGACCTTGTTGTTTACCCATCCTATATATAATAGTTTACATCTGCTAATCCCAAACTTCCAGTCTTTCCCTCCCCCACCCCCCAGCCTCCTTGGCAACCACACATCTGTTCTCTATGTCTGTGAGTCTGTTCCTCTTTTGTAGGTAGGTTCATTTGTGCCATATTTTAGATTCCACATATAAGTGATATTATATGGTATTTGTCTTTCTCTTTCTGACTTACTTCACTTAGTATGATAATCTCTAGTTGCATCCATGTTGCTGCAAATGGCATTATTTTGTTCTTTTTCATGACTGAGTAGTATTCCATTGTATATATGTACCACATCTTCTTTATCCATTTATCTGTCGATGGACATTTAGGTTGTTTCCATGTTGTGGCTATTGTGAATAGTGCTGATATGAACATAAGGGTGCATGTATCTTTTTGAATTATAGTTTTTTTCTGGTCTGTGCCTAGGAGTGGGATTGCTAGATCATATGGTAATTCTATTTTTAGTTTTCTGAGGAACATCCACACTGTTTTCCATAGTGGCTGCACCGACTTACATTCCCACCAACAGTGTAGGAGGGTTCCCTTTTCTCCACACCCTCTCCAGCATTTGTTATTTGTAGACTTTGGCTTAGTTCCAAATTTAAACTGCATTGTGGCTTAGTTTCTGCCATAAAAAGTTCTTGAGAGACAGAGAAAGAGAGAGGATTATATAGCATAGGTGCTACTTTCTCACTAAGAAATGTCAGTGTTAATGATGTATGCCAAACATACAATGATACCAGATTCTCAACTGTTTGAACTATCATCTCGTGCCCAAGCAATGTCAAAGTTAATTTTATCTGACTGAACCCATAAAGTTCTCTTTAGAAAGGCAGGTCTTTAGTTATAGACTAAAAAGGGCAAAGATTATAGCCAATTCATCTTTATAGCTGTACATCTGCAGTTTTAAGTTATATATATATTTCACTCGCTCATTCATTCAGTATTGGATAGCACAGTTTTAGACCTCACAGGGGGTAATACCACAAAGGGAATAACATGTACTGGGTGCAAAGTAAGCACATGCAACCAGCTTGCGCTATCAGAAAAAAAGCACTGGATGGAGCCAAAAGAAGAGTGTAGATCAATCATGACCTTGATAGAAAAGGATAAAGTTTGGATGCTTGGGCACATTTGCAAATAATGATGCTAGCATAGAAGCTAAACAGAGGGCTAAAATAGAGACCACAGGTTATACGAAAAAGTTATGAATAGTCAAGAGTTCGAAGCAACTTAAATGAAAAAAATAAAAACAGTCTGCCCTGGCAATGTGTAAGGTATATTAGGCTTGTCACTAATATGAGGTGGCTAGGGACATCAACTGTATTACTTCATCCTTATATTACCAGTGCCAGGCACAGAATAAGTTCTCAATAAATACTTGTTGAAAATGGAAGAAGGATGATCAATTAGATACCTGTGTGACCTAATTTAAAATATTCTGGGACTTCCCTGGTGGTGCAGTGGTTAAGAATCTGCCTGCCAATGCAGGGGACACAGGTTCAAGCCCTAGTCCGGGAAGATCCCACATGCTGCAGAGCATGCACCACAACTACCGAGACTGTGCTCTAGAGCTCGCAAGCCACAACTACTGAGCCTGCATACCACAACTACTAAAGCCTGTGCGCCTAGAGCCCGTGCTCCACAACAAGAGAAGCCACCGTAATGAGAAGCCAGGGCACCGCAACAAAGAGCAGCCCCTGCTCGCCACAACTAGAGAAAGCCCACGCCCAGCAACAAAGCCCAATGCAGCCAAAAATAAATAAATTAATAAAATAAAATAAAATATCCCAACTCACAAATGTCACATGTGGCTAAAGAAAAATCTGTTTCTGAGTTGTTTTTATAGGTGTGGTTCAGCCAGCATTGGTGACACATCAGGAAAGATGGCAAACAGACTGAGAAAAAGCTGTAAAAAAGTGATCTCACTGTAAGCAGCATGGGTGGGCCTGGTAGGTCAGTTCTCATACAAGCACATTCATTCTAGAAAGTTCTCATATGACTAAGAAGACGCTAACAGAAATTGAACAGATTTCATCATTAAATAAATAGGAAACATCAAATAGGTAATGGAAAATGTTGAATGATGATGGGAGGAGACATTTCTAGATAATTTATAACCTCCTTCCTTTCATTCCCTTTCACATGTTGACTTCTCCTATTCCCCTTGACCTCTTCCATCCCCACACTATGAGGCAGGGATGTTTCCCTGTAATCCACTCAAGAGCACTATCTTTGGAAGTTAAGTAACTTGCCTAAGATAGCCTAAGAAGAGACAGAGCCAGGATTTGAAAAATTGGACTCCAGAGCCTGTGGCTATTACCATTCTGCTAAACTAGATTATGCACTAGTTACATGGCAGGTAGAAAGTAAAATGCCTTAAAGTTGTCATGGGTTTTTTCCCTATTCTGTCATTAAGCAGCATTATCCTTCAACTCAATCAACGATTCCAACCTTCCTCACCAGAAAAAGCCACCTAAACATTTCTAATTACCTAACAATATAAAACAAGAGAACACCAAAGATCCAGAAATCTCCAGGAATAAAGAATAGAGGTGGGAGGGGACAGTGAGCATTTTACTGCCCACTTAACCTCATTCATAAAATGGGAGTAATAATAACATGTATTTTGTAGGTTTCCATAGGATTGAATAAGTTAATTAAAGCACTGAGAATAATGCTTGGCAGAGGAAGCATTTAATAAGAGTTAACTATTATTTTTTTCCTATCAGGGGCAGTGGATTATTTTTTCTACAAAAAAATTACAATAAAAAAAATTACAATATCACTACATGTTTTCAGTTCCTGTAGCCCAAGAATGTGATTTCTAGCATGTACTCATATTTCTTAAAATCCTATAGAACTTATTTGGATATTCCATGTTGTAATACAACATACCTTAACTTACTATTTTAACCAGGAATTCATATTGCTTTAACAAAAATGAATTAAAAGATTATTGATCATGTTGCAAAGGCAGAATAGTGAGCTGCTTAGAGACCAGACTCTGGCATTCTAACTCTAGAAGAATCCCAGATCTTCCACTCATTAGCGGAGTGACTTTGGGCAAATTATCTACCCTATGTATACCTCAGTTTCCTCATCTGTAAATTAGGATAGTAATAGTATCTACGTCATAGACTTGTTATGAGGATTAAATGAGTCATTACAAGTAAAGTTCTAGGAATATGCCTTGCACATAGTCTGCACTTACGTGAGTTATTATTTCTTTTATACTTTTTCCATATAGTTGAAAAATGTATTTTGTCAATTGATTTTTAAAAATTTATCAGCAAAATGTCCATAGGAAAACATTCAAATTCCCCTACTCTAAATGCCTAAAATATATTTAATATGTGGTTGAAATTCAAGCCTTTCTATCTGTCTAATTTTAGTATATTGTAATTATTGCTTTAATTCTATTTTAATCCACAGATACTTAATTCGGAGTAGTTGCCTTTTACTGTCTCAGCCTGTTACTTTTCCTAAAATCCATGCTTAGGTTTAAACTTGCTTATATAATTGTTTTTAACATCCTTATTGGAGTGTAATTGCTTTACAATGGTGTGTTAGTTTCTGCTTTATAACAAAGTGAATCAGCTATACATATACATATATCCCCGTATCTCCTCCCTCTTGCATCTCCCTCCCACCCTCCCTATCCCACCCCTCTAGGTGGTCACAAAGCACTGAGCTGATCTCCCTGTGCTATGCGGCTGCTTCTCACTAGCTATCTGTTTTACATTTGGTAGTATATGTAAGTCCATGCCACTCTCTCACTTTGTCCCAGCTTACCCTTCCCCCTCCCCGTGTCCTCAAGTCCGTTCTCTACGTCTGCATCTTTATTCCTCTCCTGCCCCTATGTTCTTCAGAACCATTTTTTTTTTAGATTCCATATATACGTGTTAGCATACGGTATTTGTTTTCCTCTTTCTGACTTACTTCACTCTGTATGACAGACTCTAGGTCAATCCACTTCACTACAAATAACTCAATTTCATTTCTTTTTATGGCTGAGTAATATTCCATTGTGTATATGTACCACATCTTCTTTATCCATTCATCTGTCGATGGACACTTAGGTTGCTTCCATGTCCTGACTATTGTAAATAGAGCTGCAATGAACATTGTGGACATGACTGTTTTTGAATTACGGTTTTCTCAGGGTATATGCCCAGTAGTGGGATTGCTGGGTCACATGGTAGTTCTATTTTTAGTTTTTTAAGGAACCTCCATACTGTTCTCCATAGTGGCTGTATCAATTTACATTCCCACCAACAGTGCAAGAGGGTTCCTTTTCTCCACACCCTCTCCAGCATTTATCGTTTGTAGATTTTTTGATGATGGCCATTCTGACCGCTGTGAGGTGATACTTCATTGTAGTTTTGATTTGCATTTCTCTAATGATTAGTGATGTTGAGCATCCTTTCATGTGTTTGTTGGCAATCTGTATATCTTCTTTGGAGAAAAGTCTATTTAGGTCTTCTGCCCATTTTTGGATCAGGTTGTTTGTTTTTTTGATACTGAGCTGCATGAGCTACTTGTAAATTTTGGAGATTAATCCTTTGTCAGTTGCTTCATTTGCAAATATTTTCTCCCATTCTGAGGGTTGTCTTTTTGCCTTGTTTATGGTTTCCTTTGCTGTGCAAAAGCTTTTAAGTTTCATTAGGTCCCATTTGTTTATTTTTTATTTTATTTCCATTACACTAGGAGGTGGGTCAAAAAGGATCTTGCTGTGATTTATGTCATAGAGTGTTCTGCCTATGTTTTCCTCTAAGAGTTTTATAGTGTCTGGCCTTACATTTAGGTCTTTAATCCATTTTGAGTTTATTTTTGTGTATGGTGTTAGGGAGTATTCTAATTTCATTCTTTTACATGTAGCTGTCCAATTTTCCCAGCACCACTTATTGAAGAGGCTGTCTTCTCTCCATTGTATATTCTTTCCTCCTTTATCAAAAATAAGGGGACCATATGCACATGGGTTTATCTCTGGGCTTTCTCTCCTGTTCCATTGATCTATATTTCTGTTTTTGTGCCAGTACCATACTGTCTTGATTATTGTAGCTTTGTAGTATAGTCTGAAGTCAGGGAGCCTGATTCCTCCAGCTCCGTTTTTCTTTCTCAAGATTGCTTTGGCTATTCGGGGTCTTTTGTGTTTCCATACAAATTGTGAAATTTTTTGTTCTAGCTCTGTGAAAAATGCCATTGGTAGTTTGATAGGTATTGCATTGAATCTGTAGATAGCTTTGGGTAGTAGAGTCATTTGCAGAATGTTGATTCTTCCAATCCAAGAATATGGTATATCTCTCCATTGTTTGTATATCTTAATTTCTTTCATCAGTGTCTTATAGTTTTCTGCCTACAGATCTTTTGTCTCCTCAGGTAGGTTTATTGTTAGGTGTTTTATTCTTTTTGCTGCAATGGTAAATGTGAGTGTTTCTTTAGTTTCTCTTTCAGATTTTTCATCATCAGTGTATAGAAATGCAAGAGATTTCTGTGCATTAATTTTGTATCCTGCTACTTTACCAAATTCATTGATTAGCTCTAGTAGTTTTCTGGTAGCATCTTTAGGATTCTCTATGTATAGTATCATGTCATCTGCAAACAGTGACAACTTTACTTCTTCTTTTCTGATTTGGATTCCTTTTATTTCCTTTTCCTCTCTGATTGCTGTGGCTAAAACTTCCAAAACTATGTTGAATAATAGCGGTGAGAGTGGGCATCATTGTCTTGTTCCTGATCTTATTGGAAATGATTTCAGTTTTTTACCATTGAGGATGGTGTTGGCCTTGGGTTTGTCATATACGGCCTTTATTATGTTGAGGTAAGTTCCCTCTATGCCTACTTTCTGGAGGGTTTTTATCATAAATCTGTGTTGAATTTTGTCGAAAGCTTTTTCTGCATCTATTGAGATGATTATATGGTTTTTATCCTTCAATTTGTAAATATTATTTATCACATTGATTGATTTGCGTATATTGAAGAATCCTTGCCTTCCTGGGATAAACCCCATTTGATGTGCTGTTGGATTCTCTTTGCTAGTATTTTGTTGAGGATTTTTGCATCTATGTTCATCAGTGATATTGGCCTGTAGTTTTCTTTCTTTGTGACATCTTTGTCTGGTTTTGGTATCGGGGTGTTGGTGGCCTCATAGAATGAGTTGGGGAGTGTTCCTCCCTCTGCTGTATTTTGGAAGAGTTTGAGAAGAATTGGTATTAGCTCTTCTCTAAATGTTTGATAGAATTCGGCTGTGAAGCCATCTGGTCCTGGGCTTTTGTTTGTTGGAAGATTTTTAATCACAGTTTCAATTTCAGTGCTGTGATTGGTCTGTTTAAATTTTCTATTGCTTCCTGGTTCTGTCTCGGAAGGTTGTGCTTTTCTAAGAATTTGTCCATTTCTTCCAGGTTGTCCATTTTATTGGCATATAGGTGCTTGTAGTAATCTCTCATGATCCTTTGTATTTCTTCAGTGTCAGTTGTTACTTCTCCTTTTTCATTTCTAATTCTATCGATTTGACTCTTCTCCCTTTTTTTCTTGATGAGTCTGGCTAATGGTTTATCAATTTCGTTTATCTTCTCAAAGAACCAGCTTTTAATTTTATTGATCTTTGCTATTGTTTCCTTTATTTCTTTTTCATTTATTTATGATCTGATCTTTATGATTTCTTTCCTTCTGCTAACTTTGGGAGTTTTTTATTCTTCTTTCTCTAATTGCTTTAGGTGTAAGTTTAGGTTGTTTATTTGAGATTAAACTTGTTTATATAATTTTATAGCAATTTCCCTTACTAACAAAGCAAACTGTTAAGATATAGTGAATGTGATAAGTACTTAGAATATTTTATTTTTTGTACAGACTCTGCTAAACGTCATAAGTCTTAGAGCTCAAAAATTAAGCAAAATACATGTACTGTTTTTGTACATATTTTTTAATTTTATGCTTAAGTACTGTTTATGAGTATTGAAATTAACAACAGGCTCAAATCAAGAAGAGAAATATGCCAGTGACTCATCACATTTAAAAAAAATTAAAAAATAAATTTATTTATTTATTTTTGGCTGCATTGTGTCTTCGTTGCTGCGTGCAGGCTTTCTCTAGTTGGGGAGAGCGAGGGCTACTCTTCCTTGCGGTGTGTGGTCTTCTCATTGCAGTCCCTTCTCTTGTTGCAGAGCTCGGACTCCAGTAGTTGTGGTGCACAGGCTTAGTTGCTCCGCGGCATGTGGGATCTTCCCGGACCAGGGCTCAAACCCGTGTCCCCTGCATTAGCAGGTGGATTCTTAACCACTGCGCCACCAGGGAAGCCCCGCATCCCATTTTAATGCTGCTTAATTTTTAGGCTTCCTGTGTGAATTAGCTAAGAGATACAGCAATTTAAATAATAATGATAAAACCTTTTCTCTTTCCTGCTTAATTTCTTTCTAAAGGAAAGTATTGTTTTTAAATATTTCTCAGGCATTCTCTATAAAAATAAAACCAGGAAATTAGAATTCTCTTAACAGTCATATCTTCTAGAGCTAAGAATTTCGGATGAAGGAGAAAGTGAATAGAGAAAAAGTATTTTTATGAGTTTAGAAAGGATAGGTCTATGTAGATCTAGAGTTTAAAAAGTCAGTCAAGTGTTGTCTGTGTCATGTTAATAGAATATTATTTTATGAATTCTCCAGTCTTGTCCCAATGTCTGGCATCATTTACATACCTGCATACCAGGTATAGGTGGCATGAAGGCAGCACACACTGATAACCTCCCCTTGGAAAAAAATGAATAAAGAATATTTGCCATTTGGTTCACTCCTCGGAAAATATCAGAGGCATAATAGGAAAAAGAATTAAAACTACAAAAAAAATTAAAAGAAAATTAACTTATAAAGAAGTCAGAGTGATCGGCTTTCATATTTATAATTATGGAAAACAATTTACTCACATTACTAACGGTATAGATAAGACTTTCTTTCACTACAGATATGTCCTTTCATAGAACTGAAGATTTTAAAATATAATGTACAAAATTTAAAACCTCTATTTATCCAAAATCAATTGACTATTCAAAAACTTGTGTCTTCTTCTGCTTCCATTTCATGATTAACAAGGAATTAGTTTCAGCACTCTTTTTAGAGCATAGGTTGAAAAGGCATTTTAATTTCCATCTCAGGGTAATTTTAAAACCACATCAATTATTTTTCATGTGCAGCTGTTTTTTATCCACAAATTATTGCTCTAGGCATTTTTACTTTACCACACATTTCAGAAGAGAAGGAATGAAGGGAAACCAGCTAATCTACAAATGTTTCACCAACAGTAGATCAGACCACAAAAAAGTGAAGGAGGAGTTATGAACCAACATTTCTTTAGGAATAAGAACTGCTTATTGGATGTATATTATATATATATATAATATATAATATAAACACTGGATATATAATCCATTTTAATTGCATTTAATTATCACTAAAGAATTGATTTCTGATTTGCTTTCCCCCTACCACTTATTCATTTAATACATATTTATTTATGTGCTGGGAAACATAAGTGAAGCGTAAGACTGTTCTCAAGAGGCTTACATCTGATTGAGAATACAATAATTGCACGTAAAACAAACAGAGAATGATATAAAGCAATAAAACACACCAGAGACTGGTGTGCCAAGAAGAGGAAGGAGAAGGGTGAAGGAAGAAGGGAGAAGGGAGAAGGGGAAGAGGAGGAAGAGGAAGAGGAAGGAGAAGGAGATGGAGAAGGAGAAGGAGAAGAAGAAGAAAAGAAGAAGGAGAAGGAGAAGGAGAAGGAGAAGGAGAAGTAGAAGAAGAAGAAGAAGAAGAAGAAGAAGGGCAGGGAAGACATTCTCCAAAGGCAGGAGTGAAGGTTTAAAGTGAATAAGGAATGTTTGGGATACACTGGGTAGGCGTGTCATAGGAGCAGGGTACACAGAGGTGAGTAGAATAATAGAATTTCGCCTGGAAGGGAGCTTAGATGTCATCTTTCTGAACGTGCAAAAATCTCTTTTATAACATCTCTGGCTGATAGTCATTTAACATCTACTGTTACACGTTTCTTGTTTGTTTAGCAAAACACTAATTATGCTCCAGGTACTGCTCTGAAGAGTTCACAGACATTAACTCAAGTGGTCTCATAACAGCCCTCTGACCAAGGTATGTTCATCATCCCTGCTTTACAGATAAGGAAGTGAGGCAAGGAGAAGATAGGTGATTCGCCTCAGGTCACGTTGCTGGTAAGTGGCTGATCCAGGATCCTCATACAGATGGTCTGGCTGCAGAGTCCACACTCTAGCCAGGTGTTTACCCTTTTCCAGGGTAGATGGCCCTTCCACCATTGGCCAGCTCAAATGATTAGACATGAGGTTGAGAAGCTTCTAAAATTTTTCTTATATTTCAGCATTATTTGTGATATAGATTCGCCTCATAAAAATTCAGATTTCAAGCAAAGAACACTGTGGAACTCTAAGGATTTGAGTGCAGGTCTTCCTTGACTTACGATGGGATTGTAATCTTATAAACCCATTGTAAATTGAAGATATCATAAGTTGAAAATGCATTTAACCTACCGAACATCATAGTTTAGCCCAGCCTACATTAAATGTGCTCAGGACTTCCCTGGTGGCGCAGTGGTTGAGAGTCCGCCTGCCGATGACATGGGTTCATGCCCCGGTCCAAGAAGATCCCACATGCCGCGGAGCAGCTGGGCCCGTGAGCCATGGCCTCTGAGCCTGTGCTCCGCAACAGGAGAGGTCACAACAGTGAGAGGCCCGTGTACCACAAAAAAAAAAAAGTGCTCAGAACACTTCCATTAGCCTACAGTTAGGCAAAATCATCTAACACAAAGCCTATTTTATAATAAAGTGTTGAATATTTCATGTACTTTACTGAATAGTGTGCTGAAAGTGAAAAACAGGATGGTTGTAAGTGTGTCAGTTGTTTACCCGCATTATTGTGTGGCTGACTGGGAACTTCAGCTCACTGCCACTGCTCAGCATCATGAGAAATTGTACCACATGTCACTAGCCCAGGAAAAGATCAAAATTCAAAGTACAGTTTCTACTGTATGTGAATCGCTTTTGCACTGTTGTAAAGTCAAAAAATCGTAGGTCCAGCCATCATAAATCGGGGACCTTCCATATAAGTGAGTTAAAGTGGTCACAAAAGTTACCTAGTATTTGTTTGATACCAAAACCAATGGTGTCTATGATTTTAAAAAAATTCTCTTAAAATATATAAAATGAATCTAATTTGACAAAATCTAGTGATTCTGTATGCAAAAATAAATGTAGTTGATTTATTAACTTGTGAAAGTCTTTAAACAACCTAGTGACTCAGGATACCAGAAAATATATAAAGACCATTTTATCATGATCACTTCAGAGGTAGAACTTTCTCTGTGAATGGGTGTTTTTATTTTATTTTATTTTTTTGCAGAACGCGGGCCTCTCACTGTTGTGGCCTCTCCCGTTGCGGAGCACAGGCTCCGGACACGCAGGCTCAGCGGCCATGGTTCACAGGCCCAGCCGCTTTGCGGCATGTGGGATCTTCCCGGACCGGGACACGAACCCGTGTCCCCTGCAGAGGCAGGCGGACTCCCAACCACTGAGCCACCAGGGAAGCCCTTTCTCTGTGAATTTAAAGAATGTTTAAAATTAAGACTGCTTCTTGGTAATCTTTAAAAATCATGATGTTACTTGGCGAGTGGAGACTGTGAGAACTGAGACAGGCTTCTTCTCCCAAAGCCAGAGTCACACAATCCTAAACACTGGATTCGCTCACTCATTCATTCAGTCAATACTGACTGAGTTCTCTCGATGTGTCGGGCATTCTTTCAGGCACTGGGGATTCTGTGGGAAATAACACAGACCAGGTTTCTGCTCTTGTGACGTTTAACATTCTTTGGGGGTGAGGGATACAGGTGGGATTTAATCAGGAGTGTAACATATTTTCTGTTTGGCCAAAAGTATACTTTATTGGATTCCCATCTGCCCCCAATTACTTCTATTATGTTAATAAGAAGGAGAAAAGACTGTAAGACCTTGAGATACGCTTACAATGCAAGGAAAAGGAGACATAACTTGAAACAGAAAGAAAGTCTATTTTTCCAAGGAGCAGCATGAGGAAGGAGGTGGAGCCAGCTTTTAGGAACGCCTGGGTCTGATGCTATCTCCCAACAGTCCTCACTGAACTCCCCAAACTGAGAAATTCTAAACCTTAAAACATGCTAATAATTTTTAAAGTGTCAATAATGATGGTAAACACTTAACTTTAGCATATGGTATTATCATATAAAAGCAAAATATTTTATCACAGAACCAGAAATTGACAGAATTATCAAATGTTATTCCAAGATTTTGGCTATAGAACTGGAAATACGAGTCTATTGATTAAGCCATGGCTCATATAGATGATTTCCTCCAAGGAAAAGTTTGGTCTTTCAATTAAGCACTTATGCTAATAGTTTTAATGAAGATCAAATGTTTCTAAATTCTAAGGCCAGAGAGAAATAGTTAAATCAATAACTGAAAATTTAGAGATTTTATTGGGTAAATGATTAAATATTTAGCTGTGAAAATATGTTTTTCTCCATAGAGTTAAAAAGTTTATATTGATCATTTTCTTTAAGAAAACATCCTAGGGGCATTGTCAATTATAAATAAGGATCAGAATACAGGTCTTTGCTTTAAGGAAACAGAGCTCTTAATTTTTAATTGCCCAAATAAAACAGCTGCAATGCAGCCTTTTATACCTCTGATAAAGGCCATATGTTCTTTTCTATCTATTAGGATTGTGAAAGTTTTTGGTGGACAAATAATGAGAACCCAAGACAGATTCTGTTCTCTTATAGCAGGTTCCGTTTTCTACATGTAATTTCACAATGGGTGCTATAACTGGATAGTTCTATACAGAGTCATTGCACCAAATCAGGACTCTAAAATACTCTTAGTTTATTTTACCATGGCCTTACACATGTAGTAGGGTTGCATAATAGGAGAAAAATAAAGTCTGGTGCAATTCTCACAGCATTAACATAATCTCTATTGAGTAAAACTACAATTTAAAAAAACTGGCCCAATATATCTACTGTTAACTATGGCCTAAGTTGTTTAAATAAAAAGAATTGTCATGTTAAAGAAGAATCCTGTTTGTCTTTCAACACCTGCTATTGGTAGATTGAGAATGACTAACAGAACTGAGAGTTTCTAGAAAGAGGGGAGGCCTTTTGAATAAGGGAAGAATTTGAAACAAAGAAGATAAAGAGGTTTCAGACTTATTTGATTTTGAGTATCTTTACACTATATAGTGAAATTTCATTAACTTGAATTCATAAAATCAACTACTATCACCTAGTTTGGTGCTAAAGATTACTTTTGAACTATTTATTATGCAAGAAAATCAATAATAAAAAATTAAAATAGTTCATTCCATTTAGAATGCATAAAATGAAAAGAGTTGGACAAGGGGGCACAGGAAATATTTTTAATTTGTGGAGCAATTCCTGGGATTTAGTTTGCTCCGCAAGGAAGAATAACCTTTCAATAAATAGCTTAGCAAATAAATATATTATTACATTTTTTTCTTTTCTTAAATATTTTGATAGGAAAAAACATATATATATATGTAAATACTTTGATTCGTATCTATAAGCCAGATATTTCCAAAGTAGATATTGCCCATGATTGGTTAATACCTGAATTTACGGGGTTTGTTTCTATACCTTTCATTCACACGATCAAATCATTAAGCCCCCATCATGTGTGCAGGCCTCAGACGCACATTCTGGTTATTGCCAGAGTGAAAGCAGCGTTTAAGAGGCTCAGGAAAAGCACCTAGGCAAGTGCTTTTGCCTGTCTCAAGCAGGGGATCTCAATCTGGGGCCCCTGCATGAGCTTTAATGAGCCGAGGTCTTCAAATCTGCAGAAACTGCATGAAAAATTTTTATGTGTTTATATGAAATTTTTCAGAGAGTGCCTTTTTTGTTTTGTTTTGTATTGTTTTGTTTTGTTTGCGGTACGTGGGCCTCTCACTGTTGTGGCCTCTCCCATTGCGGAGCACAGGCTCCGGACGCGCAGGCTCAGCGGCCATGGCTCACGGGCCCAGCCGCTCTGCGGCATGTGGGATCTTCCAGGACCAGGGAACGAACCCGTGTCCCCTGCATCGGCAGGCGGATTCTCAACCACTGCGCCACCAGGGAAGCCCCTCCATGTTTTTCATGATTATCAAAGGTCATTATCCCCCTAAAAAGGTAACAATTATTGATTTAGGGAGTCTTTGTTCATGGAAGATCCAGTGCTCCAATAAAATGCAATACAAGATTGGGATTGACATATAATCATTACTATGTATAAATAGATAACTAATGAGAACCTACTGTATAGCACAGGGAGCTCTACTCAGTGCTCTGTGGTGACCTAAATGGGAAGGAAATCTAAAAAAGAGGGATATATGTATATGTATAACTGATTCACTTTGCTGTACAGCAGAAACTAACACAATATTGTAAAGCCATTATACTCCAATAAAAATTAATTTAAAAAAACCAAACAACAACAAAAAAAACCCAAAAATACAATACAACTTTGGATTAAAAGATCTGAAATGAGAATTCCCTGGTGGTCCAGTGGTTAGGGCTCGGCGCTTTCACTGCCAGGGCCCAGGTTCAATCCCTGGTCAGGGAACTATGATCCTGCAAGCCTCAGGACACGGCTAAAAAAAAAGAGAAAGATTTGAAATGATGTCCCATCCCCGCTGACCACAAACTTTCCCTGGAAAACCCTTCAAATACCTAGCTACCATTTGCAAGAAAAACTGTTCTAAATGTAATGTTATAGATTTTGGTAATATTAAACATTTCTTCTGTTAAAGTCTCATATCCTTTGTTCAGTTAACAATATTTTTGCAAATGTATTATGTGCAGATGTTGAGGATAAAAACGATGAACCAAAACAGACATATCCCTCACCTTCCAGGATGGATATATAGCAGAAGACACTCTCAGTTTTCCTTGTTCTCTATATCAACTGGAGGAAAAAAATGTATAAGACATACTCAAGTTCATCTAATTTCAACTAAAAGCGCTCACATTAAACTAAATGAATGAAGTAAAGTGACATCTAGCGTTGGTTAAGTGGCAGTGAAATATGTATAAAGACACTGTAGCTTTAACTTATTCTTTGGAAATAATGTTAAACTTGGCTTGACCAACCCTTAAAAGCATAGTTTGTTTTCATTCTTTTTTACATTTTAGAGTAATTTTGAAATAATCTGAATTTAAATGTCGATAACCTTGTTTTTACTTTCATAAAAAAAATCTCAAAGCACAGAGAGAAGTATTGCATAGAGAATAAAATAACACTCATGGATCTATCACCCAGTGTTGGCATTTTGCTGTATTTGCTTCAGATAGCTTAAAAGTAAGACATGATACACACATTTGATGCCCTGTGAACTCTCTCCTGGTTCACTTTCATCTTTTTCTCCTCAGAAGTAACCACTATCTGGTTTACGATTTCTGTGACTGTTTTTATATTTTTTATTACATATTTATATACCTGTAAAATTTATAATATTGCACTTTTTATGCTTGATATAAACAACACCATCCTGTATAAGTCCTTGCAGCTTGCTCTTTATGTTTCAAAATTATGCTTTTCAGATTTATTCATATGGATCATTAGCTCTAGTCATTTATTTTAACTGCTGTGTGGTAGTAATCCATTGACTAAATTATAGCACAATTTATGTTACAATTGATGGACATTTGGGTTGTTTCCAGTGTCTTGCTCTTTTAAACCATGCTACAGTGAACACTCATATTCACTCACAGCACCCTTGTGCACACGTTTGAGAGTTTCTGTAGTCTGAATGCCAAGGAAGTAGTGCTCAGATATATATATATATATATATATTTTTTTTTTTTTTTTTTTTTTGCAGTACGCGGGCCTCTCACTGTTGTGGCCTCTCCCATTGTGGAGCACAGGCTCCGGACGCGCAGGCTCAGTGGCCATGGCTCACGGGCCCAGCCGCTCCGCGGCATGTGGGATCCTCCCGGACCGGGGCACGAACCCGTGTCCCCTGCATCGGCAGGCGGACTCTCAACAACTGCGCCACCAGGGAAGCCCTCAGGTATATACTTTTATATTCAATTTGCATCTCCCTGATTAGTAGTAAAACTGAGCTTCTTAAAAAATATGTTTTTACCACCCAAGTTTCCACTGTGAATTGCCTGTACCTCACATGTGCCTGTTGGATTGCTAGCATTTTCCTTACCGAATTCTTGGGGTTCTTTACATACTCTTGATATGAGTACTTTGTAGGTTTAATGCACTGCAAATATTGTTCCCCAGTTTATGGCTCGGCTCTTCACTATGTTCATAGGATCCTTTCTTTTTAATGTAATCAACTTTATCTATCTTTCCTTTTTATAGCTTAAGAAATCCTTTGGCAAGCTTTTCTCCTTTATTTTCTTCTCGAATGTTTAAAGTTTTGATTTACGTATTTAGGCTTCCATGTTGCTAACTCTTGTGTATTGTGTGAGGTTGCGAATTTGTTTTCTTTTTTCTTATAGATAATAATTGTTCCAGCATTATTCATCGAAGAGACGATCTCTTCTTTATTGTTCACTGTAGAAATTAGTTGTGTCAAATTTCTCTTGTATGGCGCTACTTGAATAGGACCTTGAGTTTCCCTCAATTGAGTCAAGTGTATCTACTGACACATTCCACCTGTGGGCTTTTCCCTACTCACATGCTGAGCCTGATTTGCCATCTGCCTGAGAAATATTGGTCAATCTCAGCACCATTCTTCCTAATGTTCCCAGACTGTGTCTGTGTTCTCACCACTGTTTCTTTTCTTGCAGTCCATACCCTTGCCATTTGCACTCCTATTCTGGATTCTGAGTTAGGGTGACCAACCATGCCAGTTTGCCCAGGACTGAAGAGTTTTCCCAAAACAGGACTTTAAGTGCAAAAACTGGGACAGTTCTTGGCAAACTGGAATGGGACAGTAGGTCACTTTTGTTTTTACCTCCAGTTTCAGCTTCCTCCTATATTGACCCCCTTGACTCTTTAATTTGGCGTTATCTCTGTGCTCACCAATCATCTTTACATTGAACTTATATTTGTTGAGCACCTACTATATCAGAGGCTGTATGAAGCATTTTCACATATAGTATCTCACTGAACACTTACAACAGCTCTGTATGTCTTCCTTTTATACACGAGGAGAGTTGCATATAATTGGCAAGGATCACAAAATTAGTGACACAAAAGATTGAAACCCAAGTCTCTTGACTAAAAGTATTTTATTTCTACTAAACTTGCTATCATTCTAGCCTGAGGAAAGCACAGTTGTAGTTGCATACATGGGGTCCACCTCTGTACTAACTGAACTTCTGGGTGGAACCTCATTACGCCTAGCCTCTCGCTATTCATACCTTTTTGGTTGAATGTTATTCCTGGTACATTTGACAGTGTATGAAGTCAACTTCATATATTATAAAGCAAAAGTCACAATTCCATTTGTTTTGCAACAGTACAAACATCTCAAATGTTTCATTAGGATAAAAACTAAGAATAAAGAGAAACATGAATATTATAGCATGGCACACCACACTGCCACATCAGATTGTATCCCTCCAGTCAAAACATCGCTGCATGGATGTGGGATCTTTTCATTTTATTGCATCTACTTTATCAATTGTTCCCTTTTTATAGCTTATTTAAGTAATCTTTCATTAAATTTTCTCCTTTACTTTCTCCAAATCCCAACTCTTATTTGTAGATTATTAATAAAAATATTGTTTGTGTAAATATTAGTTCCCCAAATATCAACAGGAGTTAGGTAGGGGAAAAAATAATCCAATTAGTGTGGGAAACAAATTTCTTTATTATAGAACTTCTCAGTCTTTATTTTGTTAGTTTGCATTGTTATTTCCCCATACAGAGATAGTATAGTATCTTCCAAATGATTTGACCATGAAACCTTTTTGTTTTCTTTTTTCATAACTTTTCCCATACTTTGGATAGGGAAATTCTGTTTTCATCTGTCACAGCAGAATACCCTCTAGAGGGCAGCAGATTCCTTTGGCATATGGCCAATCACCTGTTCATTGAACAGGTTGACAAGGGTCCTGGAACATGTTCTATTATTATTCAGTTCATGGATGTAAAATTTCTAGTTCCTATAGCAGGAATAGGCATTGAAATTTAGCTTAAGCCTGTTAATAAAATAAGTGTGTGGCACTAAGATAAATACTCAAAAATCAACTAACTGAGTCTCTGATTGATCACAATTACATCATTGTATTATAAAGTTCAGATAACAGATCATATCTTTTCCTTCTTCCTCTTTATCTTCAATCAAACTACAAATATTAATCAAACATTCTATAAGGAATAAAATGAAGTATTACAAACAGTTCCTTTCCCAAGGAGCTACTAAAAGATTGGGGAGATGTTTACATAAAGCAACAGTTACCTCAGTGACTGTCACACCTGCCTGTAAATTTGAATCAACTAGAGGCACTTTTAAACAATAACAATGCCCAGGTCCCACCTCAGAACAATTAAATTTGAATCCCTGTGTTTGGTCTCAGGCACGTCATTAAAATAAATATTTTCAGATGACCTGATGAGCAGCCAGGGTTGAGGACCACTGTTTTATAATGATCAAATAATGTTTTAGGGAAGTAGTTTCTGACCTTTTCAAAGAGGAGCAGAAATGTAGGCTTCTTATCCTAGAGGAAGTGTTTTAAATGTGGAAGAAACGAAAAGAAAATAGTCATTCTTACATCCTCTGTCCAAAGTTAACACGTGTCAACATCTTTATTCTTTCTTAGCCATCAGGATTGCATACAACAGAATCAAACAAAAACCCCACATCTTAGAGTTCCTAAACTTAAATTCAGAAAACATTTCCTAGTCTTACAGCAAAAGACATCATGTTTTTGCCTCCAAAAATTCATTATAGCTCACCTTAGTTAACAAATAGCCTGGCACATTCCAAATAGATCCACTGGACCCATGAGGGCCTCATCTGACAAAAATAAATTCTATTCAGTTGCTACCTGAATAGAGCTAAGAGGTTTATTTGTACAAAAACTAACTGGTGAGACAGAGGAGGAGAGAGCAAGAGATCAAGAAAATATGAATGACTATATATCTTTCAGTTGCAAAGAGATATGGAACAAGAACCTGCCTAGATGGCTGGAATGAGAAGTGTAGGCTGTAGTTATGGATTGGAAGTTTTCTTTATGCAAAATTAACTGGTTTACAGTGGGAAGTGAATGCATGGAAACGTGTCTCGTTAACATCACATTCTTTTTTAAAATTAATTAATTTTATTATATTTTGGCTGTGCCGGGTTTTAGTTGCGACACGCGGGATCTTCATTGCGGGGCATGTGGGATTTTTTTTTTTTTTTTTTGGTTGCGGCAAGCGGACTCTTAGTTGTGGCATGTATGCAGCATCTAGTTCCCCGACCAGGGATCGAACCCGGGCCCCCTGCATTGGGAACGCGGAACCTTATCCACTGGACCGCCAGGGAAGTCCCAAAATCATGCATTTACCATGAGCTCAGTTAGTGTCAATAACCTGATAGGACGGCTGTTTTTAGGGCATCATAGAACTGGAGACCTCCTGAAGACAATGACAAGTCTTTGAACTAAAAGATAGTATTTGAAAATAAAATACTTTATTTTCAGAAATAATGGGTGCAGTTCTTCTGAGAGCTGATAGATATTTTAAGGCAGAAATAATGGGTGCAGTTCTTCTGAGAGCTGATAGATATTTTAAGCAAAGAACCAGATCCATCTTTTGCAAAAGGCTTTAGAAATCAAACTAAAAATGCTTAGCTAGGTCTAATGAAGTGTGCTTTGAATGATCCAGAGGAAATATTATTATCCCTATTTTATCGATGAAGTATCTAAAATCAGAGAAATTAAATAACTTTCCCAGGCCTGCAAGCAAATAAGAATCTGACTGGCTTCAAAGTCTTCATGCTTGACTACTACACTGTATTGCCTCAGAACTTACAGAAAAAACTTCACATTGCAATAAACACATGTATGTACGCATCACACAAATTACCTGTTCTAAGGCACATCTTTCAACATCTCTAAAATTGGGATATTACCAACCCTCAGTAGGGTCTACAATTATAATTGACACCTATATTGATACATAAATGATACCTATAATTATAACTGAAACATAACTGGTACATAAAACAATGGTATGTCTTTGAAGTATAGTAAAATAAATCTCATAGGCACTTGCAGTTGTTCCTGCCCATAGGAAGGTGTTCGTAAAATCAGAAATCCTTTTCTTTTTTAAGAAAAGTGATGAAATAAATACAAATTTCTGTGAATGAAAGTTCATTCACTCTTTTAACTAATTTCTTGAGTTTGGTGATCAAAGTAGCAAAAACTCTGGAATCAGATGGACCTGTGTCAAATTCTGCCCAAACTATTTCCAAGCTATGTGACCTTGAATAAGGTACCTAATCTCTCTAAACCTCAGTCAAATGAAGATGTTAACAGTAACTCACAGAGTTATCATGAGGATTCAATGTAATAATTCATTTAAGGGACCAGCACAATGTTTGGCACATTTGATAAATATTATCCACTATTATCACTATTAGTTTAAAAAA
Organism: Stenella coeruleoalba; assembly: GCF_951394435.1. Classification (NCBI taxonomy): domain Eukaryota; kingdom Metazoa; phylum Chordata; class Mammalia; order Artiodactyla; family Delphinidae; genus Stenella; species Stenella coeruleoalba. Next base: position 25,175,818 of record NC_137157.1, on the reverse strand, counting down.
GTCTGTTACATGCCTCCATTGTGTCACACAGAGGTCTAAGGTTTGGTAATGACCTTAAAACAATGAAATAAGGAAAAGATTTTGCTCTCATAACGCTTATATATATCCTAGGAGAAAAGGACACAATTATCATTGTATTTACTATGTGATCAGCACCAGGCAAATCACTTTGAGTTAAAAGGTGAGTTAAGATGACTTGCCTCTCCTTGAGTGATTTACAGTGTAGTAACCTAGTTAACTAATATTTAAAATCTAATTGTAGAAAGCCTCTTTGAAAGTAGTTATGTCCCTAACAAGGTAATTAAGACATTTCTATTTGAGGTCTAGTAAGAGATTCAAACTAGATAATCCAAAAATATTTGTCGAATCAAATTGGGATGCATATCTCTTCTTTTTAGTTCGCTGTGAGTTGGGAAACCACATGGGGCCTTCTCCCAGACAGTTTTTTAAAAACCAGTTTTCCTTTAAAACTCTTACTATAGGGCTTCCCTGGTGGCGCAGTGGTTGAGAGTCCGCCTGCCGATGCAGGGGACATGGGTTCGTGCCCCAGTCCGGGAAGATCCCACATGCCGCGGAGCGGCTGGGCCCCTGAGCCATGGCCGCTGAGCCTGCGCATCCGGAGCCTGTGCTCCACAACGGGAGAAGCCACAGCAGTGAGAGGCCCGCATACCGCAAAAAAAAAAAAAAAAAACAAAACAAAAACAAAAACTCTTACTATAGAATCACAGGAAATTTTAAAACATTAAATAAATAGCATCCACCTTGCAATTACACATTCAGATGTTTCACTCATTGCCACATGTATTATCCTCACATATTAACTAAGTTGTCCTTTATCACTACAGTAATGATCTTCTATGATAACGATGTGCTGAGTCACCAAAAAATTCAATCCACCACATAAGGTGAGTTAGGCCCCAGTGATAATTCTTCGTGATATTTTACCCACCTCTAACAAACTTCACATTTATATAAGATGAGAACAAGAGGAAGTGAGATGGTTTCGTGGCTCATTTTCTTTATATCAGATGAGAACTAGAGAAACCATGGTGGTTTCATGACTCTTATCTCATGGCTCAGGAAAAAGTAGTTGAGCCAGCAGCAATCTAAGACCATGTTCCACTTAAGTGATATTCCTGGTCTCAGTTTTCTTATTTGGAAATACAGGAATTGAAAGAGTTTTTTTCTTTAAGTATTTTTTGCAAATATGTAAGTAACATATATACTGATTCTGAATATTTGGAAAAAACAGAAAAATATAAAAATAACCTATAATATCACCCAGAGAGAGCCAAATATTAACATTTTGACATATTTCTCTCTAGAAAGAGGAAAAGACAGGTGAGCACATATATATACAAATTAGGAATGGGCTATGACCAAATGCATAGGTGAAATCAACAGACTACTTATTACTTTATGAAAGTAAATAAAAACAAGATATGAATGATTCTCAGGAAAATATAAATTACATTAATTGACTCAAGAATAGTAGAAAACCTGAATAGATCTATAACTATGAAGAAAACTGAAAACACTTGCAGAACCATACTTCCACGAGGTAGGTACCATTACAACCCCCATTTTATAGAATGAAGAGGCTACATGTCAAAGAATTAGCAGAGCTGGGACTTGTCAGTGGTTTCCATGATCGCAATCACCATACTCTAAGTAGGTCTGGACCCCAATGAGAAAAGACTCATTCTATGGTAGGCAAGTTATTTAACAATCAGTAACCCAGCACCTTCTCTGTGCATTGTTCTGGGTGCCAGGGATGCAAAGATGAATAAGTATGCCATGGTCCCTGTGTTCAAGAAGCTTCTGGTTGACTCAAGACAGACAAAGAATTATACAGACTATATTGCAACATGTTAATTGCTATAACAGAGGTAGAAAAAAGAAGCATTGCCAGATCCCAGAGGAAGGAGTGATGCCGTGGGTGACAGGGAAGGGATCATACTGAATGTACCATTTGGGCTGGCTCTGGAAAGGTCAGCAGAGAAGGGAGAGAAAGGCATTCCATGAAGAGGGATGTGCTGAGGCAAAACGCTATAGATAATCGATACGTTGATGTGTCATTAAATCTCTCTTTAAAAACAGTGCAAAGAGACATTATGCTGCTTTTGACAGAAGGCAGCAGTTGTCGGCAGCATCTTTTCCTTCTTCCATCATGACAAAAACTGCTGTTAGTTCACATTAAAATGGTAGTGATATTTGGCAGAAATCTACTGTATTCTTCCTTAATGAGTTGTCAGAGATTCTGCCATGCCATTTGTCTTCTAAACAAGTTATTATGAAGGCTGTCAGTAAAGAGTAAAGATGAGGATAAGCAATATATTCACCAGTCAGCAGGGGGTTGAGAATCTGTTCAGTCAGAATCAGCAGGGGGCTGTGGGAAAATGTCTGTTCTTTAAGCAAGCCTATGAAGGACTACCATTCAAAAGAGAGGGTAGGTTTGTAAGAAGCTAAGAAAGTCTTCCTCTAATTTAAACTCCCAGGAGCTTTCTGTGGGCACTCTATCTGCTTACGGACAGAGAATGAAATAAAGAATAGCAGACATTCGGATATAAGAGTGATCTTAATTTTGACCACTCACCAAAACCTAATTTGGAGACTGACAGATGAATCTGATACTATACAGAAGGTCATGTGTATGGGTAATTAAGTGGACAATCACATATGTCAAAATAATTCACACTCAGTCTGCAGTATAGAAATTTCGCTCTTACTTAGGCTATTAATTACATGCGGAATTAAGGATTAAGATTGATTGTGTGTGTTTGTTTTCCCTGAGTTTCTTACAGTTTGGATTAGAAGTGCTAAGGAGCAAAGTTAGGAGAAAGATCCTGGCTCTGAGGCTTATTCCTTGTGGGACTTTGTGCAAATTATTTAGCAATTCTAGCTAATAATAACTGCTTAACAGAATTCCTGTAAGGATTAAATGAGATAATATATGTAAAGTGTAGGCACATAAGTGCTCAATAAATGGCAGTCATAATGATGCTGCTGCTGGCTTAAATATTATTATTATACAGATCCAAGAACAGTCTAGGCTTTCCTCCAAGCATAATAAGTTCCTGTAAGGAGAAGAAAATTTTTATTGTCTAAATAATTATGGATAAGTAAATTATATTATGAATAAAAATATTTTCTGCTGATAAATTTAATCTTCTGTCAGTAATAAAATCTAATTTGTTATCTATGATTGGATAGAAACAGAATCAGTTTCAGTTCCCTTTCTTAAATTATTACATTTCTGATTGCTCCATTATACGTTGAGAATCAAGATACAGATGTTAACAGCAGCATTGCAAAATCTCACTTTACAGTGTATGGCTTTAAAAGAATTATATTTTACTGCCTAACATTCTCAACATACATGGAAAACTGAAAGATTTAAGCTATGAGACACTTACTGAAAAGCTATTCTGTCTTTGGGAGGATGAAGGGTTAATCTCCTGTAATTGAAGCCATAGTTACAACTCAAGGGATAGTCTTTATTTTACTCTTCAGTTCACTCCAGCTATTAATTTAAACTATCAGAGAATAATAGTATATTAAAGGTGGAAAAGTCCTTAAGATGATCTATTTCAATCCCTTAATTTGACTAATGCAAAACTAAGGCCTACAGAAGTCAAGGGACTTCACGAAATATCAGTGGGACCAAGGGTAATGTTAAAAATTTTTTTGTTTTCAGAATTGCAGCAGCTATAAATAATATAACCTGATAATTGCTAGAAGTAAATAATAGAACTAACTTGGTATGGAATAAATCTGACTTTTTAAATCTTAACTGGTTCTCACACCTGGGGTTAAATATCAGCTATTTGGGACACTGTGAATAACATTAGGTGCTTCATTTCTACAGCTCCTTGAATAACAGCCCACTGCATTTCTACAACACATGGACATGTTCTTCAGTGCCTTAGAAGTTAAAGTGCTAGGGCTTCCCTGGTGGCGCAGTGGTTGAGACTCCGCCTGCCGTTGCAGGGGACATGGGTTCATGCCCCGGTTCGGGAAACATGCCGCGGAGCGGCTGGGCCCATGAGCCATGGCCGCTGAGCCTGCCCGTCTGGAGCCTGTGCTCCGCAACAGGAGAGGCCACAGCAGTGAGAGGCCTGTGTACCGCAAAAAACAAAACAAAACAAAAGTTAAAGTGCTACTCAAAGTCCATCATTTTAGACATTGGATAAAAAAGGATATAGAATCATATTTGGCTTTGGGATATTTCACAGTTCTTGGTATATATTAATATATCACTCAAATATTTGTCTATATTGTCTTGTTCACTGTAACTCTACTATATATTGGCTAACAAGGTCAAATAAAATAATTTTTTAACAAAGGATATTCTTTGTGTTTGAGAATAACACAGAATGGCTATTTTCCTGTAAGCCAGTTGATGTCACTCTATAAAATAGGCAGTAATTATCATAAAAAACTAAAATAGACTTCTTAACCTTACACTTCAACAATTTTTCACTCATGCATGTTCAGTCATGCATGTAAAGCTGTCATTTCCAATCTAGACTATTTCTGATTAGTCTTAGCTATTCTGAAGCAATGCCAATCAGAGTGATTATGTTATCACTCTTGTGGCAATTAAATGCTCTATTTGTTTACTACTGAAAGCATGACTGATCCGATACATAGTCAAGTTACAAATAGTTCTGTGTCTGATATTAATGAATGCCCATAATGCATTTTTCCAAAGTTATTTCTTCACAGTTAAAATGACGCAATTTACAATGAAAATTTTTCCTCTTTAAATCAGTGTTTCTCAACTAGGGGCAACTTTGCCTCCTGGGGACATTTGGCAATGTCTAGGGACATTTTTGATTGTCAAGACTCAGGGGGAGGAGGGATGCTACTGGCATCTAATGGGTAGAGGCCAGGGATGCTGCTAAACATCCTGCAATATATAGGACAGACACCCCCCTTCAACCCCAACAAAGACTTATTTGATCCAGAATGTCAGTAGTGAAAAAGTTCTGGAGATTGATGGTGGTGATGGTTGTACAACAATGTGAGTGTATTTAATGCCGATAAACTATACACTTAAAAATAGTTAACATGGTAAATTTTATGTTGTGTATATTTTACCACAATAAAAAGAAATCAATAGTGCTGAGACTGAGAGCTTTAAATCACCGAGAGTCCTTTTATAAGGAATGTATTTCAGTACTTCTAGGAAGGCTAAAAGACTCTGCATCTGATAAAGTGACATTAATAAAGCAAACAACTTTACTTTCTTCTATTAAATCATATTTTGTTCTCTCTTGACTTGCTTCCAAATTTCTTTCATCCACTAGTGAATGATTCCAAACAATTAGTTTCCTCACCAACATGCATACTGCTGCAACAAAAATGAAAACAGAAACTATAATTAGGGTTTTTGTTTGTTTGTTTGTTTTTGCTTAGGCTAGTTTGACTTCGGTTTCAGTTACATGCAACAAAAGTCTTGACAAATATAAGGGGCAGCAAAGAAACTTGGACACAGAAACACAGAAAATAAGAAAATGTGACACATGGGCTGTATGGAGAAGAAAGAACAAAACAATATGAAACAACATGCTTCAAAAAACACTAAAGATAGAAGTGAAGATTTATTTTCTTTTTCTGGTGTTAGTCCCAAAGGAAGCTAAATGCAGGCGTCCACTCAATAGTGTTCCATTAAGAAAGTTTATCAAGTGTAGACTGCAGCCTCAACCTATGCTTCTTCAAATCTACCTTCCCACTACTTTAAATATCTCCCCTGTGTTCAGAGTTGAACCCAGTAGTAATTAGTCACTTCACTTTATACTATTTCAGCTCTGCAAATATTTTATCAGTATTCCGTCTTCCCCAATTTAGTCAATGGTAATTAAAACATTTCTTATTGGGACAATACGTATTATTAATAGCTCTTGCTGAAGCTGGATTAGAGTATATCAGCAAAGCCATAGCCCTTCAAAAGTTTTGATATTAACACAAATGAAAATGAAGCTCTAAAACTGGAACACAACGATTAGAATCAAAAGTTTTCTCACCTATAACATAGCCACATCATAAAAATAAATATCTTACACAACTTTTACTAAAATTACTCTTAGTTCCATAATAGCACATTAGAAAAAAGATGCTGATAATCTGTCAAAATAAGAATTTTAGTCATATATGTAGAGAAATTCTTGTCGCAAAATTTTAATTTACAAAAGAGATGGGGAGAAGAAAATATAGGGAAATATTTTAGTGACTTTGGGTAAAGAAAAAAAGTAAACCAAATGAAAAGCAGAAACTATAAAGAAAATGATTAGTGAAATGAAAACATTAAAATCAAAATTTTCTGTGTGGCAGAAGATACCATAGGCAAAATCAAAGTTCAGGCGACAGTCTGGGACAGTGTTTCTCAGAAGCACATAGTCACCACCTGGGGAGCTTTTAAAAGTACTGATTCATAGGTTCCATTCCCAGAGATTCTGATTTTACGTGGATGAAGATACAGCTGAGGTGCCTAGAGTTTTAAAAGCTCCCCAGGTGACTAAAATCTACAGCCAAGATGAAGAAAGTTGCAATGTATATAACCTATGAGGTATTTTTAACCAGAATTATAAAAGAATCTTATACGTCAATGAGAAAAAGGCAAAGAACCAATGTAAAATTGGACAAGGGATTTAAACAGGCAAATAATGAAAGAGAAAACTCAGATCAGTAAACGTACAAAAGATGCTCAGTTTTCTAGTAGTCAGGGAAATCCAAATTAATACGAGATGCCTGTTCACACTAAGCAGGTTGGCAAAATTACAAGGGTTTGTAATACTGTGAAGCAAGAAGAACTCTCAAACAGTGCTGGTAGGAGTGTAAATTGGTACAACCCTGTGATCGTTAATTTGATGTGTCATCTTGGCTAGGTTATGGTGTCTGGTTGCTTGGTCAGACAGCAGTCCAGATGTTGCTATGAAGGTATATTTTTAGATGAGATTAACCTTTAAATCAGTAGAGCTTGAGTAAAGCAGATTGCCCTCCATGATGTGGATGGGCTTCATCCAATCAGTTAAAGGACTTAAGAGCAAAGACTGAGGTTTCTTGAAAAAAGCAATTCTGCCCCAAGACCGCCCTGCCTAAATTTTCAGTTGCTGAGCTGCCCTGCAGATTTCAGGCTCAAGCCTGTAACATCAACTCTTACCTGAATCTCTAGCCTGCTGGCCTGCCCCACAAATTTTGGACTTGTCTGCCCTCACAATCTTGTGAGCCCATTCAGTAAAATCTGTCTGTCTCTGTCTGTCTCTCTCTCCATGTTATACGTATATGATATAATCTGTGTGTGTGTGTGTCTGTGTTTTTGTGTGTCATGTGTCCGTGCGTATATACACAGAACCTCCTGATCCTGTTTCTCTGAAGAACCCTAAATAATACAAATTCACTTTGAAGAACAGTTTGGCAATTTCGGGAAAAGCTGAAGTTGAACAAGTTCTAGAAAAGCTAAAGATGGGCGTGGTCAATTTCAGATCTAGGTACGCAGCCTGCAGTCCCTCTCAAAGGGGCAGTACTGGCATTGTGGTCGGGAGCTGTAAAATGAGATGAAGGGATGGAACTTCTCTACGTTAAAGAGTGTGGGGTGGCGTGGGAGACAAATATGGCAAAATGTTAGAATGTGCTAAATCAGAGATGGAGTGTGTTTCATGTTGCCACATTATTTTCTGCACTTTTTCTGTATGTTTGACATAGTCTGAAACTTTAATAAAAACAATTTTAAAGCAACTTCTGTTAAGCATGATGGCAATGGAAGTGGCCCTGACTGGTAGGCCAAATGCACTAAATCAAGCTCAAAGTAGAAAAGACAGTCTCAGCAGAGAGCAGGGATGGATGAGGAGAGGGTTGAAGGAGAAAGCAAATAACTCGAGGACCCCAAAACTTTCAGAAGTCCCTTCGCGCACAGAACTTCCTTTAGTTTCAAAGATGGTTCATTCATCGTTAACCGGCAAAGGAGAGCATACACATTTGGCAGATTAAATGAGATCCACAGACATCACTGGTCATCTTGACCTTCATTGCTTAGTTAAGGCAGTGTTTGCCCAGTTTCTCTGCTGTAAAGGTACTGTTTTCTCTTTTCCTAGAAGTTTTTGAGGATCATCTTGGAAAATATGATAAAATAAATGGTTAACTTGCTGTAATATCAGTGGAACCCTTTGATGATTATTGCAAGTGGGATTTATGAGAAGCTGGGAGAAGACAGCACACAGCAAGGAAAAACTGTGTAAGGATTTGAGTAGGACCGAGGTAGGAAAAAATAAAAGATGTTGCTTAGTCCCTTGTAGTTCACTATTTTTCTACTCTGCCTTCCTTTCCTTGCCTTGAAAGTGTTTTTTCCTCTTCCTTTTGTTAACTGGGTCCAGTTAGTTCCACACGGGCAGGAACCAAGCCTCTATTTGTTAATCTTTGTATCCCCAGAGCCTGTAATAGAGTCAGTGATAAATAGATGCTTACTGAAGAAAAGGAACGAAAGGGGAGAGAAGAAGAGGGAAGAGAAAAGATGGGAATAAAAGAGGAAATAACTGACCATAACAGATTATCAATGTATTCTTTAATATTTATTTTATGTTCCATACACAATTAATTTAGTATAGGTGGAAGCAAAAGAAAAAAGAAAAAAAAGCCACATACCATTGGCAAGGTTTTCCTTCTCTGAAAGCATCAACCTAAATTAAGACTAGAAAGAGCAGCGATACCTTATGCTTAACAAATGTAGCATCTTCAGCGGAGCTCCCTGTTTGGGAGAAGAGAAACAAGCATTAAGACTGCAGTTTCAAGGCTTTATTGCTTTCCTCACCTATACTTATACTGTAGTATGCCTGTGGGATCATCTAGATCAGAGCTGAGTCTGGTCATCATTTTCTTCCATGTGTTCATTCATTCACTCAATATCGGCAAAGTGAAACACTGCCTTGGGTGTTATCCAATTGAGTGAAGGGCTAGGGCCAAACACTGCAGGCAGGAATCTGCAGGCAGAAGGGTCAGCGGCCTGTTTGCCATCCCATGGACAGATATGTGTGGGCTTGGCATGGCTAGATACTTCAAGGGTTGTGCTCCAGAAAAGCAAACTTGCCTGCTCCCTCCTTGTGAGAACAGCCTTGCATGTAGAGGAAAACTGGTCTTCGAGCTTGGTTGCCAGAGAGAGGGCAAGGAGCCACCAAGCCCAGCAAGCTTACTACCAAGCAACCCACAGACAGCCACAGGGATGGCCCAGCAGACAATTTGTTTGTCTCACCACACTCAGTCCTCATTTAGCAGTAACCAAATACTGAATTTTTGTTTACCTTGCACTTAAGGAACTTATAGTAGGAGGTCAAATACATGTACACGAATACCACAATACAGAACGATCTATAACATGTACTATGTGAGTAGTCCAATTATTACGAATAGAGGAGTTTTTATGCCTTCTCATATTTTTGGCCTCAGGTTGAATATCACCTCCTCAGAAAAGCCTTCTCTGACTTCCAGAAGGAAGTCAATTCACTAAACGCACACTTGCTGAATTACTGATTGCTTTTGAAATTTTCATTACATGCAAGATTCACTGCAGTCATTTTGCCACAGCTGTTTTCCTCCAAGGATTTATGGGTTCAGCTCAGTTGATTATCAGTTTTGCGTGCATTTCATCTGAGGATGCCTAGCCCTCTTTGAGGGTAAACTTTCCATCAGAAAGGTTTTGCTGTCTTCTCTATTTTTGTAAACTGGAGCTTTGCCTCTACCCTGGCCACTCACTGACAGTGAAACCATTGCAGGGAACATTCTGAACAACCTGTTTTAGATATTTAGCAATTTTTGGTATATTCGTCATTTGGCAGACTGGTCTTTAGACAAGTTTAGGCAAAATAGAACTTCCTTATCTGAGTTGGTTTCACTTTCCACCATACCCTTTCTCTATCTCCCCGCCCAGTTCACTTCCTTTCAGCACATAATAGTTGTAATTATTTCTTTGCTTTCTGGTTGAGTTTCTCCCACAGATTGTTCCTTCCTTTTGGAGCAGTTGCATCCACAGCCCCTAGAATAATGATCAGCACGTTGTGACACAATATATATTTGCTGAATAAATGAATGAAAGTTTCAAGGAGGAAAGGATCTCTTTTAATTATTAACTAATTTGGTCATCCCAAACCTCAGGAGGTAGAGACTACCGTTGGCCCCACTATACAAATGAAGAACTCAAAGTCAGAAGGCCCATGAAGGAACTTGAACTCAAGCAGTGCCTATTCCAGAGTCCACACACTTTGCGCTAAACTACCTCTAGTAGCACAGAGGCACCCATGTTACAGAAAGACTTGTACAGAGATACATGGACATAAAGGAAAGAAATATACATACATAAATAGAATATTCCTAGATTGATATTTTATATAGTAACAAATCAAGAAACATCTTAAATCCCAACAATTAGGGTATATCTAAATATATGATAAATATTATGCAGCCATTAAAAATATTGACACTGAAACATTCCTAAGAAAGAGAAATTATTTTTACTATAATGTTAAGTAAAATAGGATAAAAATTTATATATTATTCCAACTATATCAAAATACATACACTTATACATAGAGAAAAGAGATGATAACAAAATTTAACAGTAGTTATTTCAGCATTGGAATTACAGTTGATAAATACCCCAGGACAATGAAAGGTGATAATGAAGCTGGATAACATATTGATATACAGCCTAAAATGGAATGAGTGTAAACAGATGGCATATAAGAGGTTAGGTAAAATTGTAAAAACTAACCTAATTGTTAGAGTAGAATTTCTGAGTGTGGCAGAGACCACTCTGTGTTCACGCTGCCTTTTTCCTCCTGTGCACTGACAAAGCACATTTCCCAGCCTCCTTTGGACTTAGGTGAGGTCATGTGACTGTGTTCTAGCCAACAGAATGTGGAAAATGATGTGCATTGCATTAGGGAACGAAATGTAACAGCAACAAATGAGTTAATGAACAAAATCTTTTTTTCTCTAAAATAGAGGGTAGCTGGTGTTAAAACAGGATAGATGGTGTAGAACCATGTGACAGAATAACTAATGGCCTGGGGAAGTTTAAGAGAAGTCTTCAGACCTAAAGTGCCCATTTGAATTGGATCATGGAGATAAGAATTTTCCAGGCAAAGCAAACAGGAGAAAGGATTTCTAGATGGAGAGAGTATCATGTGTAAGTACATGGAGTTGTAAAAAAACAAAAAAAACATGGCCTGTGATTCAAAGGCCAGCTTTGTGGTTTGTGGGACAGAACGGAAAGACGTAAAGCTGGAAAGAAACTTTGGGAAGGAACTTGTTTTAGGCCGCTGGTAAATGGGAACCAAAAAAAGGTAGCAGAGTAGTATGTCCAGATTTTCATTTTATTTTGGAGGACGGGAGGTTAGAGATACTTCTAGCAACAAGGTGGGTAACAGATGAAAAGTAGAATAACAAGCTTATTTTTAAAAATTTGATTCACTGGAAACATTTGAGGGATGAGGGGGATGGGGACTGTACAGCACAGGAGACTGTGGGAGAAGTTCTATGTGGTTTTGTTCTGTTTCGTTTGTTTTTTTTTTACATCTTTATTGGAGTATAATTGCTTTACAATGGTGTGTTAGTTTCTGCTTTATAACAAAGTGAATCAGTTATACATATACATATGTTCCCATATCTCTTCCCTCTTGCGTCTCCCTCCCTCCCACCCTCCCTATCCCACCCCTCTAGGTGGCCACAAAGCACCAAGCTGATCTCCCTGTGCTATGCGGCTGCTTCCCACTAGCTATCTATTTCACATTTGGTAGTGTATATATGTCCATGCCACTCTCTCACTTTGTCACAGCTTACCCTTCCCCCTCCCCATATCCTCAACTCCATTCTCTAGTAGGTCTGTGTCTTTTTTCCTGTCTTACCCCTAGGTTCTTCATGACATTTTTTTCCCTTAAATTCCATATATATGTGTTAGCATACGGTATTTGTCTTTCTCTTTCTGACTTACTTCACTCTGTATGACAGACTCTAGGTCCATCCACCTTATTACAAATAGCGCAATTTCGTTTCTTTTTATGGCTGAGTAATATTCCATTGTATATATGTGCCACACATCTTCTTTATCCATTCATCCAATGATGGACACTTAGGTTGTTTCCATCTCCAGGCTATTGTAAATAGAGCTGCAATGAACATTTTGGTACATGATTCTTTTTGAATTATGGTTTTCTCAGGGTATATGCCCAGTAGTGGGTCGTTTGTGTTTTGAGAACAGTGAAGTCCCCTTTTGAACAGATTAACTTCCAAGTGCCTGTATGATTAGAAATTTTACTCAAAACTCACCACTGCCACCTTGTGGAAGTACGGCAAAGAACCGAACTGTGTTTAAAGTCAGTATTTAACACTGGTCAGCTAGCTGAGGGGTTCCCAGCTTTTTACCCGCAAAGGGTTTTATTATCTACCCTCCCCCCAAACTGAATCTATGATTTATGAAGCTAAAAATATCATTTATTGACAATTTTCTTTCCCATTTTTATAAATCAGATACATCTATAAATGTCAATCAGAGCTTCTGATCCATGATTATCAACTAGTATTTGTATTTTGAGTTGATTTCATTCTAATCAAAAGCAGAGAAGCATCAGGTTTTCATCATTCTTATATATCCCTGTTAAATAAATCAAAAGCAGAGAAGCATCAGGTTTTCATCATTCTTATATATCCCTGTTAAATAAATGTACGATTTGTTAGTTGTTTTGTTTATTTTTTAATAATACAAATAGTTTGCAAAGCCTCAATACTACCTGCAAAGTGATCCAAGTCTGTGGCCTGTGTTTACAAATCATGGATCTAATCCAGTGGTTTTCAACAGGGGACGACTGTGCCCTCCAGAAGACACTGGGCAATGTCTGGAGATATTTTGGTTGTCACAACTTGGAGGGAGGGCGTTGCAACTGGCATCTACTTGGTAGAGGCTGGGGATACTGCTACAATACATCCATTCTACAATACAAAGGGCAGTCCCCACAACAAGAATTGTCTGGCCCCAAATGTCACTAGTATTGAGGTTGAAAACCCCGATCGAGTCCAATCCCTTCATTGTTATCAGCGAAGAAACTGAGACCCAGAATGGTCACATGACTTTTCAAATTAGGCAATACATTCAAGGGTTCCAGAAATAGAACATATAAAAAGGCATACAGGACTTGAACAGACGTTTCTCCAAAGATATACAAGTGGCCAATAAGCACATGAAAAGTTGCTCCACATCATTAGTCATTAGGGAAATACAAATCAAACCCACAATGAGACGGCTTATTATTATTAGGATTACTAGGACGACTATGATAATATTTTTTAATGGTAAATAAGTGTTGGTGAGAATGTGGGGAAATTAGAAATCTCATACATTGCTAGTGGGAATGTAAAATGGTGCAGGCATTGTGGAAAGTAGTTTGGTAGCTCCTCAAAAAGTCAAGTACAGAATTACTGTATGACCCAACAATTCCACTCTTATATTGGAAGGATCAATCCGTGATAGCGTAAACATCCTCCACCTTCTGCTATAAGTGCAGTATAAAGACTGTAGCGGGCCTCTGCTCACAACGCAAAAGAAACAGATGGAGCGGGAGCCCACCACACCATGTTCTAGACTCCATGTAACCTCATCTGAAATATATTCTGTACTTGACTTACTTCGGTGCGTTTCACGTCCCTTAGCCTATCTAGTCTTGCTTCTCCCACTTCCCCTGAAGTGGGTTGACATGAGCATTGAGCATTACAGAACAGAGAGAAGGGGACCGTGTCAGAGGAGACCTCCCAGCACAGATTCTGTGGGAAAGTGAGGAGGAAACCCGAGAGCCCCAAATTCGTTCTCCCAGGTGTACGAGGACAAAGGAAGCCCCCACTAGCCAAGTTGGCAAGACATCACGTCCACTCTACAGGGTACACAGTGCACCCTTGAGGTAGGTGAGCAAACGAGAAACCAGAGCCGCCTCACGGCATTTGCAGCCTCGCAGGTATCCTCCCGTTGGCTTGGAGCAGCCGGTTTCCCAGAGACCCGCGCACTGCCATGGAGGCGCGCACCCACTCGGCGCAGCTGGTTGCCAGGAGACATGCCCAGCCACCTCCTCCAATCAGCACGCACCTCTTTGCGTCCAATCACAGAAGCCAGAAGAGAGGTAGTCGGAGGTGAAAGGTCACGCTGCTATTTGGCGGCCATTTCTCTGGAAGCTACGCGGCTGGGGACCCTGCTGTGGCTACTCCAGTCACGAGGGTCGGACGACAGCTGGGTCGGCGGCGAGTAGCCTGCAGCATTTGCCCACTACTGCAGCAGTAGTCGCGATGGTAAGGAGAAAGAGAGCGGCCAGCGTCCCGTGAGAGAGAGAGGGCGGGTGACCAGCCTTGCCGGGCCTGGTGGTTGGTTCGCGCGTTTCCCATTCATCCGCGTGAGGCGCGGCGCGCCGGGTGGCCAGCCCCTTTCTCCCTGCTCTGGGTGTCTGAGGCGCGCCCTCCTTCCGAAGCGCTCCCCTCCCCAGGAGTGCCCCTGCCCCCTTCCCCGTCTTCGTTTTGTATCCGAGCCTGAGGTGTCCTTGCTGCCTGGGGCCACAGGGCTGGGGTAAAAATGCAGCGGTTTTTCACGTCCCACTTATCACACTCCACAATCCGCTTTCGTCCCGTGAGGTTGGGGGGCCCTGCAGCCCTTTGGAATACAGAGCCCAGGCTTTGAGCATTCTCCTGTTCGTTTAGCAAAGCTTTACTGAGCGCCTGCCGCCTGCCAGGGCCAGGTAACGTTCTAGGTGCTAGGAATATAGGATGAAAAGTACTGATGCGGACCCTGCTCTAGGTTAACTCAGACATTAATCAAACAACGATAAATACATAATTTCGAATAACGTTAACTGCTAAGAAGGGAGCAAACGGTGCTGTGAGGGGGGCGCCGAGGTACGTTAGAAGAGTGGTTACAGGTGGCATCCGTTGGAGGAGGGATTGAACCTGAAATCTAAGAGATGTGGAATGCAGCCCCGTGAAGAGCAGGAGGAAGCGTGTGTACCTCAAGCTCAGGGAACAGGAGCACAGGCTGTGAGGCCGGAAGGAACACCTGGCTAGCTGGAGGAATTGAGAAAGCCACAGCCGCCTGCAGGGATAGTGGTCATGAGATGGGGTCGGGCAAGACCTCTTAGGCCGTTTTAGGAGGTCTGGGTTCCACTCCAAGTGCAGTTGGAAGCCATCGAAGCATTTTAAGCAGAGACATGGTATGATAAAAATAATACTTGCCATGTGGCTAATAAGTTGGAGAAAGATGAGTGAAAACTGGAGACCCATTTGAGATCACTGTGAATGTGCTTATTCTAGAGGCTTTAGTAGCCAAGGTTATTGGTTTTCTTTCTTTGGCCGATGAGCGAGCAGATGAGGAAAGGAAGAAAAGTCTGAATTCACTGGGGGTACTACCGGTTAGCTGAATAAACAAACATTAAGTGATTGCCCATATGTAGGAGGCACTGCAAAGTCAAAGAAGACCCAGTCCTAGCTCCTGGAATTCAGTTGAAGATCGTGGAGCATGATCTGTCCCTGCCTCCTCCTGTAGCCTCATACAAAACTAATTTGTGTGTCCCTGAGATCCCTTGTTCATTCACTCTTCCCTCCTTTTACATAGGTACCCCCACCCCCACCCCACCAGATCAGCCCTTTTCCCTCTGGAAATACCTCTCATCCTTTAAGACAGAGGCATTACTTATTTCAGGCAACTCTTCCTTTTCTTTTAACCTGGATTGTTTGATTGTTTGGTACCCTTGTACATAGCATATCTCCTCTTACTACATTGCAAAATAATTGTCTATTTGCATGTGTTTTGGCCCTCCCCCCTCCCACTGTGGGCCTGAGGACAGGGACTGTTATCTGCTTTTTTTTTTTCTTTTTTCTGCCTTTACCTTTGTTTCTTTATGGCCTTGGAACAGTGAGTGATGCATATTAGGTGTTCAGTGTTTCTTAAGTGAACAATGAATACTCCTACAAGTCTTGATGGATTGAAGGTGAAATTGGCTAACTGGGTATTTAAGTTTCTCTGATGCTCTTCAACAAAAGTGAAAATTATGTAATAATGTGAGAGGGAAACAAGAGTTTTGCTTCATTTGGATACTATAAAATATTGGTGATTTGATAGAGAAGAGAGTAGGTAATGGAAGCCAAACTAAGGAAAAATAATCAATTGGGTTCTTTTTTTGTTCTTTGTGCAGAGTTTGCCCCTCAATCCCAAACCTTTCCTCAATGGATTAACAGGAAAGCCAGTAATGGTGAAGCTTAAGTGGGGAATGGAGTACAAAGGCTACCTGGTGTCTGTAGATGGCTATATGAACATGCAGGTAAGCTGAAGAGTTACAAAGATCATTAAATTGTATTTATTTTTCTTCACCTGACTCCTCAAAGGTTTAGTGTGACTTACAAAGTTGTAATTAGTTTAATTGACAAACACAGAGCAAAATTCAGGAATAAAGTCAAGGCCAAGGAGGGTGTTGTAACTGTGATAACTATGTATGAGACATATTAAAGCAAAATTCAAGCACGGATTTGACTCCTAGCGGTTAAAAGTAAGAAGAGCTCAGACATTTGATTCACAATGCCATAAGACAAATACACTAGAGTTCGCAGAAAAAGCAAAACTTTTCCCGGCACTTAGCTCTGAGAGAAACTTTTCCAGTGAAATTCTTAAGTCTTTTGATGAATGCTAAATGTACAACATCAAAGTAATTTGATAAAAGCAATTTTTTTTTTTTTTTTTTTTTTTTTTTGCGGTACGCGGGCCTCTCACTGTTGTGGCCTCTCCTGTTGCGGAGCACAGGCTCCAGATGCGCAGGCTCAGCGGCCATGGCTCACAGGCCCAGCCGCTCCGCAGCATGTGGGATCTTCCCGGACCGGGGCACGAACCCGTGTCCCCTGCATCAGCAGGCGGACTCTCAACCACTGTGCCACCAGGGAAGCCCGATAAAAGCAATTCTTGAGGGAGAAGACAGACTGACCAAAAGAATTGATGAACTGGCTACTTGTCTATTAAACTAGCTTCTGTAAATGTTTCAGCCACGTTTTGTTTTTTGTTTTTAATTAAGGTAAAATATATGTAGCACAAAATTTACCACTTTAACCATTTTCAAGTGTGCAACTCAGTGGCATTAACCGCATTCACATGGTTGTGCATCCATCACCATTATCCATTTAAAGAACTTTTTCATCATCCCGAAGGGAAACTCTGTACCCATTAAACAATAACTTCCCATTCCCTTTGCCTCCTGGTAAACACTGTTCTTTTTGTCTTTATTCTAGGAACCTCATATAAGTGGAATCCTACAATATTTGTCCTTGTGTGTCTGGCTTATTTCATTCAGCATGGTGTTTTCAGGGTTCATCCATGTTGTAGCATGTATCAGAATTTCATTCCTTTTTATGGTTGAAATATTCCATTGTGTGTAGCGGTCCCTCAGTATCCTTGGGGGATTGGTTCCAGGACCTGCCTGGTATACTGAAATTCACAGATGCTTGAGTCCATACTTGGCCTTCCGTATCCGTGGTTCTGCATCAGCTTGTTCATGCGATCTCAAACCTGTGTTGTTCAAGGGTCAACTCTACCTCATTTTAATCGTTCTTCTGTTGGTGAATATTTGAATTGTTTCCACCTTTTGACTGTTGTGAATAGTTCAGTGAACATAGGTGTACAAATATCAGAGTCTCTACTTTCAGTTCTTTTGAGTCTATATTCAGAAGTGGAATTGCTGTATCATACAGTAATTCTTTGTTTAATTTTTTGAGGAAGTGCCAGACTGTTTTCCACAGCAGCTGCATCATTTTACATTCCACCAACAATGTACAAGGGATCCAGTTTCTTAACATCCTCACCAACACTTGTTATTTTCTGTTGTTTTTTTTAATAGTCATCCTAATGAGTGTGAAGTGGTATCTCATTGTTTCGATTTGCATTTACTTAATGATTAGTGATGTTAAGATCTTTTTATATGCTTATTGGTCATTTACATATCTTTGGAGAAATGCCTGTTCATGTCCTTTGTTCATTTTTAAATTGGGGTGTTTGGTTTTTTTGTTGTTTAATTCAATAGTTTTCAGCCAGGTTTTTGAAGAAAGAGTTTGAGGTTATATTTTCCTGAAGCGCAGGTATTTTTGTGACTGATTAATGGCTGATGAGTGAACTTTAAAGGGTACCTAGATAGGTGGTCAAACCAATCATGACTCCCAAGTATTCCAAACTGATAGTGCAGTAGGCAAAGTACTAATAGGAGCACTTGTAGGCCCAAAGCTGACATTTTCCTTAATTTAAGAGTTTACCACCTGAACAGACAATGCTCAGGTCCCCAAAGTTCTTATAGAGCATGGTTTTGGCCTGGAAAATTCCCTAAGCAGGAATCATTTACCAAGGCCATAGAGAAATTTGAAGACTATATCCATTGTGCTGAAAATGTTCCAGACTTAGATAGTGGTGATAATTACATAACTTTATGAATATACTGAAAACCACTGACTTGTATACTTTAAAAGAGAATTTTATAAAGAACTATATCTCATTAAAAGAAAGGGATAAAGAATACCCACCAAATACTTGGTTTTAGAAGTAATATGGCTTCCTAGTGAACCTGCCAGAGTTATGAAATGTATCTCTGAGTAACTAACCGCATTGGTGATGCTTTTGAGTTTGTTCACTCAGTGAATATTTACTGAGAGCCCCTATGTGCCTGGCACTGTGAATACACCAGTGAACAAAAACAAAAGTCCCTATCCTCAAGAAGTTTGTGTTTTAGTGATGGGAGATGGTAATATAATGTGATATGGTATCAGGTAATGATAGATGCTATGGAGAAAAAGCAGAAATGGAAGAGGGTGACAAGAGTGTACAGTATTAGATAGGATAGCCAGGGAAAGCCTCTCTGAGGAAGTAAATTTAAACAGAGACCAGAATTGAGTGAGCAACTAAAGAGAGTGTTTGGGGAAGGAGCATCCCAATCTGAGGGAACAGCAAGTTGCAAAGGCTTTGCGGCAGAAACATGCTTTTTCTTTGCAAGGCACAACAAGAAGGTGAGGGCAGAGTGAGTTACAGGAAGTATGATAGAAAGATTGGAATGGTAGTCATGGAAGACCTTTTAAGGGATTGTAAGAATTTTGGATTTTATTTAAAATGTGATAATATACAAACAGCTCATACAACTCAATATCAAAAAAACAAAACAAAACCAAACAACCCAATCAAAAAATGGGCAGAAGACCTAAATAGACATTTCTCCAAAGAAGACATACAGATGGCCAAAAGTCACATGAAAAGATGCTCAACATCACTAATTATTAGAAAAATACAAATCAAAACTACAATGAGGTATCACCTCACACTGGTCAGAATGGCCATCATCAAAAAGTCTATAAATAATAAATGCTGGAGAGGGTGTGGAGAAAAGGGAACCCTCCTACACTGTTGGTGGGAATGTAAATTGGTGGAGCCACTATGGAGAACAGTATGGGGGGAGTTCCTTAAAAAACTAAAAAATAGGGCTTCCCTGGTGGCGCAGTGGTTGAGAGTCCGCCTGCTGATGCAGGGGACACGGGTTTGTGCCCCGGTCTGGGAAGATCCCACATGCCGCAGAGCGGCTGGGCCCGTGAGCCATGGCCGCTGAGCCTGCGCGTCCGGAGCCACGGCCGCTGAGCCTGCGCGTCCGGAGCCACGGCCGCTGGGCCTGCGCGTCCAGAGCTTGTGCTCCGCAACGCGAGAGGCCACAACAGTGAGAGGCCCGCGTACCGGAAAAAAAAAAAAAAAAAAACTAAAAAATAGCGTGGGCTTCCCTGGTGGTGCAGTGGTTGAGAGTACGCCTGCCGATGCAGGGGACACGGGTTCGTGCCCCGGTCCTGGAAGATCCCACATGCCGCAGAGTGGCTGGGCCCGTGAGCCATGGTCGCTGAGCCTGCGCGTCTGGAGCCTGTGCTCCGCAATGGGAGAGGCCACAACAGTGAGAGGCCCGCGTACCACAAAAACAAACAAACAAACAAAAAATAGAGTTACCATATGACCCAGCAGTCCCACTCCTGGGCATATATCTGGAGAAAACACTAATTCAAAAAGATACATGCACCCCAGTGTTCATAGCAGTACTGTTTATAATAACCAAGACATGGATGGAAGTAACCTAAATGTCCGTTGACAGATGAGTGAATAAAGAAGATGTGGTACATATGTATCACACACACACAATGGAATATTACTCAGCCATAAAAAGAATGCAGTAATGCCATTTGCAGCAACATGGATGGACCTAAAGATGATCATACTAAGTGAAGGAAGTCAGACAGAAAATGGCAAATATCATATGATATCACTTAAATGTGAAATCTAAAAAATGACACAAATGAACTTATTTATAAAACAGAAACAGACTCGGAGACAGAAAACAAACCTATGGTTACCAAAGGGGAAGGAGTGGGGGAGAGATAAATTAGGAGCTTGGGATTAACAGATACACACTGCTGTGTATAAAATAGATGAACAACAAGGACCCACTGTATAAAACAGGGAACTATAACTATATTCAATATCTTATAATAACCTATAATGGAAAAGAATCTGAAAAATGGGGTAACTGAATTACTTTGCTGAGCACCTGAAACTAACACAGTATTGTAAATCAGCTATAGTTCAATTTTTTTAAAGTGTGGTAGAAGGCCTTTGGAGCATTATTATAATTTAGAAACCAGTTTAAATGTTGGTGGTGAACATCTGCCGGAAATAATCACTTTAAAAAAAAATTAGTTGATGTTAATACATTATTTCTGAGAGCTATTGCATACAAAACTAATTGTTGGCAACAATTTCAGACAAAACCATATCCCCTGAGTATAAGAGATTATTTTTTGTTCTCTATAGGAGAAGGAATAATATCCAGTAGCATTATTAATTCATTAACATGTTTTAAATGCCTTACCTTATATCCTCTCTAAGACCTATTTTTCTTTCCCTTTGCCCACTTGCCTAGTTAATGAAGGAAACTTCCCTGTTTCCTTTCTATCTTGTTCATTTCTTTTGTGAGTCCCAGTAGCACTGATTGTAATTTTTTTAAATTATAAGTAAAGTTTATTATCTTCATGTAAAAGGAAAGCTAAACATTTTGATGTAAAATTAGAAATAATAGAGTTCTCTAAAGTAACTATAAAGGTCACTCTTAATTAAACCTCCTCTTAAGAACTTATTTTTTTCCTGTTTATTAGCACATAATTTTTAAAAATTCTTATTCAGTTCTTTATTTTGGTTGTTGACTAATATAAGAGTATTTGGTATTTTAGCCATAGCTTTTGTACCCTTTGGGTTCCTCAATATGATATAATGCTATTACTCTGAGAAAAGTTAACGTCTGTTTCTTTAGACCTGAATTATTCACAGCTTATTCATAAATTGGAGACTGTCTTCCTTGACATGTTGTTTTAATGTTTAATAGAAAGAAATATTACATTATTGAGATTTAAAAAATTGTGTTGAAACGAGCTTTATTATATATCAGTTCTACATCCATCAATGTTAACTTTACTGAATGTTTATATGAAACCAAAAAGTACTACAGTAGTAATAGAAAACTAATCTTCTAATTATTGTAGGTAAATGTGAGTCATTGGTACCGAAAGTTCTCTGTTAATAAGTTCTCTCACCAATATTAGGTGTATAATACTATTTTCCTCTTGTGTGATTATACTAATATATTTTCTTTTTATTTAAAGCTTGCAAACACAGAAGAATACATAGATGGAGCATTATCTGGACATCTGGGTGAAGTTTTAATAAGGTAACAAAACATCAGTAGTTTATATAAGGAGTTACTGGTGAGCAGTAAAAATACCTGTTTAAATAAACTATTAGTGCCCCAATCTCAGAATTACTTTTTTTTAATCACTATTAATTTTAACATAACATTCTACAACTAGACTTCAAGATTCTTGAAATTGTTAAACTTGTCAAAGCAGATTTAAATATTTGGGAGTTGTTCATTCTTAAGGTTTTTCTAGTGTTGATATTAAACTTTCTAGCTCTTAACTGTACCTTTTTCAGTGGTTTTAGTTGCAAGAGCTTGGTTTTGAATTTTAGGTGGGTCTGGCTGCTATTAGGGATTCGTATTACACTTATTTTCTAGAACTAGCTTCACATCTCCAAATTCTAGTCATTATTCCCTTTGGAAGATCATAAAGATACCATTTTATAACAACTGCATGGTATAAAAATGAGTGTCATGTGCTCTTTAACAAACCAAAGGTAAAATTTTTTTTAAAAGAGAAAGAAATGATGTATTGTAATTTTAGCATTAATATTTTTGTAATGAAAAAATCTAATAAACGTAGTAATTCAGATCTTATATGGTTTCTTGTTGGAACAACAAAATGGACTGTTTTTCTGTTTACAGGTGTAATAATGTCCTTTATATCAGGGGTGTTGAAGAAGAAGAAGAAGATGGGGAAATGAGAGAATAGCATCTTTCGGGGGGAATTTTTTTTATATATATTTGTAGACAATAAAGATTTGTTTGTTTTTCAACTTGACTGTGAGCTATTCATATTCAGATATTTACATGCAGAGCTCAAATGTTGAAACAGTTGAAAAATTATTCACAGAACTAATGCTTTAAAAGCCACCCAACTTTATTCAAGTTGGTTTTCATGTAAGCCCAATGCTGTATTTTTTTTCTATAAGGGAAATTTATTTATATGCTCTATAAATGTTTATGAAAGTCAATTTTATCCCTTGTAATTGTATATTAACTGAGACCTTTTAAAAGCAACTGTTTCTTTTAGAGTTATTTTTGAGCCACTTTTGACACATATAAAGTTAAATATTTTATTAGAGTTAATACAGACTTTTACTTACTAGTCAATAAATTACATGTTAATTCTATATCAATGTGAGCTAAATGATATGCACATTACAGCTAAAATTGAAACGTCACCTGAAAATTAAGATGGTTTTGAGTATAGAACACAACAGAAATTGTGAACTGACATGTAGGCTGAAGACATATTGTTTGTTCACTTAAGAGAATTAAGTTTTCTGAACAGAACCCCTTAATGTGAATTAAAAATCAGTCTCATGGTTGGTTATGTCTCATTATGTTCTCATGAGAACATAATCTAGTAGTTTTCATTTAAGTTTTAAACTCCTCAAATCAGTATTTTAGAGTTGCACATTGTTAAAATGTATACTCCACAGTGATAAAATTGACACTATGAACTTTCCTGTGGACTGGTTGAAAAAAAAAAAGATTATTTAAAGTCTTAGGTTGTCAGAATGCCATTATTGCACTTAAATGGTCATTCACCATACAGTTACATCAGTAAGGTCACTTTGGATGTGTATCCCCACCTGGGACAACAGAAAGTATAAATGTTTAGCTATATGGAATAATGGTTAGGATATGGATAATAAAGGTCTTCAACAAAAGAAAATAACTCCCATTTCCAATCCTAAGAGCCTTTTAGAGTAAGGACCTGTCTTCCTGAAATTGGTTAGGCCTGTGTGTGGGGCAGAATATTGCCATTACTGAAAAGCAAAAATCTGCAAAATATGCCTAAAGCATTCTGGTTATAAATGTCTTACTGCTCCTATTCAAGTGAAAAAATATTCTTCCTCCAGTGATTTTGTTCTTGTATCCTTGACTAAAAGTAGTTCACGTTTGTTAGCAGATGGAGGTTTTGAGCGGTACATAAGTTGTCTTCCCAGCTGAAACAAAAGAAAAAGTAGTTAATATTTTCATATAACCATTTTCTATTGAAGTGTAACTAAAATACTAATATTAACTTGATTTTTCTGAAGAATAATATAGTTTAAAATAGTAAATAATAATCTCAGTTACAAAGGGATTGATAACCTAATGGATGTCCAGATGCAGGCAAAGTTAAGTAACGAATGGA
Organism: Stenella coeruleoalba; assembly: GCF_951394435.1. Lineage (NCBI taxonomy): Eukaryota > Metazoa > Chordata > Mammalia > Artiodactyla > Delphinidae > Stenella > Stenella coeruleoalba. The sequence goes on along the minus strand of NC_137157.1, from coordinate 25,151,914 downwards.
GCACCATGGTATGCAGAAGACAGGGCAGTTAGGTTTTATGGGCAAGTGGGAGGATTTAGATAAAGTCATCAGATAAGCTTGTGTTTCAGGTATGCTAAGCTTAGAGAAACTCCATGTTTGAGGCCAACACTTCATTTCTCAGTAACTGCCATAGCTAATTTCTACTCCATTGGTTCAAAGAGACCACTTTCCTCTGCTAAGCAACAGCTGACTGGCATTTAAAAATCCTGTTAGGGCTTCCCTGGTGGCGCAGTGGTTGAGGGTCCGCCTGCCGATGCGGGGAGCGCGGGATCGTGCCCCGGTCTGGGAGGGTCCCGCGTGCCGCGGAGCGGCTGGGCCCGTGGGCCATGGCCGCTGGGCCTGCGCGTCCGGAACCTGTGCTCCCCGGCGGGAGAGGCCGCAGCGGTGAGAGGCCCGCGTACCGCAAAAAAAAAAAAAAAAAATCCTGTTAAACAAAACCTTGAGAAAACCATGTACTATTTTCTTAGGCACGAGAAATCCTGTTGGCTCTTGGTCCCACCAGGAGAGGCTTAGGAATACCCCAGTTCATACCTATTTATTCTCTCTGGAGCATATACTCAAGTATATCATACTAATCTTTCTCTTTGAGTCTTTTCTCCCCCTTCTCCTTATTCATTTATTTATTTTTTGTTTTGCCTTTATATCTGAATTTGTATAAATTAAATGTATAAGAAAACTGTTCTGTTAGACATGAAATTTGATGGGACATTTCCATTGTGCCTCAAAAGGGGCACCAACCCTGTGTGTGACTGTCCCCTGCATTGCAGAATGTTTGACATTCCTGACTCCAGAGAACTAAATAGCACTAGCAGTCCTCCCCTCATTATAACAACAAAAATATCCTTAGACGACTGGAATCCTTGAATTCCTTTCCTAATGTCATATTTTTTCCCTCACTGGTGATGATCTCCTTTGATAACCTTTGTTATTAATTTCTGTCTGGGAAAATTGCCAGTGATGAAATGTCCTAAATGTCCTCTGAAAGAGTAAAATCTTCTTTCAGAGGTCTTCATACATTGTTGACTTATCAACATTCTTTCTCCAATTTTCTTCCAGATTTAGTTTTCATTCTCATTTTTAGTCTGTTAATTCAGTAAGCATTTATTGAGTGTCCACTATGTGCCAGGCATTGGGGATACAAAGGTCATAAAACTCATTCATGGTCTAAAAGGAAAGATGGATATATTAAAAAATAATCACTTTAATTTGGTGAGTTTAGTAAATAATAGTATATACATGTAGCAGGGTGATGAATGGTTAATTCTCTCTTAGAAGAAGAGAAGTTAGAGTTGAACTTCTCAAGAGAAGCAGAGTTGAACTAGATAAGTACAGACCCTTTTAAAGATGAAATGCTTATTTAAATAAAATTAATCATCACTTTTTGACATAGTACATATTAACAGTTACCATACTTCAGAACTTTAAGTACTTACCTCAAAGGCTGGTTGTGAGGCACAGAAGCATTCACTATAGGTTAGCTGTGACTATGGTGAGAATCAATGTCCATATTAGCTTTGCAGTTAACTATGAGATTGCCTTCCTGGAACATACTTCAGACTCTAGCTCAGAGGAGGGAGAGTGGCATATAGAAACAAAAGGCTCTTCACACCTAGGGGGAGTCATAGACCACGTGCACTCTGTGACTGCCCAATTCTAAACTTACTGAACAGGTAATCTTGAAATATGAAGAACCTTGGCTTCTGGTCAGATTCTGCTGCTAAATCTGAAGTGACTCTGGGTAAATTATTTTAACTTCAACTATAAGTCTCATTATTTTTACAGTGTGAGGATTAAAAGACCCTTCCAGTAATATGTAATTCACTTACTATTATTTTTTTAATTCTCTATAGTTTCATGGCACCTGGAGCTAAAGAAAAAGAGGAGAGGGGAGAGGTTTCTTTTACCAAAAAGTTAGTCTAATGGAGAACTGTAGAACCAGTAATTTGAATCATTCTAAAAGTAGCAAGGAACCAGAGAGAGATCAATTTAAGCTGTTAGCAATCTTACTGAAGTTTAACCTGGATAAATTAGATGAGTTAGGTATTTTGTTTTTGCACCACAGAAGCCCTCACACATTGATGTAGTGGAACCTATTAATAACAAAACACAAACCTTTTTCTTTGGTTGTGCTCCTGCTCTTTCCAGAGCAGTTTTTAGCCTTTCCTCCTGGTGTTTTTGTTTTTCTTTCACTTTCTCTTCACGCAACCTGTCAAGAGGGGAAGACATTGTTCTAACTATAAATCACAGAAAGTAAAAAAGACCTACATCATTACTATTTGGTAAAAAATTATGTAAATATTACAAAGTTTCCTTTAAGGTTAAATGAAAATAATACTTCATCTTCACCCAAATCTATGGGTTTTGAATATTCAGGTGAAATTTCAACAACAAATCCTGTTTGTGTTGAAATGGGAAGAAAATGCATGTCACCATTTTGGAAGAAGTAAAATCTATCCAAATCTTGGTCTAAAACAAGCACCTCAGCAAAGCTTTCTCATCACTCCATTTACAGTTCGGTACTTCGCAGTTAATCCATATGGCAGCCACTTGAATTAATTTCCAGCTATTTCCCCCTCTTTTTAAACCTTTTTATTGAAGTATAATGTGGAGAAAAGTACACAGATCACAAGTGTATATAGTTCAATGGATAACCACAAAAACATACTTTCCAGTAAATCTTTTTGAATGTTATCCTCAAATTAAGGCCAAGAAATAGTATTTGTCTTTGTTCTCTTCAGAGTTGTTATGAGGATAAAATTAAATGAGCTGACTTATGCAAACTGTCTAGTCCAATGCCTGGTACAGAATAACCACTGGACAAGTGATAGCTTTTGTATGGATGTATATAATTATCAATGTAACATTCACTGAACATTTTTTATGCAAAATTAGGTGTTATGTTAGGTGCCTCCAAACCATGGGAGAAATCCAGTAAAATTCTCCTTTTGATAAGAATGATAAGTAATTGGAATTAGGTTCATGTATCACTACTGGAAATAGTAGTAATTACAAGATGCAAATGCTCTTAGTATAATTAGTCAAAGGTCATCTTCTGGAAGGAGTGATTTTCATTTATGATTTCTTAAAAAAATTGCTTCATATTCAATAAAATCCCATCAGGATCACCTTAATATATTCTGGACTTTGTTTTTATATGGAGGAAACCATATCCCCCCCCACCCCAGTAATGTAAGCAGTAACAAAGTATCTAATATTAATGGCTACTCTTTGAGTACTTACTATATGCCAAGCATGCTTTAGCGCTTTACATAGATTATTTAATTTAATCCTCACAACAACCCTGTGAGATAAGTTCCATTATTACTGCCATTTTACAGATAAGGAAACTGAAACTTTAGAGAGGTTGTGTGGCCTGCCTAAGGTCACAAAAGTTGTAAATGGCAGAACCTGGATTGAACCCAGGCAGGTCAGCTCTAATGCCCATGCTCATAGCCATAGTTCTAGTATGCCTGCCAACATGTTTTTTTGCTATAACAAGAACATTATTCCACCTATAAGCATTCTCTATATGCTACATTATACTAGGGATCATATTATATTTATAATAATCATTGCCTCAAAGGTAGTATGTACATAAAATCCTTATTTAACTTGGTATGGAAATTTCTAAATCAGTGAATTCTCCGGGAAAGGCCCCAAGCTAGGCAAAGATGTGGGGACATGGGGGCTGGGCAGGGGTGGAGGTGAGGGTGGTGGTATGTGTTCCAGGGATGGCAATCTTCATGAGATTATCTTGAGGAATAAATGAGTTAATGAGTAAATGTGATGTATGTAAGTGTTGGCAGTTAGGAACTGAGGAAAACCCTCATTACATGGCTCTAACTTTCAAACAATTCCTTCATAGGTTGAGTCTCCCTGTAGTTTTCCAATGAAAGGCTCCTAATTCTAGTCTTGGGCCCTTCACCACAAGTATAGTTTTCCTTCTATATTATAGCCCTTTGAAAATTTTCATGTAAGTAGTGAATATTCACTCTGAAAATTCACTTTTTCAGGCTAGAAGGACCCCTTGCCCATCCGAAACTATGTCATTTGCCCCTGATGAACTCTCTCCTTCACAGTGCTCGTTTTACCATTGATAACGAGATGTTTATTTCGTAAGAATATGGATGTTATGTGTCTCCACACTAAATAATAGCTCCATGAGGAGGGCAGGGCTGGGTTTGATTCCACTGTGTCTCTATATTGCGTATAATAGAGACTTGCTGTATAATAGACTTCCTTAATGTGTGTGGAATCCAAGCAAAAACAGCTTCTCATTAAGTCTTTCACTACATTTATATCATAAGACAGTGACTGTACTTTTGCCGTCGTTCTTTCTGTTTCATCCTCTCAATTGCCTCCACGGTTTCTTTGGGAATGGATTCAATGAGATCACTCAATTCCACCAGGCGAGACTCTACTTTTACCAGCTTTTGAACTGGGTTGAGGCTGCCAACCTCAGCATCTCCAATGCAGACTTTGTATACTTGATTAATTTTTTTACTAAGAGAGTCTATCAGTTTTTCCTGAGGTTGAGAAGAAAAGGAGAGCAGAAAACATAAAATTTCATTACTATTTTCTTGTTCATTCAATAAACGTAAAATTCCCTTTTACTATATTATAATGAAAAAGGCTTTTATGTTCTTCTAAGTATTTCCTTTTTTAAAAGAAAAACTTTAGTACAACATAGAACAGTGAGAAAATGCAGCATTGAATTTATGTTATAATTTATAGTCAGATCATTACTATAGTAACACCTTGGATTATTTTCTTTAAAAATATTTCAGTCTAGGTATAAAAATAACTTAATAGGACAGATTGTCTTTTTGCTTGAATGTTTTCTGTATCATTCTCATTCAAGTAGACACTACATAAACATTTTAAATCCTTTTTTTCCCCACTCTAACGCATTTCCTAGCAGCACAGTGTGTGAGCTCCCTTTTTTGCCCTTACTATTCTAATTTGCTAAAACTATAATCCTGTATGATAGTTATTTGCATACATGCCTTATCTCCCCTCCTAGACTGTAAGCACCTGGAAGGCAGGAGCTATTTCTTATTTTTACACTTATATCTAAAGCAGCACCTTGCACATAACTGTGCACTTAATAAATGTTTGCTGATTAAATGAATGCATTCTCTAAGGAAAAAAAAAGTTACAAGCAAACAGATTCCTAAGCTGGCCTGTAAAATCTTTTGAGGAGTTTTTTCATTCTCTCCACTGGGAAGCCATTCTAGTACTCCAGTCTAAGCAGAGGCTTAGGCCAAACCTTGCTGATCCCTGTACCTGGCCACTGTGCCGTTTTAACTGTTGGTAGAGATGCTCGAGCTTGTAGGTAACATGTTTCGGGACCGTAAGGAAACTTTCTGTCTCTCCAGTGTGTACCCGGCATTCGCAGATAAAAGGATCTCAATAAACTGAGCAAAGTAAATCGTTCTCCAGGTAGCATCCTGCCCTCATTCCTGCTTCTGCTCAGGAAGATGAGAATCACCATAAAGCCAAGGACAAATAATCCTCAAGACAGATGTAGCTCCAGGAGCCATGGGAGACCCCTCCTGAAACCACAGACTCATTACAGAGCCACCAACACTTAATTACAAGTCAAGATCTGTTACCAATAGTTTACTTCAAACAGCTTGTCTGTCCCACCTAGTTTAACAAGCTTTCTGATGGTCCTGTTTGCCATAAAGTCCCCCGTTTTTCTTCTAAAGTAACACTTACTGTATTCCCTATTTATATTTAAAATATGCTTCTTCTAGGAAATTTGGAGAAATACAAAATAATGTTAAAGGAAAAAGTAAAAAAAAGCAAAAGTCCTATTTGCCATAAAGCTTTTTTCTTTCCCTTTCTAAATAACATTTATTGTATTCCTATTTATATTAACACATTCCTTTTAGAAACTTTAGATGTATAGAAAAATATAAAAGGAAAAAAGTATAACTCATCAAGGGGCTAAAATATTGTACTTGGATATGGAAAAAATTACTGTAATGTGGGTCATTAAAAATATATATTCTGAGAAAACATCTTTAATATGAGAATGATTAGTAAGTTGATGGAAGTTTTGTGGGGAAACCTCTTGAACACTTAGAAAGAGCTTTAGAGATGGATGGGCAGTGACCTTTCAGCATGTCTTGTTTTCTTTTTAAGTTCTGCCTGTCAAACAGGAGAGGAAAAGACAAGTGGAGATATTTTATTAAGATAACAAGTTAAGAACAGTGTAAGAAGTAGGATTGGGGAATGAGGTTAAAGAAAATACTCATGTATGAAAAAGAGATTGAGGGCCTGGCCCAACAGAGCAGAAGGACAAGGAAAAAGGGAGCTCAAGGCACAGGCCTACAGATGACAGAGAAGTAAAGCATCAGTCCCATCCCTGGAGCTGCCACCAGATGGCGGGCCCAGCCCAGAGCACCTCGGAGGAGGAGCAGCCAAGAGAGGCTGCAAGAAGTGGGAGGAGATGCTGCTTCCTGCTGTGTAGCGGGACAGGATCGGGACAGGACCGTGAAAGGCTCAGAATACTGGATACGAACTCTGGATGCCTTCAGCAGTGAATGGGAAGTGATCTGACCAGAGCAATGATTAGGAGAAATAGTTGTATCAAAACTGGATAGGCGAGGGGGTAGATGTCTAGATGACCTTCAAAGTCCTTTCCAACTCAAGGATTCTGTAATTCTAATCCATGTTATGTTCTGCTGAGTGCTGACTGTAAACAACTTTTGCAATTGAACTTGATTAGCTCCCTGTGCCCAAGAACGATAAAACGAGAGATGAGGACGTTCTGCAAATTGAACAACGGAATAGCTTACATTCCATTTCATGTTCGATAAACAACTGCACAAAACAACATGTATGAATCTCACAAACATAATGTTGAGAGGAAGAAACCAGACAAGCCAGACATATTACATGATTCCATTTATATAAAGTTCAAAAACATGAAAGCTAATCGATGGTGAGAGAAGTAAAGATAGTGGTCATCTTGGGTGTATGGCAGAGACTGGAACGGGGCATGCGGGAGGCTTCTGGGGGTGGTAATGGTGTGTTCACCTTGAGGAAATTCCTTGAGAGATAAACTTAGGATCTGTGCACTTTTCAGTATTACATTATAGTTGAGTTTAAAATTTTATTTTAAAAGTAAAATATTGAATCAAGGAAAAATGTTTTTAGGGGATTAAGTACAGTTAAGAGTGTGGAAATTTTGAAAGAATAAAATACTCATAGCTCCAAAATACCTATGATAATTTATGAATATTAAAATTAGACACAGCTATGCTTATTCACTCATAAAGGATTATGTTTTGCACATTTCAACATATGAAAAGAATGGGAGTGGGGAAGCTGGAAAATTCTTAGAAAAGAATACTTTCCCCTGCCAATTGTCCTGCTCTGCCTCTGCTTCTCTGCCCCAACATTTCACATTTTTGGGAGACACTGTGAATTATTAGCTCCATTTTCCCAGAGTATATAATACACGGATGCCAAAATTACACTTGTGACCCAAATGTCATAGTCTTTAAGAAAGTAATTTTCAGATCAATTCTATCTTCTCCATTTAGGGCTCTGGTTGCTTCAAAGTTTGAGTATTGAAATGCCACTTTTTTTCATAGCCACCCTAAACTTGGATGAAAGGGGCTTGGTGGAGGGCACGGGGAGATACCACTGATATTTACCTGACATTTTTCATGTTACTCAGCTTCAGAATTATTTAAAACAGAATTGAAGGGTGGAAACAACCCAAGTGTCTGTCAACAGATGAATGGATAGACAAACTGTGGTATAAAAATACAGCAGAATATTATTTGGCTGTAAAAAGGAATGAAATTCTGATGCATGCTACAACATGGATGAACCTTGAAAACATGCTAAGTGAAATAAGCCATAAACAGAAGTCCAGATACTGTATGCTTCCATATATATGAGGCAACTTTATAGAGACAGAAAGTAGAACAGAGGTTACCAGAAGCTGGAAGGTGGGGGAATGGGGAATTATTATTTCATGGGTACAGAGTTTCTGTTTGGGATGATGAAAAATTCTGTAAATAGATAATGGTGATGCTTATGCAATATTGCAAATATACTTAATGCCACTGAATTGTACGCTTAAAATGGTTAACTTGTAAATTTTATGTTGTGTATATTTTACCACAATTTAAAAAAAGGTTTAAAAAAACCCCCAGCATTGAAGAACTGAGAGGTGGCTGTCATCACACTTCCTGCTCTGGCAGTGCACAGTCCTATGCCCTCCTACCTCCAGGTGTTATGCCACCCTAGGAAATGTGGGCTGTGAAGGAGCCATAAACAGGTTTGTCTTTTATAACCCTGCCCACCTATGGGCAGGGGAGCATAGTCATCTTCTGATAGAGTCCCCTTAAATCTACCTGTGTTTGAAAATCAAGTTCATAACTATAATTGTGATATTAGTCTCACATATGAGTTTTGAATTTTATTCATTTGAGATTTTTACAAGAAAACCAATGTTAGCTGGAGTTTGTTATGGGTCTTAAAACTAACCTAATCATTCATTCAACAAACATTTATTGAGCACTTACTTTATGAGGACACTAAACTTAGCTGACTAGATAGGGTAAGACAACCCCTACCCTGGGGTTTGCATGGAGCTGGGAGAAACCAGCACGCAAACAGATAAGCACACATGGATCTATGCAGACCCGAAAGAGGCCACAATCTATTACAAGCTCACTGTTGGGAAGATAATTCCTTTCAGTGCTGATTCAGTGATTCCTCTGTTAATTATTTGCCCCTCAAATTAATACCAAAATGATCACAGGTAGTGAAATACTTCATATGTATGGTAATATGTATACTGACTAAAAGAAATGTATTTATAGGCGGGGAAATCTCAGCATCATACTTTGTAACATTTTAAGAGAACTCCAATGCCAATTTAAATGCTTTCTATCTACTGTGAAATTAGCTATTACATATTGACAAGGTAATTATTTCCAAGCTGCTTTCTGGGCTCCATCATCAACCTGGGACTTGTGGTTTGCTTTAATTCCCCTATTCCAATGCTTAATACACAGGGAATGCAGATTATTAATATCATGAGCCAAAATAAAATTACTACAGGCAAAGAATGATTACCTGAGCATCTGAATTACATTCTCCAAAACTAAATAGCCGGGACCTTAATTCCAGTTCTGCTGCTTTTTCCTCTTCTCTTACACAGTTAACCTTAAGCATTTCCTTGTGTTCCAAAAGAAACTCTATGTTGGTATTTCTATTGCAAAAGAAGAAAGAGACCCTTGTCTGTAATTTGTGGTTTAGTGAAATAAGCCATCAGTCAGGAGCTTCAGCACTCCCTCCAGATCATGTGTCAACATCCTATGTCTAGCAAGCCAAATACAAGTTTATATTTTAAGACATTGACAAAGTACATGCAACTTTTCAGGTTTAAGTGAGAAAAATAAATGCACAGATGCTTTTTAACTTCCATCAGGAAGCATTTTTCTCACCCCACCCCCACTTCTGTGGTTCCCCCGAGTCCCCCAAATAGAAAGCAGCAGAGCTGAGGTATCGGGAGCCCAAGCTGTGTGACCTAGTATGTCAGCGTTCTCAAACCTGGCTGATAATCAGAATATCTGAGGAGCCACTGGGTGAAGTACAGACTCCTGACTACTCACTTAGAGATTCTGATATAGATCCCCTTTTCCTGCCCAACCATACCCACCCCATCCCCTCAAATCATATTGTCAGGGCGGGGGCCCCATACACTGAGGACTGGGAGAGAAGAGACAAGGATTAAAAGGATACAGTAGTCTACTGGGTGATTATGAGATTATGGTTTTAGGTTCTTAACTTATGAACAAGTTAATATGTTCCAAAGTTCAATGTAGTTTGACTTAACTATTTAAAATGATTGCTGTCTTCTGATCCAGAAGACTCTTCCCAAAAAAGGTTCTACACATTTTTAGAATGAGTAGATATAAAGGTCTATTCTCTGCAACTTGAAGCTATTTTCCAAAATTGTAATCATATAAAATTTTAGAGTAGAAAGGAATTTTGTGAGTCATCAAATCCAGCCTCCTTCCCAACAGAAATCCTTTTTTATAGTAGCCCTGATATATCAATATGTACATTATAAAATGATATATTTAAGTCACACACAAAAAAAACTTTTGCTGAGAGTCACAGCCAAGTAAAAGGCATTTATTAGCATTATCCAAAGCATGAATTGATTAGCCAGATGCTAGCATAAAACTGTATTGAACAAAAATTAAGGCAGTAGGTGACATTTCAATTCTTTTTAATCTTTTAAATTGTCTTTTATTATTGCTAGCTAGGAAAATATTTTGACAAGTGAAAAGTAGGGACTAAAATTAAACTAAAGCCAGTCTATTCTGTGTAAATATAACTTCTACCTTTTCCACTCTTCAGTGTAAACTATTATTAACAAAAATCCCATCCTAAATCCAGAGAGACCACAAGGAAGGGCCATACATAAATGAGTTGGACTTTATCTCTGGTTAGAAATCGGTTAATAGAATAAGTCTACTTGTTTTTAATGACTTACATTTTATCCTGTATAAGTTTTTCTTTTTTATTTACATCTTTAAGATTTTCATCTACATCTTGGGAGTATTGTACCAAAGTAAGATTCTGCTCTTCCAGCTCTGTGAGGACCTGAAGTAACTCTTCGGGTTCTTTGAAATAAAGTTCTGGCTCCTAATCAATCAATAATGAAGAATATAATTCGCTTAAAAACATGCTACCTGTGTACATGTGACATCTAGGGAAGAAACAGGGGGGTAAAGGAATACCATTCTGATTATGAGGGAGACATGGGCAGAGATTGACAAAGGAGCCTATTTCCACATGAGAGCTGGCCTTCAGGAAGAGAGCACTTTGGGTGTTGGGGGGAGATCAAGGTTGTTAGGGAAGGGGAAAAGGAAGAGGGTGAGGAAAAGAGAAGGAAGAAGGGATGGAGCAGAGGAGGAGGCAAGGGCAGGAAAAAGGGAAAAGGCAGGTCTACAGAAAGGTAAGGGGAGAGGAACAGAAGAACGAGAAAGACAGGAGGCTAAGTGGAGGTCATTTTCTCCCCACATTTTAATGATTTTCTATTTTCCAAAATTTTAAGTATAAGTTTATATTACTTTAAGTAAATTTAATTATTCGCAAGATGACTTGAATATTTGCACACCCATGTTCATCATATTTACTATAGCCAAGAGGTGGAAGTAACCTAAATGTCCATAGACGGATGGATGGGTAAAGAAAATGTGGTATATCCATTCAGCCTTAAAAAAAAAGGAAATCCTGTCATTTGCTACAATATGGATAAACCTGGAAGACCTGAGGACATGAGACTAAGCGAAATAAGCCAGTCATGAGAAGACAAATACTGCATGATTCCACTTTTACGAGGTATATAAAGTAATCAAACTCTTAGAAATGTAAAGTAGAACGTGGTTGCTAGAGGGAGTGGGCATAGGGGAGTTGTTCAGTTGGTGTATAGTTTCAGTTTTGCAAGGTGAAAAAGTTCTAGAGGTCTGTTACACATCAGTGTGCTTATAGCTAACACTACAGTACCATACACTTAAAAATGGTTAAGATGGTAAATTATGTTTTTTCTACAATTAAGAAAAAAAGACTTGGATAAGGTATGTTATACATAATACATGGATGGTGTTTTCAAGTGTTTTTCATTCGTTTTGAGTTTCTGTGGTTGTATATAGTGTGGGATTAGCTCAAAGTCAGGGTTGTAGCCATACAGGGCTGTTTTGTTGAAGGTCAATTTATCTCACAGTCCAGCTACCCAGCATACCTCAAGCCCCAATAAAATGATAAACAGTCAGAAGGTGGTTATTTTTATAGGAAGACTGTAGATAATGTATATCTCCTAAATTGTTACCTTCTTATAGACCTTTATTTATTTATTTTTAATTTTTTTTTTTTTATCTTTTGGCCACACCGTGTAGCATGCGGGATCTTAGTTCCCCGACCAGGGATGGAACCCATGCCCCCTGCAGTGGAAGCACGGAGTCTTAACCACTGGACCACCAGGGAAGTCCTGACATTTATTTTTCATTAAATGTCTGATGACAAAGATGAACTGTATATAACTGGAGAACAGTATCAAAATCATATTTTCTTCTGGAAAGTTGTGGAATATTTGGAATAGGACATTTTAATTTCAAAAGAAGAAATGAGCATTTATACTTTTCACCAAACACAATTTTTAAATCAAGAAAGATAATCTGGTTACCAGATCATAGTCCATATCATCATCTAAAAAGAATTCCGAACTGTCTTCTGAACTGATACTTTCAGCTCGGCTGTAAAAGAAAAAGAAAATGCCTGATTTCTGAGCCACTTTCTGTCAACAGATTTGCTTTCATTTCTAAATTGTCTTTGGAACCTAACGGTAACATAGTTCTTTTCAATAGCCTGTTTAGCCTTTTAGGGAATTGCTGATTGCAGGAATCCATGGATTCCATGAGTATGCAAAAGAAAATCAGATTCAGTCCCAGACAAGGGTGACATATGCAAACAGACCACAAGGAAGGGCCATGCCACATGATACCAATTATTTGAGGTGCATCTATAAAATTTCAAATTTTAAAAAAATTTAGAAAAAACAAACACATGACAATCTACATTGCTACATCTGCTTTGTCCTTTTTAAGGCAGTATTCTTGAGAAACTAAACATGTGCTCTAGTGCTCAAAACAAAACGTGTGTTCCAAGTAACACAATATTTGTCTTTTTAAGAGTAGATTTTACCTTTTAAAATATCTTCTGATCAGGCTGAGGAAATGTTGGTTGGGGGTGGGTGGGTGATGAGGTACATCCTTAAAGAATAATTATATGGCTTGCAAGGTGGCTCTGGAAAAATCCTTTAAGAAGGATAAATTGAAAATGATTGGAATATTAAAAGGGGCAGGGACTAAGGAGAGAGTAAGGCGGCTGTTGGTGTGATCTAGGTAAGTAACACTTTCAAGTAGAGGGTAGTGATGATGGGAAAAGTGAGTAAATGGGTGGGGCTTGGGAGGAGAATCTAGAGATGCATGAAAGAAAGAATTCATGGTAACCAAGAATAGAGCTACTGGGGCCAAAACAGAAGAGACAAAGATGACTCCAATGCTTGTAGTTTGTGAGCCTGGAATAATGGAGGTTGCACTAACAGGGAGGAAAACGGTTAAAGGATGGGATAAGAACAGGATTAAGATCTGCTTTGTTCATGTTGAGTTTGAGGGGACAAAATAACCTACCTGGAGCTGCCCGTTAGGCAATTGGAAATAAGTTGTAGGAAAACTGAGAAAGGGCCATAGAAGTAAATGAATATTTGGGAAACATCCCCTGAGAAAGCATTTGGTACTGCTGTCCATGCCACTCTTCTTGGACTCAGTGATAGCATTTTCTAATCAATCTCCCACCTCTCTGATACTTTTACCTTTTGGGGTTCCTTTTCTTTGGGTCTCTGGTTCCTCAGCCTTCTTGCCTCTCATTCTAACCATTCTTTTGGGCTGATCTCATCCTCTCTCACAGATTCAACCACTGCTAATATACTAACTCTCACATCTCTCTCTCTTTCTCTTGAGCTCTGGACTTCAATGGCCAGCCTCTAACTGGACACCAGTATCCACTTGGGTGTCCCCTGGGGAGCTCAAACAGACACATCCAAAATCACACTCTTTATCCTCCTGCCAGGCTTGCTCCCCTTACTGTGTTCCCAATATCATTGAATGACAACATCATACACCCGGTTGCCACACTAGAAATTTGGGAGTTGTCTGTGGCCACTCGCTTTTCCTCACACTTCCCCCAAAGTATAGGGGACGCCTGTCAATACCACTTCCCTGATGTGTCCCACAGCCTTTCCCTCTTCGTTCCCGCTGCCACTGTCTGGTTGAGGCAGTCCATTATCTCTCACCTGATGAACTGTGACAACAGGCTCCTAACTGGCCTGTCCATTTAGGAGTTTCATCCCTGTCCATTTTATTTCTAGTTTCATCCCTGTCCATTTTATTCTTTAAAATACCACCATATCCAATTTTCTAAAATGCAGATCTGATTGGGTCTCTGTCACACACTTGCTAAAACCCTCAGTGGCTCCCCAGGGCACTTGGAACAAAACATAGACTCCTTTGGATGGCACCACTGCTTCCCTGTTCATGATGCAATACCTATTTACCCCTCGAGCCTCACCCACTTGCACCCTGCGGCCCAGCCATTCTGAACAGAGCCAAACGCCGTCACCCCTGTCCCAGAAGGCCCCTCCCTCTTCCAGAGTGTCCTCACTGACCCCTCCTCCTCACCAGGAGCAGCGTAGATGCCACCTGATCTGGAGGGTGTTCACTGATCCCGCCCTTGCTTTCTGAGTCTCTCACCTCTCATCTGGGCTGAGAGTCCTTCCTTTGCATGCCTGTGGCACCCTGAGCTTATCCTTCCAATGGCCTTATCACATTATAGTGTAACTGACAAATTCCTCGTCTGTCTCCCTCACTAGATGGTAAGCCCCTGGAGGGCAGAGACTGTCTTTTATTTATTGCTGGCCCTGCAGGGCACTCAATAAATATGTGCTGAGTAAATGAAAGAAACTAGGAGAGTGGTGAGCTTTCTGAGAGAATGAATGTGACGTTTGAGTATTACTGTGTGCATCAACATGAAGAATCCTTATGATATTCTGTATTTGATTGTGTCTTGACTCTGTTGATGTCAATATCCTGGTTGTGATATCATATTACAATTTTGTAAGATGTTACTATTGGGGGAAACTGGGTGAACTGTAGTGGGGCCTCTCTGTATTTTTTTCTTACAACTGCGTGTGAATCTACAATTATCTCAAAATGAAAATTTAATTAAAAACACAACAAAACAGTGACTCCTAAATGCCACAGAAGTGCAGTCACCCCAGAGTCCCTGGAATTCAGAGCACAGTATCTGTGTTGGCTTTTGTCATGGATAATACAGTGCTGGCCCAGATCCTTCCTTTGGGGCTGGTGTACCCATCCTAAACATCAATATATTTTCTTAAAAGCTCCCCTGGGGTAGCTAGGGTTGAGAACTACCAATTTATGAAATAATGAGTATAAATGAGTCAATAATCAAATAAGGGAAGAAACAAAAAATGCTTTATAGTCTCATTGCAGCAATTTTGAATGACATGGTAAAATTGCAAACACACAAGTCAGCAGTGGATTCAAACAACTGGGCAGTGAATTCTGAGAGGCAAAGACCCAAGACGCAGGGCGCAGGCAGTTTCTGCAGATAGCAGTTGTAGGCCCTCATCAAAGGATGCAGGGAGGCCTATGAGAGCTTGGTCACCTCAGGAGCACATAGAACCACTACCTCCGGCATCTGTTAACGGTGGGTGTGGATACATGGTACGTATGTTAAAGAAAGGCTAAAAGAAATATTTGCTTAAAAAAAAAATTCACAGTTTTCAAGAGAGTTAATCAATATGTACTGTACTTTGATAAGGATGATTTCTTTTGCTCCTGGGTGGGAGTGGTCGTCTTGCGCGGTTTTGCTGTTCAAAATGTCCAGGCGAAGTCCATGTCATTGGTGATGGTGGAAGTGAAAAAAATAACGTAATTAGAACTGAGTCCTTGTTATTTGGTACAAGATATTCATTTTTTCTGCACCGATATGCCCATTACTTTTTAAAAATTATTATTAGAATAATAATCGTATAGGAAATAGAGCTCTTTTATTCTACTACTTTTGGTTCCAAGCATAAAATCAAAGGCACTGTTTGGGGTGGGGGGGTGCATTTTGTCAAAAACGTGGCACAACTATTAAAGGTCACAAATCAGGGACATAGATGGTGAAATATAAACCATGGTTCTATTTTTACCTAATCATACATATTTCTAATCAGAGATTTTAAAAGATCAATATATAAAATAAAAATGATGGACTTCAATTATTACACCTTGTGGAGAGACCTACCATAGGCCCATACAAGTCGCCCATGCACTCATTCCCCTGACACCAGTGTCTGGGCCTGACCCTGGTCTGAAACTGAGAAGTGGGCAAAACTGGTCTTGGGTCTCTCCATCCACTGACCCCCAGGTCCCCCCCACAGCCAGGCCACACTTCCTCATGCCTGTGCTCTTGTGACTTCCAGTCACCCTTTCTGCTATTCTGTCTTGAAACCACAGCAGGTCCCACTCTCCCACCCTCTACCTGGGAAGTTCCTACTTATTCTTCAAAATCCAGCTCAAACATCACCTCCTCTTAAAGACTCTTCTGGGACTTCCCTGGTGGCACAGTGGTTAAGAATCCGCCTGCCAATGCAGGGGACAAAGTTTCGATCCCTGGTCTGGGAAGATGCCACACGCCATGGAGCAACTAAGCCCATGCGCCACAACTACTGAGCCCACGCACCACAACTACTGAGCCCGCATGCCACAACTACTGAAGGCCGCATGCCTAGAGCCCGAGCTCTACAACAAGAGAAGCCCCCGCTCACTGCAACTAGAGAAAGCCCGCGTGCAGCAATGAAGACCCAACACAGCCAAAAATAAATAAATAAATTTATATATATATATATAAAAAGACTGTTCTAAATACCTCAGGCATAGATCACATTTTTTGCTTTTGCTCCCAGACCCCTCACTATCACTGCTGTATCGTTTGCCCTATTGTATTGTATAGTATAGGTCCAGGGTGCAGAACTATGTCCTATTGGTCTTTGTGTACTCAGAGTCTTAAAAAGAACCCGATACGTTGTATGCCTCCAATATATACATGGTGAGTGGGGGAAGGAAAGAAAATGGATGAAGAACCAGTGGATTCTACCACCGCCATAAATTACCATCTTAAGCTTTTAGACTGATACTGGAACACATATTACTAAAACGTCTTGTTAAGGGATGTTATTTAAACTGAGTGACTTCTATATTCAAGATTTTAAAGAGAAGAAGACATTGACCCCACTACCTACTTCCTCCACCCCCCTCCCCTACACTCTACTCCAGATCCTCTAACCTTAATTGTGTGACCAGGAGATTTGACAAATGAGAAATGTGTCATGTTTTTAGATAGGAAGGTTGATTTTGTAAAGCTGCCAATTTTTCTGAAATTAATTATGTTTTATGGAATTATAATAAAAATGTTACAAAAAATTGGTCAGGGAGTTGGGTGTTGGGTTAGGTAGAACTTTGCATAATGATTCTGAGGTTCATCTAGAAAGATAAACAAATACTTTTTTTTTTTTTTTTTTTTTGCGGTACACGGGCCTCTCACTGTTGTGGCCTCTCCCGTTGCGGAGCACAGGCTCTGGACGCGCAGGTTCAGCGGCCATGGCTCACGGGCCCAGCCGCTCCGCGGCATGTGGGATCTTCCCGGACCTGGGCACGAACCCATGTCCCCTGCATCAGCAGGTGGACTCTCAACCACTGCGCCACCAGGGAAGCCCTCCATGTATAGATTTTTATTACTTCATATCTGAAATTAACCTGAATTTCCAAATTAATAATTTATAATACCAGAGATAGTGGGATAGTGGGATTGTTCAGGTTCTGCTTAAAATAAAAATTCTGACTATTTAATAAAAAACAAACATTGAGGCAGAATATTTTAGAATTAGGGATATTTACTTAATTGAATTTAAGAATATGGGACTTACTTGTCATTATACTTGGAAGCTTGACATTCACATTTTCTTTATTCTTTGACACCCTTTTCGTTGCTTGCTGGATTTGCCATTGTTTTGGAGACAGTTTCAGCAGAAAAAATCCATAGTGCATGTACTCTTTAAGGAGGAATTCTGTTTTTGCTATTTCACTACTCAAAAGAAATAAAGATATGATTAGATATACCTGTGTGAAATCATGTTCATTTTTTAAAAAACATTTTACAAAAGTCATTTTCTTGGTCATGTATTTGAATAATAATTTGTTTAACAAATATTGTAAATATGGCCATAAAAATATGGGCTTCGGGCTTCCCTGGTGGCGCAGTGGTTGAGCATCCGCCTGCCGATGCAGCGGACACGGGTTCGTGCCCCGGTCTGGGAAGATCCCACATGCCGCGGAGCGGCTGGGCCCGTGAGCCATGGCCGCTGAGCCTGCGCGTCCGGAGCCTGTGCTCCACAATGGGAGAGGCCACAACAGTGAGAGGCCCGCGTACCGCAAAAAAAAAAAAAAAATGGGCTTCAATAAGATATGAGACGAGAGGCAAGAAACCTGTAGGACGGCTTCCCTCGTTACACAGTGGTTAAGAATCCGCCTGCCAATGCAGGGGACATGGGTTCAAGCCCTGGTCCGGGCAGATCCCACATGCTGCGGAGCAACTAAGCCCATGCGCCACAACTACTGAGCCCGCACTCTAGAGCCTGCGAGCCACAACTACTGAGCCCATGTGCCACGACCACTGAAGCCCACGTGCCTAGAGCCCATGCTCCGCAACAAGAGAAGCCACTGCAATGAGAAGGCTGCATATTGCAACGAAGAGTAGCCCCTGCTCACCACAACTAGAGAAAGCCCCTAAGAAGCAACCAATGCAGCCATAAATAAATAAATTTATAAAAAGAAACCTGTAGGAATGTTATTTGAATAAAACATGCCCGAGGATATGCACACATAGAATAGACTGATGATCGTGTTACTGGGCAAGGCCTCACTGCCCAGTGTGCATAGATGCCAGTACTATGGCACCGGCTTTTGAGAAAAGAAAGAGCTTTACTGAGAGGTTGAGCGGCAAATCGACAGGAGGCAAGCCTCTCAAATCTGTCTCCTTGCCTGTCAACCTCTCAATAAAGCTCTTTCTTTTCTCAAAAGCCGGTGCCGTAGTATTGGCTTCTATGCGCATCGGGCAGCGAGCCCTTGCCTGGAACAATTTTGGCGACCACAAAGGGACATAGGTCTTCTGAGTGCCTGCCAGAGGCACTGTGGCCCTTAGTGGAGTGTGTGCCTTGCCACCAATCCAGAGTGGCTACCTAGACCGAATCTGTCTAGAGGGTCACCTATCAGGTTCCTGCTTCCCCAGCCCGGCACTCCAGCTTCCTTGGTGCTACTTTCACTTTTGAGAAAAGAAGCAACTCCTGGATCAGAGGTCTTTTGGGCGAGTAAGCTCATTAAAATGCACCTGTGCCTGTCTAATAACCTTGTTGGGATTATAATTTAGAGCTCCAACCTGGGGAGATTTTTGTTGGGTTAGATTCCCAAACCTTGGGTTAGAGTCCCAAGGCCAAGATCATGGGTTAGAGTCCCATATTAAGGGAGACAATATAAAAGGTTCTAGCCACTGAGGTACTCAAAGGATGGGGTTAGAGTCCCAGGCCTTTGGTTTCATTGTTTATCTATGTTTGTCTGTGTCTGACTGTTTTATTTGTTAGGATTGGCTGATAGCGGTTGGCTCTTGTATGACTGTACCAGAACTTTATTAAACCAGATATGAATGAGGGCCCTCTGACTCAGGAGACCAAAGACATTGCTCCCTGGCTAGAAACCTTGCCTTATGGAGGTGTGGGGTTTTTTTTCTCACTTGTCCCTAATATGATTGCCCGAAGGTATTGATACAGGGGTGTATTCTTAATGGAACCAGCCCTGATTACCTTGTTGGGGTGAGAGGGTAAAGGAGAAATGAGGGCGTGTAAAGCAGGAAAATCCTCCATCCCAGAGGAACATACCCTGTTCTTGGGTTAAAGGAATTCTATATAATTGGACACATTTTGGTTTTCCCTTACTGAGAATTTTAACCCTATTTTGCATGAGCCAAACTAACAGGGAGTTAGCATTGAACTGCTTTTAAGTCTCTCTCTATGTAAAAGGAAAGTTTGCTTGGAGGAACAAACATTGGTGGTGGTGCTTAAGGCCATGGACTACATACATGGAGGCCTTGGGCTGAATGCATTCCACCTAGAAATAGCCCAGACGTCTAGATTAGCTCGTCTGTGATCTCTGCTGGGGAGGTAAAATGTTTTGGTCGTCTACCAGGAAGATTAAACACCAACATGCTCAGAAAGGAAGTGAGGGCTTGGGTATTTCAGCCTGTATCTTCCTGAATTCCTCTCTCAAATTCAGCTCCAACTGAGTCTAAGACAGCCTCCTCACTTCACTTTCTTCAAGGTGGTCCAGTCACCTCTCTCACCCTCCTCCTCATCGGGTAAGTTTTCTGAACTGGCAAGGGAGACAGTCTGGACTTTCACAGGCCCCTCTGCAATAGGCAAGCCTGCCCTTAGCACACAGGGGAGAATTATTAGGAGCCTCTGGCCAAATTGACTACAGTCTTGGAGCTGCCGGGCAGCTTCCTCAGCAGCTGGTAGCATGAGTGACTTTCAAGCCACAGTTCTTGGCAATCACCTCTAATGGAAAGTTTCCAGTGTTCCCTAAGTGAACCCTCACATCCATGCTGGCCATCTTTGACTCCTCATTGGATTCTCGGGGGAATTCATACAGCCAAGTTGTGAATAGTCACTACTTCATTTGCTTGCTTCTTTCCAGAAACCAACTAGGGGAAGAAATTGGTTCCCAAATTGTACGGTTCTTGCTTTCTCCCTCACACCTCTTGAGGCTGTCTGCTGTTCTGGGTGGGGTGGGGTCGGCGGGAGTGAGGGAAGGCCATTTTCTAGAGGTTTGCAATCCGTAGACTGTTCTCAGCTCTTGGGTTTGAAACCTGGGGTACTGGCTAACTGTTGACTTATGAGTTGCTTGTTTGCACACTCTCTCCAAACGTCCATTCTCAGGGGGGCCAGCTAACCCCTCAGAATCAGCACTAAGGTGGAATCATTGAGGGGGCAAGCCCTGAGTGTGCCCAGGTGCTTCCTACAAAGGAACAAAGTATGCCCTGAGCCCCAGATTGGCAAACCCTGGTGCTTTCCTTCATCTCCCATGAACTCAAGGGTTTTCCAGGTGCAGCCAGCATTGCATCCCACGGACGTCGAGTCTCTGATAAGACTGACGTCGGGCCCAATCCATGGAGGCTGGGAAGAGGGAGCAGGCGTTTGCTAATGGCAGTTGTTCCAGGCTCTTCCGTGTTTTTGCTGGCCAAGAAGTAAAGTGCTTGGAGCACAACGATGGAGGCAGCCCGGTCAGCCAACAACAGAGCTCCTGCTTCACGAAGGGGCTTTTTTTTTCTCCAGAGGATGGACTTCCACATGGAGAAATCTTGGCTGTCCTACCATCAGCTCTGCCTTGCACTGTGAATATCAACTTTCCTCAGATCAAGAGGTAGCAGGTACAAGTCACTTGACTGTTTTTTCTAACTTATTTTGCAATTTTTTCAGCAGTGTAACCAAATTAGGTCTTTATATCACAATAAGAATTTGCAGAATAGATGTAAAATCATGGTTCAGAGGCAAGACCCTCAGGAAAAGCCTGTCTTGCCTGCAGTCAGAGCCTAATGATGATCTCGACTTACTCCACTTGGCTTCGCCTTGGGCGCCCTGTGGCCCTCCCGCCATACGAAGGGGGAAGTCCTGCGTGGCGTGCCAAGACTTCTACCAGCAATCCTCCTACAGCCACAACCAGCCCTACCCTCATACCCTCCTTACCAGAGAGTCAGAAGGGATCGGCTCCCCTCCCCGTACATGCCAGCGTATTCAATTGAGTCCACGTGGTCCTCTGCCTCAGGCAGGGCAATATCCCTTAAGACAAGTTCCTGCCGATCTAGATGACCAAGGTCAACCCAGGGGGTTGGTATCTGTGCACTCCCCCCTTTTCTACCTCTGATCTATGTAACCGGAAAAAAACCATATTTAAAGCCCAGCTTTCTGTACATGCCTGATGCCCCCATTCCCTTGTTGGGGCAAGATCTACTAACAAAATTAAATGATTTTCTCACCAGACATTAAAGTACTCCCAGATCAAACCTGCGCCCTCTGAGCTGCACTATTACAACTGGGAGACCCGTCCTTGAGGAAATTCCACAAAAGGTAAGAGCGGATGTTTGGGCTGCAGGAAGGCCAGGGAGAGTCAAGATGCCTGACTCAATAGTAGTAAAACTCCATCCAGGCACCAAGGCTCCCAATTTAAAGCAATACACTTTAAACAGGTATTCAAAGAAAGGTGTAAACCCTCTGATAACCACCTTTCTTAAATGCCAATTAATCGGACCTCGTCAATCCCCATATAACTCTCCAATCCTGCTGGTACAAAAACCCAGGGCCAGAGATTATTGTTTTGTACAGAATTTGAAAGCCATTAACCAAACTGTAGGGGATATACATCCCGTGATGCCAAATCCTTATATTTGCTTCTAGTAAAACTAAGGAAACTTCAGACCAAAATGCAACCCTCACTTTAAACTTTCTGGCAGACTGGGGACAAAGTCTCCAGGGGAAAAGCGCAAATTTCTCAACCGACTGTAAAATACCTAGGATTTGAGTTATCAAAAGGAAAAGATCCCTTATTGCTGGATCGAAGGGAAGCGTTAGCTAGGGTAGCTGTACCCACGACCAGAAGGCGATTGCTAGGATTCTTAGGAACGGCTGGGTTTTGTAATATTTGGATTCCTAACTTTGGACTCATGGCCAAACCCCTGTACGAGGCTCTTGAAGGAAATGACAATGAGCCATTAAGTGCACTGTGGAATGCCGTAAGGCATCTCATACCATACAAATGACTGAAGAAGTCTGTTCTAGCTGTCCTAACCTAACTCATCAGCCTTTAGAAAATGCAGATATGAATATGTTTATGATCGGGAGCAGCTTCGTGGACTGGGGACTCCAGAAGGCGGGGTACACAGTAGTAACTCCTCAGGAACCTTAGAAGCAGAAGCCCTCCCTCCAGGTACGTCTGCCCAGAAGGCAGAGCTCACAGCCCTCGTAAGAGCCCTGTGCCTCAGAGCTAAGAAAAAGGTAACCATTTATACTGAGTATGCCTTCTCTGTCATGCATGCCCATGGGGCCATGTGGAAAGAGAGACATCTACTAACATCAGGAAGGGAAGAAATTAAGAGGAGATACTGGCCTTATTAGACTCTATTATAATGCTGGAAGAAGTAGCCATAGTACATTGCCCGGGCCACCTAAAGACTGATATTAATAGAGCTAAAGGAAATATTCTGGCTGATCAGGCTACAAAATGGGCAGCCAGAACCCCAAACCCAGATCCTAAGGCCCTAGCACTCATTCCACTTACTCCTGTTCAAGCTCAGTATTTAGAAATGGATTCAGAGAGAACAGAGTAAGGGGGATTTCATGCTGATTCTCAAGACTTAAAGGGTGATCAGTACCAAACAACCAAACAAGGCTGGATTTATACTGAATAGGGACTAGTGCTCATTTAATGGAAAGAATTACTACTCATCTACATCAAGGAATGCATCATGGGAGGGAGGCAACCTATCATTGTCTACGACAGTTTATTGTTGGTCCACAGATGCAAAGGACCATTTAAAAGGTAATACAGAATTGCAGGATCTGCGCCAGAAAAATACTAAAACCGGGCCACCCACAGTAATAAAAGGGGTGCAAACCCGACAGACAGAACCAGGAAATGACTGGCAAATAGACTTTAATATATGCTGGTATTTGTGGACACCTTCACAGGATGGGTCGAAGCTTTTCCACGTTGGACAGACAAAGCTTCCAAGGTAACAGAGGCCTTACTGAAAGAAATTATCCCTCGTTTGGGGTTGCTTCATTCAATTAAATGACAACAGAGGTAACTCAAGGGGTGTCTGCAACCCTCACAATACCATGGAAGTTACATGCTTCATGGAGACCTCAGTCTACGGGAAAGACTGAAAAGATGAATCGTACCTTTAAAGACAATTGCATTAATATGTAAGGAAATCCACTTAACTTGGGCTAAGGTCTTATACCAGTTTCCCTGCTTAGGGTAAGGGTAGCCCCTAGAAGTAAGTTCCAGTTGAGCCCTTATGAAATGTTATATGGGAGACACTTCCTGAAGACTAAGTATTATTGTAGTCTTGAAAATGATCATACTATAAAAGAATTAGATACTATAGAATGTGTACAGTCTCTAGGTGTTACTTTATCTGCTATATCTAAATATGTTTCTAGTCCATAAATGTTTCCCACAGACATTCCCCTGCACTGCATAATCTCAGGGGATTGGGTCCTCCTTAAAACTTGGAAAAATCAACACCCTGAGAATCAGCTGCAACCTGAGTGGAATGGACAATTCCCAAACAGGGCACACTCTCCATGGACTGGAGGAAACAGGAGGACCCAACTGTCCTAACACGGGAGGGAAACCCACTACTGATTTCCCCACGCTCATTACACTTGTGAACCCTTAACTGACCTTAAATTACTTCTCCAAAAGAAACAGGAGAGCTAAGGCTCCACCTGGCCAGGAAGAGAAATGCAGACAGCTTCAACCTGAGTCCAGATCAGGCCTATATAAATCCAAATTCAATCACTCAAAATAACATATTTTCTTGCATTCCCAAAGAAATAAGGTCCATTTTTGAAGGACTGTTAAAATTAGGAGTTATAGTTCTGTGTATCTTAGAGTTAATCCTTTTACTCATCAAATTTTGTACTTATTGTCTGCATTTTATTTTAAAAAGGCCTCCCCAGCTCGCATGATGATTGCCAAGACGTAGGAGTTCAAGGTGGGACTCATAAGTAGTTACATTTAAGTGCAAAACAATTTCATTCCTCTTATAAAAATCTAAGCCCTTTAATCAGCAGGGAGCAGGTAGGGCGGTCTTGCCCTCTTTCCCTCAAGACTGAGGAGGTGTACAAAGACAAAGGAAACTGAAACAGCATGTAAAACATTGACCAGGGGCTTCCCTGGTGACGCAGTGGTTAAGAACCCGCCTGCCAATGCAGGGGACATGGGTTCGAGCCCTGATCCGGGAAGATCCCACATGCCGTGGAGCAACTAAGCCCGTGCACCACAACTACTGAGCCTGCGCTCTAGAGCCCGTGAGCCACAACTACTGAGCCCGCGTGCCACAACTGCTGAAGCCCACCCACCTAGAGCCCATGCTCCGCCACAAGAGAAGCCACCGCAATGAGAAGCCTGCGCACCACAACGAAGAGTAGCCCCCGCTCAACCCAACTAGAGAAAGCCACGCGCACAGCAGCAAAGACCCAACGCAGCCAAAAATAAATAAATAAATATTAAAAACAACAACAACAACAACATTGACCAGCTTAAACTGGTTTGCCTCAAATAGGTTGTTGATTCATCAAACTTTGAGTTATTTTAAAGACGGCACCATGCATGTGCTAGACAGGAACCCATGTCTCCAGGATGACCCCAGAACAAAGAATCTTCAGTCTACGAACTTAAAGAATAGAAATGTTGCCACCAGAGCCCTTTACAAAGAGAAGAGTCCTTAAATGAGGAAAATCTGGCTTCTAGCAGCTCGAGTAGCTTATGTGGACTGACTTAAGACTAGCCAATCAGCTTATTCCCCCAACCCCTCACATTTCGCCCCAAACCCTGGATCAGGGAGACAGATTTTAGCCCTGCCTCCTGCCTCCTTGTCAGTCAACCTCGCAGTAAAGCTCTTTCATTTCTCAAAAGCCCGTGCCATAGTATTGGGTGCTATGTGCATCAGGCAGTGAGCCCTTGCTTGGTAACAATAGATTTACTCTCCTTATTTCTGAGGGAAATATTGTGTTAAATTTCAGATATAGGGAGAAATTAGAAGACAGCAAAAGATGGCACTTATGTAAGAAGAAGAAGGGAAACTAACACTCAGCGAGCATCTATGGACCGGGTAATATGCAGGGCACATTGCATGTATGATTTCATCCTCAGTACAGGATAATACTGATGATAATAATAATAATACATATTGTTATTCCTATCTTTTGGAAAAAGAAATAAATGACTTGCGAAGTCATCTGTGTGGTAAATGAGCAAAGTCAGCACACAAACCTGGGTCTGTCTGACTCAGATGCTCACACTCTCAACAATACCCGGTGACTTGGACAGAAAGCCTTCCCCCAGCCTCGCATTGCTTTCCCATAAAACCATGTTACAAAATGGACCCAGAAGGAATGTTGAAAATAACAATGAAGGTCCTTGTGAAAGGGAGCTCCACTCTTATCCTTCAGAGCCTGCCTTATCCATACCCTTGTCAATACCCTTATCAATATTACTCCTCTATCTTCAGCCTCAGTACTTCTTTTGCTCAGAACCTCCCTTAAGTCCTGCTGGGAGTGATATTCAAGAGTCAATAAATGGCGGGCTCATGTATCAGCCGTCAAAAGATGTTGGGAACCCCTCATTCTACCACCACAGTATTTTTAGACTGAAAGCCTCTCTGATGTTCTACAAAGAACAGGATTAAAATGGCTACAACTGCACAGCTTCCAAGCAAAAGCTTCAGAATAAGCTCCCTTTCTCTGTGTAAACAGATGTCCAGCCCTCCCTTCAGCAGAGGGCCTCTGTGGGTCATCCTGAGCCCAAAAAGAGAAGAGGAAATATATAGCAGATGCTTGCATCTCTCTGCTCTGTTAGCAGCCTGTTTTTCATGACCTTTTGCACCTTCTTAGTGTGACAAGACACATAAACGACAAGCAAGTTCTCTATGGCCAGGCTGTTTGGAAGGTTTAACTGGGTGGCAATTGTGTATAGTTACTGTACTTTATGCAAACATAGAGGCTGGTACTCTAGTTCTATAAAGAGAATCTTCTAATTACATCATGGAGGGAAGGAAGGTAGGACAGGATTCTTCAACTTGGAGCACTTTCAACCTTAGGCTCCTGACGAAAGAGGCTGCTGAAGCCAGAATGCGTTTGAAACACACATTTTGTTAGTAGCAATAGTTTCCAAGAAACTGTCATCCAGTTCATTTGCTGTGTTTCAGACAAGCTATTGTCTTCCTCCCAAAAAAGTCTGGGATGTAAGTCTAGGACTTAGTTTTAGAAAAGAGAGAAACACTGAGTCCTCAAAAAGAAAAAACAAGTTTTAGCATGACTCGATACCAAGACCAAGTGTCTCCTGGATCGTGAAATTTCTGTTTAAGGATGTGACAGAAGGAAGCTTCTTGAGATATTTAAAATTAGATCAAGTTGACATCCACTTGACCATAGAAGAAAATATCCAAGGTTTAAAAAGAGTAGCTGGTATTAGAATAATTTTATCCCAACTCCTGCTCCTGTAATTTTTGTCATTATAAATCCTAGTTTTTTACTCTTTTTTGAAAAATTTTATTTTATTGAAGTATAGTTTACAATTTGTTAATTTCTACTGTACAGCAAAGTGATTCGATTACATATATACAGATACATTATTTTTCATATTCTTTTCCATTATGTTTTATCACAGGATATTGAATATAGTTCCCTGTGCTATACAGTAGGACCTTGTTGTTTATCCATTCTATACAGAATAGTTTGCATCTGCTAATCCCAAACTTCCAATCCTTCCCTCCTCCTCCCCCCTCCCCCCACCTTGGTAACCACAAACCTGTTCTCTATGTCTGTTAGTCTGTTTCTGTTTTGTAGATAAGTTCATTCACGTCATATTTTAGATTCCACATATAAGTGACATATGGTATTTGTCTTTCTCTTTCTGACTTACTCCACTTAGTATGATAATCTCTAGGTCCATCCATGCTGCTGCAAATGGCATTATTTCATTCCTTTTTATGGCTGAGTGGTATTCCATTGTGTATATGTACCACAGCTTCTTTATCCAGTCATCTGTCAATGGACATTTAGGTTGTTGCCATGTCTTGGCTACTGTCAATAGTGCTGCAATGAACATCGGGTGTGTGTATCTTTTCGAATTATGGTTTTCTCTGGATTTATGCCCAGGAGTAGGATTACTGTATCATATGGTAACTCTATTTTTAGTTTTTTGAGGAACCTCTGTACTGTTTTCCATTGTGGCTACACCAATTTACCTTTCTATCAACTGTGTTGGAGGGTTCCTTTTTCTCCTCATCCTCGTCAGCATTTGTTACTTGTAGGCTTTTTTCTTTTTTTTTTTTTTTTGCAGTACGCGGGCCTCTCACTGTTGTGGCCTCTCCCGTTGCGGAGCACAGGCTCCAGACGCACAGGCTTAGCGGCCATGGCTCACGGGCCCAGCCGCTCCGCGGCATGTGGGATCTTCCCGGACCGGGGCACGAACTCGTGTCCCCTGCATCGGCAGGCAGACTCTCAACCACTGCGCCACCAGGGAAGCCCTACTTGTAGACTTTTTAATGATGGCCATTATGACCATTGTGAGATGGTACCTCACTGTAGTTTTGATTTGCATTTCTCTAAGAATTAGAGATGTTGAGCATCTTTTCATATGCCTGTTGGCCATCTGTGGGTTTTTTTGTTTTGTTTTGTTTTTAGGCTGCACCGGGCAGCATGTGGGATCTTAGCTCCCCAACCAGGGATCGAACCCATGCCCCCTGCATTGGGAACGCAGAGTCTTAACCACTGGACCGCCAGGGAAGTCCCCATCTGTATGTCTTCTTTGGAGAAATGTCTCTTTAGATCTTCTGCCCGTTTTTCGATTGGGTTGTATTTTGGTTATTGTCTTATTTGAGCTGTTTGTATTTTTTTGGAAATTTAGCCCTTGTCCGTTGCATCATTTGCAAATATTTTCTCCCAGTCTGTAGGCTGTCTTTTCATCTTGTCTATTGTTTCCTTTGGCTTTACAAAAGCTTGTAAGTTTGCCTATGTCCAATTTGTTTATTTTTTGCTTTTATTTCTACTGCCTTGGGAGATTGACTTAAGAAAAATTGGTACATAAATCCAGTTTTTAATATCAACCAAGTTAGTTTCAACCAAGTGTAAGTATAAATATAAAAAATACTCCCAATTATAATTGTAAGATGACTGTAAAAATATAAAAGCACCCCAATTTCAGAGATGGTAAAATGGGGGAAGAACAGTGCCTTAGAATGAAGATAAAAGGACACTTAGAAAATAATTTATTGTTTACCCCTAACATTACTTTACTTCTTTTCAACTAATTTCTTGGTTTCTGTAATGACAAGTTAGAGAAATGTTTCAGCCAGAGGTCACTGTGTCCTGGCACCCAGGTAGAGATAATCCTTGATCGACAGATTACTTATTTTTAAAATGTGATAATACTTATGAAATCATCAACTGATAAGGATTAGTCCCACTGAGGTCTTGCCAGGCACAAGTAGGTTTCAGTGGGGCAAGGACACTTGATGAGGAGAAGACGGTGCCCGGCCTCACCTTTTCATCAACTGTACCTCCATACTCGCCTTCTTCAGCTCTGCTGTCATTTGGAGTTTGTTTATAGTTTCTTGTGCTGCCCTGAAAAGAAACAGATTTGTTAGTTTGCTTTGTATTGGGCTGTGTTCTGAGAAACTAAAAAGAAGAAAGAAGGAGGGAAAAAGGCGATCTGGCCAGAGTGAAAAAACGAACATTTTAAGAGCATCTACAGATCTCTGGTCGTTTTCTCGAAGGAACTCTTCAAAGGCCATTGCGTCTTCTTCGAGCTTTTTTTCTGCTTTCATGAATTGTCTTTCCTTCATTATTGTGTGTTTTTCAAACTTCTGAATTGTGTTTCTTTTGGTTGACAGAGCATACTAGGAATATTGAAAACAGAAGTGCATCAAGAACATGATTCCACATTTCTAGCACATTTCCATGGTCTCACAACAAAGGGAAAAATAACTGGCCTGGTCTGTGATCACTTGTATTAGAAATAACAGTATGCCCAATCTTGGGGCTACAGCCTTCATTGCATGTAGGGATTTTATTTTCAGGATAGTTAGAACGGGGACTCATGCCTTTCTTTCACTTTTATAAAGAGGTTCAATGTTGTTCCAAAATGGTTCTGCAGATCAAAATAGCTACGTATCCCCTCAGGCTCTATCCTAAAAAAAGGGGGTGGTGGTCCATATCGCTCCAAAGAGCAAGTCTACTTAGTATTATTCAGTGTCCCTCCAATACTTTCTGGGCCTTGGGAAATTGGGCTGTCTGTAGCCACAAAAGCTTTCCTGTAGGAAGTACCATGGGAGAGTCAGGTTCCAGTGATTCCTCCAAGGGGGTAGGAGGGTGGGGGGGTGCTTAACCAGCCTCAGAGCATCCTGTTTAGATCCCCAAATACAACCTTGATAGCTAGCTGCTTTTTTTTTTTTTTAGTACATAATATAAGAATCCACTTGGGTTTTTAATGCCATGCATGAAAAATAAAGTATAAACAAAGCCACATATATTATAATATAAATGGATTAGAATATGGAAATGAGATAACTTTAAAGAAACAACAACCAAAAGTTAGATACTCCAAGTTTAAAACCCCAAGATATTTCATTTATTACTTTGTTTGCCAAGTAGTTACTGAGTGCCTGGTGTGTGCCAGGTCTGTTTTTTTTTTTTTTTTTTTTTTTGGAGTACGCGGGCCTCTCACTGTTGTGGCCTCTCCCGTTCTGGAGCACAGGCTCAGCAGCCATGGCTCATGGGCGCAGCCGCTCCGCGGCATGTGGGATCTTCCCGGACCAGGGCACGAACCCGTGTGCCCTGCATTGGCAGGTGGACTCTCAACCACTGTGCCACCAGGGAAGCCCCCTAGGTCTGTTTTAAGTGGTACTGATAGAGCAGTGACCAAAATAAACAGCATTGCTTTTACGAAGTATTCATTCTAGTAGAGCAAGGGTGTCGATTAAAGGAGAACAAGTGGTCCAGTGGGCAAGGGCAGGGGTTTAGCCCAGGAAAGCCTCACTGATATGGTGAACGTTAAACAGAGACTGGAAGGAAGTAGGACGCAAAGCATGCAGATATCTGAGGGAGAAGTGTTCCTCCCAGAAGGAAAAGCCTCCTGTGCAAAAGTCCTGAGGCAAGAGCATGATTGGTGTGTCCCAGGAACAGCAAGGAGGCCAGTGTGGCTGGAGCAGAGTGACAGAGTAGAGAGTGGTAGGAATGAGGTCAGAGAGCGAGTGAGCTGGGGACCAGAAAAGTCACCAGAGGTTTTCAGCAAAGGAGGGGCAGGTGTGGAGGACAGGCTGAGTTCAGAGAGCAAACGTGCGAGACCTGTGTTCAGAAGGTCTAACGTAATTCATGCGAGAGCTACTGGCAACACGGACCACAGTGGCAGCAGAGGAGGTCATGAAAAATAGTGTGATTACAGATATAGTTGGAAAAAAATATATTCCAAAGGATATTTGGGTGTGGGCTGTAAGAAGGAGGAGTTGAGGATAACTCCAATATTTTGGGCATAAACAACTGGAAAAATGGAATTGCTGTTTACAGAGATAGGGAGCACTGCCTGAGATTCCAATCTGCAGGGGCAGGAAGGGTATAGCAGGGGCAGCTCTGGCAATGCAAAGTTTGAGATGCCTATGGAGCATCTAAGTAGAGATGTTAAGAACTACGATTACAGTTGTTGAGTCTGGAGTTGCGTTTGTGAGTCTGGAGTTCAGGAAAGAAGATCAGGCTAGAGAAGTAAACTTGGAAGCTGTTAACAGGGCAGTAGAATTTAAAGCCTCCAGCCTGGAGAAGGGTAGATAGAGCGTGGGGTGAGGTGTGAGCCCTGGTCATTCCAGCATTTGGAGATCAGGGTGAAGAGGAACAAGAAAATTATGAAGGAGTGAGCTGCCAGTGCCATGGAAGAACCAAGACATAGAGAGGCCCAGAAACCAGCTGAAGAAAGTGTTTCAAGGGAGGGTGATCACCTGGGCCAATACCTGCTGGAAGTGAGTAGAGGGAAGACTGTGAAATGACCATTTGAATTTGGCAATGGAAGTGGTGTTGGTGGAATGATGAGAACAAAAGCCCCGAATGAAGTGGGTTTAGAAGAGGCTAGATCTTCAAGGTAGGAAAGGCAATGTATCTGGGGCATGAAATGGAAAAATAAAATGTCCAGGTGAAAATTTGGCAGGTATATGCAGGAAGTCTTCTATTTGGCTAATGGGAGAAAGAAATTATTTTAACTACCTCGAGCATAAATCTGTCTCTGTGGTCTTTAATAAATTCATGGACAGTCCTTTTTGTGTCTGCACCTTTAAAGAAAATTGAAATAGACTTAGGTTTGATTCATTATCCCTCAAAGATGTTGTATAAAATAAAAGGTATGTAATTAAATTATTGCATACAGTATGTATCTGACTTAAAAAAAATACCTTCAGATAAACCTTTTCGTAACCACTGAAAAATTACTTTAATAATATTAGCTACCATTTATTTTATGCCTATATTCCAGGAACTTCACTAGACTTTTAAAATATATAATTTAATTCTATTAATAACCCCAGTAAGGTTCTTATTACTATCCCCATTCTGTATGTGAGGTCCTGAAGCTCAGAGATGTCAAGATGCTCGCCCAAGACTGCACAGCTAACAAGTGGCAGAAAGGTATAGTCCCTGGTATCACCGTGTTGCCCAGCATTTGCCTATTTTTCATACAATTACAGTGCAGAATATGCACCTCCAAGAGCTTCTAAATAAGTTAACATGGCTTCCTTCTTCTACATTAATTATTGAATTCAAAGTCCTTTCCTAAGTGATTTTCTTGTTCTCTGAAGATTTTTTTGTTTTCCACAATTTGGGAAAGTACATGGATTTTGGGAGCCAAAGAAATTTTTTTTTTTAGTTACCACAGCAAATGCTGGGCACTCCATGTGTGTTCATCCTTCCTTCCTTTTAATTTTCAATTTAAAAATTTGGACAAGACACATTTGGGGGAAGATTTTATGACTCCATCATCGTACCATTAACCACTTTAACCTCACTAGCTTCAAACTGCTATCAATCTCATTTATAGACACTTCTTGATCTGATGAGTAAGAAACGCCCATGACATTTTGATGACCAGATTGCCCTCATTCATAGAGCAATAATGAATAGCTTGTACTATTTTAACAGGTTGACTTCAAAGAACATTAAAACAGGTTATGATTTTTTCAACAACAGGCAAACTTGCTTAATTCTATGAGCTTCTCAATTCTGGACGTAAGAGTTTCACGGCCTGAACAGTCAAGGCTCCACTTTAGAAAGTTTCTGTATTTCTACATCTGAAATGAGATGAGTGTAAAAGGTAGAACTGAGTGTAAAAGGCAGAGCTAATAGCTCTAATACTGTATCATTTTGGCTGTGACCTTCTTCCTTAGAGCCACGAAAATGAGTCATAGTCTATTTCTTTTCGCAGCTGCTGAACTTCCCTGACCAGGGATGGAACCCGCGCCCCCTGCAGTGGAAGCATGGAGTCTTAACCACTGGACCACCAGGGAAGCCCAAGTCTATTTCTTGGAAAAGGTATGTTTTCTTATTTAAAATAGATTTTCTCCCAACTCTCAACCCCCATTTACAAAGACCTGCTACCATATTATGAGACTGCATACTTCGTTTTTCTCACCTCCAGAAAAGCCCCCAAACCTAACATTAACAGTAAATATTCAAAACAATATTCTTAATCAAACAGTAATTTAGCCTTACCTTCTGTAAATCTGAGACTAAGAGTGGGATCTAGCCCCGGTTTTTCAGTTGAGGTACCACCTGTGTCAGCGAAGATTCCCATTTGGCCCAGGTATGAACGATTCTTCATTCGGGATGAAAAAGTAGACTTTTGGTAGATTTTCATGCTGTGTTCATAAATTTTTCCTGCCCAAGCGAAAAAGTTTAACAGAATTTCTAATATACGAAAATAATGTGTTAAAATAGTGATTGTATATAAAATTATCATGTGCAACAAGCCCTTTTCTCATTACTAATTCGTTAAACAAGCAACTTCAAGTTCTTTTGTCTGAAGGATTGTGCCAGTTTTCAATTCCTTCTCATATGAAGCTGAGCACAAAGATCGGAACGTTCAACCTTGATTAAACATAAACTTCACAAACAGGAGACTGGAAAGTGTTCTGGTTTTATTTTCACGATCTCGTCTTGCTCAAAATGCAGGTCTCTTGGAGATTCCACCGATTTGAAAGGATTGGTTCTGTGGAACTGAAAACTTGAGAGCAAATGGACCTCCCCAGTAGACATTAAAAAAAATCAGGCTTCCCATTTCTTGAATCTTTTCTCAATATCGGATACTTTCAAACTATAGAACACATGCAGAAAACCATGACCTCACAGCTGAATTGGTTAGTAAGCATTTCTAGATTTTTTTCCCCTCATTCTAATTAGGATTTAAAAAATTTTTTGTAATCAACCTTTACTTCTAGTGATAAGCAAAGCAAACCTCATGAAATCGGAACCATGGATCTGCTTCTGTACTTGTATGACCCTGAGAGTGAGCGCCTTACTTGCCACACCTTCGTCCCAGCCCACTGATCTTGTCTTTATTTAAAATTTTGATATTTTATTCATCATGGATTTTTTTGCATTAATTTTAATTTCTTACAATAGTGAATTAAAATGTTGCTTATTCTGATTGCTGAGTTTTTGCCTCCCCCTTAAATTTTGCACCCAAGGCAAGTACCTCACTTGCCTCACGCTAATCCTTGTCCAGATTTTTATATATATTTTTTGTATCATTCAAATTTCTCAATGAGCTTATGTAATTTTTACAATGAAAAAAATAGCAATGATGTTTTCATTTGAGGGAAAAAGGTATTCAGGAGTTTATATAAAAGGGTGTGCTCACAACAAGAACAATGGGACAAAACATCCTATCTCAGGTTGCCCGTTTAAATACTTTTGTTTTAATTAATTTATTTTTGGCTGTGTTGGGTCTTCGTTGCTGCACGCGGGCTTTCTCTAATTGCAGTGAGTGGGGGCTACTCTTCGTTTCGGTGCACGGGCTTCTTGTTGCGGTGGCTTCTCTTGTTGTGGGGCATGGGCTCTAGGTGAGCGGGCTTCAGTAGTTGTGGCACATGGGCTCAGTAGTTGTGGCTCCGGGGCTCCAGAGCACAGGCTCAGTAGTTGTGGCACACGGGCTTAATTGCTCCGCGGCATGTGGGATCTTCCTGGACCAGGGCTTGAACCCGTGTCCCCTGCATTGGCAGGCGGATTCTCAACCACTGTGCACCAGGGAAGTCCTGCCCATTTAAATATTGACATAAGCCTCCGTAATCTCAACGAGTCACATTTAAGACCCAAATGTCCCAGCAGCACTGTAGCAGATGATCAGGAATGCAGACTTTGGAGTGGACAAATCTGATTTTGAATCTTGATTTGGTACTTACAGATATGTAAGCAAGTTCATTTAACATTCAAAATATATTTCTGCCTACTGTGTGTCAGGCACGGTTCTGGGTGCTGGAGAGAGGGCAATTTTTTTTTAAAAGAACAACAAAAAAAGATAAAAACCATTGTTTTCATGGAGCCTACATTTTAATCCCTTAGCATCTCTGAGCCTCAGTTTCCTTCCATAAAATGGGAATAACAGTTCCACCTCTTAAGGCTTTCATGAGGATTCAATGAGGTTGTACATAAACAACCAAGCAGGATGCCTAGAATACGGGATGAATTCAGTAAATGGGAGCTACCAGGTGCTAATCATTACTCATTAGCCTGTGTTTTCACTTCTAGTGACCATAAACACAAAGATGAACAGGAGAAAAAAAATATATTAAAGCGTATAAAAGAGAAAATATTAATAAAAACCTACAACATTGATACTATACTTTTCCAGATTACTGAAGTTTTTTCACAGGCATTAGGTTCATTCTGACAGGTAGAAAAGCAAGGTTGGTGAAAAATTGATAACAATCTGTTGGGTTGATGTATTTGCAATTTGGATGGCTAATACTAAAGATTTGCAGGAGATTTTCTTAAATTTATGCTCAGCACTCATCCCCACCCTTAAGATTCTGCTCACCTCTTTCTTGTCACATTTCCCCCTCTTCAATTCTTCTATTTAAATTCACTCCCTTCCTCATCCCTACTCTCATTCCCTTTATCCTCAAAGTCTATCTGCAATAAACACCTTTATCCATAGGTTCTGGCACTTTTTCACTCATAGAAAAACTGGAAGTTCTCTTTCCTCTAAGCCAACTGCTAATAGCAGACATCTGCTCTTACTTCATCTCTTGGGTAATTCATAGCACACGTAAAGAGAATCAGTGGTCTCTAGAAGTTGTTATACTTCTATATTTCCATATGTATTAATCCCCCTATTGATTAATGAAGGGCTGGTGATGACCATAAAGGAGAAGAAGAGAACCAGCTATGCTTAGGAAGGTATTATAAAGTTCCCGAACTAAACCAATATGGTGTACCAACCAGGAAAAATAAGTAGAAGCTGGTGAATGTCTTCGTTGTGCAAAATAAAAATAGCAGAATGACTAAACAAAGGCTCTGTACCCAAATGAGAGGGAAAATGTTGCTGGATTGCACAGCAAATGCGTGCAAATTCACATCTAAAAGACATGTACAAATCCAACTTCTGATGGATGAAAAAGATAAAGAGCTCAGAAAACCAGGGATTGAAAATGGTGGTGTGTGATTGCAAGCCATCAGTTTTACAGGCTTGTGATTAAGAGCATGGACTCTCATTATGCTCCTTCATCCTCACCCCTCAATTTCCCCCTCTTTCAAAAGAGATGGTAAGAATAGCACCTACCTTGTGGAATTGTTAGGGGAGTTAGTTAGCATATGTCCCGCCCTTTGGACAGCATCAGGAGCACAGTAAGTGTTATGTAAGTGTAAGCTCATGGAGAAAGCGCTCTAAGGAGGGAAGATACTTGGTGTGTTTGAGAAACAGCAAGGAAACCAGTGGAGCTTAAGCACAGTGAACGGAGGGGAGTGACAGCCAAGGTCAAAGAGACAACAAGGGCCCTGTAGGTCATTTACTCAGTGGAATAAAGATCATTAAATGAATCACTCTGACTGCTGAGCTGAGAAGAGACTATAGAAGAGGTTGAGGGTCAAGTCGGGAGGCCTGTTGGGAGGTTACAGCCATCGAGAGGCAAGAGCTTATGGGGTCTCGGGATAGTAGTGGAAGTGGTGAGAGGCGCTCAAATTCTAGATATATCTGGAAAGTAGAGACTACATGACTGGCTGGTGGTTTGGATGTGGGGTATGAGATAAAGAGCCCAGGAAATAAAGAATGGAGTTGCCATCAACAGAGACAGAATCAATATTAGACATCTAAGGGGATGTGGGTATAAAATATACTGTTCTTCCAAGTGAACACCATGCAGGTTGGTTTAATTCTTGCATTATTCTAACATTATGCAATCACACGTGGTTACCACATTATATAAAAGACTGAGTCAGGTCCTTTGATGCGTGTCATCGTAGGGGCAGCACGAATGGCACTGTGGAAAGACCCTGGCCTTTGGGAACAGGCAGGTTTGAATCCTGCCTCTGACTCCACCCAGCTCTTTCTCTTAGGCCTACCCGAGTAAACTCAGTGCACCTTAGCTGCTGCTTCTATCAAGTGTGGATACTCATACCTTTCTTACAGCCTTGTTGCAATTTCCAAGCACAGATAATGTATGGGAAGTGCCTACTGATGATAGACTGATAGGGAGATAATTGCTTATACTTTCTTCAGAGTAGATATCCAGATCTGTCCTCTTTCTGGTCCACTTTGTCTTGTGAATAACCACAGCACTTGAAAAGAATAGGAGAGGTAAGTGACAACTAGCTTTCCTAAGGAACCCTGAATTAAAGTTATTGAAACCCGGTCGTTTGAGAGGAATTGACCACCAATATCCATACAAATTTGGGAATCTGACTCACCTTAGGGCTGATTCTTATTATTCCAATCTTTGTGGAAGTGGAGAAAGAGGAATTTTTTTTTTTTTTTTTTTTTTGCGGTACACGGGCCTCTCACTGCTGTGGCCTCTCCCGTTGCGGAGCACAGGCTCCGGACGCTCAGGCTCAGTGGCCATGGCTCACAGGCCCAGCCGCTTTGCGGCATGCGGGATCTTCCTGGACCGGGGCACGAACCCGTGTCCCCTGCATCGGCAGGCGGACTCTCAACCACTGCGCCACCAGGGAAGCCCTAGGAATGGGGTTTTATAATGTCCAAACCTAAAGTCCTAGACCAATTCTAAATGAATTCACAGTAGCAATATCTAGCACATGTTATCTGAAGCAGTTTGTGTTTGATTTTCTCGACAACTCTCTCTACAATTCAATGAAAATGGATTTGCAGATTCTCCTATTAGGAGATAGAAAGCTCTGTTTGTCCCCCACGTGCAAATGAAGATTTAGACAGATTCTCTCAGACTCAATGCCTTTCAAGTTTTTCCCACCTCATTCCGGCCCAGTTGGACAAATACTAGGAGAAAGGGCTGTGAACTGTGTCCTGGGATAGTGTGTGGAGACCAGCACTAGCAATTTTTTATTTACAGGAAAGCCGGGAGCCACTAGGTCCTTGGCCTACTCTGGGACCCGCCTCTTTTCATTAGGTCAGAAGCAGAGCGTGACGGTGAGGAAATTACCTTCAGCTTGACCTTTAAGGACCTGCTGGCGTCAAGCTAGCTATTTGGTATGGGCTTTTCTGTTGACATTTCTGACTGCACCTTTTGCAAACTGAAAATATTACTGGAGTTCAAGAGGAAGGAAGAGTAGGGGAAAGAAATAGCCAATTTGAGTCCCATGATGTGAAAAGTACTTTGTGAACCAAAAAGTGCTACAGGGATGCTGGTTATTTCTGAGGAAAAATGTGTTATCCTCACCCCTCTATAATTATTTAACAATGACCGGAGGAGAGAAGTCCACTCTTAACCTTCTTGCTTCTGCAAACTTCTTGTTTGCAGGAGCTTTTTGGGGAATGTTGTCTATCTGGACTGTAATTGGATACACTCAGTTCACCCACAGATATAAATTCCCATGAAGAAAAAGTATGATTTCTTTTAGACTTACCAAGAGCTTGTACGCTTTAAGAACATGGTATATTCTTTGAAGGACTGTTGGTTGAAATCAAATCTTTAACTTAATTGACCAGCAAGGCAAATAGCAGGATTAAAATAAACTAACAGTAATAATAATAATACTTCTTTAGAGCTAGGCACTGGGCCGAGTGATTTACATTTCATCTTATTTAAAGCTCAAACAAGTCCATAAAGTAGAATCAATTACTCCCATGATATGGATGAGGAAAATGAGGCTTAGAGAAATTAAGTAAATTGCCCAAGGTCAAATAGCTCATAAGTTACAGAAGTGGGATTACGACAAGTTTACTGAACCCCACAGCCTTCTATGTGCCTATAATTTCACCCCGTGCTTAGTTTATACCTCTAATTGCAACATCTGCAAATATGCCTATAATTGCAAAATGTAGCAGATTCAAGTCTTTAGCAGAAATTTTATAAACAAAATGTTAATATTTCTCTATGAATTAGTGACTTTATGTGTTTCTATTTTCCACTGTTTCTATGGTTGTTCAAGAAGTTCCGTTTGGATTTTATACTTCTCTTATAGTATTATTTCTCTGTATATATTATACCTTTCTTTTTAAAACTGTGAAAGACACACATCTGTTTCTGATTGTGTGTCTGAGCTGTGAGTAATCTATGAATTTTTTTCCCCTTTAGGGTCTCTTTTATTCACATTATCTATTTAATTCTCCCCCCCTCTTCTTTTTCTCTCTTTCCTACCTGTCTGATCTGTCTCTTTCATGGCCGTAATATGAAGCTTAAGTATATTCGTATTTATTGTGTTCATTTAAAGGCGTTTTTGCTTTCTGTTCTTCGTTTTTAAATGGCTTTATAGTGACAAAAAATGGACTTTTAGGTTTTGTGGTTTTGCTGGCCGCAGCTTTCTTTTGTCGTATGCTATTTGCGTCCATAAAGTGTCTTCCTTTTGATTGTAAAGTTTTTGCTGGGCAGGGAAAGGGCCTTCCTATCTTTGAATGTCCTGAAAGGCCTAACACAGAGCTTCTAATAAAAGTGTATAAACAAAATAAAATATTTGAGAAACTCAAAACCCAGTGCCTGCCAGTGTATTCACAGCAACTGACAGGCAGGAAGAGATGTGGCTAAGAATTACAGACCATCTTCTTTAAACAAACTTAATTCGGTCTCCAATCTCGGTGAGGGCAGGCCCCACCGGATACAGTTGCGGTGGGCGACACTGAGCTGAAACCAATCTTACCTCGACGAGTTTGCATTCAGGAGCCGTTCCAACCTATCCTTCAGGAAGGCGGAAGGATAGGGGAAGATGAGCGAAGGCGCCAATCGATTTTTTAGTCTCGGCTCTATCCTCCCCTGCCCTGCTCCTCCTTCATCTCGGGGACCGTGTGGTAGTGGATCCGGGAGCGGAGCGGGCCAACCGCAAAGTGCGCGGTACTCGCGGTCGCGCGGACCCTGGAGCGACCCACCCCCCCGCCTCCCTCTCCTCCCCATCCCCGGGTTCCCTCTGCGGGCGGCCCCCCGAGTCCCAGGCTGCCGCGAGTTTCTGGTCAGAGGTTTCTCCCCACTCTGTCCCCTCCCGGGACTCTGTCTCAGGTTCCGGCCCCTGCCCCTACCCAGGTCCCCCTCCTCCCCCATTCTGCCCACTCCGGGCCCCCTCGCCCTCGGTGACTCCTTTCCGCCAGGTCACGTGATCGTCGCAGCCCGCCTTTCTCTCTCCCCTCCGCAGAGCCGCAGTTTCTTTACCTG
Organism: Stenella coeruleoalba; assembly: GCF_951394435.1. Classification (NCBI taxonomy): domain Eukaryota; kingdom Metazoa; phylum Chordata; class Mammalia; order Artiodactyla; family Delphinidae; genus Stenella; species Stenella coeruleoalba. The sequence goes on along the minus strand of NC_137157.1, from coordinate 25,111,585 downwards.
TAAAGTAGGGACAGGACTCTCTACCACATTTACCCAGAGCATGAACAAAGCGAACAGGAAAGAGAAGATTCCATTATAACGTTTATTACTAATCATCATTCTCGTTGCTGGTACTCTTCTTGCCGGTTCGTAGTGGGGGGAGGCGCGCATCCCCGGCGGTCTGGACTGGCAGCTGCTACGAGCGCCCGCCCCCGCCCCGCCCCTCCTTGCTGGCCCCGGGGCGGCGCCGCCTGCGGACTTGTCCCCTCTACCGCCGGCCGCCAGCGGCAGGAGCCGCACAGCCTCAGCTAGACCTGCGGTGCGCAGCGACATGGCGGACGGCCACCGCCTCCTGCTGGAGAACGCGCGGCAAGTGGTGCTGGTGTGCGCCCGCGGCGAGCGCTTCCTGGCGCGGGACGCGCTGCGCAGCCTGGCGGTGCTGGAGGGCGCCAGCCTGGTGGTGGGCACGTAAGTGGCCGCGCGCTCTGGAGCTGCGGGCGACCCGGGTCGTGTGCTGTGGGGCACTGGTCAGCCAAGCCCCAGCTTGGTGCTCTTTCTGTAACTTGTGCGCTGTGGAGGGGAACGCGGTAACAGCCTTTTCGCACCCAGGGAGTCATTGGCACGCCTGCCTTTTAGGCGCCTGTTGCTAATGTATTTGGCCGCCTCCGGTTGTCATTCAGTTGAAGAAACCTCTCTCAAGCTGCACATCCCACTGGGGAGCGTCAAGATCCCGCTTCTGCTGATAAAATATAATTGCAGCAATCTGAAGGCGTAGGGGTTCTCTCCAATGCTTCTTGAAGTGCGGACGGGGGACCACCTGACTCAGACGGCCTGAGATTTTTTTTTTTTAAAGACAGACTTCTGATGCCGCCCCCCCATCCCCAGATCTTTTTTCTTTTTTCTAGTTTTCTTGAGATATAATTGGCATACAGCACTGTATAAATTTAAGGTGAACAGCACGATTTGACTTACATACATCTTGAAATGATTACCAGTAAGTATAGTGAACATCCATCCTCTCATATAGATACAAATTCAAAGAAGTAGAAAAAAATTTTTTCCTTGTGACCAGAACTCCTAGGACTTATTCTTTGAACAACTTTCATAAGTAACATACAGCAGTGTTCATTATATTTATCATGCTGTACATTACATCCCTAGTACTTATTTATCTTATAATTGGAAGTTTGTACATTTTGACTACCTTCATCCAATCCCCTCCACCCAGTCCCCACCTATCCCCAGGTCTTTTGAATCAGGATCTCTATGGGTGGAGTTCTGAGATCTGAATTTTTACAAAGCACGTCTCCCACCCACTTCGTCTGCACCCCAAAGCTTGAGAACCACAGAAAACGTTCAGATGGCGATGGTTTGGGGTGATAGATAATTAAGATTCAGCCACCAGATAGAGAGGACATTTTCAGTTATTTTCATTTACACTTCTGAGAATAAAAGAACAGCCAAAGTTTGGAAGGGTGGACTTGGAGTGGTAATGGGGGTTGGGTGCCCATCTGGATTGGAGAGCCCATGGCACTGCGATTACACAAGTCTCATCCCTTATCTGAATCTGCTTAGGGTTGTGTAAGAGCCCAGCTTTTAGGGACTCTGTGTGTGTTTGTTTTTAATTAACAAAGAAATAAAAACATTCCCAGTGTTACTGTCAAAAACTTGTTAAAATGAGTTAACAGAATTGCATGGATGTAGGAACCTAGAGCTAGTTGATGGCCGTACTCCACAGAGGATCCAGACCCGACCCCTACTGTCTTGCTCAGCTGAGCACTGCCCTCTTGCTCACAGGCACTCCAACATCCAGGATTGCTGTGCCATCTCTCATTATGGTGTCTACATTCCAGCCAGTAGGAAGTAGGCAGAGAAAACGATCCTATTGGCTAGAACTTAGTCACGTGCCCACACCTGGCTGATGGGAGACGCGGAAAGGTGGTCTTTATTCTGGGTGGTCATGCCTCCAGCTAAAATTTAGGAATCTAGCACTGTGGGAAAAGGGAACATTGATCTTGGGGAACAATTAGCAATCTCTGCTACACCTGATTTGACTTTTTGCCTTGCATGTGGCTAGAGTCAGTTTCCAAAGACACACACTCAAGAAGGAAATACAATAAATATTGACTGACACCAAAAGGCATCAATAATGTGATCATTGGTCAAAATTTTCACAATATTTTCCCCAAAGTTAGTCATAATTTCTTGATTTTTTTTTCAGAGATGGGTTCATAAAAGCCATCGGTCCTGCTGATGCTATCCAAAAACAGTTTTCAGAAGAAACATTTCAAGAAAGAATTGACTGTTCCGGGAAATGCATCTTGCCAGGTATTAACCTCTTTTTCAGTAAAGCCCTGAAAGCAGTTTTAGTAGTGTAAAGAGGAAGAGTAGTAGCTTGTTTTAAACAAGGTTTCACAATGATATGAAAATATAATAGCTACCATTTATTGAATTTCTACTAGTAAATGTCTAGCTGCTTTACAAACGCACTTTCATGTTGAATGAAACCAAACTGCCCTGGAAGGTAAGTATCATTATCTACACATTGCAGATTAGAACACTGATGTTTAGGGGTAAAATATCTTACCCAAGATGTCTAAACAGGTGAAGGGCAAGCTGGGAGTCACACCCATTCATTCACTCCACTTCTTCCCACTCATATGTTGAAGAGAACCAGCTGTGCTGGGCTTGGGTTCAAAAGCTGTTGGAAGAATTTCATTAATCCATGGCATAGGGGAGGCAAAGACAGCAAATTGCTCTCTGTAATTCCAGAATATACTCTAAATTTGTATAGAGTATGAAACAAAGGACCCATCTCCAGGTGAAAAAACATAAACCAAGAAACCCTAGAGATTTCATTGAAGTTCATTTGTATCTTCAGTGATTGATAACAGAATCAGTTTATTAACCATTATCTCCTACATTTTCTATGTTTTATGGCTTTATGTAATCCTCTGAAACAAATTTCACAAATTTTGAGTTCTGCGCAAACACAGAGGCTAGGATTTATACTTGTGTGCTGTGCGCATCTGACAGAGCTTCTACTATCTGGCCCTTGGGGGTCAGGAGAGAAAGTCAGGGTGAAACCTCAGGAGAAAGAGCAGAATATGGTAGAGAATATATGGTAGGGACTTTTGATTTTACTCCGATCAGAACCACTAATGAGCTATTTAATCTATAAGGCACTTTGAATGTTCTGGAAGGATGGACTTTACCAAATTGTACTGGGATAAACAAAAGTTTCAAGTGACCATTTTATAGTTTCTCTTTAATTAAAATATTTTTCTTTCTTAAAGAAAGATTCATCTTTCTGATTTTATACTTTTCCTGCTCAAAGTTGAGGGTAGGGATAGTATTATTCTTTTTCACACCCAGATTCTTCCTTGGTTTTGCTCAGCTAATAGACTTGACATCCTGTTTTAAAAGGTTGCTTGGTGAGCATGGATTTATTGGGCAAAAGGAGCTGTATTTCTTTAGGGGATATTTTCATCATGTTGAGTCACCCTCCTCCATTAGAGCCTTCTAGACCAACCATGCAGGGAGTCTTCTTGGAACCACTCAGACAAATTCTCCCTTCTCCACCCTCCTCCAAGATGGCTGACCACCATCGTGCTTTCCTAAGAACTGTATAGTAGAGTCTGCCTGCTGTCTAAGTGCTTTCTGTTTCTTAACTTTAAACGTGATTTGATTTATTGATTACAGGTTTAGTGGATGCACACACACATCCAGTATGGGCTGGTGAAAGAGTTCATGAGTTTGCGATGAAGGTAACTGCAATAAACAATAGCAAATCAAAATAAAGCACAAATATAGACGTGGTTTTCTAGAGTTTGTAGGCTGTTAGGCTTTACAACAAATGTTTACATGTCTTTTTAACGGATATTTTTACTGGCTTGGACTATGGAAATCAATGACAACAAAATTAACCAATTTATAACTTGGTACCAAATCTTTATACTGTGCCCAGGGCTGTCAGTCATTTCAAGTATAATAGTTTTCAAGCTGTTTTAGCTGCCGAATCCTCCTTTTAAAATAGAGCTGACCTGCTTTGCTCACTAATTTCTCCTCTCTTTTCTTTTCCTCATTCCATCCCTTGGTAGCCTTTGAAGGGACTCCAGGAAACAGTTTGAAAATCACCATTCATTGGGGTCAAACTTGGAAAAACATATTATTAATCACAAAAATAAAATGTCTTATATTGTTCCCACTTTTTTTCCAGAAAAATGAAACTTATTAAGAAACATAAATTGTAGTCTTTGTCAGTCATTAATTGGCTGCAGTCAACCCTCAAATCCCTGGTTTGAGCCATTTTCACATTGTTTATTTCCTTGTTTTTAGTAGACTTTATTTTTTAGAGTAGTTTTAGGTTCACAGAACAATTGAATGAAAGGTACAGAGATTTCCCATATACCACTGCTCCCTGCCCCCTGCCCAAAGCACAGCCTTTTCCATTTTCAACATCCCTGACCAGAGTGGTACATTTGTTACCGTGGATGAACCTACATTGACACATCATCATCACCCAGAGTTGATAGCTTTCATGACTGTTGACTCTTGGTGTTGTGCATCCTTTAGGTTTGGGCAAATGTGTAATGACATGCCCCCACCATTGTAGTATCATACAGAGTAATTTTACTGCCCAAAAAATCTTCTCTGCTCTGCCTATTCATCCCTGTCTCGCCCCAGTCCCTGGCAACCACTGATCTTTCTACTGTCTCCATAGTTTTGCCTTTTCCAGAATGTCGTAGACTTGGAATCCTACAGTACGTAGCCTTTTCAGGTTGTTCCCACCGTGTCTTTTCTTCACACTGTTTTTTAAAAACCAGGGCAGCCTAACAGCTAAATTGGATTATTTCAGAAAAAGAAAAAATGTCTTCAAAAATTGTCTGCCTTTTTCAACAATCTAGAACTGTTTTTAAGACTTTCTTAAATCACTGAATTTCAGAGCCAAAAATCAACCTTAGAGATTTACGATCCAATTCTCTCATTCGATGATGCAGAAAGTGATGCAAAAAGGGCCAAACCCATCAGGTGTTGTTGTTTTTTTTTTTAACACGAAATGAACAAAGATCATTTATTATAAAACCATTGAAACTTTCCTTAAAAGCTCAAGTTTGCAATAACTTGAACGTGACAGAATTAAGAACAGAAGGGAAGGGTGTGACTAAGGGAGCCCCGCAGGCGGGCACACTTTGTTTGCACCACACTCCCTGCTGCCCAGAGTAACAGGGGTCCAGCGGGATCCCAGAAAGAGCCTCTTTATTTGCTTGAGTGACAGAGGTCAGGCCCGAAACTCTAGGTGGCCAGATACTGAGGGGTGGAAATGCTCTGGGTCTCTTAGTGGGGACTTGAATAACCACAGTGAGGTCCCTAATCGCCTAAGCTTTGCTTTCTCATAGGTACCGAGACTAGCTGGTACACACCGAGACTGACTGGCTTGTTAAAATACCGAAATACTTTTGTACCTGTTGGTAAACTGTCGCTAGCCTGAGGCCCCAAGTCCTCCCCACCTCTCCCATTTCTGCCATCCCAGTCCCTTCCTGAAACACCTCTGACCCCTGCAACTCCCCACCACCCTGGCAGAGTAGGGACTTCCAGAAGGATGGTGCCCCACCATCCTTCCTGATCGGTTGGTGCCTGTGCCGTATCGATTGTCAGTCATGTCGAATATCACCCCTGTACGTAGGTTCTGTAGAGCTGCCTGCAACCTCCCTGCATTTTGCAGACCTAAGGGTGAACCGTGTGTTCAGTTGGCAGGAGCCACATACATGGATATCCACCAGGCTGGAGGAGGGATCAACTTCACGGTGGAGCGCACGCGCCAGGCCTCGGAGGAGGAGCTGTTCAGTTCCTTCCAGCAGCGGCTTGGGTGCATGATGAGGGCGGGGACAACGCTGGTGGAGTGCAAGAGCGGATACGGCCTCAGCCTGGAGACGGAGCTCAAGATGCTACGCGTGATTGAGCGCGCCCGGCGGGAGCTGGACATCAGCATCTCAGCCACTTACTGCGGGGCTCACTCGGTGCCAAAGTAACCTCAGCCGAAGGGACCGGGGTTTAACTCAGGGTACTGAGAACGCAGAAGGGCTCATGTGGTGCCTAAGTGGGGCTGTGTTCTCCAGGGAGTGAAGGTGCACCAGCACATTAGCTCTTGCAGAGGGACCAGTAGAGCCTTTGGAAAGGTGTTCTGATTCCAACCTTCAGACATCTCACACACATGGGTTTAGGAAGGCGGGCCCCACCAGACCCATTCGTTTGCAAGTCCCTTAATAGTGAAGGAAGAGGAGATGTTCAAAACTCTTGGTTAACAAAAAGAAATTCCCCTGATAGGTCCTTTAAAATGACAGATATTAATTTAAATAGTTTCCCATGACAGTGAGCCCAAAGGCACTTCAGGAATTGAGTAACACCCCGTGGGAGGTAGATCAAATCTTGACGTCAAGATGACGTAGGGAGGTTTTTATTTTTGTTCATCTGTTTGCTTGTTTAGCAGCAAACATTTTTGTTTTAATGCTGTAAATGTTTTTTTCAGCTTTCCTCTTTACCTAGAAAGTTCCTCCTGTATGGATTTGCTGTAGAGAATTCTCCCCCTTCTACATCTGCATCTCATCCATCCCGGAATTACTAGATCAGAAAGCCTGCAGCCCCAGAACCAAACGATCCGAAAGAAATCCAGGACTTGAAAATTCTCAGGCATCTCCAGAGTCTTAGTTTTAAGTTGTGATAACTAACTTAGATAATAAATGCTGCAGGCTTACAAAAATGGTTTAATCACATAAATAGCCCATTTAATTAAGCCATATTAATAAGTTAATTAAATCTTTTAAGGTTAATCATTAAAAAATGTGTACATTTATTTAGTTCTGTGAACTTTGACAAAGAAAATTTTAATGTTACTATTTCATTTACCATCTTTAATCAAAGGAACTAAAAAAATTAACATTGAAATTATTATGAAAAATTTACAGAACTAAGTAGAAAAGAAATATAAATACTTAATATTTCCAATGATGTTTGTTGTATGTTTTTAGCATTTATACTTCTGAAATTATTATGGCTTGAAACTGCACTAAGACTTTTGGGATATCCTGTCTATTATAGTCTGTTTTTTTTTTAGTAGGAAAGACAATGTGACATGGCAGAAAAGTCTCAGGCTTTGGAGGGACACCAGACCTGGGTTTGAGTCTAGCTTAGCTACTTCCAGCTGGGTGATTTTGAGTTAAGTTTTGATCACTTAACTTTTCTGAACATGAATAGCTTATCTTTAAACCAGCTAAATAACACGCTTATCCTATATGGTTGTCTCGAGAATTAGAAACAGCATATGTAAGTACGTGTCTCCTCAGAGCCCACCTCTATCTACCCACCCAGATGGTTTTTGCTGAGAGCCTTCTGTGTGCCAAACACAAGGCTAAAGTTTTACAGAAAATTTCTCCATCTGCCAATGAGCCTCTGAGGTCTGATCCTGATCCCCGAAGGTAAAGCCTGAGGCCCAGAGGATGCCAAATGACGTCTACATCATGTGTCCAAAGTTATACGGCTAGCAAGTGGCGCAGCTCTGTGTCTGACTTCAAAAGCCCAGACCTTTCTCATATATAACTACCCCAGAATCTTAGAAGGAATTTCAGGGCCTCCTACTATCTTCTTCCCCTATGTCTGATGAGGCAGAAAGCCTTAGGCAGATGCTCCTAGAAACAGTGTGGAGGAAGAAAAAGTCAGGGAAACAGCTTGGCCCAGATAAGGGGCTCACGGTTGGGTTGTCAGAGAAGCATCCAGGATGTCCTCTACGTGTCCTTGACAAGAAGATGCAGTTTTTCAGCCAGGCATTCCCAAAGGCAACCCAGATGTGCCAGAATGGATGAACCATCTGAGTCTCTGCCTATAGGGTCAGTGTATACAGAAGTCTTATCAATACCTCTGCTATGTAGGCTCATCCGATTGCTAAGAGTCCTGAGTTATAGCTTTGATCTTCTCTTTACCTTTCTGAGGCTTGGGGTCATTTACCTACAATTTCTCAGATTCTCCAAGTGCCAAAAAAACCCTTTCTCCAATTTCAAAAAAAAAAAAAAACACTTGCCCACGGTAATCTCACTTTCTTCTTCCCTCAGAGGAAAAACTGCTACTGAAGCCGCTGATGACATCATCAATAACCACCTCCCAAAGCTGAAGGAACTTGGCAGAAATGGGGAAATACACGTTGACAATATAGATGTGTTCTGTGAGAAGGGCGTCTTTGATCTCGATTCCACCAGAAGGATTCTTCAAAGTGGGAAAGATATAGGGTTACAGATTAACTTCCATGGGGATGAACTCCACCCAATGAAGGCTGCTGAGGTATGGGTGACCTTTTGCTTTTCCTTTGTCGACCCTCGTGCTGTGGAAAACTTAATGAGTTTGTTCAAAGGAAGGAGTAACCATCTGAAAAGATAGAGAATGGGGAAACTTGTTTGAGATATGTGCAGGTTGGTGCGGTTGAGCCTTGGAATCCCAGACTTTTTTGCTGATCATTTACTTTTATTATTTCCTCCTGGTGATACTAGTAGAAAAAAGAAGTACCTCTGTGATCTCATTCACTAAATTCACAACCTATTTTGATTGGCACGCAAAGCCACCCTAGCTCAGTCTGTTAATTTCACAGGTAGCTTCTAGGGTCTTTCTGTGGCAGCATCCAGAGGGCTTTTAGTGGAGCATACCATTAATAGCCACAGGAGGATTTTCACATCTATGTGTCTTTTCCAGATTAATTTATTCATGCTTTCTACAAATAGTTGAGTATCTACTGTGTGCCGGGCATTGTTCTAGGCACTGAGAATTCAGCAGTAAGACGCACCAGATCCCTGCAGTTGGGGGTCTAGCTCTTTCCTCTAAGCCCTGGAGCTACATAAACAACTGCCCTTGGGGCATAAATACAGATGTAGATAGTCTACATGTGTCTCGACCACCACGCGTTCAATATGATCTCTTAATATCACGTCCAAATCTTGTCCCGTGTTTCCTGCCCCAATGAATGACGTCATTATCCATCTGTTGCCTAAGTCGAGACCCTGGATATCATTTTGACTCCTCCCTTCCCCTCACCTACTGCATTTCAGCCAACCAGCAAGTCCTCCCAATTCTCCTCCTAAATATCTCTGGATCCACTTCACCACACTGTCGACTTCAGATCACCGAGCTTGTGCTCGTGAGAGGTAGTTGGCAAGAAATCTTAATAATAGAGTGCTGTTTATTTTTGCAGGAAAACCATTTGCTGGCACGTTATTGATTTGTTGTTGCTGTTGGTGAAACTTCTCTCTGTCTCTCTGCCCATTCTGTTTAGCTCGGGGTGGAACTGGGAGCCCAGGCAATCAGTCACCTGGAAGAAGTGAGTGATGAAGGCATTGCTGCCATGGCAGCAGCCAGGTGCTCTGCTGTCCTCCTGCCCACCACGGCCTACATGCTGAGGTGAGGTTGTTCCTCCCCCCAGCATGAGAGCTGCAAGTATAAGCTGTGGAGACACAAACTTCCAAGATGCCCAAATATTCATCACCCTTACAAATCCCTTAAAAATGCACATCAGGGGCTTCCCTGGTGGCGCAGCGGTTGCGAGTCCGCCTGCCGATGCTGGGGACACGGGTTCGTGCCCCGGTCCGGGAAGATCCCACATGCCGTGGAGTGGCTGGGCCCGTGAGCCATGGCCGCTGAGCCTGCGCGTCCGGAGCCTGTGCTCCGCAACGGGAGAGGCCACAGCAGCGAGAGGCCCGCGTACCGCAAAAAAAAAAAAAAAAAAAAAAAAATGCAGATCAGGAAAACTTAGCTCATGGAAGATGCTAATACTGGTATGATATTTGTAATGAATTACCCTGAGGAGGGAGCTTAGACCCGAATTGTGTTTGAGTGGTGGGATTACTGGCGAGAGTGGCGCTTTCATTTTCTTTCTTCCTCATTTTTGGAATTCTCCAATTAAAAATCAATATGTATTACTTTTATAATTAGAAAATAGTGATATAGGCTTTATACTTTAAAGGCTTTATACTTATGCATAAGATATTAGGGATATTTCACAGTATTCTGAATCTGAATGAGCTGCTTTCTAAGAGGATACGAGTGGGGACCATAATCCTCATAAATCCTGGGAGTGGGAGGAAAGAGGAGATGTCTAAGTATATTTTGTGGCATCTCCCCAGGGATTTGGCTGTGTGCCCTCAATGGATTGAGTCCGTGTAGTCCATCTTTTATCACGGCCATTGCTCCAGTTCAAATATGAGACCTGAGGTCTCCTGACTCATTGAACCACTTCCATGACAGCCACCGAAGTTGTGGTCAGAAGGTCCAGCGTTCAAGAGGCAGTTGATTTCCTCTTAGGACTGGGTGCTTTCTCTGCGGTTGTGATACATGGTTTTTTGTGGGGAGGGGCGTGATTCCGCAGTTATGGCCTTAGGACAGTGGTTCTCAAAGTTGGAGTGATTTTGCTCCTCAGGGGATATTTGACAGTACCTGGAGACATTTTTGGTTGTCACAACTAGGGAGTGTCACTGGCATCTAGTGGGTAGAGGCCAGAGATGTTGCTAAATATCCTACAGTGCACAGAAAAACCTTCTACAGCAAAGAATCATCCAGTCCAAGACATTAATTGTGCTGCGATTGAGAAACTCTGCCTGAGGGATTGGAAAAACAGGTTCAAGTAACTTTTATAAGGGAGAAGAAAGGAATATTGCAGTGCTTTTTTCAAATTTATTATGATTTTATACACCTATATATATAAAATATTATACATTTCTCTTATTACTATTCTCTTAAAGAGTAGACATAATGTAGGTTACCGTCAGGAAATATCCATTAATAACTATTCTCAGTATGATCAGCTGCTTTTCTTGCAAATCTCAGTAGTCATCAGAGTCATCAATCAAGACTTAATCTGGTTAACTTTCCACCACCCAAGGAATAAGTTTTTACAAAAGAAAAGGATTCCTTTAACTCACCTTGAATCTCTTAAGACAGAGCAAAAATCTGAGACCTGCGGTGCTGGAGGGCAGTTCAGCATTAAAAGTCTGCACTTTGTCCCTATGCCAGTGGCCGCTGCCACGTGCCATCACCACAAGATGGGTTTAACATCCTGTTTGGGTGACAGGGGCAACCAAAGAGAAAGCCACGCTCTTCTCTGGCTTCTCTGTTTCTGTATTTCTCTGATCTCTCCATCAGGAGGAACCTGCAGGTTTCCCCGCTGCGCCCTGAACTCTCTTGACTCTCATTTCCAGAATAACCATTGCCTTATGCCACTCCAGGGCTTCTTTTAATCATTATTTTATGCATCTTTGTGTATAATATTTAAATTTATTCAGGACACATTCGCCTTAGTTTATCTGGAGCCCCCTTTATAATTTTACTGCCTTGTACATACATATATTTTTCCTCCTTAAGTAGTTCGGGAAAGGGAGGGGAGGCCGTCAGAGTTACCGGCAGGGAAATTTTAACATCTACCCTTTCCTCACTCTGTACCTCTGCTTCACCCACCTCTCTCATGCATTGTCCTAGCAGAGAAACACTATTTTAAGTGGTCCTGGAAACTGCCTGTCGTAGACTGGGAATGCTACAAGGGCAAGTGTCACCTCTGTACCCCAATCCTTGATTAATTTCTGTATTCAACACGCGTGTTGGGGGCCCACTACTTGTCAGGCACTGTTCTAGGCACTGTGGATCCAGCCACAAGTAAAACAGAGTCTTGTCCTCAAGGAGCTTACATTCTAATGGGGAGAGACAGACAATGTGCAAACCGACCAACGAACATAGAAAATGTCAGGTGATGCTTGGTGCTGTGAAAACAATCCAGGTGAGACGAGAGGATAGAGAGTGTTTGAGGGGAGGGTGCTGTGTTTTTAGGGTGGTCAGGGAAGGCTTTTGGAGGAGGGGACATTTGGGCAGAGACCTCCAGGAAGTGAGGGAGCAAGCCATATCTGGGGGAAGGAGCCGGGATAACTAGAAGAGTGTTCTGAGTGGATGGATGGTGAGTGCAGTGGTAGAAATGCACTGAGAGTATTTGAGGAACAGCAAGAGTGAGGCCAGAGAGGCACAAGCCAGGCAGGGAGAGATAGGAGACGAGGCCAGAAAGAGGGGCAGTTCTTGAAGGGCTGAGTTCATGGTGCAGACAGCAAGCCCACGGGAAGCCACTGAGAGTGGTTCAAAGCACGGCGACACGATCTAACTTATTTTTCTAAAACATCCCTCTGGCTGCTAGGAAGAGAATATATTTTAAGGGGCTTGAGGGTAGAAGCAGGAAAGCCAGTTAGGATGGTCTTAACAAATATCCTAGCAAGCAATGATGGTGACTTGGATCCAAGGTGGTAGCAGAGGGATATAAAAATGAGTTGGATTCTGGATATAGTTTTAAGGGGGAGCCAACAAGATTTTCTGATGGGTGGGATGTGGACTGTGAGAAATGACTCAAGGATGACTCTGAGGCTTTAGTACCTGGCACAGAGTTTTCACTAATGGGATGGTTTTAGAATGACTCTGGCTGAATTAACGACCAGGCAAGTGTTACTGATCTCCATGTGTTAGATACCATATGCTTTTCATTGAAGCTGCCAAGAAGTCCCTGTATTTTGGGGAGAAAATAAAACTGAGGTGCAATGAAAACACAATAATAAAAAGTTAAAGAATTCCTTTAACAAAACATAATCAATCAGCTGTTAATACCAGGCACTGTACTGGTACTAGAGACACAATGGTGAATAAGACACACATGGTCCTTCACGGAATTTGCAGTCTAAGCATATGAAACATGATAAATGAATAGACAGTAATACCTATAGAGGTAATGAAAAGGATAATCACTTCTGGCTGAGTGACCAGGGAAAGTGAGCATGGGTGGGTGAGAGGTGAGCTGGGCCTGGGAATATGAATGCATTTCAGGGAGGGGTGGATATTCTAGGCAAGGAGAACGGCAGACTCAGAAATGTACAAATAGAAAACCCCAGTGGTTCGAGTGCAGTATTGGGTAGGGCAGGGATGAGAAAGAGGGCCTTAAAGAAGTGTGGGCTCAGTTTGTGGGGAGCCTCGAATGCCAAACTTCGGTGGACTTTGTATAAAACATAAAGAGAACCTACTCTGAGCACAGAATTATTATTAATAATTAATATAATTATTATTAATAATAAAGTTATTCCATTCTTTGCCATATTTAGTACACTCCTAGAATATAACAGTATCATTCATTCATTCAATCAAAAATATTAATTAGCCAGAGACAGGACTGGGTGCTGGGACAAATTATAAGAAAAAGAAATAATCCTTTCAGTGATCCTTAGCCCCTGCTGGACTTGCCAGCAGAGGGGCAGGTGTAAGAGTCTTAATACTTTACAACCAACCGATCAATCAAATTGAACTTAAGGCTAGAGTAGGGTCTCAAAGGAGGGGTCAGGGTTACCCTCAGCAGCTTTATTTAAAGACAGCTCCTGGGCAGTACAGGTTCATAATGGCTGAGTACCAGTCCACTATCATTGTCATGAAACAATAGCTATTGTTTCTAAAACGGAGGGGTGTGGGGTGCTGGGGCAGCCAGAGGAAATGAGGGCCAACAAGGTGACTGGGAAGGCTTTCCAGCGGAGGTCTCTCCTTGACCAAACTTCATTCAGGCTCCTCTGAGCCCCTCTCTCCACTAAGCCTCAATCTTGCCTATAAACCTACAGGTTCTTAGCACAAATGATTTTATTCACCCACCTTCCCCAACATTATAAGACTTGAACAAACACTGGCATAGTTTCTAACAGCTCCAGGATGCCTCCCTAGAATGAGCCCAGGCCCCCTTAGAATACTTGTCTGAGAAAGCCCAACCTGCCAGGAAAATTAACTGTTTGTTCCAGTAAAACCTGGTGATAGGCAGGCCTCTGAACTTCCTCTTAGAGCAGTTACTTTAAAAAGCTCGCAAGGGCTTCCCTGGTGGCGCAGTGGTTGAGAGTCCGCCTGCCGATACAGGGGACACGGTTCGTGCCCCAGTCCGCGAAGATGCCACATGCCACGGAGAAGCTGGGCCTGTGAGCCATGGCCACTGAGCCTGTGCGTCCGGAGCCTGTGCTCCGCGACGGGAGAGGCCACAACAGTGAGAGGCCCACGTACCGCAAAAACAAAAACAAACAAACAAACTAAAAGCTTGTAAGGAGGTCAGGGAGATACCCAATCCAGGAAGAAGCACAAATATGTTACATATTAGTTTCTTGGGCCTTCAAAAATTTAAAGGACCTATAATAATGTTTGAGACCCCCTCTCCCTCCCAAAAAAAAGGAGAGGGAGAGATATGAACAAAAAATTGTAAAATGTTAATTTAAAAAGCATTATTTAAACCTCATTGTTTATATTTGGGAGTCAAAAAAAGTTTATTACATTTGAAAACAATTTTAAGTTTTCTTCCTTTGCAACAATCTCTGAATATATATAAAGATTGTCATGATAATCCCAAATTTAAAAAGCTAGCCACAGCCAAGTGATTTCAAAAGCAGGCTGATAAAAATCAGGAGTCCTGGGCTTCTGCTGGACGCCACCACTAATCGCTTAAGCTTGAGTTTCTGTTTCTTCTTCCAGAACACGAAGGGGTTGGATATCTTTAAGTCTGCTTCAACTCTGAACATCTGTTCTTCAAAAGTTCCACTTCTAGAGACTGACATCATTTTTTTCCCTCTCCTTAGACTGAAGCAACCTCGAGCCAGGAAAATGTTAGATGAAGGGGTAATAGTCGCTCTGGGCAGCGATTTCAACCCTAATGCGTATTGTTTTGCAATGGTAATTATTTTTAATATGCCTTTCATAGTCTATGAAACTTCTACAAAGCATATAAATAATTTAAAAATATTTCACTAACTGTTAAAATGTTTCAAAGATCTGAAAAGATTTTCCTGTGAAACAAGAAAAGAGTGTGGACAGCAGTGTAATTGGGTATTTCTGTGCCACTTGAATGCCTCCAGGCTGAGAGAGAAGGGAGAAGGTTCTATTGATACTATGCTTTGATGCAGCCTCTGGGCCTTGTGGTTTTACAGTAACCTATTTCCCCTCTCAGAATTGCATAAGCTCAAGGAAGTTTAGTAAGTTTTAGTAAGTAAATGTGGAGATGAGCTTCATCGTACACAGTAAGTGGCCTTGAAAAGTAATAAAAAATATTAAATACATATAGGGGGTGGGTGGGTAAGTAATCTCTATAATAAACGAATCTTTCCCAAAGCATAAGGATCTTTACGTGTAAATGTAAATGTCACTTTTCTCATACTGATTTAGCCAGCTCCACTTATACATTTAACTATCATTATTTGTTGTGCTGTGTTGAGAAATGTCCTAGGTGGCAGCTGCCGTTTTGTTGCTTTCCTCCAATGCTTTTCTTTTCCCGTCTTAGCCGATGATCATGCATCTGGCCTGTGTGAACATGAGAATGTCCATGCCCGAGGCCTTGGCCGCTGCCACCATCAATGCCGCTTATGCGCTGGGAAAATCTCACACTCATGGATCTTTGGAAGTAGGCAAACGGGGAGATCTCATTATCATCAATTCATCCAGGTGCGTGTTCTCCCAGCTGAGCCATTTTATTGTATGCCCACTGTAATATGGAGACTTGGTTTAAATCCCTTTTCCACTGATTATTAGTGTCAGGCTCTGTATAAGCTCAGCAGCTACCCAGTCTTCTTAGTGTCACCCCTTTCTAAGCAAAAAGTCTCCCTCCAGGTCCTAAACTGCAGGGTAGACCAACTTTTCTGGTCTCTTCATCCATCTTATATCTTTCGTAGATCTCCAGGTTTCTGCTCTGTTTACCTGGACTTTGGACTTGTGCCCTCTGGCCTGTGTTTGTTTTTCTTCTTGGGTTCTGACCTTTTCTGCTTGTGTTGGGCCACACAGGTCCCAGCTCTGGCTTGTTATCCTGGTTCTGATTCTTTACCTCTCTGACTTCTCATTCCTGCTGGATCCCAAAAGCCTTGCTTCAGTTTTCCTGCCTCTTGTTTTGTATTACTCACTCACAGCCTGCTGCCTCCTGGGCCTCCAGAGTAACAAGTTGAGTTTTATTGTTCTAAATCTTAAAGTTGTGAATCCTATGGTGTCTGGACCCTAGCAAGCCTCTGCCAGGCCTTGGACCTCATGTTCAACAGAAGAGAGTGTCTCCATCATAATTCTACTCTCAAGGGTCATAAGCCATTGTCTCTATCGAGAGTGATGCTGGTGTTACCACTCATGCATCATTTAACTGAAGCAAATTTTTTTTTTTTTTTACTGTTCCAATAACACTTTATTTATGGACATTGAAATTTGAATTTTATATAATTTTTATGTCACAGAATATTATTGTCTTTGTTTTTCATTTTAAGTCCTAATTTAGAAAACCCCAAACAAGACTATCTTAGCTCAAGAACAATAAAAAGCAAGCAGCAGGCCTGATTTGGCCCACAGACCACAGTTTGCTAACTGCTAGCCCAGAACAGTGGTTCTCAAAGTGCAGTCCCAGCAGCAGGGGCATCCTCTGAGAATTTGTTGGAAATGCAACTTCTCAGGCCTCTTGGACAGTCTACCAAACCAGAAACTCCAGGAGTGGGCCTAGCATCTCTGTCTTAAAAAGTCTTCTAGGTGAAAAAGATACATGCTAAAGTTTGAGAAGCACTGATCTGGAGTCATTGTTCTAATGTGAATCAAATATTTTAAGATCAAATACTTAATATCATTAAACAATATTGGATTTATCATAGACTAATTATCATAGTACTCTACCATTTTTTAAAAAGCCCAAATATTAACTACTAAGTGTAAAAAAATTTTTAGAGAATGTATTTTGAAATTAGCATTTATTGACAGAGTGATAATTTTGACTTGTATCCGTTTATGTTTGATTTCTTTCTAGATGGGAGCATTTGATTTACCAGTTTGGAGGCCATCACGAATTAATTGATTATGTTATAGCTAAAGGAAAAGTCATCTATAAAAAATGATTGATCTGTAAGGAAAGAGCACACTGTTCTACTGTTTAAGTCAATACAGTTATATTAAAAGTTAAAATACCTTAGTAGTTTACCAGAATGATGTCACTTAAATCTATTTCTGTATTTTGTTTATCCACTTGAAAAACCCAGAGGATTCACTTATTTTAACATGTGCACCTGGACGTATAAGCAAGTAAACCATTTGTGATGATAATCTCAAAGGATTAAATTACTTCACAAAGATTTTCTATACATATTCTGCAGATTAATATGATGGAGTATCACAGAAATGCCTTTGTGGGGAAATGCAGATTGGCAAATAGGTAGACATGGCTTAAAATTCCAATTGTGCTTCTACTTTTCAAATTTCAATTCTTAAACTATATTTACTGAAAATTGCGGGGGGGAGTGGGAAATCCAAGTCAAATGCCACAAACTAAGCTAAAATGTAGCCATCTATAATAAGCAAATAGTTTTTCTTTTCCCCACACAGTGTGTCTTTCTAGATGCTCTTCGAATGCATTAGGTTCCTCTGAGGAGGAGTGTTCTTCTGTTTTCTTCTCAACCCTTGCAATAGAGCTTCACAGCAGAGCTCAGGACTTGTCATTTTGTACACAAGTATAGGGACCTTCTTGTAATGGATGCATTTTGACCAAATCCAATAATGTAATTTTTTAAAAAGTTTTAAAGTTTTTGATTCTTCACATTACAAATGTATAAAAAAATCTATAGCTTTCAATAAATGTTTGCTGTCACTATTATTTTTGTTGTTTACAGCCCTGGAAGCCAGTCAGTGGTGTCTATTAGAACCTTTTAGGAAATGAACAAATTACAGAAGAAAGTGGATTACATAAAGAAAAAGTGGATGATTATATAAACGAGTGTTTCTAAAGCCATGTGTTTACTTGAAATGTTTTTAAACGCTTTGATCATTCTTACAATCACAACTGCATGATAAAACTTTGTCCTATTTATGAAGAAATGACTAGAGAAGTAAACATTAAGTACCCAAATGGTCACCTATTTCAAGTTAATAGAGCCTGAACCAATGAGGCTTTACTGTATTCAGCATAGATCAACTCAAGATACCCCTTGTCAGAAGGTTAAGGGTAACAGTGCACATCGCTATCACGGGCTAGTAGCGTGGGGTACCTGGAGCTCTGCCCCTCACATGCTTGGTGAAGAAGCCGCGAGGGGGTGTGGGAAGCACGAGTTGCTGTGGGAGACGCCTCCCCTATGACCGGTTTCCTAGTCGATGGTGGGAGTTTGGGATGCAGGAGATACATATAAAGGCCAAAACTAAAGATTAGGTCTGTCCTGGAACTCAAGCCACGTAGAAGTATATCCTTATAACTACGGAATAAAAAGGTGAAGCACTTCCTATTTTCTTTCTAGGAGATATTCACTCTACACAAGGAGTGTTCATGTCTTTTTTGAATGAAAGGAGAAGATACCCACCTGGAACTGCTTTAGTCCTCCCAGGCCAGTGTCCTGTAAGCTCTTGCAACTCATAGGAGCTGGCTGGAAATGCAGAACTTCAGTTCTACTCCAGACCTGCTGAAACAGAATCTGGTCTTGGCAAGCCCACAGGTATTTGTATGCCCGTTCAAGTCTGAGAAGGGCTGTGGTCTAGACCCTAGCCACGTGGACTTTCACACTGTGCCTCAAAATCGCCATTTGTTTTTGCTGCTCCAGGCCTTGCAGCACTGTTCCCTCTGCCTGGCTGGAGTGCTTGCCCTCTCTTCTCTAAGTGGGAAGTCAGAGCTAGCCACTGCCCCCCACACCAAGCTCCCATCCCTCTATGATAGCCTCTATAGCATTGCAGTCAAACTGTCTTTCCCTTTAGATTGTGTGTTAGTAGAGGGCAGGGGCCTGGTCATGTCCCCAGGATCTAGTGTAGTGACTGGTTCATAGTAGGCGATCAGTGAATGAATTAATGAATGGCTGCACAAGCATACAGACAGTCCTAGGGAAAACTGCTTATTAAAACACACTCAGCAGGCCAACCCAGGAATGCAGTGTTAAGGAAAATACTTGTTATGTATATTGGAAAAAGCATATGAATTCCGGAATATAATGGATGATGCTTACGGGGGAGTAAAGTGGAAAAGTGAAACCCAGCGAGAAACAATTCCATGGCTGGGTGGAAAAGGGCATGGCCATCCTCAGCTTGAGAGATTGGAAAGATTTTGATGTGAGGGAAAGGCTCCGGAGATGGAGCATCATGGGGTGTTCAGAAGGGGGGGATGCCTGAGTCTTCCTAGAGTGGAGGGTTCAGTGGGGGCGGGGAAGGTCAGATCGACTCAGGTTGGGTCTTAGTTGCTGCACGCGGGCTTTCTCTAGTTGCGGCGAGCGGGGACTACTCTTTGTTGTGGTGCACGGGCTTCTCATTGCGGTGGCTTCTTTTGTTTCAGAGCACGGGCTGTAGGCACGCGGGCTTCAGTAGTTGTGGCTCGTGGGCTCCAGAGCACAGGCTCAGTAGTTGTGGCGCATGGCCTTAGTTGCTCTGCGGCATGTGGGATCTTCCCAGACCAGGGCTCGAACCCGTGTCCCCCGCGCTGGCAGGCGAATTCTTAACCACTGTGCCACCAGGGAAGTCCTGGAACTTCATTCTTAAAGTCAGGGGAAGCCACTGCAAGTTTCTGAACAGGTTAGGCCCAGTACAAGAGTGTTGTGGCAGAAAGATTAATCTGGTTTTAGTGAACAGAGTACGCACTCAGGTATGTGCTGTGTGAGTGGACTCTGGCAAGACACCTTAACCAAGTCCTTTGGTGGAGACAGTAGGAGGTATCAGGTGCTAGAAATCTGGGTGGAAAGCTCTGGAAATGGCACAGTGAGATGTGAATGCACTGACTAAAATTGGTTTGAAAAATAAGGAAGTTCCTCTATGACATACATCACAGCAAGACCCTTTTTGACCAGCCTCCTAGAGAAATGGAAACAAAAACAAAGACAAACAAATGGGACCTAATGAAACTTAAAAGCTTTTGCACAGCAAAGGAAAACATAAACAAGATGAAAAGACAGCCCTCAAAATCCGAGAAAATATTTGCAAACGAAGCAAGTGACAAAGGATTAGTCTCCAGAATTTACAAGCAGCTCATGCAGCTCAATATCAAAAAAACAAACAACCCAATCCAAAAATGGGCAGAAGACCTAAATAGACATTTCTCCAAAGAAGATATACAGATTGCCAACAAACACATGAAAGGATGCTCAACATCACTAATCATTAGAGAAATGCAAATCAAAACTACAATGAGGTATCACCTCACAGCGGTCAGAATGGCCATCATCAAAAATTCTACAAACAATAAACGCTGGAGAGGGTGTGGAGAAAAGGGAACCCTCTTGCACTGTTGGTGGGAATGTAAATTGATACAGCCACTATGGAGAACAGTATGGAGGTTCCTTAAGAAACTAAACATAAAACTACCATATGACCCAGCAATCCCACTACTGGGCTTACACCCTGAGAAAATCATCATTCAAAAAGAGTCATGTACCACAATGTTCATTGCAGCTCTATTTACAATAGCCAGGACATGGAAGCAACCTAAGTGTCCATTGACAGATGAATGGATAAAGAAGATGTGGCACATATATACAATGGAATATTCCTCAGCCATAAAACGGAACGAAACTGAATTATTTGTAGTGAGGTGGATGGACCTAGAGTCTGTCATACAGAGTGAAGTAAATATTCTCAGAAAGAGAAGAACAAATACCGTATGCTAACGCGTATATATGGAATCTAAAAAAAGAAGATGGTTCTGAAGAACCTAGGGGCAGGACAGGAATAAAGATGCAGACATAGAGAATGGACTTGAGGACATGGGGAGGGGGAAAGGTAAGATGGGACGAAGTGAGAGAGAGGCATGGACATATATACACTACCAAATGTAAACTAGATGGCTAGTGGGAAGCAGCCGCATAGCACAGGGAGATCAGCTCGGTGCTCTGGTGCTTTGTGACCACCTAGAGGGGTGGGATAGGGAGGGTGAGAGGGAGATGCAAGAGGGAGGGGATATGAGGATATATGTATATGTATAGCTGATTCACTTTGTTATACAGCAGAAACTAACACACCATTGTAAAGCAATTATACTCCAATAAAGATGTTAAAAAAAAAAATAAGGAAGCTCATTAGCTCCCCCTCGGAATTTCACAGGAAGGACAGGCTTCAGGAGTGGTTTACCCAGCCGCTCAGTAACCCTGAAGACCCAGATCCCTTCCCTCCCTCTGTTCTGTCCTCCAGTGTTGGCGGCGTCCCCAAGGCCAGGTTCCCCCAGGTGTGGCTGACTCGCAGCAACCAGAGGGGCTTTGTGCTTTCTCACTGGGGTCAAGCAGAAGAGGGAGAAAGCCTGGCTGTCACGGCTCTCAGGAGAGAAAGCGTTTTCTCAAGCCTGCAGTAAAATTCTTCTGTCTCATTGGCCCAAATTGCAACCTCTGCTGTCTCTTGAACTAATCACCCAGTAAAGGGAATGGGACCCCCTTGAGACGAACCAGGCCTGTGCCCTGAGCTGAAATGAATTTCCTCCAACTCTTTTTGTGGTTTTGTTTTTTGGTATAATTTCAGTGTTTCCATTTAATAAGTTAATACCTTCAACCAAAGTAAACCCCCAAATGCAAAATGATCATGCTATTCATGAGATAATTAGAAGGTTTAATAAAAAAACTAATCATCCAGGGACCAGATTCAGAAAGGAGACACAAGTTTAAAGTAGTAATGAGAAGTAGCTTCCCGGGAAGTTTTCAGGTTATGTGTGGAATTTCATGTATGTGGCAGACTGTGACAGTTACAGCCCCCAAACCACACGCCCACGCCCTTGCGTGTTACTCTCCCAAACTCACTTGGGCTTGATGCGTGACTTGCTTTGGGCAACAGGACATTAGCAAATGTGGCACAAAAGAAGCTTGAAAATCCCTTGCGCTTTGGGGTTTGCTCTGTGGCTGCCCCGAGAGAACAGGTGAAGAAGCCCAGGTGAGCTCACGGGGGCAGAAATCGTGATGCCTCCAGCTCTTCTGGGCTGCTCAGTGGGGAAGAGAGAGAATGTATACCGAAGCAATCACATTTTCTAAAGACACTTTGTACCGTGTGAACATTCACTGACGAAATCTTTCAGAAATGTAATTAACTGCAGTTAGAATAACCTTTCCCTGACAAGGTGTTACACTTTGTTATAAAAAAATCTAAGAATATAGCAATGACATAAGACAGTTGAGACTTAGTTTATTCCACATTTACCTGGAAACTCCCTTGATGGCATAGTACAGAGCTGTGTAGAAAACTCAATGACAGAGGGCCCCGGAGGACCGCGCGGGCCTGTGGGAAACCAACCCGCCCCGTACCAGTGACGAACAGCCATCAAACCGCTGGGTTTACTGGCTCCACTGCAGCTCGTGGATAAGAATGAATAAACTTCATTTGTGTGTTTACATTTCAGCAAAGAACAGCATGAAGAACCACCTTTCGGCGAACAGGTTCCTCAGCACATTTTGCTTCACCGAATTTTGGTTTGCACTCCTGTCTCTACCTTTCCTGTGGACAGGCTGCAACCTAAGAGAAGACTCTACCGTGAAAAGGCTGTAATCGGGTAGGCAAGCTGGCAGGTGTGCCTGTCCTTTCCTTGACCAGCTGCCGTTGTTAGAGCCGTGGGGTCACATTCTTGCACTTGGAAACGCCTTGCTTATGTTTGCACAGAAGGGTGCAAAGTCACAGCTTCGGGAAGCCAAGAAGTCATGTGACCCATCCTTCATCGGGACAATCACACTTAAGCCTTTCCAGCAGGTTCTTTATCTTCTTTGCGGGGAGGGGAGGGAACAGATTGGGTAACATCCTAGGGCGCATCTGACCTTTGTCAACGGGGCCTTGTTTTAATGATTACTCTTATAGAGAGGGGATTGGTTAACTTCTGAACATCAGATTCCTTAGCTGTGAAATGAGGAGGCGTCTTAAGCTGGGTTATTACAAGAATGTGAATAGAGTACTAACATGTGGTAAATTTAGTAGCAATAACACTAACCTCCTACTCCAGTTTAAGCATCTGAATCCTTTTTCTGATATGTGCGGTGACATCTGATAAATATGAAATGCACGATTCATTGAGAACCACTCCCACGGCAATCTTTATATTCATTCCTTAACTCCTTTACACAGAATCTCTTGTTGACCTATTGACTATTCTTCAGTATGATTCCATGAATGAAAGAAAAAGCAGCTTAAGAACTAATTATGACTTAAAAAGTGTTGTTTACAAAGACATATTAGGGAACATTCATCATAGCATGGCACAGTACCATCAGCCAAAGTTAACTAGTGGAGAGTTTGACAAAGCACAAAAAAAAAACCTAACAAACCCAAAACAACAAAAAAAAGATTCACAAAAGTCTAACGTTTTTGGAAAACAATGCCATCAATCTGTCTCAAGATTTGAGTTCATCTAATATTGAGTCAAAGGTCCATGCAGTTGTGGTTAGCCTTCTCACCCTTAGAGTGAGCGGCCTGTAGATTTCATTAAGAAACAAGAAAACTCCTGTAATCTGGAAACACCAGCTGCATCTGTAACCAGTGCTAGATTTAGTAAATGCAATACTGTCACCAGCCTAACCAGAGCAGGTATTAGAACCGAACTAGATAATTGATTGATCCACCTGAGAAAGTTCTCAGGTCTCTCCTTCAGCATAATACTGTTTGCTGTTAAACTAGCATCTGATCTGCTAATTCGTGACAAAAAGCATTAAACATCCTCAGACTCTGGGATTTTGGTCGATTTCCTGTGCAGAAATTCCAATGAAAATGCTGTTGGAGAAACAGGTCTTGATTCCGGAATATGCTCCATTCTGTATTTTTCGATGTACGGTGCAGCTACTTCCCAAACCTGAAATGCAAGGACAAAACAAAGTCAAAGTGTTGACAACATTGTTTTCACATGCCATTAAACATCAGCTTCATGTGAAGTCAAAACATTATCTCTGACTAGATAACACAGCAGCTGTTTGCTTGCTTTTATTATAAGCCATTTGACACATGATCTGTCAATGAGCCTTTGGTTGCTTTAACAGCTTTAAAAATACAAAGTCCAAAATGTTTCTAAAGTTACCGTGAAGGTTTTCAGCTGCTTTACTCTTCTAAAGCAAAACAAGCCAGGAAACAAACGAAGCCTAGAGAATTCAGTGTGGATGGAATTAAGGAAAGTCGCTCAAGGATGGGACTGTGTGTTTTCTAAGGCAAGCCTTAAATGATACGAGGCAGTGGATTTTCTCTTTGCTCTCTTTCCATGCCACACGCCCTCTGTTCTTTGGACCCTTGCTACTCAGAACGTGGCCCCTGGACCAGCAGCGTCAGCATCGCTTGGGACAAGTCAGAATGTCAGCCCCACTGCAGACCTACTGAGTCCGAGCCTGCACTTTAACAAGATCCCCTAGAAATTCACATGCACTTTACAGTTTGAAAAGCACAGTTTCACAGCCTTGTTTAGTGTTTACCTCCACCCACGAACCTATTTCCTTTCAAGCATAACATCTTCTCAAACTAAAGTCCGGCTTTTCGTTTATATTATAGCTGCTTTTTATCTGGTTGGCCGCTGACAGGGAAGGAGCATTTCCTATTCTTTTGTATTACCTTAGAAAATGTATTCTTTCAAAAGCTAGCCTCCTTGAAAAGATATCTGCACCCCCAGGTTCACTGCACTATTTACAATAGCCAAGGCACGGAAGAAACCTAAGTGTCCATCAATGGATGAATGATACAGAAATTGTGAGACACACACACACACACACACACACACACACACACACACACACACTGGAATTTTATTCAGCCCTAAAAAAAGAAGGAACTCTTGCCATTTGCAACAACATGGATGGATCTTGAGGGCATCATGTTAGGTGAAATAAGTCAGACAGAGAAAGACAAATATCGTACGATCTCACTTATATGTGGAATCTAAAAAAAAAAAAAAAAAAGAGCTCATAGATGCAGAGAACAGATCGGTGGTTGCCAGAGGCGGGGTTTTGGGGGAGTGGGTGGACGGGGTCAAAAGGTACAAAATTCCACTTATAAAGTAAACAAATACTGGAGTTGTCATGTACAGCTTGGTGACTATAGTTAATAATACTGCACTGTATATTTGAAAGTTGCTAAGAGAATAGATCTTAAAAGTTCTTACCATGAGAAGAAAATGGTAACTATGTGTGGTAGTGCATGGTAACTAGACGTACTGTGGTGACCATTTTGCAATATATGCAAATGTCAAATCATTATATTGCAAACTAATATAATGATATATGTCAATCATATTTCAATTAAAAAAAAGGCTGAGCTCTCACACACCTCTCTTCTAGCACCAAAGTTGGCAGCAAGCAAGGGAATTCCCCTCAAAGGGTACAGGGAACACTTTTTGAAATGACAGGGGTGAAGGTCAAAGGAAAACAATTGTTCCCCAAGAGCAGTGCAGTGGTTCCCGGGGAAAATCAAGCCATTCTAGGGAACATGATACCTACAAATGAAAGGCCTAAAGAACTTTAAAACTACATTTTAAAAATAAGTCTGCATTCTATGCATCTGTCCCTATCAGATGCGTCTGCAGTCAATGTAGCCAGAGGGAAGAAGCAATAAAGAGACCCTGTATCTCACCCAGTGTGATGGGGCAGGACACACCAGTTCACTAGACACATCCAGATCCCTTTGAATAAAAACTCGGGAAATTTGTTTTCTCTTCAGGTCTATGCAGTCACTGAACCAGGTGGTGGTGGTGGCGATAGCATTACAGAAAGAGAATGTATTTTTAATAAGAGAGAACCTTCTTGATGGGGAGGAATCCATGAACCTTTCATCTCATTTTCTCCCCACAAATACTTGTCCCCAAATTCCATTTAAAATTAATTCCAGCTTCTAATCCTTAGATAGTCCATGTTTGGGTGCAACATGGGACACTTAAGAGTGTATCGAATAGTTTCTTAGTGACCTTGAAAGTTGCATGAGTACTTTTGGTTCACTTCCAAGGAACAGCCAGGAAGCAAAAGAATATGAATGTTTTTCCACTCTCCACTCCCACTTTGCTTTCCCATAACGACCCCAAACTAAGAACTAAGCCAAGTAGCCAATTTACCTTCTGCTCTACGAGCAGTCTGTGCGCTGCCTCAATGTCTGGGGCCATGAAGCGATCTTTTATCCAGGGCCTGCAGAGACAGCACATCAAACCGTGAGCCAACGTTAACTGCTGCCAGGGTTCAAAGTTCTAAAACAGTGTCACTTTCCAGGAATCTGTTCTGATTTTACCTTACAACTGAGCGCACCAGGTCATAGACCTTCTCCAGTGGAGTGGTAGTTTTCAAAGGACGTAGAAACTCTATCCCTTGGCAGGCTGCAAGAAGCTCGATGGCCAGCACTGAAACAAGGAAGGACGAGGGGACGGCTGATTAGAGTCTGACTTCATGCTTGAGGGATACAAATCCCATGCAAGCTGACGGCCATCGCCAGCCAGCTAACAGATGGTTGGCTCTCCCAGTCTATGGGTAGAATGAAGATCCCTTGGTATTTGGTTACCATCTTAAATGTGCTTTTCTAACCCCCTGGCTGCACCTTTAATGGTGAGAAAGGTAGGACCATCCAGGTACATCAGCTTTCCCCTTCTCCCCTGAGCTGATCAAGATGGATGGCCTGTTTCCTATTTCCACCTTTGTGTAAATTTTCATTTGTTTTCAGTCTTACTGTTCCCTACGGCCTGAAATACCTGGCAGATAGACTTTCATCAAAGGATTGAAGGAGCCAGTGAATGAGCAGATGAGTCTTTGGTTGCCCTGGAACTAATTCTCCAGTGTCTGTTTCAAACCTTCAAACTTAAAGGCTCCCAAATCCACTAAAACTGAAATTCTAGCCATTGGCATCTTGCCAACTTTAAGTTTCTTGATAAAACAGTCTCTACACTGTTTTTTCCTAGCTATGAACGCTTGTGGGATGTACCATACCTTGAGATCCACTCTGAATATTGAAATCTAAACCTCTCTACATTTGATATAGTCTAATGAAGAATTTTTTATAGAAATATAATTCAAAATTAAACCACTTTGGGTTCTGTTATTTGCCAAGAAGTTAATTTAGAAGCTTAGCGGCCACTTAAGTGGTCTCTTGATCAGGCCACTTAAGTGGTTAACCAAAATGGAGTATTAAAAACATTTGACTTCTTGTCTTAAAATTTATAAAGCACATTCCAAACTCTGGTGAGTACAGACAGGTCACGATGGGAGAGGATGAAGTTACAGAATCTATTAGGACCTGGAAGAAACTTCACATCTTCTAGTCCAGCCCCCTCACTTTACACGTAAGGAACTGGAAACTTTGCGAAGTAAAGCATCTTATTAAATAAGTGCTTATGCTTATTTCATGGAGCTGGAGCTCAAGATCAGAACTGGCTAACCTTCCTGATTCGCCCTCACCCACTTGACACAAACCTGGCCTCTTGGTTGGAGACATGTGAGTAGGAAAATGGCAGATTTTGCTAGTGCATATAACAGACAGCTTCTTAGATGGGTTTGCAAGATAAACGTGATACATGTCAGGAAAACCTTGAGTAACCATCTCTCAGCATTCTGTGAACTGCTCTTCGTTGCTATTCACAACCATAAGTTCTCCCTGATGCCATCAGATGGGATTTAAAAACCACACACTTCATTGATACAGATGCAAAGGGTTCAGTGTATCTTGATTTACCTGGATTTTTAAAAATACGATTCTCGTTTATTTTGACAGAAGCTGATATTCAGTGGCCTAATAACCACCTTCGCCCTTCCCTTCCAAAAATTTAAATACACTTAATATATCCTAAGAATCCTGGAGATACCTTCTAGTTTCCCATGAATATTTTCTTCACCTTAACAGAGTATGAGTCACATGAACTAAAACCATCCTGAGCAAATAAGTAGTAGTTCTACTTAGATATATTGCAAGGACTTTCTTAAAGTTTTCAAAACTGACGCTATTCATTTTATCGACATCTGAGGCTAATCTATACCTGTGTCCCTTTCACTAAGAAAACACTACTTCTCCTGACCTTACATCCCCTTCCTTCCCACCTCCCCACCATCCCCTGGCCTTAACTGATGTCCGTGCTTGGGCTTCAGACTCTCTCTCACTCCTGATCTTTTTTGGACCGCCGCAGGGCATGTGGATCTTAGCTCCCCAGCCAGGGGGATGAGCCCATGCGCCCTGCAGTGGAAGCGCCCAGTCTTAACCCCTGGACCGCCAGGGAAGTCCCCACACTGGGTCTTTTAAGCTCCTCCCTTTGAAAAGTTTTCCCTCCTTCCTCCAGTGGGCTGGTAACATTTCAGGTCTTCTTTTCCCCTGAGTGCAACCGCCTCTCTGTTCCTGGTATTCTTCTCACCTGACCTCCTGCAGCCGTCAGCTGCCTCCACGTAGAGAACTGCCCTTCATCATCCATCCCAGTTCTTTCCTGAGTGTGGGCATCTGTACATCATTGTGACGCATCCCAGAACAATTTATTTTGTGCACACACATCCCCTTTCCTTATTAAATACTGCTCCCCTCTTCCCAGTTTGCTGGCCCTATTCGTTTCAGGTCTTCATCTTAAATACTCCTTTGGAAATGCCTTTTCTCATCCCTTCAAACTAGGTCAGGTTCAGTTACAGCCTCCTATAACTCAATTCTTTAGTCAGGATTTTGTTAAGTGCTACAAAGAGTTGCCAAGTTGTTGTTCAATGTCTTCCTCTTTAGGTAGACTCTAATTCCCAAGAGGGCAGAGAATACCTCATTCACCACTTAATCCACTGTGCTCAGTGATGCATGCCTTTCCACCCGAACCAGGCCAGACAGGGAGGAGAAGGGAGTGATAGTAAAGGGTACAAGGTTTCTTTCTGGGTTGATGAACATGTTCTAGAGTTGATTGTGGTGTTGACTCACAACTCTGATATATTCACAACGCTACTAAAACCCACTGAATTGTACAATTTAGATGGGTGAATTGTATGGTATATGAATTATTATGTCAACAGAGCTGTTACCAAAAAAAGAATACTCAACTCTTTCACACTTATCTTAAAATAGTGGTATTCTTTTGTCAGCCAATTGCTTCCAATACAGTTGCAAAAATTTAGGAATTTAGAGAACAATGCCTAAAGGAAGGCAGTTTCCCTTTAAGAAACCAAACAAGCAGCGATTAAGAAGTCTGGAAGGGGTTGACTTAACAGGGCTCCACCTGTGAACTCTCTTTGCTGAGAAGGCTCAGCGGCCATGGCTCACGGGCCCAGCCGCTCCGCGGCATGTGGGATCTTCCCGGACTGGGGCACAAATCCGTGTCCCCTGTTTCGGCAGGCGGACTCTCAGCCACTGCGCCACCAGGGAAGCCCTCGTCAAGTCTTTAGGACCAACTGCAACACACAAGAAATGATGGGACAGAGAACAAAAGTACCACCACGAGGAAGCTCACAGGTAAATCCAGAATGTCAGTCTCTGTCAGAAAACTGACGTGGTTTTTTAACTACTCAATGGCATGAATTTAAAAAAAGGGAGAGGGGACTGTTGTAAATGAAAAGAAGCTTAAAACCTTGGCCACCAAATTTAAAAGGTGGGTCTTGAATCCTGATTTGAACAAACTGTAAAGACGTTGAGGTAATTTGGGAAAATTTGATACCAAGACTTATTGTTGATTTTTGTCGGATGTGATAATGGCATCATGGTGGATAAGGAGGTTTGTATTTGAGAGAGAAAGTATGCAGGAAGAAAACATGACAACACGGATTTGCTTGAAAATAATTTGGGAAAAGTAAAAAAAAGAAAAAAAAATGAAGCAAATGTGTTAACTGTTGAATTAGAGTGAGGCATATGAAGGTTCCTGGTACTAATCTCTCCACTTCTGAATACGTTTTAAAATTTTCATATTAAAAAAAGAAGCCAGCTGATGAACTGGCTTCACCAGCAGGTGTGGTTCTTAATCTTCACCGAGCATTAGAACCACCTGGAGGGCTTGCTAAACCCAGCTTGTTCTGCTGTCTTTCCTAGGGTCTCTGATTCAGCAGGTCTGGGACAGGCCCTGAGTTCCCAGGTGATGCTGATCCTGCCGGTGGGGATCCCACTCTGAGGACCACTGGCGTATAGTTTATGAGGGAGGCCTGCGTCCCGGCCTGGCTGGGGTTACCTTGCTCCACGTGCTCAATGACCCTGAGGGCTTTCCTTGCTGCCCATCCTCCCATGGAGACATGGTCCTCCGTGGCGGCACTGGTGGAGAGAGAGTCCACGGACGAGGGGTGGCATAGGGCCTTGTTCTCAGAAACTGCAAGAGGCCAGAGAAGTTAAGTTAGGGACATACTTACGTATGTTCCTAATAGAAAAATTGCCAAAATGACACATGGCTTCCCAAAGTGCTCCTCTGCGTGGGATACCCTCTCCAGGAGCTCTTGGTCGTTAGCAAAGCACCAGATGGTCCAAAGTTACTTTGGGAAAAGGAAGAAGGTTGGGTTTTTTTTTTTTTTTTTCCCCAAAGTGAGAAGGACTCTAAAACTCTAGTGAGTTCTGAGATAAGACCGGGATGGGAACCCTCATATTACAAAGCCAAGTTGAAAACACTAGAAGCATTTAGCATGACAGGGAGACTCGGGATAAAAAAGGTGATGGTCATTTCCAGGTATTGGAGGACAATCTGATTATGTTACCAGAGGAGGTGGGATCAGAATTCAGGTGTGGCGTTTGGGGATTGAGGCTGGACCCACAGATCTTGAGCGAGAAGATTTACAGTTGAGACTGTTCAATGATGACATAAGTGGATGTACTGGGTTTAAGCAAGGGCTTGATGACTGCGGGGATGTCTTGGGGAGGTGGGGGGAAGTCTAGAGTTGGCCTAGGTTGCTGTCTCTCAAACTTTATCGTGCAAATGAATCACTGGGTCTTGTTAAAAGTGCAAATGTTGAGTTTTAGATGGGGGCTGATATTCTGCTGTTCTAACAGATTGCCGGTGATGGCTGTATTTTGGGCTAGAGGACCACACCTTAAGTAGCAAGAACCTAGATCACAGAGTTCCTTCTCCCCAGCTTCAGAAGCTGGGAAAGGTCAAACGCAAAGAGTCTTTTCCCCTCTTTTTTGAACTTTGAGAGCAGCTCTGAGTGAAGCTGCAGTTCTTTTCTATGCTATAGGGGATCCTGAGATAATATACTATAAACTATGGTGATCCACTCATCCTGGTTTGCCCAGAACTTTCAGGTTTCAGCACTGCAAGTCCTGGGCCCCTGAACCTGCTATGTGGATCACCTGGTTTGGTGGGGCTTGTTCAGAAACGTAGCTTACAAGTGGCCAGTAAAAGAAAACCACCAGTTTTATTACAATGAAAGCAAGCCGACCAACTTCAGATGACAGCTAGGGCAGCTAAACACATCCAAAGGAGGCTTCCCAAATTCATAACGCTTCTCTGAAAATCAGTTACCACCCCCCATGTTAATGTGAGAAGTTGCTGCCCCTTAGAGGGATATTTTAGTAAGGAGGTAAGTGAGTAAAGAGAAAATACTGGACAGAAAATGAACTCAGTGGCTCTTTGTTGGCTGTGTTGAGTCTTAGTGTGAGACTTAACTGAGGAAGGGGTGAGTAGTAATAGTAACAACAACTAATATTAATTTAGTGCTCATGACACTCTAGGCACAGTTCTAAGGTATTCCACACATTCATTAATTTAATCCTCAAAACAGCCCCGTTGGGTAAACTTATCACCCTCATTTGACACAGGAGTAAACTGAGGGTCAACAGGATTAAAAGACTTGCTCCATATCACGCTGCTGGTAAATGGGCAGAGCTGGGATTCGGACCCAGAGTCTATGCTCTTATGAGCCACTATGCTATCCGGCCTCTTGGGTACGTTTGCCAGAAAAAATACCGGATGCCCAGTTAAATTCGAATTTCAGATTAAAAAAACAAATAATTTTTTAGTACCAGATAATATGCTGAATAATTCAAATTTAACTGGGCAGCCTGCATTTCTATTTGTTAAATTTGGCAACCATATTTTAGGATTAAGTATTGATTAAAAAGAAATCCTCATTAATTGAAGTGAGAGCACAGATTTGCAAGCCAAAATGCCTGGGTCTGAATTCTGCTTTACTTCTCACTAGCTGTGCAGTATTGAGTAGGTCACTTAACTTCTTGGATCTTCAAGTATTCATCTTTGAAGTGGAGGAAATCATAGTACCTGCCTCTTGGTATTGTTTGACGATTGAGTAAATATAAGTGAAGCCCTTTGCATTTCCTTTGTGCCAGTCTCTATTCCGATGTTACTTCTCTGTCCCTTACAGTCTCGAGTCAGAAATCTGCTACATTAAAGCTCAATTCTCATAGAGGGCATCTTGCTTCTTATAAGCATTTTTGCATGTTGTAATCACATCCTTACATTTTTAGTGGTTGGTATGTCTTACGGAATGTATCCAAACTTTAATCATTTGGATCAGTTCAAGTTTCACCAGTAGCTATAAACATCTTTTGCTTTTTTCCTTCTGATAATCTTCAAATTGAGATTAGTGAAAAAACTACATAGATGAAGTTCACATGTGAAGTCACATTGCTTCCTACAGAGAAATCGTGGAAACCTCCTTATTTACAACCTCATTAGTGTGTTATTATGTTTCAGTATAATGTTGCCTAGGTTTTATTTTATATTTTTTTTCTCTAAACCTGCTGCATTTGTATTGAGGATGCACGTGATGAAGGTGGTGAAAACGTTAGATCTCAAAGACAAAATGTGACACTTTAGGTAAAATGGAAAGGCCTTTAGGTGACTAGGCTTGCATTCTGGGCAAAGTGCAGTGTCCTTACCCAGGGCTGCAGCCGTGCAGTGGGCTATCATGAATCCAGAGTTGAGACCACCTTCAGCCACCAGGAAGGCAGGCAGCTCGCTGAGGGAGGGGTTGCAGAGCCTTTCAATTCTTCTTTCACTAATTGCAGCAAGTTCATGGACGCCAATGGCCAAATAGTCCAGGGCCTGAAAGAGTGTCTCGATTCAGTCGGCCTGTATTAGAATATGCTTTCAGGGTCAGGAGCAATTCTAAATAGCTTACTTTGGCTGGATATTCACCATGGAAGTTTCCTCCAGAAACAGTCTCTCGCCTGCTGGCAAAGACCATCTTTCAAAATAGGTTAAGGCTTTCACATAACACTTGGTGATCACTTCAAGTATAACTCTTTCCCCAGTTGCTCGTTTCTAACATTGAGGTGGTAGCCCTTGTACAAAGGTAGGGTGGAGAGAAGGAGGAGAGTCTTTCCACAGGCAGGTGTTGACATGAAGGGGTACAAAGGTAAACAGAACAAAACAAAAACCTTAAAGATGATTGTGTTCACCCAACTGGGGGCCAAAGAAACATGAAGCATGAAATGATGTTTTCTCTTGGGATGAGAGATCCTCAAACACCATAACATTACTAATCTGGTGGTCTGTACTTGCCCTCAAAAAGTTTATAACCTGAAACTAAGAACAGAGATCAGGACCCCAGTTTAAAAGCAAATTCTGTTTCCTCAATGGGCACTGCGAGCTTGTGCTCCATCGAAGAGCCTGCTGAATGGAAGATTTTGCTGACGAGCAACCACCAAATCGTTGGAACAATCAATTCTGAGAAAACTTTCAAACCTTCTACTCACTGATCCTGTGCCAGTGTTCACAGCAAATGGCGGCCAAGAGGTCATTGCAAACCCACTGAAGTCAGTGGCAACTTTGGACTCACCAAACATTAAGACTCTCAGGGATCATTCCACTCCATCGTGTATTTTACTTAAGTCAACAGGAACCTGACAGAGGCAGCAAAAGACTTTCCAAAGAGCTAATTTTCACCTACTGGACTAAAGACTATTCACAATCTACTAACTAGGAACTCACTCTGTGTAGGACAGGTTCTGACTTCCAAAGAGGTAGAGGTGCATGTGTAACTTAACAAGTTTGGAATTACCCTTTTCTGTGCATATGACTGTGAGCCTCTTAGACCTAGCTCCTGCCCTTTTCCATGGACCCGCCCCCAACGACAGGCCTTGGTTTTCTCTGAATCCTCAGAGCAAGTGATCTCTGCACCAATTTACAACTTAAGCAACATCTATTGTTCTCTAGTTGTTCCAAATTTGTTTGTTGGCTACTAGGTTATAGCAATTAGAAGTTAACTCCTATAAACTATGTAATAGATGGTCTACATATGCAACAGAAGATTGAGAAAGATATTCTTTTGGGTAACACCAGTATTGCTGGAGAACTCCCAAATATTAGCCAACTGGAAATTCATCAACAATTAAGAATCTTTCACTGAGAAAGTAAAGGACTTTTGGCTGAAATTTCTGCTGAGGCAAGTGGTGGGGGAAGAATTTAGCAGGGAATGATCCTCCCTCCCTTGGCCAGTAATTTAATGGTATTTTTGTTTATTTGTTTTGCTTTTTATTACTCTGTAAGATACCCTTTCAAGTCTAAATTATGTAAGTGTAGAATGGATACCTCTGCTCTACAGTGCAAGAAATAAGAGATGAGAGAAGAATGCACGGAGTTCATGAAAACTACTTCTCCATTTGGGGGTGGATGGAGTTGAGGAGGGTTAATGAGTTGAGGGGTATTTAGCTTGGGTCTGACTTAACCGTAAAACAACCTGAGAGGACATAAAACGCACCTCCTGAAGTAAGCTTGTCAGAGAAGCCACATGGAAAAGGTCTAGTGAGAAACCTTATACAGCTGCTCTCTGCCAGCCCGGGCTGTGCAAGGCTTTCAGGGCTTACTTTCTCCAATGTTAAGAACTGAGGCAGATGTGGGGTAGGAGAAATAGATTCCTAAGGGGTTGGATGGTCTTCAAAGGAAGTATTGTCTCTGTGAAGACTTTGCCTGTGTGCCTCCTGACCGACCACATTGACTTCTGGGGGAACTAAGCCATCACAGGACCTTCCATAGCAAAAACAAGATGACGCTGAGATACCCACACCGTGAAGGGAAAGAAGGGCTCCATCCTTGAGAGACGGAAGCATTGTTACTCTTCTTTGTACAAATATGGGAACAACGCTGATTTGAATAAACTCCATGTCAGAAATAAACTCAGGATGAGGAAAGCCATAACTCTTTGATCAATACTTAGGTAAGTGTTAAAAGGTTGCCTCTGTTTAGTGCACCATGGTATCACTCGCCCTAGGAAGGCTCACATAAATGCCATCCTACCCAGGGTCTCTACAATCACACTTGTGATGTAGATCTTCATCCTTCTACCAACAACCTCAGCAGCGGGTTTTAGGGCAGAGGTCTTCGTGAAACTCTGCAGCCAATGTTGGAAATACCCCCTTTAATCTTTCATCTGTCAGTTTTGGAAGCACAGCACGTTAGACTCCGAACCTGAGACTAGCGTCACAGATCTGCCTCTGACACTTACCAGCTCGGCTCTAGAGCAAGGCATTTAACCTCGGAGCCCAAGTACGTAGTCTATGAAACGGAGCAACAGAGAGCCTACACAAAACGATCACTTAGATCTTAAACTGACCAGCTGGAGTTCTATAATCACAGCTTAGTAAACCATCAAAAGATACAGGATTATCTGTTGCACTGTTAATTTCCGTGGTAATGATGTTCTTCACAAATGCTATTGTGTCGTTCACCACACCGTGGATCTAGAAGACAAGATCAAATGAGCTAATACATGGAAGACACTGATAATGGTCCCTGTCACATAGTCTGATATTCTTATTAGAATAGCAAGAACATTTAAACTGGGAATTCTTCTTACTGTGGAGCTAATTTGGCAATTCTTCCCCATAGACATTTTAAATCTAAGCTAGAACAGAACTTGCTAAGAACAAGGAAAAGAGGGTATTTATGCTAGGGAGGACTCTTTAGTACCCTACAGATTGGAACTTGGTACAACCTGAAATATTGTTTCACTCTTGAGATGCATGTTAGTCTGTCACTTAACTGCCATTTGCAAATGAGTTGGAACATCTGCAGTGTAGGTTGCCTCATGCCAACCCAGGTCATCTGCATTTTATATTTAAAGTTATGACTCACAGATTCATTTATAATGGTTTATGTCTGCCTATTAAATGCAGATAAGATCTAACCATGGATATGCCCTTGAATTGTGGTTAGATTTTCCCATGAACGTTCCTGGCAGACTGGTTCTAGTTCTGTCTAACAGGTAGAGCCAGTAAAACTCCATTAACTGGTTAGGATGATGCTATTACTAAGAATTTTTTAAAGTTAGGGCACTAAACCAAAACAACAAGCTGTCCGTCGGACTTCTCTACACGGGGGTTGAGCAAAGTAATTCAAAGGGAAACAAGCAGCTTACCATATAGAACAGAAACTTTACGATAATTGGAAAGTCGAATTATTACACAGACATCATTTTTAATAGAGGCAGTAATGAAATCTGGACTACCATTGACCATTACATGACTTTCTAACACCTTCCTCTCTTTCTATTCCCCACCCCGACAAACTGGGGGAAAGAATAGAAACTTGTTAGCTTTTTTGTTTACCTGTGGACAGCAGCGCAAGGTGTAAGCGTCCTGAACACGATCACAGAACCTGTGACTTTCTGTGGAAAAGATACGGGGATGGCAGGGGGCATGTTAGCAGTTCTTTCCAATAATTTCCAAAAGCAAATAAGCTCACTCACATAGGCACGCCCAGACCTGCTATTTCAGATGGGTGGTGATCTGAGTCCAAGAGGGACCGAAACCGAAAAGCGACTTCAACTTGCCCACGATGAGGGCGAACAGCGTGAATGTCTAGAATTGATGAAAGAGGAAAAGTCTGAGCAATTCTTATATTGAATGAACTACCATCGCTGGAACAGAACCATCCACTGTGCTGACACAGCCCTCAAAAGTCCAGGGGTCCTTAACCATCACTCAGGATTAGAAACTTAACTCCAAAGCAAGATTTTCCTTATGGACTTTATTCTTTCTACTTTAAATATCTGAATGCAAACTATGTGTTGAGATCTCTGGGAATTCAACTCAAGACACTGGGCCTACCCTGAAAGGATTTAGGCTCATAATGGAAGGGAGCTCAATAGTGGCCTAATTTAACTAAGTCATTTTTAGATAGTTTTTTTGGTCCTACTACATATAAGAGTAGGGAGTCTTTCCAAGTCATTATTTTCTAGAAAAGCTACCACTTCTACAGTTTTTCTCTCCCGATTTTCAAGTGGGGATCAGTGCTAATCCTACTCTAGCTCTCAAATCCTGCCCATAGATTCTTAAGACAACATGTAGTTTGATGGGAGTCAGAGCTGGTGATCTGGGGCAGGTCACTTAACCCTCTGGGTCAGCATTTGTCTGTGAAACACGGTCGTTTCAAGGGTCAAGCGTGGCGTAACTTAGATGAAGCTGCAGCAGTCCTACGAAGGCACAGGCACTTGGATTTTCTTCTTCCCTACCACCTACCCCCACCACTCCCGCGTCTGAACACCTTGACCAGCCTCCCCTCCCCTCCTGCACCCGAGCTCTGCCTGAATGAATAGCAAACCAACGGAAGAGCCATGCTGACCAGTATCGAAGGCTTTGGTGGTGCCCTTCAACACCTCGAGGGTCAAGGACGCCACTATGTCAGCCTGCCGAGCAATGGCGCTGGCCCTCTCCACAGCTTCACAGCCCAGGGAGGTGATCATCTGCGTCCCGTTGATGAGCGCCAGACCCTTGTAGAAGGGGAGAGAAGTGTCCAGACGCTGTTTGTTGTAACAGGTGTATGTGCAAGTTGATTTCCTATCTTTTGCTTTCATAAGAGAAAAGTTAGCCTGTCGGTTGAATGACGTTGATCCATGGTTTCTAAAGTGCAGGGCAGTAATGCTTATTGAAGGATGCAAGGATGAAGTGCTAACATATGTGAAATCATTAGTGTAAATCTAGCAAATGGAATAGCTGTTAAGTGTCCCCGTCATTAAGGCAGCAGTGGTGCTCCAATGTAGATGGCATATCAAATCTTTAGCTCTTAATTATGCTGCATTTCTTCTTCAACTTCTCATCATTATAGACAAGACACCTTGAACAATTTCTGGTCCGAGACTCTTGGCTTAGAGCATCCCAAGGGACGCTGGCTTACAGCATCTCTTAGGGGTCCTTAGAGATCCTGATTTGAAGTTTAAGTTCTTCTGTAAAAGAACCCCTAGGCATCTGTGGCCTGAAGAGTCTTTTCAGTGCTTATGGCAGAGCCCTTTCTTCAGTGCCCAACTTAAGCAAACATGGGAGCTATGTTTATTTTAAGATACCAGTGAGGCTGATATTAAGACTGAAAATAGCTATTAAGTAAAGATTTGTTAAAGCGAACAAATTTTCCTTAGTCTCCTTACCTCTTTTGGCTTCAAAACAATTGGTTTCAATCCATGAGCTGCCAGGACCTGTAGAATGATTTAAAAGGTAAAAATGGGTATCAAATGAAACATCAGCATATTTCTAATTTCATGTGGAATCCAATAAAAGGCTTTTTAAGCCCAAAGGTCTGTTTTATAAAAGATTAGACCTACGTGAATTGGTTCTGTTTATCTTCGCTGGTCTATCCTCTAGTTCCGTTCTTTAGTCTGCAAGCAGACCTAGCTTTCGAGTAATTTTTGTACCTACATCAGGGGCTAGTGTCTACAAAATCAACCCTGAATGTTGGTTTCTAGGTCCTTTGCTTTCAGTTTCCACTTTAGTGATTCACTTTTTTTTTTTTACTGCTGCTTCCTGAGCAGATGCACATCCAGATGCATGTGCGCTAAGGCTGAGCTCCAAACTCTGTCCACGTTCCCTGGCCTCCAGGGCTTGACCTAAAAAGTCCTCCACCCTCGTCCTACTTGTCTGAACACTAGCAGAGCCTCAGAGCAGGGCTTCTCACTTGTATGGCAAATGTGTGAGCACCAGTGAAGAGGGACTTATGGGCCCAAGAGATGGACACAGAATCCTGAGGGGAAATGGGCAGAATGATCTTCCCCTGAAATAAAAGAAGTGAAAGCAATCACTAGGTTCAGGTCCCTCTAGGGGAGAAGGAAGACACAGAGGCAGGACCACTGACTCCGTCAACTTCACAAGCTTATTAGAATATCTAACACATGACTAACTCTGTCCCAGGAGTGGGGCTGAGGGTAGGAAAAATGGAGACAGACAAGCTCAAGGGCAAACACAGTCATAGTATGTTAAGTGTAACTGGAGGTAGGAAGTGGGTAGGGTTCCGTGGAAAATAATCACATAAGATGCTGGGAGGGCACAAAGGAGGGGCAAAAGGGACTTGACGGGGTGGGCCTATAGGGCAAAGAACCAGAAGAGCAGAGAGGGAAGTTTCTCAGAGGACTTATCAGAAGCAGGAAGAGAAGAAGGGACATGGCTCGTCCCTCTGCCTAGGACACAGGGCACTCCAGCCGCAGGCCACCTCTCGCTTCTGTGATGTACAATGTTGCTGGGGGAGGATTTGGCTGGGGCGTGTGGATATGACAAGCAAGACTCTTGTAAGCCACTTTAATTTTAGACATCACCCTGAGGGCAGTGAGAAGCATTGCACGTTTTGGCCAGGACACGTTTGGATTGGCTGAGTGAAGGTGGTTGTGGGAACACTGTACATAGAGAAGTAATGAAGACCAGTCTGCATAGAAGGAAGGTGATCTAGAACCCAAACCCCCGAAGGACTATCTGTTCCCTTAACTTCTTCCTCCTTGGTCCTCTGCCCCTTCAGTTACTGTTAGGGGACCTCCCAGCAACAGATCAGAGACGACGCTTCAAACAATTCTTTGGGCTGCTCTGATGAATTTGGAGATGAATGAAGAAAACGTTAAAGCTTTATCAAAAACAAGCCTTTCCGATTGGCCACCAGATGAGCGCTTGGGCGGGGAGGGGGGAGTGGAGCCTCCTTTCCAGAGGTTATAAGTCAGTGCTATGATCCGCAGCTCTGTACCTATTAGACCAGCAAGTAAATAAACCTGCAACAACATGTGACCTCCTGGCCAGGCACTGGAAATGTTTTAGATGCAGAATAAATTCCCACAATTAACACTGGCCGCTGTACCTTTTTACCAAGGTGATCACCAAGTCCAGAAGGTTGACAGTTGCACATGGAAGCTAAGAGCCTTGCCTAGTTTGACATCTGTACTGCGCTAAGGCTGGGCTCCTGGCTCTGTCCACACATCTAAGCTTCGGTTGTCACAGCCATAGTATAGGGATAACGCTGGCTCCCTTGTCGGGCTGCTGTAAGGATGGAGTGCTAGAAAGCATGCAAGTACACCTGGTGTCCAGCCTCGGGAAATTACTGCAGGTGGAAGCTGTTATTAAAATCTTACGTATTTAGCGTCAGCCCAGCCACTCTTCGGAGACCACATCTTCCCTTCCCCAATTAGCCCGAGAGCAAGATGAGAGAGTGGGGCCAGGTCTCCACTGGCACCAACAGTTCCTTTCTCTGGAACATAGGGCAGGCAGGAGGCTGGGAGAGAAAGAGGCACCGGTTACTTCAAGAGTACTTCATTCTGGCCATCCTCGCTTTAGGGAAAGACAATTCCTCAAGCGCAACTAATGCTTAAGGGACCTGGCTGAACTGCTATAGAAAGAAAAAGGAGAGGGGGAGAAAGAGAGAAAGAAAGGCAGGGAAGAGAGAAAGAAAGGGGGGAAGGAAGGAGGACCCTCCCGGGAGCAAAGCTTTCTCTGGAAGCCACTTTAAGTTTAGACTTTATCCTAAGGACAGCGGGAAGCGTTACAGGTTTTAGCCAGGACATGCTTGGATATGCTGTGTGAAGGGGTTGGGAGAACACTGTACATAAAGAATTAAGATCAGACTGCATGGAGGAAAGGTGATCTGGAGCCCGAACCCCCATAATGACTACCTCTGCCCTTAACTTCTTCCTTCTCCTTGGTCCTCTGCCCCTTTGTTTACTGTTACTGTGCATGTTCTAATCTGACCTAGAAATTTCTAGAAATTCTAGCAATGTATCTTAAAGATGTGATCAGGAGCTAGCTGTTATTCTTTGCTGCCTTCTTTCTAAGAACATAAAGTTTAAAATGATCCAAATAGGAATTAAGAGACTTTCACAGGACTGATTGGTGTATGCAGCCATTAAAAACTATTGGAGGGCTTCCCTGGTGGCGCAGTGGTTGAGAGTCCGCCTGCTGATGCGGGGGACACGGGTTCGTGCCCCGGTCTGGGAAGATCCCACATGCCGCGGAGCGGCTGGGCCCGTGAGCCTCCAGCCCTGAACTTAAGGCCAGACTTAAGGGGCTTATTCTAGTCTTAAAGATGCCAAATGCGAAGTGAAGGCTGATAGAGAATGGGCGAAAGTCCACAGGAGAAAGAGTCTCTGCCTCACTCCTACCTTGCACCCCCATCTAGCTAACCTCCTTCTTGCCAAGCTCATTTCCCACTCATCTGCATCAGTTTATGTCTTCTTTTCTCACCAATTTCTCACCACCCCATCAATCAAGTCTACCTGT
This sequence comes from Stenella coeruleoalba, assembly GCF_951394435.1. Classification (NCBI taxonomy): domain Eukaryota; kingdom Metazoa; phylum Chordata; class Mammalia; order Artiodactyla; family Delphinidae; genus Stenella; species Stenella coeruleoalba. The sequence goes on along the minus strand of NC_137157.1, from coordinate 25,070,299 downwards.
GGTACACACACAGCCTCATTGGAGGGTCAGTTGGGTATCTGTTGCCTTACCATTAAATACTTCGATAACTTGTTTGAGAGTCTCCAGGGAAATGCCACTGTATCCTTTGGCTAAGACATTGATCCTTAAAGCCAAGAGCATCCGACATCTCTCAGGGATTAGTGGCTTCCCAACACCTACAAAACAGAATTGATGTTTTCTCCAAGAAAAACGAAATTTTTTCCTTCTCCCAGCTGTCTCCATCTCAGATTTCTCGCCACGTCTTGGCTCAGATACTTGCACTACTTTCTCTCCTGATTCTCTTGCTTCTTCAAGTCTCATCTTCCAGACAGATATGAGAATCCAGTTCTGCCTTCTCACTTGCCCTTCTTGGAAGCGGCAGTGAACGCCCCGCCCTCCTCAATACCCTTAGAATAGCGTCTGGACTCCTCAGCACAAGCTGTCTTGCAGTCTGATGGGATTCTTGACAGACTTTCCCGTCTCACCTCGTCCCGAACAACCCCTCCCTGAGTTCCAGCCTTAATTTCGTCCCCTGACTGCATCACTCTCTTGGCACGACGGTATCCACGCTCCCATGCCAACCCCATCCTTCCACCTGGCCCATTCCTTTTTCTGAGATTCAACTGGAAGGTGGTCTTGTGTGATGCTTTCTGCTTCCCCTCTCTCTGCCCCACCCCGGCAGCAGAATTGGCACCTACTCCTTGGAATCCGCTAGCTTCTGGACGCTGTTAAAGGATGCCTGGCACTGCGCTACGCAGTCGTCCGGGTATTGGTTCCAGGGCCCCCAACCCAACCCCCCTGCAGATACCAAAATCCCCGGATGTTCAAGTCCCTTATGTAAAGTGATGTAGTACAGTCGGCCCTCAGGATCTCCGGGTTCCTAATCTGTGGATTCAGCCAACATCCCAGGCTGGTTGAATCTGGGAATGCAGAACCTGGAGATACCGAGGACCGACTGCACTTCATTCAAATCAAACAAGATCTAGGAGGCACTGAATGTTTGGAGTGAGTTACCTGAAGAATGTGAACGTACTAGGTTGACCTGGAGCTCCCTGGAAGAGAAAGAGAAAAAACCCTCTTAGATACCTCACCGTGAAAATGTTCCCTCAGCTGGGAACATAGTTAAGTCTTTGGAGGGACAGAATAGGCATGATGGGGCACTGGAAGAAACCCGCAAGTCTGTGTTTTCTGTATCAACTCATGTGTGAGTTAATCCGAGCCTCACCCTCCTTATCTGTAAATTGGGGCAAATGTTAATTATTTCTGTTGTTTAAAGAAATCTCCAAAATGAGAATAAGTGGCATGTGACTGTGTGTGTGTTTGGTGGGGAGGAATCAAACTTACTCTAGTTTACTGACAGGAATTACAGTTCTGGCAAATTTCCCAAAACCTGTAGTAATGCCGTAAACAACTAGAATAAAAACCAGACGTTATACAGTTAGACACAGGCGGCATCTTTTAAGCCTATAAAAAGAACTGCGTAATACAAAGAGAAAAGGATACCGGTTTTTTCTTTCACGATGCTTTCTATGACTTCCCTGGAGTTTTGCACCTTCTTTTCAGCAGTGGGGGTGAGCTAGGAAAACATTGGTCAGAGCTGAACATGTCAAAGATTTACACGTGCCGCGGAAAAGGTCAGAGGATGTCCTTCCCCTCCCTCCAGCATACCTTGATTTTGTAGCGTCCCTTGCCCAAGTTGACCAGATCCTCTGTGGTCAGGCTGTCCCCATCTAAGGCAATGTACTGCACAAAAGAAGGGAATCTCCGTGAGTGGAAACAGCTTAGTCGCTCAAACAAAAGAGTAGGGAAGCCTGAAGCAGAATTAAGCTCTGACCCGTCAGAGATTTTATCACTGCTGTCAAACACTCATGTGCTAGTTACAAAGACAGCTTGCTGAAGAGGAGGTTGAGGAGGGAAAATTAGAAGTGGAAAAGCGTAATGCCTTTCCCTATTACACAGAGCTGGATAAAGCCCTGTCCTCACTGATGGTGCTTGGTCATAAATTTTGCTAGCCCTCCCCCTCCTTAAATGAGGGGTGGGGGGACTTCATTTTCTTAAAAAAAAGGAAGTGGTTTGAAACTTACCTTTTCGGGTTCCCGGTATTTGCTGTATCTGTAGCCAGGTAAAGGAAAATGCTGGGTAGTGTGGAAAAGCCCCAGCCCCATCATTGGTAGCAGTAGCCCCCAGAGCAGACCAACAAGCCTGCAGGAAAGGATACAGGTAAACTCCTTCTGGTTGCGATGGAATGAAGTCGGAAGACATGGCATCCCCTTCTATAACTGAAACAAGAATGCAAGAGAGACCCCTTAGGGATCACAGTGGAGAGCCACTTTTGGCGTTACTGCTAAACCAAGCAAAGGGCTCTTCAACTGCCTTCGGAATTCTACAGAAATGGCTGCTTTAAAACGACTTCTCATGCTTTAAAATTTACAAAGGAGGAGAGCAAAAGGCAGAGATGTAGGCGCCAGGCATGCATGAAAGGGTTTAAATGAAAGTTCAAGATCCAGCCCCACCTCCATCCCCATCACTGGCTTTATTTTGTTTTAAATCTATTGTTTTAATATTTAAAATATATTTAATATTTAAATCTATGGGGTTTTGTTTGTTTTGCGGTATGCGGGCCTCTCAGTGTTGTGGCCTCTCCCGTTGCGGAGCACAGGCTCCGGACGCGCAGGCCCAGCAGCCATGGCTCACGGGCCCAGCCGCTCCGCGGCATGTGGGATCCTCCCGGACAGGGGCACGAAGCCGTGTCCCCTGCATCGGCAGGCGGACTCTCAACCACTGCGCCACCATGGAAGCTATCAAACTTTTGTTTGATAGTTTCATTAAACAAAATAGATTTAATTTTGTTTTAAATCTATGCTACTGGTCTCCAGTCTGGTGAGGTTCTTTTGAAGGGCAAAGGGATTTTCAAAATGATTCGGTAACTGCAAAAGGCTTCAGCCCTGCGGTCTTGAGTTCAAATCTAGTCTTTGCTACTAGTAAGAAGTCTCCTCCTTTCCGAGTCGGCTGCCTCGTTGTAAAAGGTGGATAAGACTCCTGCCTTCCTCGCAGGGGTGTGCGAGAATCCCTTCCCCGTCCCCGCCCCCCCAACAATTGGGGAGGACAAGGGACCGTCCCTCCCGGCCGAGTGATTCGCACCCCTTCCCTCCGTCCACTCACCCACTTCCACGAACTCGTTGTCCTCCAGGGCCACCTCCAGCGGGTCCTCGTGGTCCAGCAGGCCCAGGCCCTTGCAGCGGCGCACGAGGAAGCTCACATTGTCCACCGAGGCGAAGCCACCATTGTCTGGCTTGTTCTTGATGTACCTCCGCACGGCCTCCCGGCCCAGCCAGCCCACCGTGAGCTGCGCATCCTGGCAGGGCACCGCCAGCCACTCTCCGCGCACGTGCACCGTATACCTGGGCATGGTCGTCCGCTGGCGACAGTCACTGGGAGGGGAGAGTTTTATCCGGGAATGACTACCGAGGTGTGGTTGATAGGGAGAAGTGGGATGGGCTTTCAAAACACGCCCCCTCCTTTGCCTTTACTCATTCACGCGGACAAATATTTATTGAGCGCCCCATGGTGTCCCTTTGATTTTTTTGCAGCTGAGCGTGGGGCAGGAGAGTGGGATGCAGGCCGCTTTTCCACCTGCCCTCCAGGTCTGCTGCCAGCAAGGCCTGGGTTCTCCCGCCCTCGGGTCCTAGAGCCTGCCGACCCTGCTGCTGGCCCTGTCTCCGCAGGGGCCCTGATTCCTCCCTCCCCTGGTTTCTGTCTGCGTTCTCCTCCATTAAGGGCAGCTTATAAACACCATGTTCCTGTCTTTATCTGGAATTACTCAACCGTAAAATGCTCTTCACTGGCCAACTGTGACACCAGGGAGTGTGGCAATCTTCATGCATTTGTTTATTCCCAAATACGTGTTGAGCAACTCCGCCCTTACCACTATGAAGGTTTTCTGAAGCTGTCCCTCCACAAAGGGAGAGGGCAAGGCCAGAGATCATTTTCACAACTAAAGGTCACCATTTTGGTGAGAGCCACCGCGCTTGGACGCCAGCTCCACTGCTTATTAGCCTGGAGCAGTAAGTTATTGATTAGCCTCTGTTTCCTCATCAAAAGGCAAAGGGGCTAATTTCCTCACTGCAGTGTTTGCAGTATCTACCTGGGATCAGATCCTGGTCCTGCCATTTCCCAGCTGTGTGACATTTGGGCAAGTTACTTGACTTCTCTGGGCCTCTGTTTCTTCACCTACAAAATGGGGATGATAATAGTACCTATTTCAAAGGGCTTTTGGGAGGATTAAGGAGTTCGTATATGTAAAGCCCTTAGAGCAGCACCTGGTGCAATGGAAATGCTATGGAAGGGTTTGTGATGACTGTTGTTTGGACTTTAATATATACCTATATTGCTTTATAAATGTTCTTTCATCACGGTATCCCGAATGGATATCCCTAATCCAAGTAAGCTTCTTCAACACAGATTACTGCTCCCTGCACCCGATTCATTATAGTAGTATTAAGGAACTCTGAAAAGCATGAAAAGGGAATCAAGGAAGTGTTGGCACTGTTTTAACTAGGCAGCATTTTGGCAGTAAGCCAGTGTCTAGAGATTGGATTATTCCAGTGGAAAAATCCTGAAAAGTCTGTTTCCACTGAAACAGACTTCTGTTGGGAATAGAGACACAGTTGTGATATCACAGAAAACACCCACACCCAGAATGTCCTTCTCTGAAACCCTCCCGGGGAAGTAAGTGTACAAAGAAAGAGCTGCCCCTCCTTGAGCTTCATTAAAACTTGCACTTCAGCCACCTACACCCTGACCACACTCTGGAATTCGTCACCACCTGAATTTCATCCACATAAGAAATCTTAAATTCCGGTACCCCACCTTCTGACCACAGCCTCCTCGCCTTCCCGTTCTCCCCTTACATCAGTCATCTCCGACCTTGAACCTGGCTTCCGGTCAGTGCCTTCTTCTCTGCACTTCCCACTGGCTTTCTCCCTTACTTTCCTTGGAAGCTGGTCCCCTAGTTACTCACCTGCACCACTTTCTTCAGCACTTTGAAATTCCTTTATAACCCTAACCCTATTCCTACACTCTGAATAAACCGCCACCCATCCCCCACCCCCGGGGTTATCACAACAAACTTCCATCTGTGTTCACCCGGAGAGGCAGGCTCTGCTACAGAAAGTCTTGTGATGGGTAGATGGTGGCCCTGCCTCCTAATGCCCCTCCCCCTTAGAGAGTTCCCCAAACAGTCATCCCCCTCCTCAAGGACCTTCTCAATAGCTACCTCCTCTAATTCTCAGAGGAAGCCCTTACCAACTACGTCTCCGAAAACTGAGGCCCTTAGATGTGAAGCACCTTAACTTTCTGTCCTCCTCCGTTACCTCATCCAACACATAATTCTTGAATGCCTGTTACGTCCCAAGCACTATGCTAGGTGCCGGGAATGAAACAAATAAGATACATCTTCCACCTTCATGGTGCTTACTCTCTGGTGATGAATGCAGATGTATAAAGATTAGTAAGAAGTCCAACTATCCCCTGTGCTATGAGAAAACCCAAACTACTTGGGCACGCCAGTTGCTGGCCCCAGCTGAGCCCAGTTTGAGTAATCCCAGGCCAGACATCAGACATGGGAGGGAAGAAGCCACCTGATCATACCAGCCCCCAGCAATTTGAGTCATGCCCAGCTGTTTGAGGATTCCCAGCTCCGGCCCTAGACACCGTGGAGCAGAGACAAGCTATTTCCACTGGCTCTGTCCAAATTCATGACACAAAAAACCCATAAGTCAATACCTTTACTTATGTTATTCTTTCTTCATCCAGATGGAACACACTTCCAACTTTCTTTGCTTGGCTAGATATTTCTTATTCCTTAAGACTCAGTTTAGGCCTTCTCTTCTCCAGGAAGCATTCCCTAAATGCTTCAGTTGGGGTAAGTGGCCCTTCTCTGGGGTGCTTTTTCTTTAGCATTATGTATAAATTACTTATTTTTGTTCACCCAGAAATTATGTGTATATCCAGCTTGGTACAAAGACATTCAACATATGCTCCTTAGCTGAAGTAAGTGTAGACTCTAGTGGCCCCCAGGTGAATTCCTACAAACATTTGTCTGTAGCGCCTTCCTCCTCCTTCACAGCGTCCTTCAAGACCACCCTCAAGCATCCCTTGCCCCAATTCACTTTCAGTATCACTAATCAGTGTAACTGAAAAATGACATTAGCTTGGAGTATGGGGTAAACTTATGGGGGGGGGAAGCCTCCAAAAGCATCATCTGGGTCCATGGATTTGCTAAAGCCTAGTCACTTCGACTGTGATTATATACCAGGGATTTGAGCTGCACTCTCTCCTCTGATATTCCTGGCATGGAGACAAGTGAGAGCAGAGCCTGAGAAATAGAAGCACACTGCAGTGTAGAAACATGTCCAAAAGGAGAGAAGCATATGGGAGAGTGAGAACAGGGGAGAAGTCAGGATTACAGGAAGGCCAGAGTGTTTCCTCCTATTTAAGACTTTTTTTTTTTTTTTTAAATACTACATTAGCACTTCTGGAGGGTATTTAGCGATGATATGCCCCCACCCACATTTACGCTCTAAGACACTATTTCTCTTTGCTAGAGTTTATTTGGCCAGGGGTGGACCAAAGCTAGGTCAGAGCCTCACCTTTGGGAGTTTGGAATTGAGACAGTCTCTCCATGTGGTAAGAACTATTGGCAGCAGTAAAGCTGGGGTAGCCAGACTATACAATGTAGACCAGAGAGACAGAAATGGGAGATAAGAGTATGGATGTCTCTGCTGTCCTGGTGTCAGTTCCCTTCTGTTTGTCCCTGATCCTGGTAACCTCCCCCTCCCCTGTATCCTTAGTATAATCCTCCTTTTCCCTTTCTGACTTCTAGTCATTGGGGTTGCTGTCACTTACAATCAAAGAATCCTAACTAATACAACAGTGGTTCCCAAACTGTGTGCTGGGGCACTGCGTTACACTCATAGGGGTTCTTTGTTACTCTCTCACTTGGATAAAGTTGTTGTTATTTTTAACTCTTTCTTTCTCTGTGCTGTATGCTGTTTATGGATGGAGAAAGTTTGCTGACCACTAAGGAGATGAGGCTGGTTGAATAGACTGTCAGGTATAACTGAGGGGAGAAGCAGTGGTATTCAGGTTGGCCATCTGACCCTAACGGTCAGGAAAACAGGACAGCAGGTGGATCCGGGTATGAGAAGCAGAGCGCTCCCACTAGTTTATACATTTTGGTAAGGGAATTCATCCTATGTCCACCAGCTGGGTGATGAGCAAATCTAACCAAGTATTTATCTTTAAGGTTATTTAAAAAGCAAAATCCTAATTATGTTGAATTTTTGGTGTGCAACGGATGCAAATTAAAGAGCTTAAAATAAGAGGTAAATAATATGTTGACATATCTTGTGACCATAGTGGGAGAAAATGAATATGAAATTAATGAAAAAATCAACATTTATAAATCAAAAGGTTAAAGTTTGCTAAAATTCTCTTTACAAAGAACATGCCACCAGGGGTGGGAGGGGAGATAGATCAGCTTTATTTATGAAAAAAAAAAAAAAATCACTGACCAAACAATAAAAAGCCAAAACTAAAAAGACATTTTTAGTTACAATGTGAGCTGAAATTTTGTATTTCTTTATGAATTCAATTTTAAAAAGAGAAATGTCTGAAATCAGCAATGGACAGGTCCTTAATCCACTTTTAAATCTTTCCCCACAAGCATGGCAGTCACGGGGTGCATACACGCCTTGTGCTCTTGGTAGGTACGGATGGCTTGATCGTGGGATTTGTCAAAGGCAGCAAGGTCCCTGCATTAAAAAAAAAAAAAAAGAAAGATGGATAATGACTTATTTCGGCAAATTTTATTATACTTGCAAACAGATTAATAATAGATATTTATGTCTTGGTTATATTTTTTTCAGAATTCCTGCCAAATTCATAGTCAAAACAACTTCACTGAGATATTCTTAAATTGTATCTTGTTGCCAAGATACAACTTTTTTCACTTTTATCAAGCATTCCTTTAATATATGTCAAGCAACCTAGTCTACCTTATTGCAACATTTGAATCAAAAAGGTTTGGCTTTACCTGTTTGATCCTTCTTTCATTTAACTTCAGACACTTTTTTCTTATCCTTCCCTACTCATCTTCTACTTGCTTTTAAAGATCTTTTTGTGTATATAAGATTATCTTTGATTTATTTCCTTTTCACCAGGGTCTAACCCTATTTGGCCCATAATAGGTAATCCATATATAATCCTTCTAAAAAACTAATGAAATCATCTCAAACTTTAAATATTTAGAAGTGTTAATTCCTATTCTAAAATTGTATCTATAATCCTTAACAAATTTAAAAATATTATTTTTAGTTTGCATTTTTTCAAAGTATTTTAGCAACATCAAAAACATCTGTTTAAGATTTTTCTTCCCCATTCCTTATATAAAGTCAAAGCATAGTGAGACTTGGTTCTTACTTGAATAAAGGTCGTGTAAACTTCATTCTTCCTTGTTCAGTCGCCATTTTTAGAGCCAAAGGAATTGCTTCCTCCCATTTCGATTGAATGCAGAGTCGTAACCATCTAAAAGGAGGGTTTTTAGGGGGTATGGGGTAGGAAATGAGGAGAAAGAAGCAGGATATGACAGGTATATCTGAAAATTACTTTTGTAATGATGAATAATCCCATTATACTTACACTGTACACCACTTTATGTTATGTCTTTATTCTGAGAATCTCAAATCCTTATACATACCATTCAATAATTGGAGAAGAGAAAGAAGAATAGTTGGTTCTTGAAAAAGATCATACGTTTTCAAGGGTTTGGATTATGTAGGTGCCTATAGACCTTACATATGCAATTTCGGAAGGAATAAAACTTTGATTTAAGCTCACGCTACAAATTTGAATTAAAAAAGATGAACAGAATCAAAGATTTCTAACTATTCCCATTTCAGAGCCCAAGAGGAAGAATGCCTATTTACCAATGAATCTTTAATTCTAATTTTTTTAAAGGCAAGAGAAGCTTAGAATAAATTCTAACAAAAAAATTAGTACTATCATCTTACAGATATTGCAACTACTCCTTAAAGACCATTATAATTATGTATATAGATGCAGTAAATTTGAAAAGGATTTTTCAAGACTCATGTATGTCTCATACGCTGCTTTCCCTTTCTCCACTTTTGAAACTAGTTTTCCACTTTCTTCCACAGAGACAAGTTAAAATGATGTACCTGAATCGTATTTCAGAATTGTTAATGGCATTGAAGTTGTACACCTCTTGCATTCGCTTTATGTGCCCCAATGGAAGAGGTGCCTAGAGCAAAATAAAGAAGTATAACGTATCATTTCAACAGGATTCCTTGGAAGAAAGGAGCTGGAGAGAAATTCTTAGCCAGATTAAAATCCTCAATATTTTATAAAATAGAAATAAGTTAGATAAAAATAAAAGAAACAAATGCACACTAAAATAAATTTTGTGCAAATTTATTCTGAATAAGGATATTCTACTAGGAGCCAAGGGATAATTTAATTTGCGAGGTACGTGGAGAGGTAAATGAGAAGTACTCTCTTCAGACTTTCTGGTATATGTAAGCACTAACTTTCCGAACCTCTCCAGAGTCTTTCAAGTTCTTCCTTATACCTGAAATATCTTAAATTTATTCTGTTCTCCAGATTCAATCACAGTTAATTTTTTCCCTCACTGATTCCCCCCAGCTTTATCTTTGTATGTTTCCTCCGAAATCCCTTTTGAATGATCTATACCCCTACAAAATAGCAGTTTTTAAACTTTTATATTACAGACCCTTTTCAGAATCTGATGACTGATACGGACCCTTTCCTGAGGCGGGTGGGATACATTTACCGTATAAACACCAAGTTGTATGTACAGTTTCGGGGGGTTCATAAACTCCCGTGCCCAGGTTGACCCGCGCTAAAGGGAGCACAAGCTTGGGTGAAGGAGAGAAAGCAGCGCTCAGTTTGGGCAGGCGAAGCGTCGGCGGTGCCCGCGGGATGCAGGCGGAGGAATCGGCGGTAGATGGAAACCTCCCGCTCCAGCCGCTTCCGCGTCTTCCAGGACGCTCACCCACACTCGGCTCTCACTGACTGCTTGGACCCTTCCCAGATTGTTTCGTTTCAACCAATCTCCAAGTCCAGCCGGGTAGGCCGGCTGGTTAAGGTCACCTCCTAGGTCACCTCGTTACTTGCCCCTGTTTGCTGTGCCTGCTCGCCAGTCGGCGCATCACGCTTTCTCTCTTCGTGGCTCCAGGCCACACGGCAGGCGGGGCTACAGAGATGTGTGAAACCGCGGAGGTGGCTTCATGCACTAATGGGTTCTCTAAGCCTCCCGTTGCTTTAAATTCCTGTTTCTCATTTTGCATCAGTTCCATAGGAAATTCTGTTCAAAGTCTTCTTCCATCCCTGTCAAGGTCTTTAGACCTAAGAGCTCCCTGTCATGTAATAGTAAAGACCCCATCACTATCTCCCTCTCAACATACAGCATCTCCTCTCAGCTTCGCATGTTCTTTTAGTCACCTGGCTTTGAAACCTTCAAATCTGCTTGGACTCCTTCCTGTTAACCCCCAACCCAGTCAGTCCCCAAACCCCATGCTCCATCCTATGTGTTCTCCCTCTCACTGTCCTGCTCTTTCCCTTCCCGCCAGCTCCCTCCAGCCTGTCCTGTACTCCTCTGAGTCTCCCAACTAACTTCACCCCCAGCGTTCCTCATGTCAATCCAGCCTCCGCAACACCAGAGGAATGGTCTTCATAATCCACCATTTCATCAGATGACTCTCTTTTTTTTTTTTTTTTTTTTCCGGTATGTGGGCCTCTCACTGTTGTGGCCTCTCCCATTGTGGAGCACAAGCTCTAGACATGCAGGCCCAGCGGCCATGGCTCATGGGCCCAGCTGCTCCAGGGCATGTGGGATCCTCCCAGACCGGAGCACGAACCCGTGTCCCCTGCATCGGCAGGCGGACTCTCAACCACTGCGCCACCAGGGAAGCCCAGATGACTCTCTTTTTAAAAATGTTAAATCCTCTGCGACTGCCTGGAATCAAATCTAACATTCTTAGCTTGGCATTCAAGACACAGCACATCAGATCCCAGCAGTGTTTCTAGCGTTCTCTTCATTAACCTCTTTCCCAGGGCCACGATTTCCTCCTCCTGCCACGCTCTGTCACTTGCTGCTCCTTCTATCTCCCTGCTGACTCTGCTCTTCTCAAATCAAGCCCCACTCCTCCGAAATTCTTCCTGATTACCCCAGTTGCAAGGGAGTCCTTCTTCGCTTTTTTCTCAAATGACACCTAAAATCCCTCCTTTTAGTGCTAAATTTTGCACTTGAGACCTTTCCTACTAGATTATAAACTTTTTGAGGACCCGGCATATTTCTTTCTTACGTATTTTTATATTCAGCACAATGCTAAACATAGCAGGCATTCAACAAATGTTTTTAAACGAATGGATTTTACCAAACCATTTTTTCTGTTAGTTTCCACATGGATATTTTTTCCATGAACCATGTGGTTCAACCATGAATGCTGTGCCTTTATGCCCATTTTAATTTCTAATATTTTGAGCTAGTACTTACTTTCTGGAGCATCTGTGCTAAAAATTCATTCACCTGATGAGAAGAGAAGTCTTTTAGGTCTGCTGAGCTGAACGAATTTAAATCATCTTCTTTGCCCTGAAATAAATGTTGCCTGATTACTGCCATTCGTGTACGATTCAATAGTATGTATTGGTTTATCTGACATAAAAGTAAAAGTTAAGAAAGAGAAATACAAGGATGTATAAGATTATAAAAAATAAATTTGAACATTAGCTATTTTAATCATTCTGAGATGGCATAACTATAACTTAAAGAGCTGATATGACTCCTAAATCTATATTACTTAAGACAAATTAGACGATTAATAGTAACAGTGGAGGAAGCTTTAGCCAACGTCTGTACAATTCACGATATATAGATTTCCAAAGCAAAGAAATGCTACAAAAAAACATGTCAACTGTTTATAGGCCAATTTGAAAATGTGGGTAAATAATCAAATTGCATATTCTTTTAAATATCACACTAATGAACTCGTAAGGCCACAAACAGATCTTTCCCTTCATCTTCACACATTCTATTTTCCCCACTTAATCTTGGAAATCATTTAAGGAAAAAGAAAAGTGGGTCTGTACTTTTCAATTTAGGATTCATTGCAAATTATCTTTGAGGAAATGATTGAGGAACATTAAAAAAAGCTTATCAAAATAAGCATTTTAAAAATCTTTTAAAATAGTTTTAAACTAGGGTTTCTTTTAACTTTAAAAGAAATATATGCAAAGGTTAAAAAAAAATCAAATAGGACCAAATGAAAAATTCCTTTGCTTTTGCTCCCTGTCTCCAAGTCCCACTCCTCAGGAACCTATATTAATATGTATATCCTTCCAGAAAATTTAATGTATGCATATACATCCTTGTAAAGAATCATTATTTTACATCTTCCTCCCCCTTCAAAACACCCTTAATATCAGAACTTTCTCCCTCTTAAGAACCTCACCTAAATATTAAAACTTACAGATCTCATTCTCTGCTCAAAAACATGCATATTTAAACTACCTATTGAGGATATATTTATTAGTGGTAAAAACAAAGAGCAGGGGAATGATAAACCAAAATTCATGGTCATGGTTACATGGCAGGGCAAGGTGGGTAGAGAGGATGAGGTGGGGAGGGCAAAGTATTGACAGAGGAGGTACATATGTGTACAACCAGCCTACTGCTCTGATAAGAAGTTGTTAGAATTTTTAGATGTTGGGGGTAGGAGTTTATTAATTTATTAATTTATTTTTGCTGTGTTGGGTCTTCGTTTCTGTGCGAGGGCTTTCTCTAGTTGTGGCAAGCGGGGGCCGCTCTTCATCGCGGTGCGCGGGCCTCTCACTATCGTGGCCTCTCTTGTTGCGGAGCACAGGCTCCAGACGCGCAGGCTCAGTAGTTGTGACTCACGGGCCTAGTTGCTCCGCGGCATGTGGGATCCTCCCAGACCAGGGTTCGAACCCGTGTCCCCTGCATTAGCAGGCAGATTCTCAACCGCTGCGCCACCAGGGAAGCCCAGAAGTTGTTAGATTTTATATTTGCTTACAAAAAAGTCTTGAACTTAGATCTAAAAAGTCAGTAATGCTCTAACTTTGTTATGATGTTATGAGAATCTCCAAAAAGATGTTTATATTTTATTTAAAATTAGGGTATTTTTTGCCATGGTTTCTTGTTCCATTTTCCCAATTTGCCTTACTCGTGAGTTGGTTTCTCTTCCTTCCTCTGACCCTTAATGGGTCTCCCAATACCTGGAGCTTTCTACTCCTCTCTCTTATTCTCCACACCCAGACAAACTTTGGTGCAAACTATCATACCTCCCTATCTATTCTTCGAAGAGCCCATTCATCTTTCTTAAGAATCACTTACTCTCCTCTAAGAGGCCTATATTCCTCCACCCCTTTCCCTTTTAAGAGCAAGAAAAATCAGAACTAATACCATCAACATCCATTTGTTTTCCCCCTCAAACTTAACTTTGCACGTTGAGGGCTGGTATAATATCATTTTGGATAAACTTGACTTAGGAATAGTAACTCCAAATACATGAGTTCATAAGTAAAGCACCACTCCCCCACTTCATTGAGTAGAGACACATTTGTACAATTCAAAAAGGAGTCAAAAATCATACATTACTACTCACAGTAATCCATCTTTGACTTAAGGCAATACAAGCATTTGTCAGAGTCATATCATAACTGCAAAGATTCAGAATATTAGAGGTTACATTTTATAGAAGCACATGCTTTTGCATCAATGCCATTTTGAACTTACAGAACATACTTAAATTTCAAAGTTCTTTGAAAATAAAGATCAACAACTCCAGAGTGATGGAAATAGGAAATCTTCTACCTGACTTAAAGATTACTGGTCTCCTCTAAAAACACAGAAATCCAACTGGATATCAAATTAATGAAACCCTGGATTATTCTTTGGAGAGAATGCCGAAACATCTCAGCAGAGACCATCACATGCTTCTGCAGTGTATGCTGAAGGGGCTGGGGCTGAGTTGAGCGTATTGTTTCCCGGATGGTAGGAACAGTTCCAGGCACTCAGGACAACGTGGTAAACACCACAAAGTCCTTGCTCTCGTGCCTTTTCCTTTCTGTCGTTCCAACCATCTAAACATCCAACAGATCTGTGAGCAACTGCTGTGTGACAGGCACTGTTCTAGACAATGGGGAAATAACGGTGACACCCTTGGGAGACTCCGAAATCATGTGATTTTGATCCTCTCTTTTCAGAAGAAAGCAGAATTCACGAACTCTGACCATTAAGCAAAGCAAGCTGTGCTAAGGTTTATGTGTTCTCAACTTGGAAAACAAGTCATACATTTTGCAGCAATGCAGGAGACCATGTAATGTGTGCAAAATTCTTGTAAAACATCCTTCTTTGTCCATAAGTCATGCTTACTTGCTGTGAAACGTTACTGTTAGAGAACAGAGGGGTACCTGCCCTGCAGGGCCTAAATGAGGTAAGTTTTGATTAGAAGTGACCACTGAACTTGCTTTCAGAGAGTTTGTGCCCTGGAGGAGATAATAAAGGGGTCAAAGCAGTGACCTTCTTTGAATCAGCTTCCAGTTTATCTTCATGAAGTGGGCTGTGGACAGTAGGCAAGCCCTTTTGTTTGCCCTCAAGACCAAGTGGGACCAGAGGTCCTTGACTGTGCAGGCAGTTCCTCACCTTCAGTTAGAACATGACAGCGCTGATCTCATAAGGAACACCAGGAGAGTAAAAAAAAGACCTTTGGCTGGTCTGTTTCTTCATGCCTGAAACTTCCTTCTCATTGTAATGAAAACAATTAAATAAGGATTAGCCCAGGGAAGGGGAAGCAACCCTTACTTAGGGCAGGGTCCTAAGAAAAGTTATGAGTGAATCAGGTATGAGCCCTGTTTCTCATAGTGCTTCAATGTAGTGAAGGAGAAAGACTTAATACTCACTCACACAAATCTCAGATTACAACTGTGGAGCTGTGAAGAGGCGACACACAGCACCGAGAAACCCGAAACGGGAGACTTGGCCTAGTTAGAGAGGTCAAGGAATGCTTTCGTGAGGAAGTGGTTCTTGAGTTGTGATTGGAATTAAGTGGGTAAAGAGTACTCAGGGTGGAGGGAACAGCAAGTCCCTGGCTGCAACATGGAGTAGTTAGCATCTCCTAATATGATTCTTGGAAGACCAGGGTTCAGGTCCCTGATTTGAGGAAGGTGTTTCGTTTAAAAGACAGTGTAATGGAGCGCTTACGATGACGAGGATTTGAATCTCAACTCTCATGACTTGCTGCGCAGCGTTCAGCAAGACACGTTACCCTAGCTAAGCCTCATGTGCCTCCTCTGGAAGTGAGGGTGGTAACTTATGACACTGTTGTAATGAGGGACATGATGCTTCTATGTTATTTTTCTTACTGCAAACGTTTTCAAGGAAAGGGCAATATCTTTTTCTTTTCTGTATCTCTCACCATCCTTGTGCAGAAAGGAGGCACTCAATAATTACCTGCAATGAACTGAACTAATTTATATTTATAATATCATGGAAATGACTTTTTGGACCTCAGCGTTAAGGTTCTAACTCCTATGAACTCAACTCTCATCACAAACTAGTAATAGCTTAAGGAAGGCATAAAACCCTTTCAGGTATTTTGAGGAGCTCTAGGATTTAGGAGAATGAGAAGGAAAAGCATTAGTAGGCAAGTACTGACTTGGGCTTCACAGGGGGCAGTCCAGGAGAGTACAGCCAGGCATTCCAATCAACTTGATTTAGAATATCAACCTGAGAACAGAAGGAACACCCAGTTTGCTACAGAACAATCTTTTCTCTTGAAAAAAAAAAAAATCTAAAACTGACTTTTAGGACCTCAAATCTATAACTTTGTCTACACTGACATGTCAAGATAATTTCTAAGTCTCTTTTCTAAAATAAATTTATGTTAATCAGTAATGTTCTTTTAAATAAAATAGGAAAATTAAGTACACACACAAATTTCTGAAACATACCACTGTAGATTGTTCTGAAATAGGAAAATTCTACACATTAGTTCATACTGGTGAGATCACATTTAAACAGGAAAACACTGAATGAAAGATTGAATCTTAAATTCTAAACTAATACTACTATTAAGTAATTCAAATCAACCTAACAAATAGCCATTAAATAAAGATATATTGAACATGCACAATAAGAAAGGTTTTAGAATCCAACCTTATCCTTAAAGTGGGAATACAGGAAATCCTTCCAGTCATCAGTGGTTATGCTCTTGTAGGAAAATTTCTCAACATAAGCCTTTAAGAATCCTAGGAAAACCTCTAAGAGTTTTTCAAAAAGAAGAAAAGAAAAAAGAAGTCAATTAATAGAAAGGTAATTAACACATTTTTTGGTGCCTTGCATTGTACCAAACCACGGAGAACAGAGAACATTCAGAAAATAGGGAAACCAATGAGGACTTTAAGAGTAAAAGAATGTTCAAAAACAGAGGTAGGACTTAAGTTGTACCTTGAAGAACATACGTAATTTGTTGGAAGGCAGAAGAGAAATCCTAATTAGAGGTAAGGGGATGACACAAGACACAAAAAAGGAATACACAACACAAGTTCCAAGACCAACGATCTTTGCATAACTTGAAAAGAGGAAAATAAGATTGGGCAGACAGAATGGATCCAGACGAGGGAGGGCATTCAAAGTCCATTGACTAAGGAGAGTACTTTTAAATGCCCATCAATGGGGAAGGTTACGTAAACTCAGCACACATATATAATGAAATACTATGATGGCATTAAAAAGCACAAGATAGATTTGTAAGTTCTGACATGGAAGGATGTATGTAAAATATTGTTGAATTAAAAAATAAATGTAGAAGAAATATATAGTATGATCCATTTTCTGTAATTAAAGTAACTATATGTATATATATCTATATATGTCTGTCCACTTCCACTTTGAAAAAGATCTGGAGCCATACACACCAAACTGAAGGACTCTCACTTATGACTCTTACAAATTTCTGTACCACACAAAATTTTTTGCAATGAGCACATACTAGTTTCCTAATTTTTAAAATACTGACGAGCTTTTTATAAGTCAAGCAGCATAATTTAGAATGCAGAGGTTAGTCAAGGTTTTAAGTAGAGAGGCGACATTAGAAAACGATACAGATTTCTTTAGCAGCTACATAAAAAATGAACGGGAAGAATAAAATGGAGCAAAAGCAACAGTTAAATTCTTTGTTACCCTCAAAACAAAAAAATCAGAAAATGCCAACTGCTTGCCTGGTCCTCCAAGAAGCTGTTCAAGGTAAAAGAGTAAAGCAAAGCCCTTCTCATAGGGAACTGAAGAATAAGCCACATCAGGGTCTACGTTCGTCAGATCAACCACAAGTTTGGTGAAAGGATGTGTCTCTCCAAAAGTCTTTATCTGTGAGACGCAAAATTAGAGGAATGTTCAAATATGAAGTCTGGTTACCACCATGTACACAAGCTACTAAGAAGTGTTACTACACTCCCTGGCATAACTTTAGGGGAATTGAGAACTTAAACTAGATATGTAGTATACATTTACAAACTAGTATGTAGTATACTACATACTAGATATGTAGTATACATGTAGTATGTAGTGTGTAGTATGTATATACTACACACTACATATGTAGGATATGTTAGTATACATTTCTGGAAGTCTATTAATGGAATGCCTACTAGCGCAAGGTTCCGTGATATTTCTTGCTCAATAAAAGACTAGAAAAATGTTCTAATGCCTGGTTAGCAAATTCAGCTCTCAGGAGAGAGCATTTAAAAATGACGTGAATACACCAAATAAAATTCAAACAGAGTCACCAACTATATTATTGCAAAGCCCCAGTGAGGTCCTACTGGTCATGAACATGACCTTACACAGGATAATGACTAACAGGTAACAAGAGAACATCATACCAGTATCTGCTTGATTTCCCACACGGGGAAAAATGACTTTCTTACTGCTACTTAGTAAAGCTGCTTTACAAACTGAATTTTTGAACACCTACACAACTTGGGATGAATGCTTTTAAAAGTATGACTCATTTACCGAATTCTGGAGTTCTCCCCATCCTCCCAGAGCATGAAAATGTCTGAACTTTTCACCAAACAACCGTCCACAAATGTGGCGTTCCAAGTATACAGTATGTCCTTCATTTAACCTGAAAATAATTGAAAAATAAAAACACTGACACAGCTGAGAGAAAAAGGCACTGCAATCAACAAGATATTTTCTTTTTGGTGTTTCTACAGAGCAAAGCAATTGTAAAGTATGAATACTCAAGTCTAAGCAGACTGCTCTGCGTGGCTTCCTTGCATTCAGTTCAGAACAATGGGAAGCCCAGCCCAGAAGATGGAAGCAGGGCAAATGAAGCCAGGGCTCTGGTTTTATGTGTCCATGTATTAAAATGTGACCATACCAGGAACTAAACAGCATCAACTGAAAACCTCTATTCTACCTGACATTGTGATAAGTATTACAGAATTTTTTAAAAATCCCTGTCTACCAAAGAGATGATAACAAAGGTATACAAACAAAACAATTCAAGGTGGTGGAAGGCAGGGAAAGAAATCAATAACAAGAACCAATAAAGAAATAATAATAAATCTTACCAAAAGTGATCCCAAGTTTTGTTGGTCACTAGATTTCCTGTCCAACTATGAGATATTTCATGTGCAATAACCTAAAGGAAATAGAAGTGATTAATGGTGAAATTGATTATCTTAACCTAAAATAACTCATTATGTAAGCATTCTAGTTCTTCCAATTCCACGTTGTTCAATTTATTTTTTTCCACATTGTTCAAGTTTTTTTAACATTAGCTGAGATATTCAAGGAATTATTCAGTTCAGCAAAAAAAAAAAAAAAAAATCACAATTTAGCCAAAGATAAAAAAAAAGTATAGTATAGTTTACAAAATTAGAAACAAAATATTATTTAGAAAATAATAAATGGATACATCATTAAAAAATACTTCATAAACATATGAAGAGATCAAACCATAAAATGTTCTTAAATCTGTTAAATCCTACTGATTATGTAGTAATGTCTTGCAACTAGAATCCCCAAGTTATCTTTTATAATCATGTCTTCAATATAATGACACAATGGATATTTTAAAATCACTTGACTTAATACTTCTTGAGGATAAGACCATGATAATAAATTTTAACTTACGTTGGAGAGTGACTTGTCACCTGCCTAAAAAAGAAGAAGATTACCTTAATATTTCAGAAATCAAATTACAGACTATATCTAAAAGACTGCCTATGTCAAGACATAGTATTCCAGCATTTATGGTCCACTGTACTTCTGCTGTGGCACTCCAAAGAGTTCAAAAGCAACATGTACTGAAGAAATTTTTTAAAATGCAGGATTAAAACATAGCATTATTCTTTCTCTCCCTAATCTTGGGAATTTTTCCAATACCACAGGAGCCAGTATACCTGTCTCTAATTAACTTGCAGGAAACATTTCTTCTCTTCTTTTTTTTTTTTTTTTTTTTTTTTTTGCGGTACGCGGGCCTCTCAGTGTTGTGGCCTCTCCCGTTGCGGAGCACAAGCTCCAGATGCGCAGGCTCAGCGGCCATGGCTCACGGGGCCCAGCCGCTCTGCGGCATGTGGGATCTTCCCGGAGCGGGGCACGAACCCGTGTCACCTGCATCGGCAGGCGGACTCTCAACCACTGCGCCACCAGGGAAGCCCTCCTCTTCTACTTTTTTATATCCGCTCTTATTCATTCTTAGGTACCTTCATTCACTCCTTATTACCTGCAGTATATTTAAGAAAAGTCTGTAGTGTCCTATAGTGTGTTTTACTTATTTAGTTGCTAATCCATTACTCACTTGGTTCTAGGAAGGGTTTAAAGTAGCGAACAAAGGCATATAAAATATAGCTATATACTGTGGGCTAATTCTTTCCTAGTTATGGTAAACTGAGTTTTGCTTTGTTTTTTAACCAGTACCTATATGCCAAGTGTAAATGGTATAGTTTCTTTGGACACACAATTCATCAATAGACTGTTGTTACATAGCCCTCCTCCCCCAGCATCCTAAAGCACCTTGAACACTATGTTCTTTTCTCCCAAATGGCCAAATTATTTTCTTTAGAAAGTTGAGGTGATGATAATAACCACAACAAGCGTCAAATAAGAAACAAGGGTTACATAAATAAAAGACTTTTATTATTTAAAAAAGTCTTTTTATTATTAGGAGCCTAAGGCTCTTCATATCTAGGTTTATGTTTGAGGAAAAGTCAACTTCAAATGAAGAAAACTGTACACTTACCAGCAGAGTAGGAGTTACAAAAGTGAGGCAAGGATGTTCCATGCCGCCATAAGGGAAGGATGGCGGCAGGACCAATAGGTCATACTGCCCCCAAATATATGGGCCTCCCAGATCTTCTGCAATTTTAAGCATAGATTCAGTCTGGAAAATTAATGTATATATATTTGTATGTCTTACAAATTGCCATAATAAATTTCTTTAAAGTGTACATTGCTTTCTGTGAAGGCTATGAATTAATGATGCTTATTTTAAATGAAACTGATACCCAAAAATGCATCAACTGCAAACACCTAAAATAAGATATACTATTTGATTCTTTTACCACATTACTTAAAAGCACCGCATTTCATACTCAAAATCTTAAATCTACCATCTACCACAGTTATTAAAAAGGGTAACTTTATGACGAACCTCAGAAAATTCGTAAGCAGACTTTTCCACCTGCTCTTTCTCAGACCACACCAATGTCCTTGGGCCAATCTGCCTGCAAAATGGAAAAGCTTAATAAAAATGAAATTCAAAGCAAATTACTCACCTGGTTCTAGGAACGATTTAAACTGTTGTACACAAATCCTTACAGAAGCAGTGTGATGTACTACGTGCTTATGGGGAGGAGGTGAGGCTAAGCGGCTTCTCTGAGGTGCAAACCTCCTGTTGTAAATGAGGTAATAAGTCTGCATGTCTATAAGGGGGTGTAGTCTGGGCCACATGAAAACTTGACGTGAAGCGCCCCCAAAGGTTAGCTTACTGGCTCTGGTAAGACCTGTAGGGATCTAGTTTCTTCCCTCAATCTTACAACTATAGAAACCCAGTCACGGCTCAGTAAGACATTATTCCAGAAGGGGGTGGATGTAAACTCTGTTATGCACTTAAAGGTTGAACACTTTTAAATAAGAAGAAACAAACAGAGAGAGACGGAAATCCTGTCACATGCTGTAACATGGAAGAAACTTAAGGACATTATGCTAAGTGAAATAAGGCAGTTACAGAAGAACAAGTACTCTACGATTCCACTTACGAGGTACATAAAGTAGTCAAACCCAGAGAGACAGAAAATAGAACAATGGTTACCAGGGACTGGAGGGAGGTGGAAATGGGAGTTGTTGTTTAAAGGGTACAGAGTTTCAGTTTTCCAGGATGAAAAAGTTCTGGAGATCTGTTTCACAACAACATGAATATACTTAACACTAGTGACTACTGAACTATACATTTAAAACTGGTTGAGACAGTAAATTTTGTGGGGTTTTTTTAACCACAATAAAAAAAGAAGAAACAAATAGAACTATATATCACTTGTATAGGACTAGAACGCAAAAATATTTTTTTCATGTAAATTTCATCTTAAAACTGTTACGCAGTGCCAAACCCCAAACAATAAGTCTTTGCCTTGATATCCTGGCCCAGAGAGGCAGTGGATTCTAGGGCAGGGCCTCTCAGACTTCAGTGTGCATACAAACTATCTGGGGAGGTTGTTCAGATACAAATTTTGATTCAGTAGGTCTGGGGTAGGACCCAAGGACTTTCATTTCTAACCAGCTCCCAGGTGATGCCAAAGCTATTGGTTTGTAGACCACAGTGAGTAGCAGTGGTAGCCAGTGCTAGCCAATATAAATGAATGAGAGCCACAGATGTGAGCCACGTGTGTAATTATAAATTGTCCAGTAGCCACATTTTTTAAAAAAGGCGAAGTGCAGCAGATGAAATTAATTTTAATAATATATTTTGTTTAAACCAATATATCCAAAATAGTATCATTTTGACATGTAATCAGCATGCAAGATTATTAATGCAATATTTTGCATTCTTTTTTTTCATATGAAGTCTTTAGAAATCCGGTGTGTATTTCACACTTCCAGCACATCTCAAGCCTCATGTGGTTAGTGGCTGCCACTCCAGACAGTAGAGTGCTATGCTGCATGGGCTCTAAAGTCAGATGGTCTAGGACGGGTCCCGGCTCTGACATTTCCTAGCTCTGTGACTCTGAGCCAGCTATTTAAACTCACCACACATCAGTTTCTTTATTGGTAAAATGAGAAAGAGTAATTGTATCCATTCTACAGAGTTGTGAGAATTCAAGGGCATAATGCCTTGGAGTTGGTACCTAATGAGACCTGATAACTGTCAGCTGCTGTGACAATGATTATAATTATCATTTCTGAGTGCCTCCTATAGGCCAGGACCTTTACATATGTTAGGTCTGTTAATCCTCACAAAAATCCCTTGAAGTAAACATGATTATTTCCAGTTTTTAGGCGAAGAAGGTTAAACTCAGAGAGGTGAGTTGCCCAAGGATGTAGATAGTTAACTGCTACAGCTGGAACTGGAATCTATATCTATCTATCTATCTATCTATCTACATATATATATATATATATTTTTTTTTTTTTTTTTTTTTTTTTGCGGTACACGGGCCTCTCACTGTTGTGGCCTCTCCCGTTGCGGAGCACAGGCTCCGGATGCGCAGGCTCAGCGGCATGGCTCACGGGCCCAGCCGCTCCGTGGCATGTAGGATCTTCCCGGACCGGGGCATGAACCCGTGTCCCCTGCATCAGCAGGTGGACTCTCAACCACTGCGCCACCAGGGAAGCCCTGGAATCTATATTTGCCTGATTTGTCCACTGTGTCCACATCCCTGGCAATTTAAAGAATGTGATTACTATAGCCATTCTTAATTTTCAGTTGTTTAGAAATAAGAACAAACAAGAAATTAAGAAAGAAGGGCACTCTAGCTGCTGGTAAAATTTTAACAAAATATCTTATATTTCTGTGATATTTATAGGTTTCCAAGTGCTTTAAAATAATTTATCTCATTTGTTGCACATAACCACCCAATGAAGTAGGAAAGGGGATATTATTATTTTAAGGATGAGGAAATGGAGGTTATGAGAAGTGACTTGTTCAAACTTAGATTCCAGATCTATAAAGGTAGGTAAGACCATGCTCATTCTATAATACTTGGAAATCTAAGGGGTGAGTGGTAAAGATTTTTTTGATTTAAAATTAATTTGTTGCTTACATTTCATGATTAGATTTGAATGTTTCTAGAGCTGTTGGCTTGATATCTTGAGAAATACAAAAATGATCTACCAATTAATCCTGACAGAGGTTCAAGACACCTAAGGTTTAATCTTTTCATAAACTTCAAAATGTGTTCAGAGGCTCACCTGCTTTCTAAAGCTCCAACAACCAAAGCGATCAAGTAGCAGGGGATCGGAACCTAAAGGTGGCAAAAAAACACACCAAATGCTCGAATTAGTGTTTAAAAATATTACAGAATAAGACAGTTCGTATTCAGAAGTCAGTAAATTTCCTTTCAAATCTCCAAACATTAGTGTGGATTACTTTCCTTTTGTACTTCTCAAATTTTTGAGGGGGTCAAATAGTTCAAAACTGCGATGTAAAGACATTTCAAAACGTCTATTTCCCTTTTATCCCATTAGCAAGGGAAGACTCTGAAATGTGAAAAACATGATTGCACATAGTATTACAAGGTACATTTTAAGCATTTCACAAAAATTAACATATAAAAAGGCAACTATGCTTTTAAGTTTCTTGTCATTTTCTCTTGAATTAAAAAACTTTGTTTTAAATTCCTTCTTAAAACCACTCCTGGTATATTTGAGAGACATACAAAGCAATCCAGCAATGAGAGGGTGCTGAAGGCTTTGGAATCCCAGAAGCTGGGATAGGGGCAAAATTGTCCACTGTGGCTTAGTTACCTGTTCTGCTAAGGAAGACGAAAGAAAACCATAATTCAAGAAGAGTCATGCACCCCAATGTTCACCGCAGCTCTATTTACAATAGCCAGGACATGGAAGCAACCTAGATGTCCATCAACAGATGAATGGATAAAGAAGATGTGGCACATATATACAATGGAATATTACTCAGCCATAGAACGGAATGAAATTAAGTTATTTGTAGTGAGGTGGATGGACCTAGAGTCTGTCATACAGAGTAAAGTAAGTCAGAAAGAGAAAAACAAATACGGTATGCTAACACATATATATGGAATCTAAAAAAAAAAAAAAAAAAAGGTCCTGAAGAACCTAGGGGCAAGATTGGAATAAAGATGCAGACCTACTAGAGAATGGACTTGAGGACACGGGGAGGGGGAAGTGTAAGCTGGGACAAAGTGAGAGAGTAGCACTGACATATAAACACTACCAAATGTCAAATAGCTAGTGGGAAGCAGCTACATGGCACAGGGAGATCAGCTCGATGCTTTGTGATGACCTAGAGGGGTGGGATAGGGAGGGTGTGAGGAACGCTCAAGAGGGAGGTGATATGGGGATATATGTATACATATAGCTGATTCACTTTGTTGTACAGTAGAAACTAACACAACATTGTAAAGCAATTACACTCCAATAAAAATATATAAAAAAATAAAAAGCATCAATAAACACACACACACACACACACACACACACACACACACACTTCATTAAAGGTCAAAGATACAAGTCAAACTACCAGCTACTTAGAAATTTTAACTTAAAAGTACTGTAACAGAGTGCTTTCTGGTCTAAGACAACTCTTCCATCTGTAAACAATACACCACCACACGCCCGAGCTCTGGTACCAGGGCAGGTCAAAGTGTAACTTAGAAACAGGAAACCTGCTACTGACTGGGATGTAGGGAAATGGGATCAGGCACGCCTCCTGCCGTGCCTATCCAGCACCCTCCTACTTCAGTACAACGCTGCGAGCAGAACCAAATATTTTGAAAGCACAAAAGAAAAAGAAATGAAGAAAACAAAAAGCAGGAGCTGCTTTCTAAATTCTGAAATATTTCAAAAGCCATTTTGCTCTCTGGATGGGTAAAAGCTATTTGTAGTTCACCACCAACTAAAACAAAATCTAGACCCTAAGATCTTACTTTTTGGCTGAATCTGTATATCTTCCTGCTCGCGTCTTCTGGGTCAGGTGCTTCTCCATCACGAATGGCACTCATAAGTGCAACCAGTTCTTTAGGGACAGACACCTAATTGAGAAGGAAAAGATATAAATAAAGATATACATGAAAAGTTCTATGTAAAATAACCTTTCCCCCCGCTTTTTGACTATCGATACCATAGACTATGAACCCAATACATTCCTCTGTAACACTTTTATAAATAGAATTGGCAATATGTAAAACTGGCTTCTTTAAAAATGTTGGTGACATATCTACCTATCCATTCATCCATCCATATTAAGAGCATTTGGTAGAAACTAGGTTAAAATCCCAGCTCTGCACTTACTAACTTCATGCACTTGGGCAAATAACTTCCCCGAGCCTCAGTTTCCCCCATCAAATGAGGCTAATACTTCATAGGACTGTTGCAAGGAATAAATAATATAAATGAAGAGCTCAGCACCATGCCTGGCAATGGTAGCCACCGGCCCTGCTCCCCTCCACACCCTCAGAAGAGATTCAGAAGGATGCTATACTCACTTTAGATCAGAGAATACAATTCTGAAAAATTTAATATTTAAAACATAAACTTGGAGTTACAAATTCTACTTTTTAAGGGTCATGAGTGTGAGAAGCTTTTAAACTTATTGCTGAGAAATGAGAAATAATTTTCTCTGGAAGTTTGTATGGAAAACGTCCTTACGGGGCAAACTGTATGGTCACTTAAGTGTGTACCGTATCTCCATGATTCTCCAAGTCTTACGTCTAATGAATGCCAGAATAAAGGACCATCACCTGAGTATTAATGATCTAGCAAACATCCATTCCAACAAGGCTAGGCTTTCATGTTCTTCCTGCATGGCCCAGTCCTCAAGGCTATTACTGAGGCAGGCACAGAATCAGGACCTCCAGAATCAGTGCTGCAACAACCATAGATCCTAGAGCTAAAAACTATTCAGGAACTTGGTTCTGCTTCCTCCCTTCATTTAGGCAGTGATAGGTTACACAGATGAGACAACTGAGGTTGTGAGGTCATAAGACTTGCCCAAGGTCATGCAGTTATTAAGTGGTTGAGAAGAGTCCAGGGATTCTTTTTTAAAAAAAATTTTTTAACGTCTTTATTGGCGTATAATTGCTTTACAATGGTGTGTTAGTTTCTGCTCTATAACAAAGTGAATCAGCTATACATATACATATATCCCCATATCCCCTCCCTCTTGCGTCTCCCTCCCACCCTCCCTATCCCACCCCTCTAGGTGGTCACAAAACACCAGAGTCCAGGGATTCTTGGCCTCCAAGTAAAGCTTTCTGCAGCTAGGGGTGGTTTGGTTGTGGAACGATTATGGGAATCAAGAAGGCCCCATAAATACAGGTTGGTCCTCAATTCTATTTGCCTGGTCTAAGTAAGTCTAGCCTCTGGGATAGTATTTATTTATTAATTATAGTCTACCTTTTCCTAAAAGGATTAGCAGTACCTACAACAAGAATAAGTTGGAAATGTATACAGATAAGTCTGCAATATATGCCCATTAGGATACCTAGATAGACATTTACAAGGCTGTAAAGTACATTTATAGAAACTTTAATCCTACAAATGTCAATTTTTTTAAGTTAAAAAGAGTTGCTCCCAAATTCTTGTTCTTAGGTCCAGAATTCTGAATTCCTTTTAAAATCAGAATGATTTATTTTACTTCATTTCATTTTTTGGCTGCACTATACACCATGTGGGATCTCAGTTCCCCGACCAGGGATCAAACCTGCACCCCCGGCTGTGGAGTCCTAACCATTGGACCGCCAGGGAAGTCCCTGACACCCCTTTTTTTTATACTTATGTTTGCAACTGCCTTTAAAACAGAGATTCAAAATGGGATCCATAGCCTTTTTCTAACATATTTCAGGTAGAATTTAATTAAGTAAAGTATTTCTAGCTATAAAAATTCAATTCTGGGCTTCCCTGGTGGCACAGTGGTTGAGAGTCTGACTGCCGATGCAAGGGACACGGGTTCGTGCCCTGGTCCGGGAAGATCCCACATGCCGCAGAGCGGCTGGGCCCGTGAGCCATGGCCGCTGAGCCTGCGCGTCCGAAGCCTGTGTTCCACAACGGGAGAGGCCACAACAGTGAGAGGCCCGCGTACCGCAAAAAGAAAAAAAAAAAAAAAAAAAAAAATTCAATTCTTATCTCTGCTTATCATTTATACCACATTTACTTACGTGGATCATTTTGGAAAGATATCCCGTGTTCATGGATTGGAAGAATTAATATTGTTAAAATGTCCATACTACCCAAAGAAATCCACAGATTTAATGTAATCCCTATTAAAATAATTGTATGGATCATTTAATTCAGTGAATAATTTCAGTGATGTTTACCTCTGAACTGTAGGTTAATTTCACAGAAGGAGTGTCCTGGCAGGGAAGAACTGCTCTACAATGGATTGCCTGGGAGAGGGAGGGAAAAAAAGAAACAGCTATTTCCCTGTCTCATAAATCAAGTCATTAAGAAATCATTACAATTGCAGCATTGTTCTTAGACACATTTTTTTAAAGATCAAAATGTCTCACATTTCCTCAGCTCTTTTAAAGTAGCAAAAGTAGATCTGTGGATTAAAAAAATCTGGTTTTCCCTTTTAATGTAACGGTCAACCTTCACGTTTCAGCTGACGCATGAAGCAATGTTAGGCAGTGATTCCTGAGTAATAGTAGTGCCCAGTGAGAAGCTGTTAGGAACCCTGACAAAAAAGGGCTCTTCGGTGAAGTAAATTTGAGAACCATGGCATATTGCACGCCTGGGAGAGTCACTAGGAACATTAGCCTCCTGAAGGTTCTGAAAAGACCGATAATAAGGAAACCTGTTCGAATTCTCATACTTATTTCAACACAAAACCCATTTTCCTCTGGTTAATTATTAACGTCTAATGGGGCGCCAGTGTTGTAAGGAACTCTGCTTGGGAAATGTGGTTAGAGTCTTGACATTTTGATCTTGCAGCAAACTTTGAAAGTAAACACTAGGAAGACAAGGAAGGAGAAAGAAAAGTCTCTTTCGATACCATCTAGACATATTCATTCACATAATATGTAGAGTGTTTCTTTGCTTCCGTATCAATCTGTCATAAAGATCAGTTCCATTAAGAATGACCAGAGTACCTATGATTTTATACCCTGGCCTGTTTACAGATAAGTCTGCATCTATTGCTGGTGAGTAAAGGAATCCCAGCCTCACTGAGATGGTCTACTGAGCTTAAAGGAACACTGATACTAACATCTCTCTCTGAAGTTGTTATAAATCCCAGACCTACTTCACGCCTCTGCAAACTTCCTTCTATCCTCAAACTCCAGCCCTTTTCACTTCAAATCTAATAGATTCTTTATAGATAGGAAATCCCAAATGACCTCTAGCTGGATTAAGTAGAACTAGAAGAACCACCTGGTTCTCTCTCCCAAAATAAGTTTCCAAGACCATATGCCTTTAGGGTTCCTTAAAGGTCCCTGGTTATGTGGCTCAGCAATGCTAGGGGTGGGGTTTATATGTATTTCACTCGATAAGACCGAACCCAGAAAAATATGCATAGAGAACGGCTGTAAGCAAACTCATCACACAAAATCATGTCTACCTGCTTCCTATCAACTATAGTAATTTCTTCATTTAACTGAAATCTCTTTTCTCTGTTTCAAAAACTGTGTCCAACAAGAAATGGAATAGTATGTTCAAAATTCGCATTCTTCTGACTCACAAATCTTGCATTTCTTGCCAACGGACATTCCATACGAATTACTGATGAAAATCAGGTACGAGACAGAGACTACATAATTGGTACATTCTTGCCTAGAACATGATATCTCTTCCAGATTAGTGAACTATGAGTTTCTTAGAAAAAAAAAAATTTCAATTGGCAATAGAAAGTAAACACGTCTATACAGGTGTCAACATTGCTTCCTTTTTGATAGACTTGTTTTCAAATGTGAGCCTACCATAGTATCTATCACAGAGGAATATTAAAAGGATTAAATATGTGAAGTACCTTATACAGTGCTTGGAAATACAGTCAACGTTTAATGAAGCGAGTTCCTTTAATTGTAAACTATTTGATTACTAAAAGAATTAGTCTTTTTTTTCAGAAGAAAGTTTGATACTTATTATCCTTGTGACAGATTGTCTGTATGTGGTTCTTTATTCTTAGTTGTTAAACAGAAAACAGATGTAGTCTAAATCATATCATATTTTAAAGGTACATTCAATATATTTACACAATATGTACACTTGTAAATGTATAAGAAAAATCTGGAAAGGCTACACGCCAACTCAATGGTTACCTCTGGGCAATGGTGATTGGAGAGGAATGGGAAATCTGATCTTTCCCTTTCCCCTTCTTTATTGTTAGCAATTTTCATAACCGGTACCTACTTTGTTTAACAGTGTTTTCCTTTCATTTTATGACCATTTATTGAGTTCTCACTCTATGCCAAGTTCTATGCTAGGTGCTGAGGATGTGAATATAAATATGACCTAGATGGTCCAATCTAGGTAGACATGTTTTCAAATTTGAAGGAAGTTTCTTTTTAAAAGTAATATATGAATGTGTCAATAATGACAGGTATAAATGAAAATATATGTAGTTTTAATAATATAAGATAAAATAAAGTACTATCTTAGGTAAGACCCATGTATCCATAAGACCACTGTCTACTTTGCTTCATTCAACTGCATGAACTGGGGATAATAAATCATTCCACGTCCTTTTTACCTGGCACTGACTAAAGAGATAGGGGTGCTCCTTCCCAGAAGTTTGTTCAGGAGTGAGCCACTGAAGAGCAGAAGATTTTGGAGATGTCTCAAAAGAAATTTCTATAACAATTTCTTGATTTCTGTATGAAAGGAACAAATACATTAGTAGAGTACAATTCAATCTAACTAAAATTTGAATTCATAGTACATAAGTAACACAAATAATATAAATAATATTTTATGAGGTCTCATCACTGATTGAGAGTAAGTTTTAGGAATGTTTGCCTCACATATTCCTACCTGAATGCCAGCCTGTGGGTTCTTTTCTCTACATGGTAACTGCTTATGAAGATGTAACAGGAACTAATATTAGTTGAATACCCCAACTTTTTTTCTGTGATATCATGTAATCTTTTATAGTGGCGGGAAGGTAGAAGAAATAATTTTGGAACTTCAGCTACCACCGTGGTGGGTGCCAGAGCATAACATAGGGCAGTGCTAGTCTGAAAACTGTTACTGGACAAGTTAAGTCAAGAACTTGAGAATAAATCCTTATGTCTGTTGAACTTATAGTAAGATGTATGTGTTTGTATTTAATCTCTTCTTCCTAGGAATTCATTCTTATTGCATTTCACAAAAGTATCAGCCTGTGGCGGACTGGAACTAACAAAAACTGGTCCTTCACCCCAGATAGATTGGGCGGCACTGTTAACGAGGAAACAGCAAGAGCCCTGGAGGGGCTGTGCCTGTGCTTGAATCTACCACTAACTGGTGCTGTGAATTTAGACAAATTATTTGACCTCCCTATGCGGTAGTTGCTTCATCTGTACAATATGGTTAATGATAGATCTCACAAATTATGTGTGAGAGTTTCCTTTCTTTTTCTTAAATGGGAAGAGAATGCATGAAAACACTGACCGCTGAAAGATGGGGTAGATTGACCTTGTTCTAGGCCAATGGTTTCCCACCCTTTTCTCCCTCCCCAGTATATCTTGGAGTGGGATATACTCCCAATATGACAGCTCTGGCTACCACTTTCTTAAATAAGTTACCTTCTCTCTCTGAGGTTCCCTTTCCCCGTCTATAAAATGCAGATCATACCACAAAGGGTTACTATAAGGATTAGATGAAAGAATACATTTCCAGCACTTTTTAAGTACATAGAAATGGTTCTATGTTTGCCACTGTTGTTATTCCACTAATAAAAGTGGCTGGCCTCTGGGAGAAGGTGAAAAGCGTGCAGCTTGTCAAGCTTCCCAGGTGACCCTGAAATGCCTCCTTAGGTGGCATGCTCCCACCATCACTCTAGGTATCACTAAAATGATGAGTAAAGAAGTTAACAGTTATCAAAAGTCCTATTCTGGAGTATCTTATACGATGAATTTCTTTAATATCTTAAGAACATATAATTTTCACTATAAGCTTCAATCAGAACAGCAGATTGGTAGGAGTGGTGTATCAGTTACTACATACACACAAACTGAAAATAGGAAATGAAAAAACATCTAAATTCAATAAAAATATGTATCCCCCTTATTTAGCTATAAAAGAGAAAGATGAGAACATTCGTACTTGCACAGAGCAATAGGAAGAGAGATTTCCATTGGTGATCCTTTGTAACTTTGTCTTTCTCCAAGAGCATATTTGACTTCTTGTCCATTGATGACCACTTTTTCTATTGTAAGGTCCTTTGTATCCAGAGTCTAGAATTAAATTAATATTTTTATATGATAAGAATATAGTTTTAGGCACCAGAGAAAACTAATATAGCATATAGGCTAATGCAATGACTACAGAGTAGAACTAGTTGCTTAGGGAGAGTAAGATAGTGAAAGACAGGAAATTAAAGGAGTTGAAAGTTAGCATAGGTCCCAATTCATGGGACTTTAAACTTCCTTAAAGTTTTGGGAGGCTCTAAGATTTGCATATATATCGTTAGGTAATTCTGGGACAGTCACACATTTCCAGCTTTAAGTAAAAGTCAGATCTAAATTAAAACGCCTTTGCTTCTGTCTCCTAAAACTTAACTTCTCTACTAGGAAAAAATCCATCTATAACTTGTTTCTTTCATCATGACTCCTCAATATACCTTACCATATATTTCTACCTGGAATTCATATAGTCCTACTGCTCTGTACTACTTTCATATATCCCCAAATTAAAACAAACGTTGGAACCTGTTAGGCAAATAAGTAGACTGTACCTCACTGCTGTTGTGTATCTAGAAAAAGCCCAACTTGGTATGGCAACTCTAACCAAATGACCCTATAGAGGAGTGGGAGAGCATATCTACTTGCTATGGCCGATTAAAGACAACTGCTCTGGGCAGGAAGGGAGGGTCAGCAAGTGTCTGAGGATTTTCCATCCCAATAATCCTCTATCTGTGCCCTAGAAACCATACCCTTTCATTATCTCTCAACTACTTTTCTAGAATCTTCAATCTTCCTACACCACAAGACTGTTTCCAATCAACCTAAACCAGCCTTCCACCTTATTTTTAAAACTTCACTCAATCCTTCTGTCACTCTAATTATTCTATTTTTCTCCTTCCTTTCTTAATCTTCAAGGGCAATCTATGGTTGCTACTTCCAATTCCTCATCAATCTCTCCTCCCTTCCCCCTCTTCAATCTGTCTTCTAGCTCCTCTGCCACAGAAAGGGAAGTCCTCCTGAACAACAGGTCTTTTCTGTTCAGTAACCTTGACCTCTGCCGCTCATAGCCCTAATGGACCGCAGCATCTGTTTGAAGCACTCTCCTTGGCTGCTTTGACTTTACACATCAATGGTTCTCCTCCTTGTCTAATGCTTTTTCCCTCCCCCTCCTTTCTAACTCCTAAATATGGATACGTCCCTATGCGCTAGCCTTGGCCTTTTGGTTTTCTTACCGACCGTATTCTTCATTCCCTAGTTCTCACTCATGCCCACATCTTCACCTAGAACCTCTGTGCAGATGACTACCCATCTATTTCATAGCTTCATCCCCTGCCCAGGACTTCAGCAGATATCTCTAACTGCCTGCTTGACATTTCCATGGGAAATGTCATCTCATATTCAATAGGCTTCTAGAAATTCTAAAAACAAAGCCACCACTGTGTCCCCTAAGTTTGCTCTCTCTGCTGATTTCTCTATTTTGTTGATGGAACTCCTCAACTTACCTGAGGTTTGAAACATTCAACTAATCCACAACTGATCCCACTTCCCAATCTTGCATAGCCAGTTAACAAGTTTTTTACACTGTCCTCATGCTTTTTCTTTTCTTCTATCACCACCCCAGGTCAGGCCCGGACTATTAGAACTGCTCACTAACCTTCCTACCTCTGGCATCTTTCCCTTGAAATCTGGCCTGGAATAGCATGAGGAGTTAGACTGCCAAGAAACAGCCACTTTCCAGTCACCTTTCTTTTGTATCCGTTAACTGTGGCGATAAGCTCAGGAAATTTTAACAATTTTATTATCTCTCTAGAGGCAACAATTTTTGGTTGGGAAGAAATTTCCATCCTGCTTGTATTATTCTTTCCCTTTCTTTTTTTTAAGAGCAGCCAAATTTGTTATGAGTATCATCTGTTTCCCTCCCAATGGGCAATTATTTCTTTTGGGGTACTCTCTTTTTTGGGGGTCCCTCAACTGTTGCCCTTACTCTACATTAGACTGATATATCTTCCTGCATTTGCATATTCAGAAATATTAGATTTTATAGCTTAAGAATAAGTTACTCCTTTGTTATATTTTGGCACCTATTTCTGAATATCTGATTTGTTGTAAAAACTTGGAGTATCTTATGTATATAAACTACTTACGTTTATACTACTCATAACCATAAGGGTGAATTATTTGGGTCATTTCCCA
The DNA here is from genome assembly GCF_951394435.1 of Stenella coeruleoalba. Taxonomy (NCBI): domain Eukaryota; kingdom Metazoa; phylum Chordata; class Mammalia; order Artiodactyla; family Delphinidae; genus Stenella; species Stenella coeruleoalba. Next base: position 25,036,462 of record NC_137157.1, on the reverse strand, counting down.
GTGGAACACATCCTATTTTCTGTATTTCCTAAACTTTTAAAATCTGTTCTGAATCAGAAGACTACTATACCTATTTTTTGTGAAACCATTTTCATATTCTCTGTGTTTGTTATAGCAGTTGGCCCGACCCTCTCCAGTAGCACTTACTGTACCACATTATAATGATTTATTTCTCCATTAGACTGAGGGTTCTTAAAAAGTTACTTAAAAAGTTACTTAGGCTTGCATTCCCAGGGTTTAACACAGTGCCGGAGAAACAGCACGTGCCAAGTAATGCATGAAGCAAGTCCTGGACCCAGAGAAAATAGAAGATGCAATGTTTAAGCTGTATATCTCAAGTCCTGACCTCAGCTATCACTCCCAAATTACTTAAGAAATTTCCCTTCAAATTTCACTGATAAATGTTATTAAGCAATTGATCAATAATAGTAATAAGAAAGAAAAACAAAGGAAACTGGATAGTTGACAAGTTGGAATTAGTAATTTAAAAATCTTCTCTTGAGATTTGGGGAATGCAAAAACAGGCAGGTTTTTAGACTGGGACACTGAAGGGACATTCTTTTCAAAATTTAAGCGCCCTGACCCTTGCTTACTCATGGAACAGAGGTAAAGGTTTTACTTTTATAAATAAGTGAGAGTGCAAGGTCATATTAAGCAGTGATAAGCTATCAAAATTCACTTTCTTGTAATAAAAAGAAATATTGCATTGAAACAGGACTTCAGTCCAGCTGATCCTGCCTGGGCAAAGCTGTCTGCAATAAACGATAGCCTGGCACTTGAAGCAGACCAAAGTACAGCCTATAGGGAAATAGTTATCATCTTGCTTATAATGCTTTAATTATTTATTTTCCTTATAGTACTTGTGGTGACTGCAAATCAATACATAGAGGAGTCAACCTATTTTTCAAATCATAATTAGTCTAGCAAATTGCTAAATCACAAAGTAAGAAAGTTCACATGCTATATTAGTTCATATTAATGAACTCAAAATACAGGCCTATTACTCAAGCAGGAATAAATCATGAAAACCACCAGCTCTTATCTAAACTTATTACGCCCAATTAACTGACTCTATTCATTTCCCTCCATCAAGTCTACAACATACCTTATCTGATTGCTTATTGCTGGGCTTTGGTAGCTATCGCCATACTACTCTATGCAAAATACACTGTGACTGGCCTTTTCTTGTTCCTCTTATTTCTAAAATACTTATCTATGAAATTCTTCAGGTGATAGGTACAATCCAAATACTATCAGACAATTTGAGTAAGAACACTGAAAACAGGTTATGTTGTACAGATAAAATAATTTAATAACATTCCACAAATCTAAACAAGTCTTTCGTCATTCAAGTGGCTAGAGAGCTTGTAGAAGTCATTTTCTAAGAAGCGCAATATTATTTGCTTCTGGGAACCAACTATTAATAAATTGTATTGAGACATCCTTAGGAAGCTTGAAGAGCTTAAATTATTAGAAGAGAAGAGTGATAAGAATCAAAGGTAGGAAGGACCATGAACCCGGAGAGAGGTGCATCTGGAGTTAGAAAGTAGAGACTGCAAGTATCAAAGCAGGGCTGGGAATTCTCTAGGGCGGTTGAGAACTGGCAGGGAGACGGTGATCGGTCGTATCCGGCAGACCTGAGGGTTGAAATAAAGGGGCCTGGGAGGGAAAGGTGGGACTGAGAATCGGCAGGATATAGGGCCCGAGACTTAGCTGAGACTGTGGACTGAGGAAGGTGCACTGGGGACTGGAAGAATTCTGGGGCCTGAGGAGGGAGTTCTGGGCTGCAGGCCGAGGATATGGGGAGACCACAGGGGGCATTAGCGCTGGGAACTAGGATTAGCGGGGGAAGAGGGATTCGTGCTAAAATGAAACTTGAGCGCTGGGTGAGAAGCGGGGCGTGGAATGGGCCCTGGGATGTGTCCAGGGACTGGGAAGGAGGCTTTGGGGGAAGGGGTGGAGGAGAAGGCAGGTATACGTAGTGGGTGAGGAAGGACTGCAGAGACTCAAGTTGGGTTGGGAGGGATCGATATGGGGTGCGTGGGGGCTGAAGAAGGGGACGCTGAGAAATGAGTGTGGGCTGAAGAGGAGGTGCAGAACATGGGTTGCGGGCTGCGGAGGAGCACCGAGGGATGCGCAAAGCAGGCGGGGGTGTGGGACCGGGAAGGGGCCGAAGCGGGGTGAGAGACGAGAGGCAGGTGGCCGGGGAGAGGCGGGCACTGGGAGCCTGTCCCACCGTACCAGGCTGCGCAGATTGTCCTCCTGGGACTGGACGGTGAGTGCGGCGGTCCCGGTCAGTACCCGGCGAGTAAAATCGACGCTGCAGCGCAGGTGCAGGTGCTTGGTCCGGCAGACGGACGCCGGGGAGGCCAAGGAGCACGTATCCACTACCTCGGGCATGGCTGTGCGGAGTCCCGCTGCACGCGATCAGCACCCCAACACTCAGCTGCCAGACTGACTACTCGACTGAGAGCGAGAGAAGGCGGGAGGGAGGTAAAGCAGCGGCGGCGCCCGCCGGGAAAGGAAGTTCCTTAAAGTCGGAGGAGAGTGCGGTACGGCATGGATGGAACTACAAGTCCCGTGGTGCAGCGCGACAAGGCGTGCGCTTTGTTCTCTGGGAGTGTGTGTGTTGAGGGGTGCAGAGGTGGGTTGATATTGCTCCCGAAGGGGGAGGAAGAGGAGGGGGAGGAAAAGGAAGGGAGTAGAAGTTAGAGGAAGGGTAAGCCGATGGAATTAAGTGCGGCGGGGAGATCAAACTGAACGCTTCCATTTTAGTTCCATTCAACTTCTCTGGAAATTGCAATAGCAATAGAAGAATATCAGGCCTACTGGTAGTTGCAAATGGCAAGGAAGGGGCGGGGTGAAAAGAGATAAGAGGCCTCCCAGAAAACCAGCGTTCGTGCAGTTCCTCGTTAGTATAGTGGTGAGTATCCCCGCCTGTCACGCGGGAGACCGGGGTTCGATTCCCCGACGGGGAGGCACGGGAGTGTTTTTTCTTTTTCCCCCTCGCTAATAAAACGAAAATGTTCATACAAACATTTCAAAAGCAATTGTGAAAGAAAGAGTCAACGTCAAGATTTAGATTTTAAAGCTGTTTTGTTACTGCTTCCATGTTGGCAACCCAGTACAAGTGAGCTCAGTTCTGTCATTCAACAAGTATTTATTTAGTGCTCATTATGTACATTTCCAGGCCCTGGAGATCTAAAATGGAAATCAGCCACATTCCCGCCTTAGAAACTTAGAAGGATTACCTCAGCATACTGTAATGAGAGAATTCTATGATATGAGTGTGCAGTGGCCGCAAGGGGAGTGCAGAGCTGGGACATCCTGGAAGTGAGGAAGGGTTGAAGGACGACTTGCCTAAAACATGGGACCTCAGAGTTGAAACTGGCAAAATTGGAAAAGCACGCGTGTCAAAGGACCTTAAACCGCTGGACCTTTAATCTTGAATGCATGAATGGGGGACTCATTGAAGAATTTTAAGCAGGGGAGTGACGTGGTCAGATTCATGTTATCAAAGGAACAGTGGTAGTGTTCAGAGAATGGGTATGCGGTATCAAAACCAGAGACAGGAGAGTTTGGGAAACCACTGTTAAAATAGTCCAGGAAGAAGATGCTGAAGGGGGCCTGACATAGGTAATATGTAATATGTAATAAGTACAGATAGAGAGGAAGGAATGGAGGGAATACTTAAGAGATAAGTGATTTCACATTAAGAAGGAGCCTAAGATGATTTCTCAGATTCTTGGCTTCAGTGGCTGGATAATCATTAAACAAAGGAAGAGACTACGTGAAGAGGACAGATTTAGGTGGGAAAGCTCTAAGTTTAATTTGGGACAAATGGAGTTTGAGAATGTATGGGAGTCAGAGTGGAGATGTCCTCGAGACACTTGGGTATTTAAGTCAGTAGCTCTGGGGAAGTTTCAGGTAGATATGAGAGTATCACATAATGTGGTGGGTGAAACTATGACAGTGGGTAAACTCAGCCCAAGGACAGTGTGTAAAAAGAGCAGTGAAAACAGGTGGGAAGCTGGGAGAACACCAGAATTTAAGAAAAAAAGGCTAGAGGATGGGAAAAATCCTTTCACAATGTATACGTATAACAAGTCACCACGACGCGCACTTTAAATATCTTAACATTTTATTTGTCATTTATACCGCAATAAAGCTGAAATTTTATTTAAAAGGGGGGTGGGTGGTGCTAGAGTAAGAGGAACTCATGAAATAAACTAGAAAGAACCAAGCAGCAATGTCAAATACAGCCTAGAGGGCTATTACAATAAGAAGTAAAAAGTCTTCCTTGGATTTGGCAGTGGGATGGAGGTGGGAAGATGGTGGTTTTGTTGACTTTTGTGGTTGAGTTGAAGGTGGGCGCCACAGAACAGTGACTGAGCAATAAAAGAGCAGAGAGGAAATAGGGCAGAGGCTGTTCTCTCAAGACGTGTGGCCAGTGTGAGAAGGGAAGAAAAAAAGAGGAATAGGGAGGAGTATGGTGCTGAGAAAGCATTTTTTATGTTTTTAGGGAGAGGGAAACTTGAACATGTTTAGAGGTGAAAGATTTCTAGAGAAGATGAATTGAGCAGTTGGAAAGTGCTGCGTCACTCCATTCTATATAAAAGTGATCTAACAATTAAATTTGACCTCAGCAACAGAAAGAGAGGCTATACATTTGGGTATCCTTGTGGTGGCCCCTGTAAGCCAGAGGAAAACAAAATAAAAACATCCAAAATTATGACATGGAATACCTTACACGTGCATAAATCCTAATTCCATAGGACCTAAGAATCCGTGGCATGATTGACGTTAGCAAACACTTTTTGAGGCCTAAAAGTGTTCCTGGTGTCACCAAATCTAGGGTGACAAATATGCAGTAGAATTGATTTAGTAGAAGAATACACAATCAAATTATCTTCCTACTGGAGAAAGTATAGTTTGTTTGTTTTAATAAAAGAATGTCAATATCATCATCTTCCATTATTGATTACCAGTAACCAACAGAGTTTACGCCTCTGTGTTCCAGAAGAGATATCCACAGACAACCACAAATGAATTCCTCAAACTGATTAATAGATGAATCAAAAGATAGATATGCAATAGGAATTGTTTTCTAAGATGCCACTGACTCCCAAATATAGAGGGTACAAAATTGACAATTCACACACAACAGGAGGGTTATTCATATCCAATGGTGGGTTGAGTTTTTAAAATGAAGCTTTCCATGCTTCTATAAAATAAAGATAATATCAGGGTGTATTTACAAAAGGAGATTTTAACTTTATAGAAGTATAGTTGATTTACAATGTTGTGTTAATTTCTTCTGTACAGCAAAGTGACTTAGTTTTCTATATATATTCTTTTTCATATTCTTTTCCATTACGGTTTGTCACAGGATACTGAATATAGTTCCCTGTGCTATACAGTAGGACTTTGTTGTTTGTCCATCCTGTATATAGTAGTTTGCCTCTGCTAATCCCAAACTCCCATCAAAAGGAGATTTTATTAAGGATGAAAAAGATGAGTTACATAAAGTTTTATGAAAAGAAATGCACATGTATTTACAGAGCCATATGAGCAGGAGGTATTTCAGCTCTATTGCCCTGCGACTCTACCTTGAAAAGTTACTTAATCCCTCTAGGCCTCAGTCCCCTCAGGACAATTGAGATACCTCTGCCTTATGGGGTTGTTGAAAGGATGAAATGAGATCATGTCTGTGAAATGCTCAGCACTGTGCTTGGCCTAGAATAATCCTTTGTTTTGTGTTAGCTAGTACCATTATTTCGGCTGGCTTTTATTTTGTCTATTTTGATAATTTTAATACGTATTTTCCCCTTGTTTTGTTAGCATGAGTTTTTAGGAAGACCTGGGAAATGAGAAGCAAATCACACTAAATTAGGCCTCTAAAAAGAGTCTGCAACATTAGCAATGATCATATGTTTTGAAATGCATTTACATTCAGGAAATTCAGGGAATTGCAATTGGTGCATTAACACGTTCCTTAAAAGGGTATAAAGACTTCTCATTTCTTTTCCCCCTTACTTCACATAGACCTTTCCCTTCTTTAAATAGTCAGTACAGTTTGCAGATATTAAGTGTGTTCTACTACACTGGGTTACCTAGAATAGAGTGAGGGGAGTTTCTGTCCTACCTGCTGGATAATTTACACTCTGTTATAAGCTATGCCAATGACCTAAGATAGCATGATGTTGAGATGAAGGCCAAGGCCCAAGGAGAACTATAAATGAAGTTCTAGAGGGACAGGTTCTTTCCCTTTAGGGAAGGTCAAGAATAACAACATGGATGGTGTAGCATTTGAGATGAGGCTTGAAGGACAAGCAGGATTTTAATAGGAAAAGTGGTAAGGGCTGTAGGATTGAGCATGGGGAATGGGAGGTGGGCAGCTTTCCAGGTAGAAATAGTAGCAAGAATCAAGGCATGGCCCTCGCGCCTCAACTACCGAAGCCCACACTCTTAGAGCCCGCGCTCCGCAACAAGGGGAGACACGGCAATGAGAAGCCCACGCACCGCAACGAAGAATAGCCCCCTCTCGCCGCAACTAGAGAAAGCCCGCACGCAACAACGAAGACCCAACGCAGCCAAAAATTAATTAATTAATTAATTTAAAAAAAGAATCAAGTCATGGGGCAAAAAGCAGAGATGTGTTTGGGAAAGAACAGTTCTGGGGGTAGAGAATCTAAAATCCAGGTAATACATCTGACATGATAGAGACCATTAGCTGTTCCCCAATGGATATATTTCTTTTCATTTTTAGTAGTAAAACCTTCAATGTTTAGCTGGATACGTGGCCTCCCAGAAGACTACGTTTCCCAGACTTCTTTGAAGTTATGGCCATATAACTAAGTTCTGGCCAATGGAAGGTAGGCAGAATTGTCAGTTATGACTTCTAGGAAGTGTCCTTAACAGGGATTTCTTTAATAAATGCTTTGCCTATTCTGCTATCTGGAATGCGGACTTGATGGCTAAAGCTCTAACTATCACGTTGTATCATGAGGTTGGAACCATTGCGAGGATGGTGAAGTAGCAGCATAGAAGGAGCTATGGGCTGGAGGTAGCCAGGTCTCTGGTGATTGTGGAAGGCCCCTGTGGACTGGATTTCCTCTCCTTAAGAGAGAAATAACTTCCACTCGGTTTAAGACAGTTATTTTGGGTTTTCTATCATCTCCTGGGAACTCAGTCTTTACCAGGACACCTGGTCTCTCTGTTGGATGGGTTTATCAGTTTTGCCCGAGATACTTACTTTTGTCCATCCATTTGTCACCACTTTATTGTGGACTATTGCATAAATTTGGAAAAAGTTATCAGATTGGCTTTCTTCCCCCTCTCTTGTGTTTTCTGCTAGAGCATTCTTTCTAATCTAATCTGCACTAGATATTCTCTACCTTTTGGGTAGACGTGGCTGCCTAGGGGTGGTTTAGTGAAGCGTGGCAAGGTGCAGACACCAGAGGTGTGAGAGACCATGAAGAGGTAGAGGCAGCGGATTAGAGTTCCTGGCGGGCCAGAGGACGGTTGGAATCAGGGTCCATAACTGGAAAGATAAGGGCTTGTGTGTGGTCAGGGAGTCCGACAGAATAAGATTATGGATGACTGCCTATTTTTATATAAAAGGGAGAAGGAGAATATATGTAAAGTTTGCTCATACCTATGTAAAATATTCCGGAAGGAAACTCAAAAAACTCATGGTATGGTTTGCCTGTGGGGAGGGGAAGTGACGTGGCTAAGAAGCAGAGGTGAGTGGGAGATATTTCAACCAAGTAACCTGTTAAGCCTTTTGAATTGTGATGTATGTGAACATATTACCTATTCAAAAAAAGTGATTTGTGGATATTTAAAAAAAATAATGTCACCAGACCCAAAACCTGCAAGCAGAACCCAAAACAGCCATCTGTGACTTCTTATTTACGTGAAGCTCCCTGGCTCTGGAGCCCTGCGGTCAGCTCCACCTGCCGCGCTTCAGCCGTGCTGAACACAACTTGCCCGAGATCTCCGCTCTCCCTTGCTCTCCCTTGATCTGGAAGCCTCTTCACGCTGCCCGGCACCCCGCTGCTCCACAGCAGGGCCCTCCCCTGCCTTCTCAGGACGATTCCTCCCTTCCCTCCAGCCTGGGTCTGGGTGGGAGTCTAGTAGGATCTCTTTCCCTAATGGAATGAGGTATATGTGATGCCCTTCACAACCTCCTTCCAGTGGGTGAGAAAACAGAAGGTTTCAGCCACCTCTTTTTATATTTAGCTCCCCAAAGGGTTGAGGCAGCCCTGACTCGTTTCTGCATTTTTCTGTCAAATCTGGTTTTGCTTGCTCAGCCTTCTGTAAGAATTTTAGATTTACATTCACATCTCCAGTCTGTTCTTCCTGTCAAGAAAAGGTTTGGGCAGCTGGGGAGGCAGAAATGAAAGGAACACGAGACAAAGTCCTTCCAGTTTCGTAAAACACCTGCCCCTCCACCTGCCCCCTCTCCTTGCACCGCCTCTCTCTCTGTCCCTCACACGGTTGGAAGCAGGCAGGGTCAGGAGAGCCTCATCAGTTACCTGGTCTCCCACCACGGCCTGTCTTGTTTCTCTGTCTGTGCCCTCGGGAGAGACCAGCCTGAACAAGAGAGATTGTCAAGCTCTCCTGGGTTCGAGCCCAAGAATCACTCTGGTCACGTGACAGTCTCTGGTAACCCACACAGAGTGGTTCCAACACCAGCAGCTGTCAGCCCCGCCCCCATCCCAGACCTAGGGGATCACAGTCTGCATTCTAACAAGATCCCCAGGTGATTCATGGGCACATTAAACTAAACCACGGCCTTATAGGCTCAAAGGATACTTTGGAAGTTGGAGGAAATTCAGTTCCAGAGTTAATCAGACTTGGCAGGACTCCTTCTCTTGGAGTTCACAGCCCTGGACCCTCAAATCAGTACGCCCATAACACCTTAATGCCATCCCCAGCACAGCACTCCACCGCACTGTGCACAACTGTCAGTAAATATAAGTCCCAGACGTATATTTTCTCTCTCACAGCATGTTTGTAGTATGAATGAACAAATGTGTAAATGAATGAATGAGATTTCATATGAGGTTCCAGGCTTCCTTCTACTTGGTGCGTTGCTCTGTGTTGACTATGGGGCAGAGAGAAAACTACCCTCTGAGCACTTCCTTGTCCTCTGATGTCACCAGGCAATACGTTTGCTTGCAACAGGGAATGCGCTTACCACCCTCTTGCTAATGGTATACACTTTAAAAACATTTTTCTTGAAGCAAACTATCCATTCATAAAATTGCACCTAACATAAGTGTATAACTCTCTGAACTTTATGAATTGAACACACCGGTGCAAGCAGTAGCCAGATGAGACACAGAACATGACCACCACCCCAGTAGATGCCCCGTCAAATTCCCTTCCAGTCTCTATAAATCTCACTCCCTAGGGGTAACTGCTGCCTGACTTGCAGTAACTTATTACTTCTACCTGTCCTGCTCTTTATATTTCCTTTATATAAATGGAAACGTGCAGGAGGTCCACTCGTGCCTGACTTCTTTAGCTCGTGACGTCTGTGGACCCTCCATACTGTTGTGTGCAGTTCCAGGTTGTGCATTCTCATTGCTGTGTAGTATGACACGTGTGGACAGACCACAATTTATTTATCCATTCTACTGTGGATGGACATCAGAGTGATTTTCAGTTCTGGGAATAACACTGCTATGGACATTCCAGAACATGTCTTTGGTGAACATATTGTAGCCAGGTTTTGATGTGCTGCTTTGAAGTTTGGACAGCGTTTTTCCAGGAAATTTCCCGTGGGACCCCTGCACCAAGCAAAAAATCAGTCACTGGGGTAACACAGGATCTCTAGTCATGGACGCAAACCCAACAACCCTCCAACTTGTGAAGGTGGATCAGGCAGGGAGGGAAGTTGTTTTCAAGTTATAAGAATAGAATTCTTCGCAAGTACTGGTTTAGATCATACTTTATTTCCCCCTCAGTCACTTGTTTCTTTTCTAGGTGCGACTGATTTCAAGGTTTAGCTCTACCGGGTTTTTTTCCTGACTCAGAGATTCCAGCTCTACTTACATTTTTCCTACAAAGAGGCCAGTGGTACTTCATCAGAACAGGTACTTTCACCTTTTGTTCTAAAGCATGAGTTGGATTTGACAAGTGTCTACAAGGTTGCGTTTTCAAAAGCAAAATTTCTGTCTGACATTGGATGGCTTTGAGCCCAATTTCTCTTGTTTTGCCAACAGAACCTGTTATTACTACTTGCTGGTGAAATATGTTTTCAGCAAAGACCCCCCCGCCCCAATGGCTTTCCTCCTAAACAGTCTTCCCATCTACAAATCCGTGTTTGAGGAACTAACTATTATTCTGTCATTTCTTATCAAAGGCCCCTCTTACTTAGTATTTGGAGTTGAGCAACTCGTGTAAGAAGCTCACAATTTTGACAGTCTTCACCTTCTCCCGCAGACGTGTCTCGGTATTTCTCAAGCTGAGGCACATTCTTCCTCTTCCACCTGGTTCCCACCACCCTTCCAAGCTGCTTCCTCTTGGCTCCCAAGCGCAGCCAACTTCTCCAGTCAAACCCCACTTCCTTTCCCACAGACACACCTCACCGTGCTCAGCTGTACTCGTCCAGGTCCCTGCTAGAAGACCCCCTTCTCTCACCTCTGCTCACCGCCCCCTTTCTCCATGAATATTTTCCTAATGTATTTTCCTTTCCCTTTGGGTCCTTAAATTTTCTCAGTGCAAATGTTACACACACACACACACACACACACACACACACACACATGTCAACCCTCATTGGTCGCAGACTTCGTATTTGTGAGTTTGCCTACTTGCTAAAATTTCTTTTCTGCCCCCAAATCAATACTTGCGGTCATCTGTGCACACAAACAGAGCTGTAAAAATTTCGACTTGCACAGCTGAGGTTGAGCTCAGCTTTCTTGTTTCTGCTTCTTATACTGTGAATACTTGTCATTTTTGTGGTTTATTTAGTCTCACGTTTTTCACATTTTCGCGCTTATTGTGGGTGATTTCGCTTTTTAAAATATCCTCCAAGCCAATGCTGGAGTGCTGTCTCGTGTTCCTAAGCGCGAGAAGGCTGTGATGTGCCCCATGGGGGACGCACGTGTGTTATAGATGAACTTTGTTCAGGTGTGAGTTCAAGTGCTGTTGGCCGTGAGTTCAATGTTAATGAATCAACTGTATAGTAGTGACTTTAGACAGAAACACACATGAAACAAGGGTATATATTCACTGGCTGATGAAAATGTTATGATCAGAGGCTCTCAGGAACCTGCTGTATTTCCCCAGGGAGCCATGGTTCAGAATTCACTAATCCAGTGTTCAAGGTGACTTTATGAAACATAATTGCTACAGATAAGGAGAATCAATCAGCTGTATATACTTCTCGTAGTTCAGTTAGTTTGTATTTGTTTTGTTTTGTTTTGTTTTTGCGGTGCGCGGGCCTCTCACTGCTGTGGTTTTTCCCGTTGCGGAGCAGAGGCTCCAGACGCGCAGGCTCAGCGGCCATGGCTCACGGGCCCAGCTGCTCCGCGGCATGTGGGATCCTCCCGGACCGGGGCACGAACCCGTGTTCCTCGCATCGGCAGGCTGACTCTCAACCACTGCGCCACCAGGGAAGCCCTAGTTTGCATTTGTTTGTTTCAACTTCTCTTCCTCTGTTCCCAGAGGGGTTAGCTGGTAGGCTTCTTCCAAGTCTACCTTAACTGTCTCACAGCACCCAGCTCAGTACAAACAACGTGGTGGGTCCTCAGTGGATGTGGAAGGAGAAACAGAAGGGAGGGGAGGGGGGGAGGAACAAAGGAAGGAGAAGGACAGAAAGAAAAGCCCTAATCAAGGAAGCTGAAGTTATTGCTTTGTCTAAGACGCTTTGGGTCCCCAGAATTTCTCAGTCTCTCAGTCCTCAAATGCTTCCTCTTTATTTCTGAGCAGAGTCATTAAACTAGAATAATATAAAATTGGAAATTAAGTGATATTTTGTGATAGATTTGACTTTTATTTCTGTTCTTGAAGGAATCAAACAGAGCAAATCTTCCAGATTCTTTTGAGTTTTTCTATTTTCCTTCTCCTCACCTCCCTGCCCCCCCGCGCCGCCCCCCAACCTTGGTCTTCACTTGGAGAGAGAGAACCACAGAACTTCCAAACTTAGGTATTCACGGCAGGCATAACCACAACTTGGCAGCAACATAAGACACCTTTCGTGGGCACCAAGCAGCATGGATGCCTGCTTGTCCCTGGGAAGTTCATAAACCTATTGGGAAAATGGAGACCATGAAGTGAAACTGCTAAAGATCAGCGTGGGAGACTGAATAATTAACGGGCATGCAGGTGGACCAGTCTGCAAATGCTGTAGGAATTCAACAGAGAGATCAGTGGGCATCTTCCTGGAAGCAGTGAGGCTTGCATTGAACCATAACGCAGGGGTCTCTAAATTTTTTAATTGATAACTAATATCAGTAAAAATTTGGGGCACACCCTCAATACATGTTTCTCATTTATAACTTCTCTACATGGGTTAATATAATTAATGACTAAGGCACAAAATACACTGAGGGCAAAGTTCATTGTCAGGGATCATGAATATCAACATTTATTTTAAATAACCATCTTGATTTGGCAGGGGGGGTTGGATACCTTCTTGTCAGATCTGATTTTGATCATCATTGTTTTGTTTTGTTCCTTAAGTCAATGTGCCTACTTCATCTTGGAGTAGGAGAATCTTTAGTTCTGTCATTTTCTTGTGGCTCATTTATGCTACATTCTATCTTCTGCTTTGAGTCTGCAATTTGTGAAACATGACCTTAGAACTTTGAGTGACCTGAGTATCCAGAAGAGTCAGGTCAGGAGTCTGCAGGAGGTTTTAACCAGAGGCAGGGGAGACATTACCCACTGAGAGAAGTTAAAGAAACAGTAGAAGAACAGAATGTTGTTGCATATGATTACATCTCAGAAGTCATGCTTATGAAACAGAGCAGAGACATAAATAATATTAGAGATTTAATATTTTCTGCCCACACCCAAATGATTGCCGTGTGTATGTGTTCAGCCCACTCTGGAAACCCTTTCTGGATGAATGTGTAAAGTTTGGATGGGTAATTGAAAGGGAAAGTACTCCCAGTAAGGTTGATGATTAAGAGGAAAGTCAGATACCAAAGGCAAATTCAGAAAAATAACACACTTCTTCAACCTCCAGATGTATTTCCAAAGGATAGCTCCACTGCATTTTACACGAGATGACTATGTGCCCTGGGACTGTCCACTCCACCCTGTCTTGGTGATCAGGGCAGGGATTCATTGAGGTTTCCTGTGTCCTAGAAGAGGAGAAGTTAGCGGCCACTGGAAAGCTATCTTTCCCGCTTTAAGCTAGCATCGTTGAGCCTTGAAAGTGACATACCACCACTTTGCAATGTTCTGTTGGTCACATAGAAAACCCCTGATACAATAGGAAGGAACTACAGAAAGCCACAAATACTAGGAGGTGGGGATTGTTGCGGGCCTTTTTGGGGGCTGGCTACTACCATGAGGTTGGCATTATTACCACCCTCAGTTTATGGAGGAGGAAACCGAGGCTCTGATAAATAATTTGCTCGAGTCACTCAGTTTGCAACAGGCAGAGCTGGGGTTCAAACCCAGGCAGTGTGACCCCAGAGCACATCCTTGTTTGAGCACAACCCAATACTCTGGCCTCACCACAAGCCTTTTTCTAACTTCCTTTCTTTCCCCCACTGCATCAAACCTTGGGAATAAGGTATATTTCCTTTTGCTTAGACCATTTTGAAAGTCATTGTTTCTTCAGGGTGGAGGTTGGAGGGTTTCCAAAGAATGAAATATAATGAAAACATCTGGCCAAAGTCACTAATGTGTACACATTTATTAATTAATTAAGAAGATGTAACACACAGACGACAAATAACAAGATCATTGGCCCAATTTCAGACCCTATCATTTACAAAACGTATACAGGCAGAAAGTCGGTTGTGTGTACATTCTGTTAAACTCCTTTTCTTCATGGTTGTTTGGGTTACATTGTTGTCTCATGTGGCTGGGTGGGCTCAACTGAGCAACATTTTGCTTAAAAAAGTCTGTAAGATTAGACCTTAGGAAACAAAAGCCGGAAAGAGAAACTACATTTCCTATAAAATGCGGAACCGTGGGATAACAGCTTTGACAAACAGTATGACTGGATAGAGGCCAATTCTTATATGAGAAGGAATGGGATTATATACAATATATAATGTCACCTGTATAAATGATCACGTGAAAGCTAAAGTTTTGTCGTTCTTTTGTTGTGATCTTTTTTAAACCAAATTTGTGCTGCATTACACATTCCCACCGTAAGCCTGAGGCTGCTGGCCGCCTTCTTGTCATCATGCTGTGCTTGAGAATGACACCAAAATAAATACAGCGAGAAAGAAATGAGAGAGTGGGAGTCTACTGAGCCAGTGAATTCCCCTTTTCAGCTTATGCCAGTTGGAGTTTTCTGTCATTTGCAACCAAAGGAATACTAACCAACAGATATATTCCACGATATATATATATGTCCATATTTATTTCATTATATCAATATGTCTCCCTACTTGACCATAATTCTTTGAGGGCAGTAGATGCTCAATGAGTATTTGTTGAATGAATTTAGTTGAAGAGTGTTTTGAAGGGGACTGAGCCTAGAGCAGGGACATCTTTTTTTCTTTTAAGTGGAGTGTAGTTGATTTACAATGTTTCAGGTGTACAGCAAAGTGATTCAATTATATACATATAACTGAATATATATATTCTTTTTCAGATTCCTTTCCGTTATAGGCTCTTACAAGATATTGAATATAGTTCTAGAGCAGGGACATTGTTTTTTAAAAAAATAATTAATTAATCGATTTTTGGCTATATTGGGTCTTTGTTGCTGCGTGCGGGCTTTCTCTAGTTGCGGCGAGCGGGGGCTACTCTTCACTGCAGTGTGCGGACTTCTCATTGCGTTGGCTTCTCTTGTTGTGGAGCGCGGGCTTAGTTGCTCCACGGCATATGGGATCTTCCCAGCTCAGGGCTCTAACCCGTGTCCCCTGCACTGGCAGGCGTATTCTTAACGACTACGCCACCAGGGAAGCCCAAGAGCATGGACGTCTTTAGGGAGGATAAGGAAGTTGGTGCAAGATGTGATCAAGGGACTCAGTCAGGTTGGAGTGGGATTGAAAGGGAAGGGACAGATACTAGATAAGGAATTCTCAAGGCAATGATACAGAGTGGGGTGGAACAATAGTTAGCTTAGGTGCTACCCCATTTGGTGTGTTTGTGTCTGTGTTGTTTTAGTAAGCTTTTTTCTGGCCTAAATTAACATTGAGTTTTACTAGCCTGTCTAAAGCACGCATCTCTGCCAGTTTATCGCAAGTGGAAAAATAAATGTTGGAGAATCAGAGGCTCGCTTATGAGCAAATAAACCTGATGGTCACAAAAAAAGAGCTTTTACTAAACAGACACCTTCAGGTCTTCATAAAGGCAGGGCCAGGAGCTCAGAGGCCTGCAGAACTCAGCTTGCAGTGACAGGCAGCTCCTGGACAATTTAATGGAGCATCAACTACAAGCAAAGGCCCTGAGTGAAATGGAGATTGGGAGGTGAGGTTGCCCTTGCTTTCTCTATCCACCAGCCAAGAAGGAGACCCATGAAAGCTATGAATAACAACACCCTCCAACCACCTCCAGGATCCAGTGGAAAGGAGGAACAAGGCCCCTCTTTCTTCTATCCCATCTCCTTAAAAAGGAGCTGAATACACCCTGAGAAAACCATAATTCAAAAAGATACATGTACTGCAATGTTCATTGCAGCACTATTTACAATAGCCAGGACATGGAAGCAACCTAAATGTCCATCAACAGATGAATGGATAAAGAAGATGTGGCACATATATACAATGGAATCTTACTCAGCCATAAAAAGGAATGAAACTGAGTTACTTGTAATGAGGTGGATGGACCTAGAGTCTGTCATACAGAGTGAAGTAGTCAGAAAGAGAAAAACATACCGTATGCTAATGTACATATATGGAATCTAAAAAAACAGTACTGATAAATGTAGCGGCAGGGCAGGAATAAAGATGCAGACATAGAGAACGGACTTGAGGACACAGGGGTGGGGGGAGAGGAAGCTGGGACGAAGGGAGAGAGTAGCATTGACATATATACACTACCAAATGTAAAATGGATGGCTAGTGGGAAGCCGCTGCATAGCACCGGGAGATCAGCTCGGTGTTTTGTGACCACCTAGAGGGGTGGGATAGGGAAGGTGGGAGGGAGGCTCAAGAGGGAGGAGATATGGGGATATATGTGTACATATAGCTGATTCACTTTGTTATACAGCAGAAACTAATACACCATAGTGAAGCAATTATACTCCAATAAAGATATTGGGGGAAAAAAAAAAGGGATCCGAATCCTGTTGAGACTCAACATCTTCACTTTCAGCCCAACCCTGGGACAGGTCAGCAGGATGCAGAGGCACTGTCTGTTTTGCTTTGGGATTATTGCACTTCTGCTCTCCGACTTTGTCACTGATCTGCAGACTCCCAGCTGCAGATCAGTGAGGTCTTTCTGTGACCCATGCATGGATCGGCCATGGGGAAGACCCCACTTTCCAGGACAAGGGAGCTACAGCAGAACTGTCCAATGGGAACTTTCTGTGATGATGGAAATGCTCTATATTTATGCAGTTCTTTATGGCAGCGTCAGCCACATGTGTCTACTGAGCACCTGAGACGTGATTAGTGCAGGTGAAGAACTGAATTTTTAATTCAGTCTAATTTAATTAGTTAAAATTTAAGCAGTGACTAGTGGCTGCCCTGTTGGATAATTCAGCTCTCTAGTTTCTTTCTCTCTCTCTCTCTCCCTTCTACTTATATTCCGGCCCATCCGTCTCCCTCTTGCTAAAATAGCTCCTGTGGAATGTGGACTTTCTATTTTTTAAAACCCTTCCAGTCTGGGCCAGTGCCCTAAACCAGTGGATGTACAATGAGTCAGTTGAATGTCACCTCTTTTAGTGAAGAGGATTCTTTTTTTTTTATTTATTTATTTTAGTGAAGAGGATTCTTGATGGTGAATCAAAAACAGAATCTGTAATAAAACAATATGCTGACATTTTAAATTATTAGTATATTACACAACTCCTTTAAACTGGTTGTTTATCTCTTACTAAGAAGAAACTGTACAGGCAGAGAACACGTCTGTAAAGAGTTCTGGAGCCAGACTCCCTTGTTCAAGATGACTGTCTCACTTATTAGCTGTAGGTTCTTGGGCAAGTTACCGAATTTCTCAGTACTTCAGTTTCCTCCTCTGTGAAACAGAGATAACAATACCCTGAGGGTTGTAATGAAGTTTAAATCATTTTTCTGTGTAAAGCAATGAGACAGAGCTTGGCACATAGTAGGTGTTAATCAGTATTTACTAATATTCCCTTTGCTTATCACCCTTCCTTGCACGGAGCAGGTGTTCAATAGACATTTGCTGAGTGAATGAATGACTGGATTAAGTATGTTGCCACCAGGTGGCAGTAGTACCTCACTAATAGGGATTGAACCAAAACCCAGGGACTGTGCTTGGAGAGATTTCATTGAAACTCCCTTCGGAAGTCCCAGATGCACAGTATGAAGAAAAGAACTGAACTTCTTCTTTCTCCTGCCCCTCCTTTTTCTCTAATCTCTGCTCTCTCTCTACTGTGATGAACCTTTTCTCTTTTTCCTACTGTATTACTCCGCTCGGGCTACCATAACAAAAGACTAGGTAGCTTAAGTGACAGACGTCTATTTTCTCATGGTTCTAGAGGATACAAGTTCAAGATCGAGGTGTCTACAGGGTTGGTTTCCAGTGGGGCCTCCTTCTTGACTTGTAGATGGTCTCTTCTCTGTGCGTGCACACAGGGAGAGATCCTTGGTATCTTTCCTCTTCTTATAAAGTCACCAGTCATATTAGATTTGGCCCCTACCTTTATGACCTGATTTAACTTTAATTACCTCCCTAAGGGCCATATCTCCTTATGTCCCCAAATACAGTCAACATGTGAATTTTGAGGGGGACACAGTTCAGTCCATAACATCATGTTTATTTCTAATCTCTATTTTTGTACTTCTTACCAATGTGACTTTTCTTTCTTATTTCCTATCCTCATCCCCATCCCTCAACCTTTGTATGGCTTTTCTAGGACTGGTTGTACAGGTTGTAAACTGAACAACTCTGGGGGGCACCATTCATATCATACTCAGCATATATTCGTATATTATGACCGTGCTGAGACAAATGGCAGTAACATGTCTTGACAAAGGGAAGTCTTTTTCTTTTTCTTTTTTTTTTTTTGCGGTACACGGGCCTCTCACTGTTGTGGCCTCTCCCGTTGCGGAACACAGGCTCCAGACGTGCAGGCTCAGCGGCCATGGCTCACGGGCCCAGCCGCTCCGCGACATGTAGGATCTTCCCGGACTGGGGCACGAACCCGCGTCCACTGCATCGGCAGGCGGACTTTCAACCACTGAGCCACCAGGGAAGCCCGGGAAGTCTTTTTCTAATTCACATGAAGTGTTGGCCTCCCTCATTTCCCTCCATTGTCTTCCTTCCCTTCCTCCCCATCACTTTCTTTCTTTGGCTTCTCTCCTCCTTTACTCTCCTCTTTGGGCTGAACCTGCTCCATGTTCATAAAGAGATTATGTAATTCATGACACCATATGTTGGCTCAGTACCTTGGGGGAGCCAGGCTCTGTGTGAGCGCCAGAGGGTGCACCCTATCCTTGCATCTTTAAACCAGCCAGTCCTTCCACATCCAAGAGACCGATACCCAATGGAATGAGCCTCCAACATCCTTGGATCATTCATGGTCTACACTTACCTTGGAGCAGACATTAGAACCCAAGCATGGAAGGGGAGAAGGGAGGTGTATAGTATTACGATATAAGCTAGCATTTACTAAACACCTACTATGTGCTGCACACAGTTCTAGACCCTCTCTAGACCCTACATTTACTCATTAAAACCACGCTCTCATTTTGTAGTTGAGAAAACTAAGCTGCAGAGAATGTGGGAGAGACTCCTAACTGTTACCTAATTTTCATTTTCTCTTCCTTTCTTTAAATAATAGAAGCCCATGAATTTCGACCAGGTCCAGGGTTGCCCAAGAATAGTCACATTTCTCAGCCTCCCTTGCAGTTTGATGTGGCCACGTGACTAAATTCTGGCCAATTGGATGTGAGTAGAAATGACATTTACGAGTTTAGGGTTCCATTCTTCAAAGGAAGCTGGTTGCTCTCTGCGTCCTCTTTTCTTTGTCCCCAGGCTTGGACAAGGATGGGGCAGTAGTGAGCCAGCTTTGCCCATGAGAGCAAGGCTGGGAAGAGCATAAAAGGAACCTGGTCCCTGGGTGAGTTTATGGGACAAAGCCACATGCCTACCCTAAAGCTACCTTTAGATCATTATGTGAATGAGAAATAACCTTCTATCTTACTTGAACCAATGTATTTGGGGTGTCTTCGTTACAGCAGCTTAGCCTATATTGTTACTAATATGGAGAGGTTAAGAAACATGCCCAACACCACACAGCTAGTAAGTGGCAATAAAAGGATTTAAACTCAGGTAGGATTTGAATCCAGAGTCCAAACTCCTAAGCAGTAACTGGACAATAATGTCATATGCCTGCAAAAGTTCATAATCTCCAGGAAGACAACATCCTATGTTGGGCTTTGAAGGAGAGTCAAGTGGGCTCTAAAACACCATTTGTATAATCTCCTCGCTGACTACCTGAAAGCCCCATTATTGTTCTCTTCATTGAGGCATTAAGACTCGGGACAGATAAAATTTGGTGGAATGCTGTGAGGGAGCTAGGTAAAATAGAGTATGGGGGAACAGATTACTGGGAAAGAAAACAGAGAGAACCTTTGCCTTGAAGGAAGATGTGGTAGATAGAATCATATTGCTCCCACCTCAAAGATGGCAATGTCCTAATCCCCAGACTGTGAATATGTTACTTGACATGACAAAAGGGACTTTGCGGATTAAGGATCTTGAGATGGGGTGACTATCCTGGATTATTTGGACAGACTCAACCTAATCTCAGGGAGACTTATTGTTACCAGCAGAACTGCGATTCCTTGGTTCTTGTCCTCTCAAAGAGAAAGAATTCAGTAGAGAGACATAGAGCAGTTTTAAGTAGCGAGAGTTTTATTAAGCAGAGCAAAAGTACACTCCTGAGAAAGGATGAGAGTGAGCTGTCTGGAAACCAGAAGTAGCCCTGCAATGGGGTAGAGTTGGGTTTTTCAGAGTGGTGGTCCCTCCCTGTATCCTGCGTCATTTGACTGACAAGTTGATTGACAGCTTTAAGTTACGTAACTTTTCTCCTAGTGCACAGGCGCTCACCCATAAGCATCCAAGTGAAACCCACGGGGGTGGGAGGCACATAACTGCAATGCTAATTTATTATAATTATGGCATAATGAACCCCGGGTCACTCTGAGTCACGTTTTAGGTCTTGATGCGCCTGCACCAGCCTGTGCTGGCGGTTTTATCTTGCTTGGTGCTGATACGGCTGGAAACCTAGCGGTGGTCCTTGACCATGAGAGGGAGGATCTCTGGGCATGTTCTGATCACCAGTGTCCAGGTGGGGGAGGGAAAGATGACCCCATCCAGGATGGGGCGGGCAGCACACGCACATGTCGGACTAGCTACGTAACATTATAAGGGAAAGAGGAAAGCAAAAGAATGGGAGTCAGGGAAGGCAATATGACAACAGAGGCAGACGTCAAGAGAGAGAGGGAGAGAGATTTGAAGATGCTACACTGCTGTTTGAAAAGGGAGGAAAGGGCCGTGAGGTGAGGATGTGGGCAGTCTCTGGAAGCTGGAAAAGGCAAGGAAATAGATTCTCCCTTAGATCCTCCAGAGGAATAAAACACCTTGATTTTAACCCAGTCAAACCCATTTTGGACTTATGACCTCCAGAACTGTAAGATAATAAATACCACCACCTTTATGGTTGTGATATTGAGATTTACAAGAAAAATGTATATTTGGTCATTCAGATCAGCAAAATATATTTCTCACATACTTGTGGTCTTCCTCCACAGTTCCTGGCTCACAGCTCCCCAAACCCTAGGAATTGCCCAAGTGTTGCGATAAAGGTGTCTTTTGTTGTGTTAATGAGCGGCTTTCTACCTGTGGATGAGCCAGTGGTGCCAATCCTGTGATCAGAGGGTGAGAACTTTCAGTCCCACCCTACCTCTGGGGAGGGGAGAGGAGCTGGAGGGTGAATGGATCACCAACAGCAAATGGTTTAATCAATCACAACTATGTAATGAAGCCTCCATAAAAATAAAAATCCAAAAGGGTGTGATTCAGAGAGCTTCTGGGTTGGTGAACACGTGGGAGACTGGGGAGGGCAGTGTGCTTGCAGAGGGCATGGAAGTTCCACACCCTTTCCCCATGCCTGACCCCATGCATCTCTTCCATCTAGCTTTTCCTATGTTATATCTTTTTATAATAAACCTGTGATGTAGTAAGAAAAATGTTTCTCTGAGTTCTGTGAGCCTCTCTAGCAAATTAATCAAATCCAAGAAGGGAGCCGTTGGAATCTCTAATTTGTAGCCGGTGGGTCAGAAGCACAGGTGATAACCTGAGCTTGCCACTGGTATCTGAAGAGGGGTGGTCAGTATTGTGGGACTGAGCCCTTAACCTGTGGGACCTGATTCTATTTCTGGGTAGATAGTGTCAGAATTGAGTTGAATTGTAGGACCCCCAGCAGGTGTCTGGAGAATGGCTTGTTGGTGTGGGAGAATGACCCTCCCTCCGGTATACACACATTGAAATTGGGTCCAGGAACCCAAAAGAGTGGGAATTTGTTAGAACATCAGTAGGAAATACTACAAGGAATGTGGTTGTCAGAGTCCCTGCTGGAAACAAGTGGCATACATGTAGGGCTTAAGTAACAAAAGTTTAAAGATTATATTTTATGTTGGTATGGGCAGGGGTAAGAGCACAAAAAAGGGATGAGGACGCTTGAAGGGATTAATAATAGCAGGAAGCTGGTACCATCGTGAGGCCTGAAGGACAAGGTGTCACTGGAGACCACTGAGAGCTGGGGTCACAAAGAGGCCGCCCAACAGAAGCTGTGGCCACAAAGGTGGGGCTATGGGTGGCAAATCCTCCAAAGGTTTCTGTTATATATAATAATCTCTGATGGTGAAGAATTCCTCATAAAAGACTTCTGTCCCAGAGATTCACAATGAATTCCTAACTCATCCTCTGAGGCCCAACCAGATAATGTTAACAGTTGACTTAATGAGGAAGGAACTCCATTAGACTTGTTCATTTGTGTGACTTTAACCCTTGATCTAGCTTTTACTTTGTTTTGAATATGTAAAAAACTCTTAGTGATTACGATTTATGCTTCTTCTTTCAACAGATCTTTTTAATGGAATAAAAAACATATAAATGGAGCATAGGGCAAAAAAAGAAATGCAGTTATCCATGCATGCAAAAACCCATCTAATTGGCAGAAGCTATAAACTGAGCACTGCCGTACACCTCGGGACAGTGACCCATATTTCAGGCAAAGTAGCAAGGGGAAAATTCAAAGTTCCTCTAGTTTTAATATAGTAGTGGTTACCCTAATCTCACAAATCATACCCAGAATCAACTGGGAGAATGTGCAAGGGGGAATGGGTGCTTTGATCTTTTCGTAGTTTCCTTCTCGGTAAATAAACTTACATTTTCAAGCCAAATCTCATCTTGCAATTTCCTGCCAACTTTAGTTCTCTGTATAGCTTACCTTTGCTTTTTCCACTTCTGGCCTTGGGCATTCAACAACACTTTACTTTTTTATTTTCCCAGATTTAAATTAAACATTTTAGAGAAACAAGGCATGTGATAATAGTCCCTGCAGCCCTCCCCTACAGCATGACATTAATTTGGGCCTCTGTTTTCTCTCAAACTTTCAATTGCCCCCTGATTTATATTAAATGCAGCTACATTTGAAGATTTAGAGGTAACTTAAGTGGAAACAGCTTGATTCTCTAAAAAAAATATATAGTAAAAGTCAGAATAACATAATTACAAGGAAATTGGGAGAACAGACTCAATTTTGTCACCAATAATTTTTAGAATTTGTTAGACTGTCATTTGTTATTACTCTGCTTCCACTTTTTCAGCCAAAACAAGTTCTAACAAATTTGACTCTGTTTTTGTAGATGAAATCAATGAATTTAACATAACTTTAAAGAAATTTAAAACACAGAAAAATTACCTAGTGGAATCCTGTTCATTTGGAGCCTACCTATATCTGCCATGATTTGGATATTAATTGGTTCAAAGTTTTCTTTTCCAGTCCATGGGGGAATGAGTTTAGTAGGAAAATAATGTAAATAAGATTTCAATCTATTTAAGAAGTCAAACGGCATCCAAGCACTTGAAGAAACTTTGATAGTGTTAATTTGCATATAAAGCAATTATTTTGATAATGACAAATGATTAGCAGTGTTCCTGACTTCACTGACATTTACATAGGATTTTGTAGTTCAAAACATTTTTGTGAGTCAAAATTTTTATTCTCACTATATAGAGACATTCATTCAACAAATATTTTATTGAGCATCTACTATGTGCCAGGCATCGATCCAAAAGCTGAAAAGAAAACTGTAGGCTTAAACCAGGACTTGTACCCAGGTTATATTCATCTTCCCACTCCCCCCCACTGCACCCCAGGGCCACCCCTTTGAACTTGTCCCTTTAAGGACAGAGTGTATGTCTTAGTTATCTGACTCTCCAGAATGCCCAGTATCTAGAACTGAGCTTGGCACATAGTATATGCGCAACGAATGTTTCTTGAATGAAAAACTTCTGACTCGCTGTCCAGCGCTTTTTGCTGTAACACAGCTAACACTTATTTAGAGACAATTATGTGTTTGGTGCGTAGCTAAGGAGTATACCTCATTTAATCCTCAAAATAACCCTAAGAGGTGGATAGTATTAATAGCTTCACTTAATAGATAAGAAAAACGAAACTCAGAGGGTTGAAAGTAACTTGCCCAGGGTTACATACGTAATAAGTGGCATAACAAGAATTTGGGTCATCCCAGATTAGAGGGTGCCCACACAGCGTCTAAAACTAGTTATTTCCATTTACTTTGCTGCCACTAAAGCCTCACCCATAGCCCTTCATTTGCACTGCCTGGACACTCCCTGAAGCCATTAAGTTTATACTAACAGGTTTGCGAGGTGGGCAAACTCCTTAGATGATCTTGAAAGGAGAGCAAAGGCTGTTCCCTGGAGGGGAAGGCAAATCCCTTTGCTCCCCTCTGGACAGATGATTTAGAGAAAGGCCTCTGCTCTCTCCCCAGGGGTTCTGCTTTTCACCATCTGTGCACCAACCACTGAAGGGCAAGTGCGGAGGTGAAGTTCCATTCACTTCCTGCCAGCTGCTGGCTCCTCCTTTTGGACTCATGTCGAATTGTTTGCCAGACCAGCCAATTAGTCTCCTCACCCTTCCTGAAACTTTTCAGGGAAGCAATGTCACAACCAGTGACCCCCTCATTATCCCACTTCTTCTAAACTCTGTGATTCTAAGTGCCCGCCTGGGGGAGAAACTAATTTGCACATGACTCTTTAACCCTTCCTTGAAAGACTTCCATTACACACACACACACACACACACACACACACACACACACACACACTCACTCATACACACACACCCCATTTACAACCTGATCCAAGAGAGGAAACAAGGTGAGAGGATGCAGTATTCAAGAATGCACTTAAAAGTGAGACATAATTTCAGATGGATTCTAATTTAAAGAGAACACAATTCTATTTAAGTACAGCGTGAAAGGAAAAACACAGTACCTATATTTCCTGATCCTCACTGCAGGACACAATAAAGACTTTTTTATAATTTATGGATTTGTTAGGATGAAAGAAATCTCATGAGCATAAAATCAAATTGTTAAGTTAACCAATTGTTAATTTAACAAATTATTTTATTAGAAAGGAGTATAATTACATTGTGAGATCCTTCATCCCCCAAACCCAGGATGAATGATTACCTTCAGGCTGGGCCAGTTCTGTTTATGGAAACACAACCTTGTGATTTGTACTAGGGTTTTTCACCTTTACATCTGCCTGATGGCTGAAGTAGATGTATTTGTTCAGGATATCCATTTGAATGCTGTGTCTTCTCTGATACCCTGAGCAAAATGTCCATAGCATAGGCTGGGCCGAGTGGACAGATGCTCCAACTCCGTGGACCCTGTGGGCAATGGAGAGGTGTTTGGAGGGTGAAGGTTTCTGTGGGGCGGGCTCTGTGCACAGAGCGGTGAGTGTATTTGTGTTCCACCACTTCTCTGCTGTCACGACCACAACTTCTTTGCATTCTATGATTAGTGTTTATGGGGAAGAGTGAAGGGAGGTTGAATTCCCCTTGATGGTTATGTTACCGAGCAGAGCAGCGGCTCGTGTGCCGAGGCTCAGAAAGCCAAACTCTGACGGCGGGTGTTTGCAGCAAAGTTAAGGTTCATTTGCAGGGCACCAAACGGAGAACAGGCAGCTCATGCTTAAAAGACCTGAACTTCTTGATGGCTTTCAGGCAAGGGTTTTTAAAGACAGTTTTAGGATGAGTGATCAATTCGTGGACCTTCTTCTGATGGGGTGGTGGGGAGGTAACAGGGTGATGTTTCCGGGAATCTCAATCATCAACCTTCTGGTTCCAACCAGTCTGGGGTCTACAGGCTTGTGGTCAGCATGTCGTCACCATCCTCCACCTGAGGGGCGGTGGTGGTGGGGGGGTCTTAGTTTCTGCAGAACAACTCAGAGATGTGCGTCCAATTGTCATCTATATCCCTGCAGGAGGAATTAGGAGTCCCGTGACTCTATTGTCCTAATCATTAACTGCTTGAACCTGCTCTTTGCAACTCAGGCAAGGCCTAGGAGACTAAAGCCTTTTTTTTTCTGAAAACAAGAAATGGGGAACACGGAGGTGCTTTTGTACCCAGGAAGGCCCCATAGGGTCCTGTTGGGTTTCAAACCCCCGTTTTCTTTGATACTTCTCAATCCTGAGGGGAACAGGGGTGGGGCAAGAAAGGGAATAAAGTTTGGGATGGAGAGATTAATCATAAACTCAGTAAGGGAACTTGGTTCTGGGGGGACTCGGCTTCAGTTGGGGTGGTGGATTAGACCTGGACCCAGGATGAACCACACTGTAGACAAGTCCACCCTGAGGCAAGCCCATTTTCACACAAATAAAATCTCAGGACTGTTGTACTTCAGTGAGTTAGTAAAAGTGAGGCCATTAAAACAGTGCCTGGTACATAGGATGCGACGCCCAAAGCGCAGCGGTTACCACCTGCATTCTAGTGCAGTGCCTCCTTGCAAACACGCACTCAACGCACATTTGCTGAATGAGTGACTGTTAAACTCTGTGCCACCCTGGCAGCTCCAACAGTCTCAGGAGGATCTTCCTCTTATTCATTCTTTTTCTTGCGTCCTTTACTGTAAGGGGCATTAGCTCAACACCTGACCCCCAAATCTTGAACAAAGGGGCCAACCCTCCCACCTCTGTTCAAAGCTGGGAAGCTTCTAGTTTAGCGGTGAGCTGGGGACCCCTGTTGGCAGCAAAAGAATAAAGGAAGCGGGAACCAGCTGGAAAATAAAACTGCCGCAAGTCACTGCAGGAAATAGCAGCTGTCTCCAAAAATGCAGTTGCACCAGATTTTCTAAACAATAAAGAGGGTCAGCCCCTCTAGAGAGGAGAGTCAAGGGTTCCTTTGAGAAGGAACTAACTCCCTCTGTAAATCAGGAAACCTCAAAGCAGTCACTGGCCAAGGGGAGGCCCAGTACCTCCCCAGAGTGATTTATTTGCTCCCACTGAACCCGGAAGGTGGGCACCTTCCTGGGAGGCCTTCCCTTCCCCTTCTCCCCAAGAAGCACGTCTACACCTTTCGCAAGACACCCTTTGGTGCCCGGTGACTCCTTTCCCGATTGATTCACAGCCTGGCAGCTCCTGCCTGCTACCTGGTGAGCCCTGGCCTAATGTGCAGCCTCTTCCATCACCTGGAGACACATTCATCCTCACACCTGTCTCTCTAGAGCCCTTTAATTGTGAAGCCTTCCATTGCGCAAGCCAATTAAAAGCGTGCGAGGAGGCTCGTAAGCCGGTTCTGTGCGCGGCGCTCGCATTTCCCTCCTTCCCCTCACCCAAGCCTCACGGGGGAAGCGCACCATTTTTGAAGAGACCAAAAGTAAGTTGCCAAGGTTGTTTAATGGGTTTGGGGTTTTCTTTGGGGGTGATGAAAATGCTTTGGAACCAGATAGAGGTGGTGGTTGCAGAGTATTGTGAATATACTAAATACCACTGAGTTGTACACTTTAAAAAGACTAGTTTTATGTTACGTGAATTTCACCTCAGTAAAAAATTAAATTGCTTTTCCCACCAAATATTGGCCCAGATTCTCAGGCAAACAGGTTCAGGGAAATACTGTAAATGGAGGAACGGGGAGCTAGAGGGGCTTGCCCTTCTCAGGCTCCAAGGCAGAGGCTAAGAGGGCAAGGAAAGCAGAGAAAACACAGCCGGCCGCCTGCCAGGCATACGTACAGCCCCGTGGTGTAGAAAGGACTGGGCTGGGCTGCGTGTTTCACCACTCAGGCGTCAGCTTGCTGTTGAGATAATGCTACCTGAAGGTTTCGTCATTATAGAATGACAACAGCATTTCTTTTTTGTGAAGAGTCCCTTTGGGTTGGTGATAACCAGCCATTAGGGTTCCCTGCATTAAATCGTTCATCCCATAAACAAACACTTCTGGAGTCTGAGAACCAGCCCCTAGAAGAGTTTAAAGGCTGCTTATCAAATAAGAAGGCAGAATTCGCAGAGGATTGCCTTCCACTTCTGCCTTCCGTGGAAGCTTCTGGAGGTATCCTGCATCTGGTTCAAGTTGCCAGAGAAGATGCAGGGTGTCCGTCAAATTTGAATTTCAGGTCAAGAAAAAATACTTTTTAAGTGTAAGTATCTCCAGTTCAGTATTTGGGACATAATTATACTAAAAAAAAAAAAAAAGGTGCTCATTATTTATTTGAATTTCAAATTTAATGGGACGTTCTGCAGTTTTATTTGCTAAATCTGCTAAATCCAACTGATGGGATTACAGACGACCCAGGCTGTGTGTTCAGAAAATGGACAGTCTCCTCCAGGGACACGCAATCTCCCCGCCAGCTCAGGCTCCCCAGTGATTATGCAGCTTCAAGTACCACAAGCCTCAAATTTGTAACAAATGGCTGGCAGCAATAGCCCCTACGATTTGCACCAGGTGGAAGCCGCCTGCAGCAACGAACCTTCCAAACGGAAATAAGCTGTGATCAGGTGGGACGTGAAGGGGGTCAAGCTCAACCCACTTCTAAGCAGCAGCGCAGCTCCTAAGAAGAGCTCTGTGGTAGCCCAACCAGTTTCTGGTGGAAAACTTCCCAGAAAGTTGCTGCAACTTGGGCACCCTGGATTTTGACACTCTCCTCCTGCTTTTGTCCTCCTTGGTTATGCTTAGGCCATGAGTGCTAGGTGATGTCAGGAAGAAGTCTAACCGCGCTGGAAAGTTCTTTTAAATAGTTAGGAACTCAGCACAGCCTGGTGACGCTCCCCTGACTGCAAGCTGGACGGACAGCCATTATGAAGGCCCAGTGACCTCGGCTCAGACCTAGACCCCAGTACCAGACACTAGCAAGAGAAGAAATCTCTGTCGGCTTCTAACCCCTGCAAATGGCTGGCAAGACTGGTAATAAACAGCACCCTCCCACTTCATCAAGTCCACCATTCAGCCCCGGTGCTTCATTTGCTTGAAGATTGAAGGAGAAAAAAAAAAAAAAGGCTTGGTTCTCATGATGGAGCTCACACCCGTGCCCAGCCTCCCCTGCGAAGTTCAAGCAGCAGCCTGGGGCAGCAGTCTTGTCATGGATGTCTCCCTCATGGAGGCAGTTGGCCAGACCCCCTGAAACACACAATGCTTTGGCCCTGGCTCAAAAAAAACCCACCAACATTCGCTGCCGACAATCTCCCCACCTACCACCCGTCCCCACCCGCCCCTTCCTGGAAAGTGTGACGCAGGAGGGGTGGTGGGCGAACTCCAACACCACCTGGGCCTCAGGAGCAGACCTGGACGCTGGCCCGGAAGCGGCCCCGGCCAGGTGCACAGACAGCTCCTCCGGTCCGTGCACGGGGGCGGCCCAGCCTTACGCTCACAGCTTTCGCTTCCTGTGAGGCTGTGCAGT
Organism: Stenella coeruleoalba; assembly: GCF_951394435.1. Lineage (NCBI taxonomy): Eukaryota > Metazoa > Chordata > Mammalia > Artiodactyla > Delphinidae > Stenella > Stenella coeruleoalba. The sequence goes on along the minus strand of NC_137157.1, from coordinate 25,007,191 downwards.
CATGTCTGTTGGCTGGGGTCTCTCTGACCTCAGATGATATGGAAAACGGGGGCCAGTGGGTGAAATTGGGAGGCCGAGTTGTGATATGCCACCATCCGGCTTAGGGTGGGACACTTTGTCCCCAAAGAGGGAGGGTGACTTCCCACCACACCCAGGCCCAGCACAGCATTTCCAGGGCCAACGGCCGTGCCTTCTCTCCACGTAGCTCTGAAAATACAGGCCACAGACTGTGACCCAGTCGCCGTCGTAGGTAATCCGAACCTGGCCTAGCGGTTCCTAACACTCAATGCTTTGTCTCCTGCTTCAGGAAGTCTTAACTCCCTTTAGGATAGCTGAGTTTTGGAGACTTTTGAGGGGGGTGGTGGGAAGTATAAAAGCATACTTTCAGAGGTTTGCTCACAGAACGGTGTTATGCTGAAAACTCACAGTGATTCCAACAGCAGCGACTGAAATCCTACTCTTGCATCGATTTCCACTAAGCCAGAAATCTCTTCAATACAACATGTTTTTCTCAAATGTTTCAAACTGGAAGTGACTCTATCACATCTGCCCAGTCAGACACAACACCCGTCGGCCTCAGCCAGATCCCGAGGGGAGAAGAGTGTAAGTGAAATTTGACTCACTCAACATGGTCCTTAAAACGACTACACAAAACAACCCCTTAAATAGTAGGAGAACCTGATGATAAGACAGACCTTCCTTCTTTCAGAGGCTCCGCTGGACTAACTGAATTTCCTACTCAACACAATTCAGATTTCTGAAGTGATACAAGAGAGACTATTTCTTCTCAGGTTTTCTCTAGCCAGCCTTTGTGGAGGGTGTTTTATGTGCCTCTTGTCAAGTTTCTCCTCAGCCTGGGGCTCCCTATCTGTCATTCCCCTGCCCAGGAAGGCTCCAGCCTGGAGGATTTTCAGGCTTCAGTTTAAGTGTTCCTTCCTCAGAAATTTTTGCTGACCACCTCCTTCAACCTTAGCTCAGCTTCTCCTGTTAGAATTTCTTTTTTTTTCTTAGGAGTTGATTTCTTTCTTTAAAATTAATTAATTAATTAATTATTTATTTATTCTCGGCTGCATTGGGTCTTCCTTACTGCACGTAGGCTGTCTCTGGTTGCGGCGAGCGGGGGCTGCTCTTCCTTGCAGTGCAGGGGCTTCTCAGTGTGGTGGCTTCTCTTGTTGTGGAGCACAGGCTCTAGGCGCGCCGGCTTCAGTAGTTGTGGCACGTGGACTCAGTAGTTGTGGCTCACGGGCTCTAGAGTGCAGGTTCAGTAGTTGTGACACACGGGCTTAGTTGCTCCGTGGCATGTGGGATCTTCCCGGACCAGGGCTCGAACCTGCGTCCCCTGCATTGGCAGGCGGATTCTTAACCACTGCGCCACCAGGGAAGCCCTAGAATTTCTTATTCTTCTTGTTACCATTAGAATATTTACCACAAATGGTATTTTCATACTTAATTGTATGATGATACATTTACCATACAGCTCCTGCCTAAGCGATAATCTCCATAAAAGCAATGTTATGGGTTGAATTGTGTTGTTGTTGTTGTTATTTTTATGGGTTGAGCGATGGCCCCCCAAATATGTTCCATCTGAATTCTTTTTTTAAGATATTTATTTATTTAACATCTTTATTGGAGTATAATTGCTTTACAATGGTGTATTAGTTTCTGCTTTATAACAAAGTGAATCAGCTATACATATACTTATATCCCCATATCTCCTCCCTCTTGCATCTCCCTCTCACCCTCCCTATCCCACCCCTCTAGGTGGTCACAAAGCACCGGGCTGATCTCCCTGTGCTATGCGGCTGCTTCCCACTAGCTTTCTGTTTTACATTTGGTAGTGTATATATGTCCATGCCACTCCCTCACTTAACCCCAGCTTACCCTTACCCCTCCCCATGTCCTCAAGTCCATTCTCTATGTCTGAGTCTTTATTCCTGTCCTCCCTCTAGGTTCTTCAGAACCTTTTTTTTTTTTTAGATTCCATATATATGTGTTAGCATATGGTATTTGTTTTTCTCTTTCTGACTTACTTCACTTTGTATGACAGACTCTAGGTCCATCCACCTCACTACAAATAACTCAGTTTTGTTTCTTGTTATGGCTGAGTAATATTCTATTGTATATATGTGCCACATCTTCTTTATCCATTCATCTGTCAGTGGACACTTAGGTTGCTTCCATGTCCTAGCTATTGTAAATAGACCTGCAATGAACATTGTGGTACATGACTCTTCTTGAATTATGGTTTTCTCTGGGTATATGCCCAGTAGTGGGATTGCTGGGTCATATGGTAGTTCTATTTTTAGTTTTTTAAGGAATCTCCCTACTGTTCTCCATAGTGGCTGTATCAATTTACATTCCCACCAGCAGTGCAGGAGGGTTCCCTTTTCTCCACACCTTCTCCAGCATTTATTGTTTGTAGATTTTTTGATGATGGCCATTCTGACCGCTGTGAGGTGATACCTCATTGTAGTTCTGATTTGTATTTCTCCAATGATTAGTGATGTTGAGCATCCTTTCATGTGTTTGTTGGCAATCTGTATATCTTCTTTGGAGAAATGTCTATTTAGGTCTTCTGGCCATTTTTGGATTGGGTTGTTTGTTTTTTGTTGTTTGTTTGTTTTTTTGACATTGAGCTGCATGAGCTGCTTATAAATTTTGGAGATTAATCCTTTGTCAGTTGCTTCATTTGCAAATATTTTCTCCCATTGTGAGGATTGTCTTTTCATCTTGTTTATGGTTTCCTTTGCTGTGCAAAAGCTTTTAAGTTTTGTTAGGTCCCATTTGTTTATTTTTTATTTTATTTCCATTACACTAGGAGATGGGTCAAAAAGGATCTTTCTGTGATGTATGTCATAGAGTGTTCTGCCTATGTTTTCCTCTAAGAGTTTTATAGTGTCTGGCCTATAAAACTTTAATTTTAGGTCTTTAATCCATTTTGAGTTTATTTTTGTGTATGGTGTTAGGGAGTGTTCTAATTTCATTCTTTTACGTGTAGCTGTCCAGTTTTCCCAGCACCACTTACTGAAGAGGGTATCTTTTCTCCATTGTATATTCTTTCCTCCTTTATCAAAAATAAGGTGACCATATGTGTGTGGGTTTACCTCTGGGCTTTCTATCCTATTCCATTGATCTATATTTCTGTTTTTGTGCCAGTACCATCCTGTCTTGATTACTATAGCTTTGTAGTACAGTCTGAAGTCAGGGAGGCTGATTCCTCCAGCTCTGTTTTTTTCCTCAAGATTGCTTTGGCTATTCAGGGTCTTTTGTGTTTCCATACAAATTGTGAAAATTTTTGTTGTAGTTCTGTGAAAAATGCCATTGGCAGTTTGATAGGGATTGCATTGAATATGTAGATTACTTTGGGTAGTATAGTCATTTTCACAATGTTGATTCTTCCAATCCAAGAACATAGTATATCTCTCCATCTGTTTGTATCTTTAATTTCTTTCATCAGTGTCTTATAGCTTTCTGCATACAGGTCTTTTGTCTCCTTACGGAGGTTTATTCCTAGGTATTTTATTCTTTTTGTTGCAGTGGTAAATGGGAGTGTTTCCTTAATTTCTCTTTCAGATATTCATCATTAATGTATAGGAATGCAAGAGATTTCTGTGCATTAATTTTGTATCCTGCTACTTTACCAAATCATTGATTAGCTCTAGTAGTTTTCTGGTAGCATCTTTAGGATTCTCTATGTATGGTATCATGTCATTTGTAAACAGTGACTGCTTTACTTCTTCTTTTCTGATTTGGATTCCTTTTATTTCTTTTTCTTCTCTGATTGCCGTGGCTAAAACTTCCAAAACTATGTTGAATAATAATGGTGAGAGTGGGCAACCTTGTCTTGTTCCTGATCTTAGTGGAAATGGTTTCAGTTTTTCACCATTGAAAACAATGTTGGCTGTGGGTTTGTCATATATGGTCTTTATTATGCTGAGGTAAGTTCCCTCTATGCCTACCTTCTGCAGGGTTTTTATCATAAATGGGTGTTGAATTTTGTCAAAAGCTTTTTCTGCATCTACTGAGATGATCATATGGCCATCTGAATTCTTGCAGCATGTGAGCACTACATGGCAAAAGGGACTTTGCAGGTGTGATTAAGGTCTTACAATGAGGACATTTTCCTGGATTATCCAGTTTGGCTCAGTGTTATCATAAGGGTTCATATAAGTGAAAGAGGGAAGCAGAGGCAGAGGCAGATGTGATGATGGAAACAGAGGTTGGAATACCGGGATCACTGGCTTTGAAGGTGGAGAAAAGGGCCATGAGCCAGGGAATGCAGGCGACCTCTAGACACTGGAAAAGGACAGGCAAGAGATTCTCCTCTGGAGCCTCCAGAGGGAACAGAGCCCCATTAAACCTTTATTTTAGCCCAGTGAGACTCGTGTCTGATTTCTGACCTACAGTACTGCAAGAGAATAAATCTGGGTTGTTTTACACCACTAATTTGACGTATATGGTACTTTGTTATGGCTGCAATAGGAGACCAATACAGTTATTATTATTATTTAATATTTGTATGTTGTCGATTGCAAAACTCGACCTGAGGAGGTTGCAGACTCCATCAGTCTTGTCTGCCCACCCAACTTCATCACCTGACCTTTTCCTTTCACTTACTTTGGGTCTTCTTTCTTCCTTAAACTTCTTCAGGCTTTTGATTTGCCGTTCCCTCTGCCCGAAATGCACTTTGCCCCACTCTTCACATAGCCAGCTTATCTGAAGCATTTGGGTCTTGGCATAAATGTTACCTCCTTAGAGATTTTCTTGGACCATCCTTCTAAAGTCGCCCTCCTACCCTCCTCTCTCCCATTACCTTATTTTATTTACGTATAGCCTTTATTACTTTAAAAGAAAACTTTATTTTTTAGGATAGTTTTAGATTTACAGAAAAATTCCAAAGATAGTACAAAGAGTTCCCCTTACTCCTGCTCCTGTCCCCAATTTCCCATATTATTAACATCTTTCATGTAGAACATTTGTCATGATAAATGGACCAGTATTGATACATCTTAAACTAATGTCCTTTTTCTGTTCCAGGATTCAGTCCAGGATACCACAGTACACTTAGTTCTCTTCTTGGCTGTGAGAATGTTTTTGATGACCTTGACAGTTGTTTTTTTTTGTTCTGTTTTTTTACCTTGACAGTTTTGAGGAGTACACATCAGGTATTATGCAGAATGTTCCTCAATTGAGATTTGTCTGGTGTTTTTCTCATCATTCTGGGGTTCTGGATTTTGGGGAGAAAGACCATGGAGGTAAGTGTCATTTTCATCACATTATGACTTATGATCTGATTTGATTTATGAATGTGGATGTTGACTTTGATCACCTGCCTGAGGTAGTGCTTGTCAGGTTCTCTGTAAAATTACTCGTTTCCCCTCATTTTGATAGGAATGGAAGGAAGTCATCGTGCACAGCCCACACTTAAGGAGTGGGACGTCATGCCCTTGTTGTTTTTTAAGTTGTTGTATTTATTTATTCAATTTTGCATTTTGGATGACACCATTCTGGGCTATCCCACAGCCACTCTCAGCCTCTTTCTTACTTGCTGCTTCCAGGCAGATGCAGGAATGTCAGAGGCCTATTTTCCTGTCTCCCTCCTAGCAATGAAACAGAAGGAAGTCTGGTATGTTTGGGGGAAGGCATTTGCTTTCCTCACAAGAGAGATAGACACTGTTGTTCTATTGTTTCCTTCTTCTTTCTACCTTGAAAGTGGAATCCTGGAGCTGCTGTGGCCTCTCGTGACTATGAGTGACAAGCACGGTATTAAAAAGTCAATATGCTAAAGATGCCAGAGCAGAAAAACAGAAAGAGCTTGGGTTCTTGGTGGCAACTGGTGCCAACAACTGCCTGTCTTTGGACTTCCTGTCATGTGAGAAGAGCTTAAGCCATACCTAGTGGGGTTTCCAGTGCTTGCAGCTCAAAATATTCTTAACTGATAAGGTAATTCTTTCATATCTTCTTCTAAAGATGATTTTCTATAAGGACAGAGACCTTGTCTGTCTTGTTCATGATTATGTTTCCAGGGGTTGAATACTGTGTAGATACTCAGTATGTTCTTATTGTATGAAGAGATGGAGGATAGTTTAAGGGAGAGGTAGGATCTCAGGGGGATTTTTTTAAGAATTAGGGACACTAGAGAATAGTTGTAGGATAACGAGACGGCACCAGAAGAAAGAAAGAGGGTATAAAGGGGAGAGAGAGGAGAGAGAGAAGATAATTCATGAAGGATGGTTTCAGAAAAGGGAGAGGGGATGAGATGCCATGGCCTGGTGGAAGTGTGTGTTGGATTATGAAAGGTGAAAAAATCAAATAGAGGCTCTTAATCTCTTCAATCTGGGTGCGTCTGAGAATCAGCCAGGAAGCTATGGAGACTCTCCCCAGAAAAAAGCATGTAGCTACACAACCATCATTTTACATTTAGTTTCATGAGGTTCACAGATACTGACCCCCTGTATTCATCCATGGCTCCCTAACTTTTGAATTTCAGTACCAGTGCAATTAAAAATAGAATGGAAAGAATTGACATCAGGTTATCAACTTTTAATTGTCCTAACTAAAGATATTAAAAGATGAAAGTTACTATTTATAATCTCCATCTTTTCATTAAAGAATGGTTATTTTAATCTCAAAAAGGCAGGAAGGAGCTGATCTCAAATAGTATAGTACTTATTATTTATATTGAATAAGTTTAGTAATCACAGATATCTCACTGCATCTTCCTTCATACAACAATAATGCAGGTTTTAGGGTCAAACAATCTGAGCTTAGCTCTGCCTCTTACATGCTGTGTGATCTTGGGGAAGTTTCTAAACCTCTCTTTGGTTTCCTTAACAGCAAAAGAGGAGAACATAGAACCTAGCTCATAGAGTTGTAGTGAGAATTAAATAAGGTAATATCAATGAGCCTATCCTAACACCCAAGGATAACCAGTTAACTTTTGGGGAACATCCTTCTAAATATGGATATGAAGATTATTAACCTATAGCTAGAAACACACACACAATCACACATACAAAGCAGACACTTATGTGCATCTCTTTTTACTCTGCTTTCTCCCTCTCTTAGTAATGTACCATGAACACCTTTCTGGTCACTGCGTGTTCTACTACAACATTATTCTGAGTGGTTGCATGGTAGTCTGTAAAATGACGTAGCTTCATTTATTTATTTGATTTTGTTGGACATTTAATTTAGAGGGATACCTTGTTTTATTGTGCTTTGTTTCATTGAGCTTCACAGATACTTCTTTTTTTATTTTTACAAATTAATAGTTTTTGGCAACCCTGCATCAAACAAGTTTATCAATGTCATTTGCTCATGTCTCGTCTCTGTGTCACATTTTGGTAATTCTCACAATATTTCAAACTTTTTCATTATTGTATTTGTTATGGTCATCTGTGATCAGTGATCTTTGATATTACTATTGCAAGAAGATTATAACTCGCTAAAGGCTCAGATGATGGTTAGAATTTTTTAGCAATAAAGTATTTTTTAATTAAGGTATGTACATTTTTAAAAACAGTGCTGTTGCATACATAATAGACTACAATATAGTGTAAACATAACTTTTATATGCACTGAGAAACCAAAAAATTCATGTGACTCACTTTATTGCGATATTTGCTTTATTGTGGTGGTCTGGAACTGAACCTGCAGTATTTCTGAGGTGTACCTATATTTCCAACTTTTAACAAAGATAAACAACTCTGCAATAACCCTCTTTCTAACTAAAGTTTTCTCATAGCCATGACTGTTCCCTAGAAAAAAATTCTTAGGTGAAGAAAAGTTATGTCATAGACATGTGCTATTTAAATTCATTTGCTTTATATAGCCACGCTGACCTCTAAAAATTTTGTGCTGATTTATATTTCTTCTGCAATCTATAGAAGTGCCCATTTCTGAACTCCCTCATAGTACTATATACTTTCCTCTTCTAAATTTTTTCTTTTTGAGAGGAGAAAGATCATATCTGTTATTTTAACTTTAATGATTACCAGTAAAGGCAATTTTTTTCAAATGTTTATTCACTAATTGTGTTAATTGTTTTGTGAATTTGCTGTTTGGGTCTTTTACATATTTTAGGAATATTTTCATTTTCTTATTGATTAGTAGGAATTCTTTAGTAAGGCTAGTAATCTTTTGTCATTCAATTATGTTACAAAGGACTAGGTCATTTATATTTCTGAAACCTAAACAGGAGAAGAGGGCAGTGAATGACTTTGACTGTCACTTGAATTGGGAAGGGGAGTGTGGTAGGAAGTCAAGGGGTCATGATGTTTTGAAGTGGTGCTCATCTCTGACCTTGAAATCCTAACTGGAAAGGGCAGTAAATAAACCAGATCAGAGCTGATGGCTGGGTGAATTGGGAGAGGTTGTCCAAAGGCCTACAGAAGGCCTTGGATGCTGACAGTAGTCTTGTCCTTTCATAGAACTGGAGTCTTTAAGTTAATACCTTGGGGTCTGATTATTCAAATAATTTTAGATCCACAAATAGCTGTCATTGGTTGATAAGACCACAGGACTTTAACATTGTTCTTGTTTCTTATGCCAGTAGTTTCTTTTGTAATGGTTCCCTTTCTGCTTATTCACATGGTACAACATTCCTTATAGCACTTGTAAGCATATTGTATATTAAAAACAATATATTCTGTAATTATCATGACATTTTGCAGAAATGCATAAGAACAGCCATGCGCATACTAGGCCCTTAATAAGTAAGTATCTGTCAAACTGAATGAAATGAAACTTCTCAAAATATCACAAAGCTACAAATTCTGATATGAAATAGCAAGTTTTACCTTAAAAACTTGTTTCAGAATGTAAGCAAAATGTGTCAATAATTGACTTTCCTTTTAGAATGTGTTCAAAATAATTATAGCACGCCTTACCTTCTTTCTTAGATTGGTAAGGGACCAAACTCAGCAAGTTCGGCAGCTACAGGTAGAAATGGATTTCCATTTTCTGCTGCAGTGGCAGGCAGTATTGAAAGTGTTCACCCTTCTTTTAGTTCTATGAAGTTAAGTGCTTTAACTTACCTGTATATTTGCATAACACACATTGTCCTGGGTTTGTTTGAGGGATTCTAAAGTAAACAGTTTTTTGGCTTTCAAACTTACATGGCACTACAGGAGTGGAAATTAGGGTTGACTCAGGAGATGGATTAGACTAGGTATTATAAATACCCGAATGTGCCCCCAGATTAGGGTCTGGCTCTCGTAGACTCCAGGACTTTCCACTTAAAGCTGGAATACTATGCTGAATTAGGTTGCTTTCCATTGCTGCTGCTGCTGTTTGCCAAGCCATAGTCCATGACAAATGTTCGCCTGTTCTCAAGTGAATGAGAGTAGCCAAGACCTATATAGCACCCTTTTTCATATGTTTGGCACCAGGCACCATTTTTCATATTAACTCACTCAATCCTGATAACAAATCTGTAAGTTGTATGAGGACAATGATAGTTTCTGTAACAAAGAAACCCTAACATGTTACTTGCTTAATCCAAGAGATGGTTATTTCTCCTCCCATATAACTCCTCTGCAGGTGTTTGGTAGGAGGTTCAGGGACCCAAACTCCTTTCATCTTGCAGCTTTCCGATACCCTAGGAGCCCCAAAGTCCTTCTCTTCCAGCCAGCGACTGGAAAACAAAAAAAGGAGGATTTTCCACTTTCCGTTGGTGAGGCTGGAAAGCAGTGCACATCTTCTGCCATGACATTTGGCAGAATTCAGACACATGGCCTCATCTAACTGCAAGTGTTTAAGAAATACGGTCTGGCTGTATTTCCAGGTAAAACAGGAAATAGTTTTGGTGAACTGTATATCTGCCACAGTTTGCCCTTCGGTTACCAAATAACCTCACTCACCTAACCCTTCTTCCCGCAAAGATGAAACACTCATCCCCTCCCCAAAGGAGACAACCCAATGTCCTTTACAGTTATCACATTCAGCTAAAAATCCAGGATTTCTGGGCGATACGGGGCTTTTTCCATCAAGATTGGGGTGTTCGTCTCATTGTCCACTGACCTCTGAACTGAAAGGACAAGCTGCCATCTCTACTCCATTCATACCCAATATAAGGTATTGGGCGAGGATGGGATAAAGTGATTCACACGCCCATTCGGAAAGGGAAGAATGGAGACACACAGCACACACACCTGGCCGATGGTGGAGTCCTGATGGGACGACGTTACGTGATGACCCTGTCCTAGGAGTAGGAGTAAGTTCCTCCGCTGCACCCTTCTTATTGCGCCCTGATTTGTCCCTCCAGGAAGAGCTTCCTGTCCTTTACTGTCTGTGGTCCACCTCTGCACTCTGGAAGGCTCTTCCTTAACTGTTATCCTCCGTGACCACCTATGAGCCTGTGGGGGCACTGGGGAGCCCGTTCTCTTAGAAGGCTGCACGGCTTTTGAAGCCCGCTTCCTCCTTGAGTAAGTCTGGAGACTCAAGGTTTGGTTCCAGGTTCTAACTGTCAAAGGCCTTTAAATCTAGGCTCATGTTTTCTTTGGCAATATAATTCCCTAAAAACTTAGAAAGCTCTACTCTTTGCTTCTCAGCAATTCCATGAGCAGAGGTTCATCCCCAAAGCTGTTTCCTACACATAGTTTTCAAGTTTCGTCTGTTTATTTGCTTTCTCATGCATGCCTCTCTCGTGATTGCCTGTCTCGAGAGCATCTGAAATAATAGGCAAATGGGAAAATCACATTCTTACTCAGATCTTCGTTAGCAGGTCTGAGTCATAAAGGGCCTTTGCCTCTCAAATAATCTTACCATGTGGGACCCAGGAGTAGTCGTAGGCTTTTATAACCCTCGCGATCCTGTGTTTCTGGACTCTCGAGCCTCTTTTACTTCTTTTGAAAACCAGCCAGTATTTTCTGAACTCACCTCTTCCCCGTCATTCCTTGCTGAGAGCAGAGTCGTGCAAGTAGCTGCCTCCTTCATCTTGGGCCTCAGGTGCCTCCCTCAGCTCACCCCAGTCCCCACCCTGGGAAGGGTCGACACACCCTATTGCTCTGACTCTTCCTAACAGCCTCCCCTGAAACTAAAGGCTCAGTGGGCATGCTGTCTGCCACTGAAGACAACAGTTTTACCAGATGTTTTGCCACTTTATAGAAACAAGTCTCCTTCTTCCCAGCAGTTTATTAGCACTTTCCTCACCAATGCCGTATTATTTTCGGGTTTTGTTATGGCAGTATGCCACTTATAGGTGCCAATTGTGCATTGGTTGGCGTAACTAGATGCTATAACAAACCCTGGAATTTCAGTAGCTTAATCCAATGAAAGTTATTTCTTCTCACAGTCAAGCCAGTGTAGGCACCCTCTACATGATGCTTCAGGCTCTCAGGCTAATGCCACTTGGAGGCCTGCCATGCCCTGGGGGCATGGAGTCCTTTGCTTCCAGTCAGTAGATCAGTAAAGACACAGAGGATAGGAGGGTTTTAATGGCCAGTCCTGGAAGTGACACTCATCACTTCTGTTCACATTCCATTGGACATAGCTCAGTCACGTCCACATCTAACACAGAGGTGGCTGAGGGATATAATCTAGCCATGGGCTCAGTGAGAAGGACCGGGCTTTGGTGAACACATGACCGCCTCTTTGACGAACACATACAACACCAAGAAAACTGAGCCACAAACCAGGAAGTCCTTTGCATCTTCATAGCATGATAGTCTCCATAAGGTACAGACGTGTCCTTACAGAGGTCTAAGTGCTTGATCACACCTGAGAGTGAGAGTAAGGTGTTTTTTTTGGGTTTTTTTAATTTTATTTTTTTTATGGTAGGTCACTGCAACCATTTCCTGGGGACAATTTCTATAAGGATAGAGGCAAACCTGGGGTAAACTCGACATGTACCTCCTGCCTCCACTTTTCGTCTCTGCAGATAACCCAAGGATTCCTTGCTCCCACCCCCCGCCCATCGTTGTGTCTGGCGCCAGGGAGCTGGTGCTGATAGACCACAGGGAAGGAGTGTCAGGATGCGAGGCGTTTCCGGCTTTGTCAGACTAAGGGGCTGGGCAGCCATTCCTTCAGAAACGTTGAGTGGCGGTGGTTTCCCCCATAGCAGGACTTGAGGGCATATGTAGCTTTGGGGGAGTGATCCAGGAGGCACACTGAAGGAAGTAGGGGAGGTAGGTCAGAGAAGAGAGAAAACCCAGAAGTAGGTTCCTGTCAGGGGCAGCTTAATCCCAGTGGGGACCTTCTGAGAAACAAGGTGGAACATGCTTCAGAACTGTCCCTCTGGAAGTCAAGGAGGCTGGGGCGTCTCCCCAACAACCCCCATCTGTGTTGGTTGATGGTTGGCCCCAGGAGCATCAAGCACCCTCTCCCCAACCTATGGGCTGTATTTACATATAGCCTAGCAAGCTCCTGTTGACAGGCATAGAAGAAGACATCTGTAGGCACTTGAGATGGGAAGCTGTCAGCTGGCCCAGGAGCTGTCCACAGCCGCCGGGGAACTCGGGTGACCCAGGGAAGCTGGGGTACCTGCTACAGGTGGGAAGAGGCACAAGGAGTGAGAAATAAGGACCCAGACATATCACAGCCTCTCAAAACCCACCTAGTGGACCTCAAATATCGTATCTCTCCTCTGGGTGGGACCAAACTCTGCCTTCCTCATGTACAGACTAGTATTAGCAGCCAGCATTGACTGAACATTCATCCTGTGCCAGGAACTGTAATAAGGGCTTGACATAAATTATCTCACTGAATATTCATTGACCGTCTACCATGTTCCATGGGAGAAGCAAGAGGCAAGTAAGACTTACTCCCTGCCCTTAATTTAAACTCTGGCAGGAAGGATAAGGTGAATCCAAGATTTTACACAGCACAGGCTATAATGGGGGCAGAAGGGTTACAAATAATGATGAGGTCTCTGGAACATGAAACTAACTTCTGAATGGTGGAAGTTGGAAGGAAGGTGGAGCTTCCTTGAGGAAGAAGGAGGCATTTGAACCTACTCTGGAAGGATGGGCATATTAAGGGAAGTACATTTGTGGACAGAGCTATGGAGTGTTTGGGAAGGTGGAGGGGAGGGAGACAGGACAGAAGGTGAAAGGAGGACAAGATGGGCGTTGCCAGGAAGCTGTCACAATATGATCATACCCAGGAGTGAGACAAATCCGTAACCCAGATGTGATGCCAAGGTTGAAGGAAGCCAGATCAAGCATTAAACTGACGGATGGAGAAAGTACCCAGTGGAAAGCATGTGGGAGAGGAGAAGTTTGGGGGAGGGGTGAGATACAGGGGCGTGGAGGCCAGTCATTCATCCAGGAACAGTGCCGTGATTGCTAAGAGTCTAGCAATCCATTCAACTGCTCAATGTATACCCCTCATTCATTGTTTTCATGCCTTCAGCAAATATTTATTAAACACCCACGATGTTTCAGATACCCATTTATATAATGGGGAGATAGTAGAGTAATAATCTCTGACGTCATGGAGAAGACACAGACAATATCATATAAGTAAAATACCTAGTATGTCAGATGATAAGTGGTATGGAGAAAACTACGTGGCGGGGAGGGGGCGGACAGGAGTGCTGTGTGGGGAGAGAGGTTGGTATTTGAAAGAGGGTGGTCAGGGATGGTCTCCATTGAGAGAGAGACCCTTGAGCAAAGACCTGAAGGAGTGAGGGAGTGAGCCACGAGGCTCCCTGAAGAAAGAGTCCAATGGCAAAGACCTCAGTTGGAAACATGGCTTGCACGGTCTGGAAACAGTAGGGAGAACAAGCATGGCTGGAGCAGAGCGAGTGAAGTGCGTGCTAGTTGGTGCTGAGGTCAGAGACCAGATGGTGAAGGTCACTGGTTTTCAGTGGGGTGGTACCATCTCATAGTGAATGGTTTTTGGAATTCATGGAGATGTTTTTGACTTCCACTGTAGTTGTGCCTGAATGTTAAAATACATATTTTCTTATGGATTACCTTCTCTTAGTTTGTACCTTATTTATTTATATTGAGATATAGTTGACCTACAATATTATGTTAGTTTCAGGTGTACTACTTGGTGATTAGATATTTGCATACATTATGAAATGCTCTCTATGATAAGTCTAGTAACCATACGAAGTCTAGTAACCCCATACAAAGCTGTTATAATATTATTGACCATATTCCTTATGCTGTATATTACATTCTCAAGGCTTATTTATTTTATAACTGGAGGTTTGTACCGCTTAATCCCCTTTACCTATTTAGCTCTCACTCCTTTCCTCTGGCAACCACCAATTTTTTCTCTGTATCTATGAGTCTGTTTTTGTTTTGTTTAGTTTTTTAGATTCCGCTTATAAGTGAGACCATATGGTATTTGTCTTTTTCTGGCTGCCTTATTTCACTTAGCGTAATACCCTCTAGTTACATCCATGTTATTGCAAATGGCAAGATTTTTTTATGTCTGAGTAATATTTCATTCTGTGTGTGTGTGTGTAAAATGTCAAGTCAAATGGAATAAAAATTCATCCTTAGGTGTAACCATAACATTATTAGAATAACTGTTCTGAGTTTAGGCAGGGGTTTCTTTTAGTCCACCCTAAATATTCTTATAAGACTGTAGCATCTCCAGGCCAAACAGTATGTATGTTTAATCTCTGTATATATAGAACCTAACATCTAGGAGGTATTTGTAGAATGAATATTTGTTAAATGAATACATTTTACTGTATTTGTTTAGAATATTCTTTATTTGGTATATTTTTATGGTGGTATAATCACATTATCCATTTCATTTACTTCCTAATTTTTACTTTTTTATAATAATTATATATATATTCTTCATTAACTATCATTTTTATGACTGCATAATAATCGATTATATGGATGAACCATAGTTCCATTATCTATTTCCTCAGTATTCAACATTTAAGATTCTTTCAGTCTATCAAAATAATAAATAAGACATCAATGAACATTTTTTCTTAATGTGGCTCTTTAACTGTTTTAGATTATTCCAGTAGGGTGGTAAGATTTCTTGATCAAAAGTTATGGTAGATATTAATAATATTTACCAATATCTGTTTCTCTTCTCCTTTTGGGCATGTGGGAAACTTCATTTCTTAGCCTCCTTGCTGTTGGGTAGGGCTGTGTGACTAGTTTTGGCCAATGAAATGTGAAGGGAAGTGACATGTAAATACTACCTCTCTCCCAATCTGGGGTAGGTTTGTTGAGTGGGCAAGATGTCAAATTTGTTATGGTAATCTACTAGGATTGCAGAGTTAATTTGTTACCACAGCTAACCTAGTTTATCCTGACCAATACATAGACTTTGAACCTTATTATGGATTAGAGTATATATTGGAAAATTGCACAATGGTTGGTATATAGTAGGTACCCAATAAAAATCTTGTAAATAAATCAGAGAGGCTGGTTGCTAATAATACATGAAAATACCAGTTGCTTTATCAACAGCAGTGAATTTATTATTTGATTGTTCTTGCCAATTTAATAGGCAAAAATATTATCTTGGCCAACAAGAAATTGGCCAATTTCTTTGCTTATTGGAAAGGTTGAACATTTTTTCATCTGTTGTTAGCCGTTTCCTCTTTTCTGCCTTATTTGTTCAAAATCTTTCACTCATTTTCAATAACTATTCATTGAATGCCTTCACTGTTCTAGATATTGGGGCTATCATGGTGAATAACCTTGCTATCATAGAACTTTTATTCTAGGAGGGGAGAAAAATGACATGTAAACATATGCTTAAATATTTTAGATAATGGTAAGTGCTATGAAAAATAAAGCAAGGTCAGTGGCTTAAAGAGAGGCTAGGTATGTTTTCACACAGGGTGGTCATATAGCACCTTTCTGATAATATCACTTTTGAACAAAGGGAATGAACTAAGAAGATACTGGGAAGAGGGATGTCGCAGCCTTTGGGAATAGCACATACAAAAGCCTTAAGGCAGGGGCATACCTGTTATTTTGAGGACGCAGCAAGAAGCCAGTCTGGCTGAAGCCGAGTGAGCAAAGGGAGAGTAGTAGGAGATGAGGTTGAAGAGGTAACAGGCTGGAACATGTAGGGTCACCCAGGCAATTGTTAAGCCTTTTGACTTCTCTTTGGAGTGATATGGGAACCAGTGGAGGGTTTTGAGCTGAGGAGTGACATGATAGGACTTACTATTTAAAAAAGATTGCTGTAGCTTCTCTGTGGATGAGGTGGTGGGGGCAGGGGCAAGTAAGAGGAAACCGAGTAGGAGGCCATTGCAATATTTTCATGGAAGATGATGATAACTTAGCCTGGGGTAACACCGTGGATAAAGTGAGAAGGGGTCAGATTCCAGATATATTTTGTAGTAGAGCTAATAGGGTTTGATATTTGATTGGAAATGGGTCTGGGTGAGGGAAATGAAGGAGTCAAGAATGATTCCAAGGTTCTGACTTGAGCAGATAGAAGAATGCAGTTGCCACTTACTTTATTGCTCTCATGAACCATATTTGGTATTTTTAATGACTTCAGAAAAAGTCATGTCAGAAATTAAAGGAACAGTGTCCTGGGGTGGGATGTGGTGCTTGCTTCCCAGATGCAGGGGTAGGTTGATTGAAAGCAATCATGGTCTGAGTTGGATGTCTGCAGCAGTGCAGGGGCTCTCACCTTCTCTGGCTCACCTTGCCGCGTCCTTCTCCCTTCTGGAAACATGACCTCCCACGTGGCTGTCTCTGATGGTGGCATCAGGGATTCAGTGCCATGCAGGTGCGCAAGCTGCTAAGGTGAAGAACTGCAAGAAGGTGGTGCTCTTCTGCCTGAGTGAGGACAGGAAGATCCTCTGGGAGGAGGGCCAGGCTGACGATGACCCCTTGCCAACTTCGTCAGGGCACCACCGGAGAAGGACTGCCGCTATGCCCTCTATGACGTAAACTAGGAGACCGAGGAGAGTGAAAGGAGGACCTGGTACTGATCTTCTGGACCCCTGAGTCTGTACTCCTTAAGAGCAGAATGAGCTATGCCAGCTCCAAGGTCCCCATCAAGAAGAAGCTGAAGGGTATCGAGTATGAATACAAGCACACTGGTAGCAGGAAGTCAAGGACCGCTGTGCCCTGGCGGAGAAGCAGCGGGGTTGGGGGTGGAGGGACGGTACTGCTTCTCCCTGGAGGACAGCCTTTGTGAGAACCCCGGCCCCCTGCCTGGAGCATCTGGCAGCCCCAGACCTACCCACTGGGGTTTCAGGCTACCCCCTTCCTGACCCGAGGGATTTGGGGGATTCCAGCAGGGGGAGGGCAGTCTCTTCACTCAGCTGCAAACGGCCCCGCACCCCATGGACCTTCCTCCTCCCTCCATCCCTGGTGATCTGGCCATCCTAAACCACTTCTGATCTTCTGATTCCTCTTGAGTTGAAGCAAACCAAATGCCTCCGCAGCACTGCAGTTCAGGGAGGGTCTGTATTTTTTCAGCGACACCCCCGACTCCCCACTTGTTCCTCCCCCTTCCCATACTGCAAACCTCTAACCACAGTAGTGATGCTGTGCTTGTCTGTTTAGTTCTGTGTATAAAGGGAAAGTTGAAGAGATGATCCCTCCCCCTTTCCCATGTTTGCAGCCTCTCCTGGAAGCAGGACCTGCAAGGGACCTTCAACTAAAATACACACGGGTGCACAAGCGGGCACACACACACACACACACACACACACACACACACACACACACACACACACACACACACACACACACACACACACACACACGCAACAGTTTTTCAAAAGATCACGGTCTGCTTATTGCCCATGGCCACAGTGATTGGTTCAGTGTTGGGCATATGACCTTAGATGATCCAATCAGAGGCCCAGGGCTTTCATTTAATAATTTGGGACAGCTGTTCCTGCTAGAAATGAACAAGGAAGCAACTTGGCTCCCTGAGGCTTCCAGTAGTCCTCTTGTTCCTTTGATAGGAACCAGCCTTAGAATGAACTTGACATCATGGAAAGCAGAGAAGAGAGATAAAAAGAAAGCTGGGTTTTTTTCCTGTTACTTGTTTGAGCCACTATATCCATCCTCACCTGAAATCTTTCCAGAGATGTTCAGTTACACAAGCCAACAAACTCCCCTTTCTTGTGTACATCATTTTGGGCCACCAAGCACCTCCTGACTGACACGAGCCGCTTTCCATGTAAACGCTGTCCACAGTTCTCAGGCAGAATGCTCTCACCACCTGGGATCTCAGAACACAGGAAATAGTCACCCCAGAAAATCTGCAAACCATTTGAGGCTTAGGGTCGGAGAGTTACATCATGTTCTGAGGAGGAGAGGCCACCTTCAGAGCATACGCTGTCCAAAATCCTGGAGGAATGGATCCCAGGAACTGTCAGAGCAGTCAACATCACCTGGCATCCGATGACCTCAGCTCCTCCCTGAGCGGTGGGGGCCGGGCGTTCCTCCTGAAACAGAGGGTCTTTGGCAGCTTGCTTCTGGATAGTGATGTGTTTACGGTCATATTCACCAATTGCCGGAAGCAGTGGGTGGAAACTGATTCTGAATGGGGAGTCTCCATGAATACCAACATCCTGCTTCAACATTTGTTTCTGAAAATCTTTTACCAATTTGTGCTCCTTTCAATACAGTTTAGATTCACGATGAGCAGGACAGGCTGTGGAGTGAGGCTACCTGGGCTGCCCTCCTTGCTTCCCCAGGGCTGGTGAACCCAAAAGGGGTCTCAAGGCTGAGCTCAGCTGGCAGATAGGGGCCCCACTTTCCAGTCTCAGTAAATCCTCTGCACAGGGTATTAGCTTGAGATCTCAGAGGACTGCTGTATGGTGGGCTTCCTGGAATCTGTTCCCCCCAATTGTCTTGTTCGTCATCAAGTTTGAAAGGAATTCTAGTGTAGTGACCGAAAGCATCAAGAGCCTTTAGCCAGACTGCTGGAGTTTGCATCTTAGATCCACCGCGAAAGACTGCAAATTACTTAACCTCTCCATGCCTCAGCTTCCTCCTCTGTAAAATGGAGATAATAAAAAACTATCTCTGGGACTTCCCTGGTGGTCCAGTGGTTAAGACTCTGCGCTCCCAGAGCAGGGGGCACAGGTTCGATCCTTGGTCAGGGAACTAAGATACCGCATGCTGCACGGCGTGGCCTAAAAAAACCCAAAAAACAAACAAACAAAAACCCAACTATATCTCCTAGAGTTACTTGGAGGAGAAATTAGTTATTACAGGCAGTCTTAGAACAGTGCCTGGCATCCACGAATAATAGCTATTAGGTTGCTTGTAACTTGCTAGTAAGTAATGATGCAGAGACACCAAAGCAAAATGAGTTGGGAGAGAAGACACAGAAATGCATGTAGGAAGCAGAGAGTACCGCTGAATGTCTGACAAAAAAGAGAGTGGCTGGCGTGCCTTTCGACAAGGTTCAATCTTCCCTCTCCAGCCAGGGTGGAGTTTCTGGGCTGGAACCAACAAGACGGAAGGGGAAGCCCAGCCACCTCCTTCCTGTTGCCGCTATAGACTTTGCGGCCAGCAGCCTGTGTGGCTTTTCTTTTATGCTGCGTTAATCCTCCTCCTAATCATAACTACATTCCTCACTTTAAAGTTTGCAGAGCCCTTCCAAAATGATGCTCAAAACAGAATCAGGTAGAGTCTATTGTTTTCCCATTTCACAGATGGGGAGAACAGGGCTTGGGCTCGCCTTCCAGCTTCAATAATATTTAAAACATGCAAATATCGTGGATTCTCCCCCCCATATATATATGTATAGTATATATATATATACCATATATATAGTCTCAGGGCCCCTTTATTGTGTGTGTGTGTGTATTTTTTTTTTCTTTCTAATTACTGCCCTAGAGTTTCCTAGGGCATGGTTTGCAAACTACACACCTACCTGATTTCTCTAGGGGCTGGCTTTTCTGCCCTGATTCTCAGAGGGTCAACGTAAACATATTTGGTGGATGCCCCCATTGACCTAGAACCTGGGAAATTTATGAAACTTAGTTAGAGGTATACTTTGTATCAAAGTCACAGTCAAATAAAAACAAAAGTACTAAACCTCATATCTTAGACCCTAAAAATATTTGTAACAGTAAACTGGATAAATGGATACCTGTTAGCTGCTCCCCAGCCAGGTTCCCGGAGTACAGGCCTCTGCACACACGCTCATCCTAAGTATCACAAGTATCTATTTCTGCCAGTGTTTCTTACTCTCAAGTATTCCATTGTTTTATTTTTAAAATTTTCTATAATTAAAAGCTGTATTGCTATTCTTTCCTTATGTCTTAATAATAATGGGTAACTCATACTGAACATCACATGTGCCAGGTGCTGTCTTTATATGTAGTTCTTAAGAACTGTATTAAATCATTTACTTCTCACAGCAATCCAGTTAGGTAGCTACTATTATTTTTCTCCTTTTGCAGATGACATCACTGAGGCACAGTGACCTGCCTCCATTCGGTTTAAATTCAGGTAGTTTTGTTTCAGAACGAACACACTTTACTACGCTAGTCTACATGTTCGAGGTAGAATTTTAATAACACCAGCAAAGCAAAAAGGTGAAAAAAATGTTTAAGTATAATCCTAACACTCAGATATACCTACTTTAACATTTGGTGTATATTAATGATTATAAATCAGGCAGAGGGTGGGGTGGAAGGGAGGGGCATATATCAGAATTATTTGGAGAGCTTTTAAAAAAACGCATATGCTTGAAGTATTCTACCCAAGGGGGAGGGGCAAGCATGAAGATCTGGTGGAAAAAATTAGGTGATACTGAAATAAACAGCCTCCCCTCTTCCCTTCCATGTTCCAAATGTTCCACCTCCATTCCAACTGAAAGCCACTACTGTGTCTTTCCAATCTTTTTTCTATGCATAGCTACATATGTATACACATAAATACACACTTATAAATGACAAATCAAAAACAAATGGTTGTAAAAAACAAATACCAGGGCAAGCAAGAGATGCCGGCACATAATATGATAAAATTCCTAATTACCCTGGATTCTTACTGTACCTTCAGGGCACATCAGTGAGACAGTTTCCAGGTTGGAACCTGGTAGGCTTTTCAGCATCAATCGCTCTTGCTGTGAATTTGTTGCTTTGTGATTTGGTGGGTGGAAGTGGCCAAGTTGTTTTTCTGCCCAGGTTCTCCCAGTGGCCTTGTACCCTGAGCTGATTTGTGCGTTACCGTCTTCCAGATGCAGCCCCGTGCCAGGGCGCTGGATGGCTGCCTGGGCTCATAGTATTCCCCGTTCAGGCAAGCTCGAGAGCCTGGGGAGAAGGGGACAGGCAAACCCAGCAGGATGCCTAGCGTGTCCAGGAAGGAGTGAGAACCTGAGCCCTGGAGGGGAGAGCCAGAATGAGGCGCTTCTGGTCTCTGCTCCCATTAACAGCCCACCGTGACCCTCCTCCCAGGTATTGATTTACTTTCCTGTCCCCCTCAGTGGACTGGGTGCTCCTCATGGGCTGGAGACTGGTCTGATTATTTTGTCTTTCTTCCTCTTTGTATCCTGATTGCCTGGAATGGTGCCTGGAGCAGAGTAGGAACAGCAGCTTCTTGCTGGGATGAATTATAGGCATAACAACAGCCAACAGTGAGGGGCGGCTCTGTGCCTCAAAGGCAGATTAACAAAACAGTTTCCAATCTTCACAACAACTCCTTAGGGGAGAGTCTAGATTCTATTATTCCCCCTATTGTAGAGATGAGGAAATTAGGCAGAAGGAGTTTGAGTAACTTGCCCCAGGTCACGCAGATAAGTGGTTGGCTGCAGTCAAACCCAGGAGGCTCAGCTCCAGAGTTCAAATTCTTAATCCCTACCCTGTGCTACTTCTCCTATCCCTCCCTCTCCTTCAGTTCATTGGCCAGAGTGATTGCCTCAGGTTTCACTGGACCCTGTCACTCCCCTGATCAAGAACCTTCAAGGCCAGACTCCTCAGCATGGTATACAGACTGTCTACAGTTGTCCCCAGTCACCTGACCACTGCAGAGGCAGTAGGAGTTTGATCCCAACTCTAATAACATGCTGTGTAACCTTGGACACGCCCCTTGACCTCTCCCCATCTCATGCTCCTCAACTGCACAGCGAGAGCAGTAATAGTACCGACTTCATGTCGCACTTACAAGGGCTTAATAATCACCTAGTGTGGGAACTGCTTAGGACACAGGTTTGCAAACTTTTTCTACAAAGGGCCAGATGGTAAATGTTTTCGGCTTTGTGGGCCATACAGTCTGTCACAACTACTCAGCTCTGACACTCTTGTGAAAAGCAGCCACAGACAATAGGAAAAAGAGTGTGGCTGGGTGCCAATCAAACTTTATTTATGGACACTGAAATTTGAATTTTAAATAATTTTCATGTGTCATGAAATATCCCTTTTTTAAAATTTCCCCCATTTAAAAATGTAAAAACTTTTCTTAGTTTAAGGATAGTATAAAAACAGGTGCTGGGCTGGCTGTGGTCTGCAGGCTATAGTTTGCTAACTCCCAGTTTGGAACATTGTCTGGTACAGAGAAAGAGCTTAATAAATCCTAGAGAAACAGTATGAAATAGGGGGACAAAGTAGGAGTTTGTAAGGTGTTCAGGGCTTTGACTTGGTGGGGATGTTTGGATGGAAGAGACGGGCCAAATGTCAGAGACTGAATCAAGGAACCAGCATCTGCTAAGCACCCAGTGTGGCCAGGCACCACTTTTTACATTTCTTCCCATTCCATCCTCACGCTGACGCTGACCTTCCATCCTATTTACAGAGGAGGTGAGTGAGGCTCAGAGAGGTTAGGTAACATGCCCAGAGTTGCACAGCTTTTAAGTATTAGAGTCAGGATCTGAACCTAGTTTTTGAAGGATTACCAAAGACTCTGCTTTTTCTACTATACCATCATGTCCTGCACACAGATTGAGAACGTACAATGTGTAAGGTGCTATGCCAGGTCTGGGAACACAGTGGTGTAAAAGATTTAGCTTTAACCAGATAGAGTGTATAGTGTTGTAGGAGACCAGACATCCAAATAAGCAATTATAACTCAGGGTGAGAACTCCGATGATGAGAACACACAGGAGGGGCTCAGAGTTAAAGACTGTAACCCACATTTGGGAAATCAGAGTGGGCTTCCTGAAGGAAGTGATGTCTAAACTGAGACTGCAGGTCAGCAAGGGAAGACCCAGGGAATAATAACACTAAGCTACAATTTCTTGCCTGCTCAACCAGATTGTCAGTGGGTACCCCCTACCCCTGAGAAGTCTGGTTCTGAGATTCATGGCCCTTGATGGTCCCTTCCCAAGAGGGTCCCTGAGTCTTCTGTCTTCAGGTGTTCTCTGCCTTCACCTGTCTCATCCTGAAATGCTATCACAGTTTTGCCCCACAGCTCCCTGGAGACAAGACTCAGCCCCTTCTCTGTTTTCCTCATTACTTCAAGTATTCCATGGATTGGTAAACCTGACTTAAGATTTTGGTGGATGGAGGTGAGTGTCATGAGGAGGGGTCACTTCTGGAGCAAAGGGTTTCCGCCCCTCCCCCCCCCCCACACTTCCTCTGGAGCTGCAAACAAAATCCTCCCTTTGTCTTGCTGGGAGCATTCCACCCACCTCCGGCCCTAAGGATCTCACTTTTTACTTCTAGCAAAGTATTTTCTCAACAAACACAGCTCTACCTTCCTAAGAGGAATTCTGATGAATAAAATGCTCTTCTCTTTACATATACATCGTCTCATTTCATCCTCCTAGCAAACCTCCAGCATAGCTATCATTGTCCCCATTTTACAGATGGGGAAACTGAGTAGCCCAAGTGATGGCATTAAGAGTTAAGAGCAACACTGTCTGAATCCAAAATCTGCATTCTCAGCCACTCTATCCTGCTTCGCAGTACCACTCTAATTGGATCTGGGGACGAGAGGGGTTGGGAGGGCAGGCAGGGAAAGTGAACAGAGTCAGAAACTGGGTCCATAAAAGGATATTGATTTTGCCAGAGATGCTAGTTTCCAGGGACTTACACCTCCACAATCTTAGGGTTAATATTTCTTACTCTTGTTTCGTCGGAGCGTGGGAATTGGACCAGATTGGCAAAGTCACATACAACCCAAACAGACAAGGTTCCTTTATAAGAGGATTAGGATTGCCCTAAAAGGTCAAGGTTATCATGCTCGGTTTGGGGAGAGAGGTGCGACCTGGCTGTGGACACCCCAAAACGCTCAGGCCTGGGGCTCATCCCACTGGCTGGGCCTGAGGACAGTCCTGAAAGTAGTGCTGTAGTTTTCTGATAAGTGAGCAGATGTGAGGGAGACGAGGAGAAGAAACAGGAAATGAGGAGAGAGGAAAGGAAGCTGAGGAGAGACAATTCTGTATTCAACAAAGCCGTTTTATATTTCAAGTGAATCCTGATACTGAAGCCAGAAACTCTAGAGGCATTCACGCAGGCTGGGGTTTGGGGCCAGTTCTGACAGCTTGGTTCCAAGTCTGGGAAATGAAGTTATTATGAAGCCAACGTCTCAACATAGGAATCAAGGCCTCATTTTCGGCATCCAGAAGAATCTGGGGACAGAGTTACTAGCGGCGTCTTGGGTGCTGCAAGCTTTGAACCTCGCCCACGTGCGGGTATGTGAGAACCGTGTGCCCAGAGGAAAGCTCGACCTGCGGCAAAGGACAGGGAGCCCCGCCTTCAGGAAGCCTTGAGCAAGGAGCAGCAAAAATGTGCTTCCTCTTCCCTCCTCTCTCCAGCCCTGAAGGTCACTGTGGGCTGGCGAGCGCTCCCCCCACACCCTGTGACTTGAGTCCGGCTCCCCTCGCCCCACCCCTGTCCTCACTGTCCCTTCTCAGCTGAATCGGGCCAGTCTTTAGACCCATCTCTGTCCTGGCTGGGGGGTCTGGTCTTTGCACTTTTGCTCTCAAAGGGAACCAAAGGCCACTATCAGGATGGCAGATGTGCACTGGCCCCAGTAGGTCTGTGTCTGTTTCGTGGGGGTAGCAGTGGGTGGTACACTGGGTGGCCTTGGAAAGTAGGAAATCCTCTTCAGCGTCCAGAGCAAAGAGGGCTTAGAACAGTGTCTGGTCCGTGGTGACCGCAGTAGAACTATTAAACAGCTATCATTCTTGCCCCCAGCCCAGCTCTGAGGTGTGTGAAAGTGAGCAGGCAAATGAATGAGATAGGGATTGATGGGGCCTCGCAGGTTAAATATTGGAGAGGATGGGGCAAGTGTGTGTGCAAAGGCCCCGCAGCAGGAATTAGCCAGGTGTCTCTGTAGAAATGTGAGTGGACAAGAAGGAATAGAGTAAAGCATTCACAGTAGCAGGAGCAGGTTACAGACTCTCAGATTATTTAGGGCCATTGCTTGCCAGCCTGGGGTATTTGAATTTTATCCTGTTGGCGATGGGGAGTTGGCTGATTTGACATCATTTTGCTGTCGTAGATTAAGATTTGGTATTTAACTGAACTCCTACAGTTAAATGTAGGAATACAAGAGTACAAAGTGCAATTTGGTACAAACTTGAACTCCTACTTTGCTTTTGGGCTATGCGTTTTTTCCTTCCTTCCTTCCTTCCTTCCTTCCTTCCTTCCTTCCTTCCTTCCTCCCTCCCTCCCTCCCTCCCTCCCTCCCCCCCTTCCTTCCCTCCCTCCCCATCTCCCTTCTCTCTTACTTTCTCCCTGCATTTTCTCAATTCAAAAATTCTATGCATTGTATCCTTCATGTAGTTGGTAACTAATTACCATCTCCTGGGAATCTTCACATCAGTTGGTGAGAAGTTTGGAAATGTGACAAGTTCTTTTTTTCTTTTTTAAGAAGGATTAACCAGCTAATTGTACATTCTGTACAGAAGGGAGAGCATCTAATTTCTTACCTCTGAGGTTGTCAGATCCTGTCCTGTTCTACCAGAGACTTAATTTATGCTGTTAGGGTTATCATATGAAACTCTAATTTGGGTTACCAGTGGGTCCCACTCTCCCCAGTCCTAATAGACAAATCATTTTCAACCAGGGACCGTTTTGACCCTCAGGGGACATTTGGCAATGTCTGGAGACATTTTTGGTTGTCACAGCCTGGGTGTGTGTGTGTGTGGAGGGGTGGTGGTGATGCGCTGCTGGCCTTTAGTGGGAGGGGGCCAGAGATGTTGCAAAACATTCTACAACGCACAGGACAGCGCCCACAATTCTTCGGATAACAAAGAATATCCAGCCCCAAATGTCAGTAGTGCTGAGGCTGAGAGATCCTGGTGTAGATGGGAACCTCTGACTGAGAAAGTGAAGTGAAGTGAATGGAGTGAGAATCTGTGTGGACAGGATCATGATGGAGGGGATGACTGATCTGAGGAAAAGATCCACCAGAAGCAACTGTGCTGAGAAGGATTTGGCATCAGAATGAAAACCAGAATTTTAAAAATAACGCTTTTCATGAGCAAATGCAATTTGCCTATTTTAAATTAGCTCTGTGGAGATATTAAAATTTATTTATTGGTTCTGAAAGGCTCCCAGCAAGAGTAGCTACAGCTGTGTTGGACTTTGCAGTGTTGCCAGTAACAGCATTTGAAGCCCCTTGTGGCTTTGACTTTCAGGAAATATAGATAATAGTCTTGGAAGGGAGCAGGTACCAGACATCCATTTTGGTGGGGAAATGCAGCACCTAAAGCATTTTTCTATCCAAGTGGTTAGACACTGACTCTGATCCTCTTAGAAAGTGGTTAATTATTAACTCACTTTGGAGGAGTGGGGACTCTGACCCTGGTGGTTCCCTGGATCAATAATGTCGCTCACAGATCCGATGGTCTCGGCTCTCTCCACAGTAAGCTCTGCCCACCCCGTCCTCTCCGCTGTCCTCACTCATTGCCTGGTGCTCTCATCCAGTCCCGAGGCATTCATCCTCTCCACAGACCAGCAGCCCTTCATGCTAACAGGCAATCCCAGTGCATTTCCCCAGTCCTTTGACTCTCCTGCTTCCCTGGAGGATCATTTCACATCTTCCTTCTCCTCAAATCTCCAACATCCCCTTCCCCATCACTCAAGACTGATGACCTTACTTTCTATTTCCCCGAGGAAACAAGCAATCAGAAGACACTTCCACCGCTTCCATCACATATACCAGCATCTGTATCCTTTTGCCCTTCTTTCCTTCCAGTTACTCGGGTCCAAATTTAGATTCCACCCCCTCTGCCAGCACACGGACATCGTTGCTTCTTTATCCTGGATTCATGCTCCCCTCACTCCCTCAACTGGATTCTTTCTTTTTTTTTTTTTTCTGTGGTATGCGGGCCTCTCACCACTGTGGCCTCTCCCGTTGCGGAGCACGGGCTCCGGACGCGCAGGCTCAGCGGCCATGGCTCACGGGTCCAGCCGCTCCGCGGCACGTGGGATCCTCCCGGACCGGAGCACGAACCTGCGTCCGCTGCATCAGCAGGCGGACTCTCAACCAGTGCGCCACCAGGGAAGCCCTCAACTGGATTATTTCTATCAAACTTACGACACATTCGGTATTTTTTAGAAAAGCTTCCTTGGCCTTACATCTCCCTTCAACTGTTGCCCCAGTTTCCAGTTACCATACAGCAAAAGAGTTGCCGCCTCCTCCTCTATCCTGAACCCTTTTATTTACACTCTCACCCATCAAACCACCAAAACCTATTCTTGTCAAGGTCATGGTGATCTTCACTTGACCAAATCCAATGGTTAATTTTCAGTCCTCATTGAGGCGTTTGGCAGCATCGATCCCAAGGCTCTTTCCCTCTTGACACACTCCCAACAGCCCGGGGGAGCACGGTTGTTTCCTTGGTGGTGTAATGTCTTCAACCGAGGGAAGGTTTGGAATTAAATACAGAGATGATGAAGTAAATCACATCCGTAGCATTAAGTTTTTTATGTTAAGTTGGAAATAATCTGTGTTTGATGTTTTAGATATGTTTTAGATATTCATTTAAATGAATTTGGTATATTTGGTATATTGGAGGACAATTTGCTATATTAAGAGGCTTTTGTAAGAGTGATCAATTATGTAAGTTTATAATCAACTATGGAACATTTAAAAGAATTTTGAACCTGTTACATACACTACATTTATAAGTTTAATTTTATTGTTTTACAAGAATGACTGAAGCAGCCAGGATTCTTTTTGTTTTTCTTTTTTAAAGTTGGTTAATTCAGAGTTAGCTAATTAACATAGAGGATAAGAGTCAAAACCTGGATTCTGAAGCCAAACTGTATGTTTCACAAAGTAGTTCAGGTATTATTAGCTACATGACCTTTTGAAAATTACTCTCTGTACCTCAGTTTCCCTGTGTTTGAAACAAAGATGATAATACCATGAGATATCTGCTTGAACTGCTGTGAGAATTAAACGAGTTAACAATGTAAATTGTTTAGAACAGTTTCTGAGCATAGTAAGGGCTGTGTTAGCTGTCACTGAAAAGCAAATCAAATATATCAAATTTACAAATGCAGTTAAACACCTTTAAAGTTTAATTAACTAAGTCTAATTGAGACCAACCCCTAATTAAAGCCTCCCATAAAATAAGTTGTGATTTTCCTGATAAATAACACAATGAGATTTATAAAAGTGGCTTAAAAGCTTAAAGGAAGGAGTAGGATTCAAATTTGTTACTCCAGTAAATCAAATATGGCTTACAAGGAAAAAAAAAAAAGTAGCCCCAAAGCAATCTTTTTTGTACAACAAAGTTGTCCTCTGGTGTATTAGAAAACTCACAAAGACAAAACTAATTTCCAAGGAGCCCTGGCATTTTCTACTTGCCCCTGGGCTTCTGAGGGGACTGTGGTGTGAGAGAGTGAAGAAGCCCACTCAGCGGGCTGGCCCGGAGCCCAGCCTCCTCCCATCCACGCTGAGCCTCAGCAGCTCCATGTAGATCATGCACTCGTGGGGGGCTTCTGCCTACGATTTCAGGGTCTGAGGGTTTGGGGTCCAATGAAGTTCTAAAATATCTTGTTTTATTTGGACGATGGCATCATTTTCTTTAGGCTTAAATTTTTGGAGCATCCTGAGGATCGTTACCCCAAAGGTAATATGTCTTCTAACCAAAGTCACAATACTGAATTCCTGACAGGACAGGAATAGGAAAGTGAGTGTATAAATTCCAGCTATGAGGCTCTGTTACAGACCCAAGGCCCAGAGCTGGACGGGGCTGTCTCTTACCACACCACAGTTGTTGCAAACCAGGAAGGTACTCGCTTCTTGCAGTGGTTACGAATCAAGCATCAGGTCAAACCGCATAGTCATTGGGCAGCACTTGCCAGTGTCTGGCGCGTAGAAAGAGTGCAGTGACTATGTAACTTGATTTGATGCTGAATTCTCCTCAATTCCTAAACTTTTCATTTTTAAGAAGAGGGATCTGCCAACTTTTGGGATAAAGGGCCAGAGAGTAAATATTTTAACCTTTGCAAGTCATATGGCCTCTCACAACTGCTCAGCTCTGCCGTTGTATCACAAAAGCTGCCACATGCAAATAAATGGGCATGACTGTGTTCCAATAAAACTTTATTTAAAAAACATGTGGTGGGTCAGATTTGGCCTGCTTTAGAGCAGTGCTCCTCAAGCTTTTTCCACTATGACTATTGGGTTTTTTTTTCAACAGTTTAGTTCAGTAGATTATTGTTCCCTGCCTAACTGATGTTGGGCTCTGTCGTGTGGCTGGCTTTGGTCGATAGGATTGTGCATTTCACTGCATCTTGCCTTTCAGTGGAATGTTAGGAGACATGAGGCAAGCAGAGGATTCAGATGTGTTTATGGGATGAGGCTTACTCTTTTGTGCCTTTAACATTATGATGAGAAGGACTACTCCCAGGCAGCTGCTGCCCCTTTAGCCTGGACCCCAAACTGAACAACAGGTGGAACAGACCTGCGTGCAGCAGTAAGGGGCCAAACTTGGCAGGACCTGCAGCTTGAAGCAAAGCTGCCCAGCTGAGCCCAACCTAAATTACCCAATCCTCAACTGACCCACAGGTGAGCGAGCAAATACTTTATGTATATGAATTCATTTAATCCTACGCTAACTCTATGAAGTATGTAGGTATTACTCTTCAGGTGAGGACACTGAGGCTTGGGGAAGTTAAATAATTTGCTCAAGGCCACAGAGCTAGTAAGTGACCACACAGTGCAGGTTCACATTCAACAGGTCTGGCTCCAGAGTCCGTGGTTAATTGCACTTTGATATTGTCTATTCTAATACAATCTATTACATTTTTATTTTTTTTAAGATTTTTTTTTTGATGTGGATGATTTTCATAGTCTTTATTGAATTTGTTATAATATTGCTTCTGTTTTATGTTTATTTCGGTT
Organism: Stenella coeruleoalba; assembly: GCF_951394435.1. Classification (NCBI taxonomy): domain Eukaryota; kingdom Metazoa; phylum Chordata; class Mammalia; order Artiodactyla; family Delphinidae; genus Stenella; species Stenella coeruleoalba. The sequence continues at coordinate 24,977,015 of NC_137157.1, read as the reverse complement.
TTTTGGCCATGAGGCATGTGAGATCTTAGCTCCCTGACCAGGGATCGAACCTGCACCTCCCGCATTGGAAGGCGAAGTCTTAACCAGTGGACCGCCAGGGAAGTCCCTCTATTAGAATTTTTTTAAAAATTGATGGTTATAGCCCACTACATTGATTTCATAACCCTATGATTTTTTAAAATTAATTAATTTAATTAATTTATTTATTTTTGGCTGTGTTGGGTCTTCGTTGCTGCATGTGGGCTTTCTCTGGTTGCGGCGATTGGGGGCTACTCTTCGTTGTGGTGCGTGAGCTTCTCATTGTGGTGGCTTCTCTTGTTGTGGAGCATGGGCTCTAGGTGCGCAGGCTTCAGTAGCTGTGGCACATGGGCTCAGTAGTTGTGGCACACAGGCTCAGTAGTTGTGGCTCATGGGCTCAGTAGTTGTGGTGCATGGGCTTAGTTGCTCCGCGGCATGTGGGATCTTCCCGGACCAGGTCTCGAACCCGTGTCCCCTGCATTGGCAGGCGGATTCTTAACCACTGTGCCACCAGGGAAGCCCCATGACCTTATGATTTTTAAAACTTCCTCCAAGGAGTTATTCTATGAAAACAAGAACTAAAAGCCAAACTCTCACTCAAGAACCTTAAAAACAAAATTTCCATTGGATTGTTTTCCTAGAGCTTGTCATCACTGTCTTCCCCCACAGCCCCCAAGAAAAGCGCTCGGACACGCTCCTTCGTGTCTTGGTGGTGAGGAGCTCAGCAGATAGAATAACGTGGGCCAGACATCCTCTGCCCCTCACTCATCCACTTCCCTCCAACTCCCAGGTGCTGCAGGATCAACAGGATTTCACAACTTCCTGGTGAGAAAGAATGACTGTCACCAGCATTTCAGGGAAAGAGAATGGCTGCCTCCTAGTGCTCTCAGGGGCCCCTTGAGCTTTGGCCTCGTGAAGAATGCTTAGGTCTAAACAGGGAGATAAAGTTTGATCCAAGGGATAGGAGTTTCTGAGGGGTCCAGATCCCCACCACTGGGTCAGGGCAGGGAGAACCTCTGGCAATTTTAGAATTTGATGGAAATAGAGGCTAGAATTGTAGCATTACAAATATGAGATGGAAATGGAAGTAGTTATATCGCTCAATCCATTGTGGAGAGAATGTACAAAACCAGCCTTGGGCAACAGAACAGCTCCTTGATTTTTTTTTTCTTTTTTTGGACACAATAGAAATAAAAGCTTTTACAGTTTTATTGAGAAATAATTGACATACACCACTGAATAAGTTTAAGGTATACAGCATGATTGATTTACATATATTATAAAATGGTTGCCACAATAAGTTTCGTTCTCATCCGTCATCTCATATAGATACAATAAAAAGAAAACAAAGTTTTTTCCTTAGGATGAGAACTTTTAGGACCTGCTCTCTTAACAATTTTCCTATATATTACACAGCAGTGTAAACTATCATCATCATGTTGTACATTACATCCCTAGTACTTATTTATCTTATAACTGGAAGTTCATAACTTTCTGCTGCCTTCATTCAATTCTCACTTCTGGTACCCCATGCCTCTGGTAACCACAAGTTTGATCTCCTTTTTCTCTGAGTTTGGTGGGGTTTTTGTTTGTTTGTTTGCTTGTTTTAGATTCTACATATAAGTGAGATCAGACAGTATTTGTGTTTCTCTGTTTGACTTATTCACTTAGCAACATGCCTTCAGGGTCCATCTATGAGAAAAATATTTGTACAATATATAATTAACAAGTTTCATGTGAAAAGGAAATAGAAATTCAATGTTCATGTTTAGATATATCTGAGCTAAACTCAAAACTAATATCAGAGAGTATTGATTTAGAAAAAAAAACTTAAACGGAGGCAGCTGGAAGTATGTAAAAAAACGTGGTTTATGTAATAATCTTTAAAATTTTCTCATATAATTTGAATATTTTAAGTAAAATTAGCAAATCAAATTCTGCCGCACTGCATCTTACCTCGCAGGGGTGGTTTTCAGGGATTCTTTTAACACACTGGATTAAAATCTTGCTATGGTCAAGAAATTGACAAAAAGCTTCCCTGCTGTATGTGATTCTCTTTCTCTTTCTTTTTTACTTGTCAAAAGAAAAACCCAGAGGGCTTCCCTGGTGGCGCAGTGGTTGAGAGTCCGCCTGCCGATGCAGGGGACACGGGTTCGTCCCCCGGTCCGGGAAGATCCCACATACCGCGGAGCGGCTGGGCCCGTGAGCCATGGCCGCTGAGCCTGCGTGTCCGGAGCCTGTGCACCCGCAACGGGAGAGGCCACAACGGTGAGAGGCCCGTGTACCGCTAAAAAAAAACCCAGAAAGGTGCATCAGATTTGTGTAAATGAGGGTATGATGAGAGAGTAGCTAGTTCTTTTTTTTTTTTTTGCGGTACGCGGGCCTCTCACCGTTGTGGCGTCTCCCGTTGCGGAGCACAGGCTCCGGACATGCAGGCTCAGCGGCCATGGCTCACGGGCCCAGCTGCTCTGCGGCATGTGGGATCTTCCAGGACCAGGGAACGAACCCGTGTTCCCTGCATTGGCAGGCGGACTCTCTACCACGGCGCCACCCGGGAAGCCCAAGTAGCTAGTTTTGTTTTATGATCTTATGAAGGAAAATGTGTGACCCTTACAAATATACAAATATATACATATATATCCTGAAGCAGCAATGGGACTTTGTTTATATTGCAAATAAATATCTTTTTTTTTTCTTTAAAAAAATGTTTTTTAAGGCAAAATAGCACCTATTCATTTTTGGTGTTAACCATACCCAGAGTCTCTAACTAACAGTATTGAATTTCAGGGTCTCATGACGTTCTCTATTCTCAGCTGTCTTTTCATTCTCCCTTACTGCAACCTCTGGGCTGTGATTCATTTTACACCAGTTGTAATAAACTCCACTAGAGGAAGGGCTGGTCTGCTGGTGGAGATCTTTCAGTTCCAGCTGACCAATTTTTGCTTACTTATTGTTCCTTGGACAATCTTTGTCCCAGCATCTAACTTTATATGTTAAAAATTGTAGCTGCTTTTCAAAAAATCCCTTAAGACTTGAAAGAGAATGAGTAAAGCACTCTGATTGCCAATCAACAATCATCAACCCATTTTTACCAAGTAATCATAAATCTTCCATGAACTGTGGAAGACAGACACCAACGTGGAGATCCCTATATGGGATTAACGAGACGTGAGATACCCATTTTCATTTCTAGTTTTGAAATTTTTTATTTTGAAATGATTTTGGACTTATAACAGTGTTGCAAAAATACAAAGAACTCCTATATGCTCTTCATTCAGAAACCCCAGTTGTTAATAATTACCTAATTGTTTTTATCATTGTATCACTGTGTGTGTGTATATTATTTTTTCTGAGAGTAAGTTCAGATATGATGCCCCTTCACTCCTAAATACTTCAGTGTGTATTTCCCAAGAATGTGGACATTCTCTCACAGTGTGATAACAGTATAGTTTTCACATTAGGAAGTTGAGATTGATACAATATTAGCTTTTAATTTACAGTCCGTATTCAAATTTCACCAACTGTCTCAGTAATTTCCTTTGTAGCAAAAACAATTTATTTTTCTGGTCCAGGATCCAGTCTAGGATCACAATTTGCATTTGGTTATCATGTCTCTTTAGTCTCCTTTCATCTGTAAGGGTTCCTCAGATTCTGTTTCATGACCTTGACATTTTTTAGGAGTACTGACTAGTTACTTTGTAAAATGTTCCTCAGTTTGGGTGTGTCTGAGCTTTTCTGCTGGTTCCCATTCAGGCAATGTATTTTTGGCAGGAATACCACAGAAATGATACTGTTTCTTTTCAGTATCATGAGATACATCATGTCTGTTTGTTCCATTCCTGGTGATACTAACTTTGATCATGAAGATGGTGTCTGCCAGGTTTCTCTACTGTAAAATAACTATTTTTCTCTTTGTAATTAATAAGTGCAGGTACTTATTAATAAGTGTCAGGTACTTCCTCTTCAAACTTTTACTAATTTTAGAATCCAATTGATGATGCTTTCTGAATCAAATATAACATGATGACCTTTCTTCCCCAGCTCTATTGAGGTTTGATTGACAACCAGAAGTTATATATATTTAGAGTGTACAACTTGATATTTTGACATACATATACATTGTGAAATGATTACCACAGTCAAGCTAATTAACATATCTGTCACCTCACATATTTACCTTTTTTTTTTTTTTTTGCGTGTGTGGTGAGAGCATTTGAGATCTACTCTCAGCAAATTTCAAGTAAATATAATACATTATTATGAACTATAGTCACCATGCTGTACATTAGGTCTCCAGAACTTATTCACTCATCTTATAGCTGAAAATTGTACCTTTAGATCAACATCTTTCCTTCCCTCTTCCACCCTGCTGCCCAGACCCTGGTAACCATTACTCTACTCTCTGTGCTGTGAATGCAACTTTTTTTTTTTTTAAGATTCTTTATACAAATAAGATCATGCAGTATTTGTCTTTCTGTGACTGACTTATTTCACTTAGAATAATGTCCTCCAGTGTCATTCATGTTGTCAAAAATGACAGGCTTTCCTTCTTTTTCAAGGCTGAATAATATTCCATTGTATGTGTGATATATATATATATATATATCACATTTTCTTTATCCACTCATTTGTCATTAAACACTTGTTTCCATATCTTGGCTATTGTGAATAAAGCTGCAATGAACATGGTAATGCAAGTATACCTTGGAGATGATGATTTTATTTCCTTTAAATATATATGTAGAAATGAATTGCTGGGTCATATGGTATTTCTATTTTTAATTTTTAAAGAAACCTCCATACTGTTTTCCATAATGGCTATACCAATTTATATCCCCACAGTGTACAAAGGATCCCTTTTCTCCACATCCTCACCAACACTTGTTATCTTTCGACTTCTTGATAATAGCCATCCTAACAGGTGTGAGGTGATATCTCACTGTGGCTTTGATTTGCACTTCCCTGATGATTAGTGATGTTGAGCATCTTTTTATATACCTGTTGGCCATTTGTTTGCTATCTTTGGGAAAATGTCTGTTCGGGTCCTTTGCCCATTTCTTTTTTTTTAACTTTTTTTTAAAAAAATAAATTTATTTATTTATTTTTGGCTGCATTTGGTCTTTGTTGTTGCATGCGGGCTTTCTCTAGTTGTGGCGAGCAGGGGCTACTATTTGTTGCGTTGCATGGGCTTATTGCGGTGGCTTCTCTTGTTACGAAGCATGGGCTCTAGGCTCGTGGGCTTCAGTAGTTGTGGCACATGGGCTCAGTAGTTGTGGCTCCTGGGCTCTAGAGCACGGGCTCAGTAGTTGTGGCTCCTGGGCTCTAGAGCACAGGCTCAGTAGTTGTGGCACACAGGCTTAATTGCTCCGCAGTATGTGGGATCTTCCCGGGCCAGGGCACAAACCCGTGTCCCCTGCATTGGCAGACAGATTCTTAACCACTGTGCCACCAGGGAAGGCCCCTTTGCCCATTTTTCAGTGGGTTTTTGTTTTGTTTTGTTTTGTATTGCTATTGAGTTGTATGAGTTCCTTATATTTTTTGTATATTAACCCTTTATTGGGTATATGGTGTGCAAATATGTTCTCCCGTTCCATAGATTGCCTTTTCATCTTTTTGATTGTTTCCTTTGCTGTATAGAAACTTTATAGTTTATCTAGTTCCACTTGTTTATTTGTGCTTATGTTGCCTGTGCTTTTGGTGTCAAATCTGAGAAATCATTGCCAAGACTAATGTGTAGGAATAGCTCCTTGATTCTGATGCTCACCCAGATTGCCCTGGAACTCACCCACTCATTTCTCACCCTCATCCACAGGTCTTCCTCTCAGTCATACCCACCCCCACCCCCCAAACACATACACACAACAGTTACATGAATCCTTTGTTTCTAAATTCAGTGTCTACTATCTACTCCTGGACTACCTTGATTTGAAAATCCATCCACTTAAAGGGTTTAAGGAACTCTACTTTATTAAAAAGTTAGATATGTTCAGGCAGTGTTAAGTACTAAGAATAAAATAAAATAAGGATGGTGAGGGGCTGGGTGAGTGGGGGATGGGCTGCTTTGGGCACTGTGTTCAGGGTTAGCCTTTCTGAGCTGAGACCTGCAGCATGAGAAGGAGCCAGCCAGTGAAAATCAGGGAAAGAAGGTTCCATACCAAGGAAACTAATGGTGCAAAGGCCCTGAGGCAGGAATCTGCTTGTCTGTTTGAGGAAGTAGAAAGGCATGTGGCCAAGGATGCTAAGACAATTCAATGGGGGAGAGAAGAGTCTTTTCAACAAATGGAGCTGGACAACTGGATATCCACATGCAAAAGAATGAAACTGGACCCCATTCATACTACATTTAAAAATTAAATCATAGCCCTAAATGTAAGAGCCAAAACTATAAAACTCTTTGAAGAAAGTATAGGAGTTTATTTCCATGATGTTACATTTAGCAAAGCCTTTTTAGATATGACAACAAAAACATAAGCACCAAAAGAAAAAATAGATAAATTGGACTTCATAAAAATTTAAAACTTCTGCACTTCAATGGACAAAAAGTGGAAACAACCGAAATGCCCATCACTTGATGAATGGTTAAAGAAAATGTGGTATATCCATATAATAGAATACTATTCAGCTGTAAAAAGGAGTAAAGTATTGATATATGCTACGACATGAATGAACCTTGAAAACATCGTGCTTAGTGAGAGAAGCCAGACATAAAAGACCAGATACTGTATAATACCATTTATATGAAATGTCCAGAATATACAAATCTATAAAGATAGAAAGTAGATTAGTGGTTGCCTAGGGTCAAATGGGGAAGGACTGCTAACGGTATGGTTTCTTCACAGAGTGATGAAAATGTTCTAAAATACATTGTGGTGCTGGTTGTACAACTCTGTGAATACACTAAAAGCCATTGAGTTGCATAGTTTACTTACATAGGTGAGTTATATGTATGTGAGTTATATCTTAATAAGGCTGCTTTATAGAAAGAAAGAGAAAGAGAGAGGAGGGAGGGAGGGAGAGGGGATCCAATGAGGAAGACAGAGGGCTGCAGCTCTGTCTAAAATGTCATTGCTACTGTTCAAGCTTCTTTTAGAAATCAATTTACAAAAATACAATGATAGAGTAGTTCAGATAGTACCTGAAGTGTGTGCATAAACAAAGATTGGGACTCACAAATAAGGGACTTGAGGTAAGAAGCAAACATTTTGGATCAGATGTCTTGAAGAAGACCAAGAGCGAAACATAGAAGTAGATCAAGAGCAGTGTAGAGCTGTTCCCTTAGGCACATTTCTTTAACATTATCTCTGGCCGTTAGTGAAGAGGAACCAATAATTATAATAGTAGGGAGTATTTATTCAGAGCTTAGTGTGTGCCAGGCAGCGTTCTAACCACTTGTATAATCCTCACAGCGATTACTAGCCTTTTTGTACAGATGGGGAAACCTGGACACTCAGTGCGGTTAAGCCTGGTCGTTCAGCTGGGCTGCCTGGCCCCTGAGCATGTGCTCTTTGCCACCTCCCTAGAAGGCTCGCTATCGTTTATTCTCTCTCTGTTAGTTCTTTATACAGAAAAACATAAAGCAAGTTTGTACACAGCTCACATTACAGAGTGTGGGGTGAGTTCTTTACAACCAATTCTCTGGTGATCTTCACGAAGTCCCTAGTTAATAATAAATCTCAAATATTGTTGTGTGTGTGCGTGCATGTGCCTGTGTGTGTATTGTCTATCTATCTCCCTATCTCAAGCAATATATGTATTTTCTACTGAATGAAAAAATACTTGAATTACGAAAGTTAAGGTTCTGGTTAGAGCCCAGAGAGTTAGGATATTAGTTAGGATACCAGTTCGACTACTGTTGTAAAAGTCAAAATAATAGTAGCTTAAACAAATAGAAGTTTATTTTTCTGTCCTGTAATAGTCAAAGCATAAATAGTCCAAGGCTAATGTACTGGCTCCGTGATAATGGAAACCCAAGTTTCTTCCATCTTGATTCTCTGTTATCCTCAACAGAGGACTTCTAGCTCATGGTTGAAGGTGGCTGCTCCAGATCCTGCCATCACGTCTGCCTCCCAGCCTATAGGTAGGGGAGAAGGAAGACATGGAGGGTGGTGTTATCCTTCCCCTGTAAGGTCATGGACCAGAAATGGCACACATCACTTCTGCCCACATCTCATCAGTCAAAACTTACTCCTTACCTCACCTAAGTGCAAGGAATGCTGAAAAAATTTAGTCTTTAGTGAAACAGTCATGGGTTTGGCTAAAACTCAGAGGCTGTATTATTAAAGGAAGAAGGGAACAGCCGGCAATCCTGCCCCAGGGATAAAACCAGGTCAATAGACCCTTGTATAGAATTCTGCCTTGACAAGGCTTATTTCTTATTGAATACACAGCATTTTGTATTCACATCAACGATTTAACTGCTTTTCTATACCTTTTAAGAACACCAGGGAACTACTGATTACTGGTGCCTCTAATGTGAACATTTACAGAGGAACATTTTTTAGCAGAGAAGCTAAAAACTCAGCGGATGACAAAGTCAATCTATGTTCCCGCTCCCGCTTAAGGTGTAAGCCTAAAAAGTTAAAGTATATGCACAAGAGAGTCCAAGGAAACACACTAGCTTGACACTCATGTTACATGATGTGAGGCTTCAATAGATTGGGCACTTTTCTATCAGCAATTTAGTAAATGGAATGGATTCATTTCTGTACAATGCTAGAAACAGCAGGATCGCATCTTTTTTTCCCAACCCCCCACCTGCCACATTCAAACTCAGATATTGGCTTCAATGCAGATACAATAGGGAATTCCCTGGCGGTCCAGTGGTTAGTGCTCTGTGCTTTCAATGTGGAGGGCCCCGGGTTCAATCCCGGGTCGGGGAACTAAGATCCCACCAGCCACACGGTGGGGCCAGACAAAAACAAAAACCCCCATGAATACAATAATACACTCTGGACGCAAAGAGCACACCCTTGAAACAAACCGAAAGCCTGGGACCATTTCCTTACCTTGTTTACTCTGTTCTGAATGACTGGTTCAGTTTACATCAAAGTGTGTAACAGTATCAGCATAAACCAGCGTCTCATAAATCTGAGCTACTAAACATTATGATCAATGCAAGGCTGACTTGTTGACCCACAAGCATCATATAATTTATAGGTTCATGTCCAAGTTCAAGGAGTAAAACAAATGTTATAAAATTACAGATGCTCTGTAGTTATAAAATTACAAAGGTTTTGTCAAATGACTAAAACCACCAGTCAATTTAATAATACAATCAATGAAAATCCATCAGATAGATGGGTTGTTTAGGAAACTCGCTTCTATAGGCCATCCAGTGAAACAACTGAATTTTTCACTCATCAGCAAATTAGCTGTGCCTTGTGAAGACAGAGGCAAAATGATTAAACCAAGGGACTCAAGAAGTCATCACGTCCAGTCCCCTGTCTGTGGTCAGGTCAATACTTAACCTATTTTTAGCGAACTTGAGTAATGGGAATTGAACTGTTTTCCTCTGAAGTCTGTTCCAGCGTCCAATTAGGAAATGCTTTCGTATTCATAACCACCATTGTGCTGTAATCTCAGCCCATTTCCTATAATTTGCTCTTCCATGGAGATGGAAAACAGCTGGCCATTTTTCTCCTTGTGATAACCTTTCTTGTTCAAATCCTCGCACATTCAGTCCTCTCCTTTCCGTGTTAAAAAACCCAAACTCCTTTTGCCTGTATTTAGAACTCTTTATTTTCCAGCTCTTATTGTTCCTTTTCTTTGGGTTTCTCCATATCTCTTTTAAAAATACAAAGCTCTGCACTGAGCAGTTTAAAATGGCCTTGCTCAGTCTCAGAAACGTTGCAGGAGTCTGTCTCAACCATAGGCCATGTTTAAATTTTCGTCCTCTGTGACCTTCAGGTCATTTCCATGACCCGTGAGCCTCACTAATTTTTCCCCAATAAGGATTCCATTCTGCTTTTGGAAAACTGCTATTCTTGTTTGTCAAGGTGACTTTGGACATAATTTCCCTCCTCCAAAATATTAACACATCCCCAAACCTGGTGTCCTCTGTGACCAATAAACACAATCTAAATGAATTACTCCAGCCTCAAACAAAGATTGTTAACAGCCCTAAACTAGCACATTTGTGTCACATGAATATTTCCCCTCACTGGCTGCTTCAGAGCACGAACCTCCACAGATGCAGTTGGGTTGACTTGGCCTATTGACTAAACACTGTGGAAGGAACAATGAAGACCCAGGTTTAGGCCAGGAGGCCAGCATTCCTCGATCTTGGCACTATTGATATTTGGAGCCAGAGAATTCTTTATTCTAAGAGTCTGTCCTGTGTGTTGTAGGATGTTTAGCAGAATCCTTGGCTTCTACCCACTGGAATCCAGTAGCAATCCTCCACCCAGTTATGACAACCAAAAATGTCCGCAGACATTGCCACATGTCCCCTGGGGGCGGGGGGCAAAATCAACCCCAAGCTGAGAACCACTGTTCCATTTGTATGACTTCCCTTTCCAGACAGAAAGTAAATTGGTTCAAGGAAATTTGCTCATGATAGAACCTCATTCTTTTTTTTTTTTTTTTTTTGGCTGTGCTGGGTCTTTGTTGCTATGTGCAGGCTTTCTCTAGTTGCAGTGAGCCAGGGCTACTCTTCGTTGCAGTGCATGGGCTTCTCATTGTGGTGGCTTCTCTTGTTGCAGAGCACGGGCTCTAGGTGCATGGACTTCAGTAGTTGCAGCACACAGGCCCTAGATTGCACGGGCTTCAGTAGTTGCGGTGCATGGGCTCAGTAGTTGTGATGCATGGGCTCTAGGGTGCACGGGCTTCAGTAGTTGTGGCTTGCATGCTCTAGAGCACAGGCTCAGTAGTTGTGGCGCATGGGCTTAGTTTCTCTGCGGCATGTGGGATCTTCCTGGACCAGGGATCGAACCCGAGTCCCCTGTACTGGCAGGTGGATTCTGAACCACTGCACCACAAGGGAAGTCCCAGAACCTCATTCTTTACTAACCCAGCATCCCAGGAATTGTTGGACTGAGCACTCATCACGTGCTGAGGTGCTTTTCCCATATTATCTAATCCCATGCTTTTAGATCAACATTATCACTTCCATTTTATAGATACTGAGTGGTTAAATTAAGAATGAAGTACCACTCAGCTACCAAGGGGCATATTTGAACCCAGATCAGCCAGGATCCAAAGCCTCTGCTCCTTCCATCATCCATCATCTGATAAGCCTCTTCTTTACATGGTGGACGATTTGTCATTTCTGGGGTCATGCTTTCCCTTTGTATAAGGTGCAGATTTCATCTTGTAGGAACTCTGCAGTCTTCTTTAAATAAAACCCACTGTTCCACTCAGGTGGCTGAGAAGGAAAGCCCAGTGGAGAATCCCCTCCGACGTCGACCTTGAAGGATCTGGGTTTACTTCATTAGTTGAGACGGCAGTTTCCTTGTGTGTCTTTAAAAAGCTGTTCCTTCCCCACTGCCACGCCACCCCCCCCATCCCCCTGCCCCCAGTCTTCAGAGTTTCACTTCCCCTTGCTGTTGTCTCTGCTCACACCATCCTCACATCCAGACCTGTTCGGCCCCCTTCAACGGTGCAGTGGCTGTTTTAGTCTCCTTTACCAGCTTTCTCCACTGTCAGTGGGGTTGGGTTACATTTGCTTAAGACTTTGTAATTCCCAAAGCGCTTTCCCATGTGCTGTCACATTTGATTCCTGCTACATCTGTGAGGGAGCCTGGGCGGTGGGATTATCAAGATGAAGAAAACGGAGGTGCAGGGAGGCTGTAGATGGCTGGGGAAGTCCTGTAAGGAGGGTTGAGCCTCCTGGCTTTCACCTCCAGAGCACATTCGAGGGGACACCTGTTTGGTTAGATGGCGGTGGAGCTCTTTTTGGAAAGGCTGTGCTTTGGTAGTTGTTCACGCTGCCCTTTGTTTCAATGTTTCTCTGCGAGGGCTCGTTCCCTGGGTCCTCTCTTTTTATCTGATAGACCGAGGCACTGGTTTTTTAACTTAGTGATCACATCAACCTTTAACAATGGCATCATTTTCCACCTTCAGTTGTCCCCCTGAGGTCTACCTTAAAGATGAATTTCTTTCTTCATGCAGGCACTCCCAGGTCTAAGAAATCTGTTTCAGCTGCATCCTTTCCATGCGAATGATCTCTCCTGCCAGGAGCACCAGCACTTCCCTGCTTTACCCTGTTGGCTGCAGCCACTAGGGATTTCCTTCTCCTTCTTTCTTGAGCCACTAGGGATTTCCTTCTCCTTCTTATCTGGTCTCACCCCAGCTCAGTGCCAGTACCTTCTGGACGCCCAAAGCCATTCCTCACCCACTTGGTCTCACCCACGCCTATCGCACTGGACTGAAGTGAAAATTGGATGAAACGCTGCATGTGAGCTACATAATATACACAAGAAGGGCATTATGACGAATTTAGTATATGATGTGAAAAGGGCATCCTGTTCCCTCAAACCCTTTGTCCCTCAGATTTCGTTCCCATTAGCTTTTCTTGCCAAAACCCTGAGCTTGAAGAAATGCACCTTCCTGCAGCCTGTTTTCTTTATCTCGCTGATTTCTCTCCTTCCTTCCTTAGAACCCTGAATGTTATCATTCTGTAGTCATTTCCACCGAAGTTCCCGGGCACTTTTCTTCAAAGATGGGGCTGGGGGCTTCCCTGAGGGCGCAGTGGTTGAGAGTCCGCCTGCCGATGCAGGGGACACGGGTTCGTGCCCCGGTCCGGGAAGATCCCACATGCCGTGGAGCAGGCTAGGCCCGTGAGCCATGGCCGCTGAGCCTGCGCGTCCGGAGCCTGTGCTCTGCAACAGGAGAGGCCACAACAGTGAGGGGCCCGCATACTGCAAAAAAAAAAAAAAAAAAGATGGGGCTGAGCAGGACTCCGGAGGGAGGGAGAAGTTAAAGACAGAGGACAGAAAGGATTATTGAAAGCACAGAGTCCTAGAGGAGATGAGAGGAGATGGGTCCCAAGGATAGGAGCAAGGACTCTCTGAGGTAGGAGGGACAGAAATCAGACGGGTGCAGATGTGGACAAGTTGGAGGTGGGGTAGAGGGAGCTTTTCAGGTCCTAGACTTAGCGCGGTAGAGGCTTCATGGAGTTGGGTGTGGGGTGAGGCATTGGTCGGCTCAGCAGCACCCAGTGACCCAGCGTAGGGTGGAGAGCGGGTTATTGGTTGAGCGAAGGTTGGTGGTTTGCAGGGCAGGCGCTGGAAGAGAAAGTTGTGAAGGAACAGAGCACACACGTTCAAACGGATAACCGGTGGAATCCAGGCCTTGCAGGAAGAAAGGGAAGCAAAGAGGGTTAGTAGTCTTGGATGGAGTCCTCAACAAGAGAGCTGAAAGGTGAGATGTCGGAGGTCTGAAGCCTCGAGGTTAGAGTTTAAGATTTCTGGCAGAGAACACCCCTGGGTGATGACAAGGCCCAGGATGTGGTAACATAAGCAGCTGCCCAAGGACAGTAGAGGTGAGGGCACCCCACACAACTGCGTGGACCTTCTGCTCCCATGACCTTGCCGGCGTCCCATAAAATGGGGAAAACCTCACGAGCCCTGTCCCAGAATTAAGTCCTGACCGCCCCGAGCCATGCCTTGTCCCGTCCTGTCTGCACTAACCCTCTCTGCCATCAGCTTCACCAGCTTCGCCGTTGCCTTTGCCTCTCTCCTCAGATCCCGTGCATGCTTTTCACGCCACTTTTAAGTAATGGCTCTGACTGGTCCAACAATGACCCCACCTTTCCCTCCTGGTGTTCAGAGCCCCTCAGTGTACCCTCTCCCCAGGGACCCTCCTTCTTAGACGCCACCCCAGAGCAGATGGCTTTCACCCAGCTGGCCTTGGCCTCAGGTGGGGTGTGGACAGGACTTTTAGACACTGAACTCACCCAGATGACAGCTACCCTCTGGGTGGAGGGGAAGATTCTAAGGCAGGTTCTCAGTGGATGCGGGGAGCTGATAGCATACAATAGTTTTTCTCCACTTCGATCAAATTCCTAGAGGAGCCAGGCAGGTAAATAAAGAAGTGATGCGCCCCAGTGTCTAATGATAGGAACCGGTGGGACCCACGGTCACCTGGCGGACACATGTTCTATCTATTTGGAGGAAGAGCACTCAGCTCCCAAATTGTTGCCATGCAGGAATGCGGGCTCCACGTTGCCAAAGCTTTTCATCATTCAAGAGAAACCAGGAATGTAGGTTTGTACATAACATCTCCTGGTTTCAAATGATGACAACTCATTCGAAAGAAAATTTTAAGCAACTTGTTGGCCAGACCATCTCTGGTGATTGAATATCACCCGAGGATTGCCAGTTTGCCTTGGTAACAGTGTGGCCACAGCAGAGAGGAGCCAGGAGAAAGCTTGTTTCCCAGCCTGGAAGTTGGGGACCAGGAGTGGGGCTGGGGTGTGCCAGTGAAGGGATTTCCTAGGAAGGGTATAATGTTTTCCCCCCCGCTAAGACTCAAGAAACAGCGTTGACACTAAATTTTAAGTGTTTTTCTCTCGACATTTTATTTCTTACTTTTAATCCTTTGGAAAATTCGATTAAATACACACAACCTTGATTGGTGCTGTTTTGGAAAATTGAGAGGTAAGCAATAAAAAGAAGTAAAACTTCCCTGCCCTCCTTTAGGGTAGCTTAGCCACATTCCATTGTGGAGGGTGGGCAGTGGGCCTGGAGAACCAGGAAGGCAGCAGGTGAGCGGGTAGAGGTACCAGGCACAGCCGGGAGAGTGAGAAGAAGCAGGAAATGAGAAGAAACAGCTGAAACCGGGACTGACCCTGCTGAGACCCAGGGTGAATTGCCAAAGATGATGACAGTGAGCCCTAAGGTGGGTGGAGGCTGACAAATGAAAAGATCTTCGCCATATGTGGCTAAGTGGAAAAGCAGAGCCTAAGAGAACATTACAGAATGATCCCTTTTGCGAGAAACAAATGCATATTTAGATGAGTATGTGCATGAGGAAAGGTTGGAAGAATATATACAAGATATTAAACGTGGCTATTAGATAGCAGGGTGGTAGGTGGGTGGTAATGTTTGCATAATCCACAGGGATTGCTTTTGTGGTGTAGTGTAAATGGGCCTACCACCGCTTTTTAGAAGCTTTACACGTATTGATGGATTTGATTCTCACTACCGCTTTCTGAAGTCAGTACTATTATTATCCCCCATTTTATTATTGAGGAGGAAAAGAAGGTGTGAGGAAATTTAATAATCTGCCTTTGGTCATACAGTTAGGAAGTGGTATTAAAAATGTTACAACTCACACCATTGTAAAGCAGTTATACTCCAATAAAGATGTAAAAAAAAAAATGTTACAACTGTTTTGTTTTTTTTTTTGCGGTACGCGGGCCTTTCACTGTTGTGGCCTCTCCCGTTGCGGAGCACAGGCTCCGGACGCGCAGGCCCAGTGGCCATGGCTCACGGGCCCAGCCGCTGCGCGGCATGTGGGATCTTCCTAGACCGGAGCACGAACCCGTGTCCCCTGCATCAGCAGGCGGACTCTCAACCACTGCACAACCGGGGAAGCCCAACTGTTGTTTTTATAAAGAAAGAAATTATCTCCCCATGTGAGCACTTATTTGAAAATCTGTGTCACGCAGTATTTTTTTTCCAGGTGATAATTTGGGGGGTTCAAAATTTCTCACCTGATCCTAACCTAATACAAACCAGAAGTTCCCTTGGTGAACGTATCCGAGACGTCTCCAGCTGCTTTCTTCTCAGTTACTGATGGTCTAGACCCTAATCTTAGTCTTCACTTCTTTCCCATTCATTCATCCTGTGCATTTTTATTATGTGTGTAGAATCTGTGTTTATCACTCTCCTGCTTTTATCCCTTCACTGTTTACCTCAATATATACTTTATTATAAAAAAGAATAGGTTAAGATCGAGTTCCTACTACGTATCAGCCACTAGACTAAGCACCTTTTTAGAACATGTTGTATTTAATTCTCACACCACCTTATCAATAAGGCGCTCTGATTAGCCCGCAGATGAAGACTGTGAGGCACAGAGAGGTTAAGTCACTTTGCCAAAGCCACACAGCAAGTAAATGGTGGAGCCAGGATTTGAACTCCAGTCTGTCTGATTACATATTTTATACCTTTAAGGGCTACACTCTACTGCTAACTCTACTCACTGGCCAATATAGTAAGGAAATGAACAAGACTCCTTTGTCCTGGACCTCAGAGTATGCACGGACATCCTTGAGGCACAAGGCCTCCTGCTTTCCCTGCCTAGCTCTATTACTTTTGGCTAAAACTCATGGCAACCTGGAATAACCCAGGCCCCTTCAGCCCACATTCTTGGCACATTTGCCAGGCCACTGTGTCTCACTTATGCTGATTACATCATTACCCTGGTCCTGAGCTGAGAAGTCAGAAGCTCCTTCTCTTCACGTTTATGTATGACCCTTTTCAGTCAGTCCGTCTGTCAACATGAGTTTTCCTTTTGCTTTCTTTTCCCTTTGCTCCATTCTGGCTCTGTTCTAACTTTCCGTGTCTCTACAGGAGCTCGATTGCCTTTTGGGCTTGGAAAACCTAGGCTGTCTTTGACTTAAGCCCTCTGCTCCCTGGGTCCACCAGCCTGCTCCTGAAGACCCTCTTCCTTTCTTAAGGACACAGACCCCTGCTCTCAGATCACATTCCTATAGAGGAATCGGAAACGCTCCTCCAAACCACTTATACAGGGAGTGGTGTAGGGCATGCCCAGTCCTCTTTTCTGCTTCATAGATCTGAAGTCCCTCCTGATGTGCTTGTCCTAGTTGAGACCCGACGGTATCATTTTGGCAAATATGGGACAGAAGGCAGTTAATACTCTGGAGAAATACATGGCGACAGTGTGCAGCCGGGTGTTTAGTGGGCAACCACCTTCCAGATCCGTTGAGTGGTTGGATGACCCATTTCTTTCCCCAGACCCTCTTGTTCTCTGTTTCTCTTCTCTGGTAGTAAAAGGTACGCTCTTCAAAAGGCTCCTCTTAATGGACAGGAGCATTCCTTTTTAGCCGCACTATTCTAGATCCTAGAGACCCCTTCACTAACATGAGAACAACTAGGTGCAGTGGGAAGGGTAATCATCAGAAGATCAAGGTCGTAGAACTGGTTCTGCTGGTTAACTGTGTGTTTTGAGCCGCCACTTAAGCTCTCTGAGCCTGAGTCTCTTCTCATGTGAGATGCTAGTATCATCCACCCGGCGTTGCAAGGTAAAGTGATTAAGACAGCTTCGATGATAATGCAGATGGAAAGTCGTGTTATTCCATCAAGGTTTCTATCTTGGAGGCCCATGCTGTAAAACCGTCAAAACCTATACCTTGACTTCCAGGAGGAAAGTTGGAATCCTTAGGCAGTTGGCCTCTCACTGTTGTGGCCTCTCCCATTGCGGAGCACAGGCTCCGGACGGACAGGCCCAGCGGTCATGGCTCACGGGCCCAGCCGCTCCGCGGCATGTGGGATCCTCCAGGACCGGGGCACGAACCCGTGTCACCTGCATCGGCAGGCGGACTCTCAACCACTGCACCACCAGGGAAGCCCCTAATTGCCAGTTTTAAGGCCCTTCTGTATAGAAATTCTAAAATCATACCAGATTGGAGACTATTAATTTGTAATGTGAAATTGAACCAAAAATAGATTATATATGTATGTATATATATATATATATATATACACATTTATGTATGAGATATCTGTATGAATAGCCACAGTATTTGTTTAAGCAAATATTCACAATGCTTATTTTATAAGAAGTAGATATAAATAGTGAAGAGTGTTTATAACAGAACACAGTGAATTTTTAGGCTTTTCCTCAGATGTACTCTCTCATTAATGCTCAGTAGAACCCCTATTACTAGGAAATAGAAGCATCTCTAACGTGGCAAATCCAAGGAGTAAGAGTTAAGATCAAGAAGGAGTTGTTTGTCACAGATCTATCAGGTAGGAATGCTTTTGACTGCAATTTACAGAAAAGCCCAGCAAAGAATAGTTTAAGCCATATGGATACCTATTATTTACTTAAGAAATCCAGAGTTGGTTTCTGTGTTTCAAGAGTGAAATCAATCAAGGAACCAGGCCTATACATTCTCCTACCCAACCATCTTCTGCATGAGGCCCTTATATTTATCACCTCATATTTGCAAGATGGCTGCCATTGCTCCAAGTATCATATCCCTATATGACAGCATTCCCACCAAGAAGGAAAGAAGAAGGAAGAAAAAGTACAGAAAACCCTTCTCTTCATGTGACTCCTCAGGGAGGAAAATCTTTCCAGAAATTCCCAGCAGACTTTGCATTATTTTTCATATCCCAGATTTGGGTTATATGTCATCTTTAGTCCAATCACAGGCAAAGAAGTGAGAGGCTTCCATTGTGATTCATCCCTGGGATTGAGTGAATTTCAGCCCCAAGCGGCTGTTGGGTAAACAACAGTATTAGCCACAACAAAGTAATCCAAATGTGGGTTTACAGAAAATAAGGAATTTGAGTTAAGCAAAAGCACACACATTTTTCAAATGTAAAGTAGCTGTATGTTTTATTCATGAGCTAGAAAATAAGAAACAAATGTACAAAAAGATGTACTGGGATATGCCAGGCAGAGAGTAAATAGATCTTGTCTGCAGAGTGAGTATATCTACCTCTTTTGAGCAGGTGAGAATTTTGAGTGGATGAGACCGATTTAGGTGGAACCCATGGAGACAAGAAAAGTGACAGTAGGCAAACAAGCTTTTCTAAAGATATCTCTAGGGAGCAGAATTGCTATATCCAATTGACAAGTCTCTAAGAAAAGTAATCACTAAGCAGTGGACGTCTGCCTGGTAGCCATTTCTTTGAGGATCTGCCCTCCTACCTTCCACGTGAGGCTCTGCAACCAACCCCCAAACTCTACAGTGGGCATGTGATTCTCATTTGAGCTGATTGAATTCTCCATTCTAGGCATGTGAACCTGGAGCAGAAACACAGAGGGACAAATACAGCTGGAGTTGAGTCATCCCATGGTAATGCCTACAAAGAAGGTTCAGAGGTTCCTGCTACTGGATATCCCTGTTTCCTGTCATTCCCAGGGCTTAATTTTTCATCTTCTCCTTTCTACTCATTGATTCATCCCACAAATATTGGTGAGCAAACTGTGTATGCTGGGCACTGTCCTAGGTTCTGGAGTACAAACAAGGATGACAACGTCCCTGCCTTCATGGAGTGAGCAGTCTAATAAGGAAGACTGATGACAAACAAGTAAAGAAGATCACTGCACACTAGGAAAGTCCTGTGAAAGAGAGAGGTGGGGTGGTGTGTTGGAGACCTGCTGGATAGGTCACTTCAGACAGGATGGTCAGGGAAAGCCTCTGTGAGCTACCCACGATCCTCCCAAGGATCCTCCTTTCTTGCTGTGTGCACCCAGGGTCAGTTTCTACCGCTTGCAATCAAACACTTCTGACAGACACATGAAACAAAGGGAATTCATCAGACCCTATTACAGCCAGGAAACACTAGCCTCTGGATCATGAGCCCTTTTTGCTCTGAATCCATAAGCCCAAATAATCTTTGATAACTAATTTAACTTAGTAAGAAAAAAATCTAGATAGTTTATTAATACACATACACAATTCAGGTAGGGAAAAGGTGTTCTGGGTAGCAGATGGGAGTCTTCTTGCTACTGCATATTCGTAAAGGAGCTTTCTGGGACAAATCCAACTTGTCTGAGTCTGGGCAGTATGAGTCAGTTCTCTCAGGATCTGATCTCATCCCTGAATGAGACGGTGGCTTCAAATGGGCAGCACTGATACTTTGTTATCCAGGTTAGTATCTGGATAACTCAGCAAAGTACCACAGCCCATGAAGTCTGGCTTGGAGAGTCTGCACATCTTATCCATCATCTTTAACACTGAGGGTAGTTTTGAAGTCATCTTGGCCTTGCGGTGTTAATGAGGATACCTAGGCCTGAAGAAGCCAGGGCCGGTCAGACGTCACACAGCTAGTTAGTTTCAGGGTCCTGGCTAGGACCCAGATGGACCCCTCAGGGCAGCCATGCCTCAGCATTTCCCTGGGTCAGGAGACAGTATATTTTCAGCTTGGAGCCCTGAGTATGAACCACAGCTGCTATAATCATGGAAGAAAACATCCTAAGACAAAGCTTTTTTTATTCAATGCCTGGTGACGTAGGACCCCGCATGTGGTTGGTGGGAGACGGGGCTGGAAAAATAAGTCGGAGCCAGATGGTGAAGAGCCTTGATGCCTTGACGTAGGATGTGGATTAGCCCTTAGGTACAGGGAGCCACTGAAAACTTTTAAGTCAGGGAAGTGATGCAATCAGGTCTGGGTTTTAGAGAGTCCAGTCTGATGGGAAATGGAACGAAGGTACCGGTGCAGGATTAGGAGGGATGAAAACAGTTCAGGTGAGAGAGGATGAAGTCTTGAACTAGGGCAATGGGAACAGAGGGGAAGAAAAACATTTAAAAGACCTTGCAGAGATATCAACAGGCCTTGGGGGAAGCAGGAGAGGGAGGGATCTAGTTTGAGGAGATCCAGGCAGATGAGAAAAAGAAGGACCAGAGGAGTCATAGTGGGAGTGAGAGGAATTGGGGGTGGAGGCGATGAATTTAGTTTTAGCCTACTTCAGTCTCAGATGTCAGTGGAACATTTACCTAGAAGTGTAACCCCCGCGCCAGCTAAACCACAGTTTGTAAAGTAGCCTCTGATACTACCCACAGGGAAGAGCTGCTTTTTTTTTTAGAAAATCCTACTGAGAACAAATGGTAGAAATGAAAGAAGTGGGACAAATGTGGTTTAAACAGAGAGAAATTGATTTGGGAGGGATGGCCAGGGTAGAGCAGAGGAAGAGGGAGGAGGAAGGAAGCAGCAAGAATTGCAGGAGGGAGCGGGTTGAAGTGAGCCAGAAATAGACAAGGGGCAGGAGTGACCACACAGGAAGGAAGGGGAAAGATGTGAACATACGGCTGGTGGGGAGCAAAAAGGTGGGAAATGGAGGACGTGAGTGTGGAAAGAACATCTCTGTTGGAAGGGTTCAGGACACAACTCTTTTCAAAGTTGCTTCGCCCACCTCTCTCTTCCAGCTACTTGCCTTAGTTGTATCTGTGCAAAAAAGGATTTTATGACAAGGAGCTTGCCTGGGTCAGGGCTGGGGGTGTCTTCTGACTCACTTGGTGTTCATCAGTAGCTTTTAAAAAGACCACTTCTACCTTAAAAATTTTTGTTGGCAAAACATGGAAGGTATATAAGAGGCACAGATATCAGGACTCCCCCCGCCCCGCCCGCCCCGCCGGTATTCTTCTTTATCGTCTTCCTCCTCACCTTCCTCTTGGTTTCCCAGGTCAAAAGGGCAGAACTTCCTGTCTGAATTTTAAAACCTCTGTCGCCTTATTTTGTTCCTGGCTCAATGGAGATGAATTCCAAGTTGAAGACAAACAATTGTGCCTTGTGAACAGTCATGGTGTGTTGAAAAGATTCCGGGTGCTTTTTTGCAAACCTGTCTCAGGGAAAATTCCCAGTGGGGGAGGGCAGGAGGGTCAAATCCATCCTAGAAAGAGGAACTCCCGATTACTCTGAGAACGTAATTTTCTAAGTAAATGCATAAAAGTCAAAAATGTCTAATAAGAAAAGAGACGTGGGGTCGAGTGCAAAGAGAGAAATAGCATTCCACAGAACAAAAACTCCCTGAGCAGCAATAAGTCTTGATATTAGAAAAGTTGCTCGCATTTTCTCTGCCTGCTGGTGGGCAGTTTACACCCGTGATCGCTGGCTGCCCCAAGTTATCGTGCGTTCTGAATCACGAAAGCTGCAGCTTAAGAGCTTTTTGGGTTAACCGACAGGCAGTGCTTTGCAGACATCCTGCGTGCCCAGCCTTGTACCTCTCGCCTGGGTGGAACCCACCTCGACTTTCCCTCTCCTGATTTTCAAATTACTGCAGAAAAGCAGAAGTCCTGCCTCTAGGAAAGGAGGAAAAAAAAAGTCTCTTGAATTTCCATTCTCAGGATAGAGTTTACCTCTACTAATACAAGGACTGACGCTCAACAAGAAACATTCAAACAGTATCAGTCATGTCGAGACCAGCCGTCTGAGTTCTTGTTGCCAAGTTTCTGCAGAAATTATTTTCCAGAAACTGTGATCCTGTCCTCTCCTTTGTTCCTGCCCCAAACAGATACAAAATAATGTATTTCTCGTCAAAAACAAATATGTAGAGACTGCCTATTGTATGCCATCCAATTGTGCTAGCCGCTGGTGTGAAATTATTTTTAAAAGCCAAAGTGATTCGAAATTAATTTTTTTCTGGGTATTTGAAATCATCTAGAAACGTTGTAAATTCAAGGTTAGATGTCACTGTCACAGGGAGATATTTTGTTTTTACTTTTTAAAGTAAAAATGTTTTAAGGGTTCCCTCTTCACGATACTATCTTTGGAATCCTCTGTTAAAATACTTATTTACTTAATTCATCCAACAAGTAATTGAAGGATGCACTAGGTGTCAGGCATTAATCTAGATGCTGAATAATTCAGTGGTAAACAATAATAATTATAGTTTGTATATACTGAGTACTTTCTATGTACTCATTGTATTAAGCATTACGTTAAAGGTGTTACGTGTATTCATTAATTTATTCCTAAAACACAATAATGTAGATGCTATTAATGTTACTATAAATTATTATATATTAATATAAAAATTTTAAGATGAGGGCACAGAGAGGTTAAGGTACTTGCCCCAAGTCACACAGCTAGCTAATGGAGGAGCTGGGATTTGAATCCGGCAGTCCAGGTCCAGATCCCCAGCTCTTAACTGCTTTGAGAACCCCTGCCATCCTGGAGTTTACATTCCTAGTAATTTGAACATGTGCTGGTATTAGATTCCTTTACAGGCATGCAATGGCCTCTGAGAGGTCCATGCTCCTCAGACTAGGGAAACCAATAGAATAGTAAAAATGAGCACTAGATTTAGAGTCAGTCCAAAAATCCGGGTTCAACACCTCAACACATCATTTAACCTTTTTGAGACTCAATTTTCTCATCTTTAAGTTGAGACTAATACCCCTGATTTGAAGTTATGTGACATATTTTCTGACATATTTTCCTTGTGGACTCTGAAGCACTATACAGCTACAAGGGATGGTATCATTAATTGCTTCTGTCTTTGAGGTTGACCCGTAGTGCTGTCTATCAGCTTGGGTGTTGCTGGTGATTTGGAGACTCATTACAAGGGGTTAGAGTAGCGAGAACAGCCCCAGCTTTATGCAATGCCAAGCTGAGCTTTAGCCATGCGAGTATAGAAGACATATAGCAGATATAGTTTCTTGCTCACATAGGAATGCTTTCAGTAGGAAGAGAAGTTAGGTTCAAAGATGCTCATAGTTTAAAGTAATTAGAGCTAAACAGTCAGTTTTACCCTAGTTAGCATCCATGTTAGTAATAAATGGTCCACAGATCTGTAAAAAGTTGAAAAAAATTTTAGAAAGTATCATGTGGGACTAGGAAGTGTTTCTATCAGTATTAACAGTATGATATTCACCATAAATGGTAGGAATAATCCTTGTCACCTATTAATCGAGACTTAGAAGGTAGAGAATCTTTTTAAAATCTATAAATCTTTATTCACAAACTTTTATAAATTAATCCTTATTTTCCTTTTTCTAGTGTGTGCTTGGACAAATTACACCCTCCCTGACCCTCAGCTTCCTTGTCTGTGAAATGGGGAAATAATAATTACATTGCAAAGTTGTTAGGAGGGTTTGAGATGACACATGTTGTATTAGTCAGTTCTGGCTGCTATAACAAAATACCGTAAACTGAGTGGCTTAAACAACAGACATCTTTTTCTCACGGTTCTGGAGGGTGGAAAGTCCAAGATCAAGGTACTGGCAGATTCAATTCTTGATCAGGTTCTTCTTCCTGGCTTGTGGATAGCCACCTTCTTGCTGTGTCCTCACATGACTAAGAGAGAAAGAGTGGGAGCAAGTTCTGTGGTGTCTCTTCATATAAGGTTACTAATCCCATCATAAGGGCCCCACCCTCATGATCTCACCTAAACCTAATTACCTCCCAAAGGCCCCATCTCCAAATACCATCGAATTGTGGGTTAGGGGTTTAACACAGGATTTTTGGAGGGACAAAATTCAGTCCATACCACATGTAAAGAACTCAGTACAGGGACTAATAGGTGCTCAATAAATAATAACTATTTCCAGCTTTGGGAAGGGAAAATCAAGGTTTTTCTTTTTTCCCAGACATCTCTAGTTAGGTCTGGGCTGCTTCCGTTGGGTTCCTACTGCAAGCAGTTCATACCACAGTTTATAGCATATAGCACAAGCATTTCCTATACTTGACTAATACCCAGGCATCTTTTAAAGGAAGAAACCTTTAAAGGTTGACTTAAATTGTATTTTGTCCCAAACTATGTAAGCGTAAAATTATGCTTAAACTCCTATGCAACTATAAAATCAAAGTGAATTTAAAAAGCCCAAACTGTTACACAATCAGTATAATTCAGAATAACAACATTAGCATGAAAGATGGTGTTTGCAGTAATGTAAATTACTGACCATGAGGAGACTATGGCTCTGACCTCCTGGTGCCAGTTCTTTTGCATGTGCCACCACCTCCCAGCCCGTCCCCCAGCTTTTCTTGTTTGTACAGTGTTCCATGATGTCGCTTGGTTTTCATAGGTATCACTTAGGAATTAGGTCTATCCACGTTCCTTTCTCATTAGCCCAAGACGATTACAGTGCTACTGCTTTGTGCCAATATGACAGTGAACGCAGACACAGACTTGGGAAAACTGTCCCTGTTTATGGGATAGGTGATCCAGGCTATGCTAATATTAGCGCTTTAAGACTATGTTTGAAATGAGTACACAAAATCACAGGCGTTTTCAATTATCATGGCAAACTCTTAGACGTACAGGATCTACAGACCTTGGTTTAGGAACATTGATGTGATCCTTTTTTTTTTTTTTTTGGTGCATTGGGTCTTCGTTGCCGCGCACGGGCTTTCTCTAGTTACGGAGAGCGGGGGCTACTCTTCGTTGTGGTGCGCGAGCTTCTCATTGCAGAGGCTTCTCTTGTTGTGGAGCACAGGCTCTAGGCGCAAGGGCTTCAGTAGTTGCAGTACATGGGCTGAGTAGTGGTGGCTCGCGGGCTCTAGAGCGCAGGCTCAGTAGTTGTGATGCATGGGCTTAGTTGCTCTGCAGCACGTGGGATCTTTCCGGACCAGGGCTCGAACCTGTGTCCCCTGCATTGGCAGGCGGATTCTTAACCACTGCGCCACCACCAGGGAAGTCCCTGATGTGATCTCTAGACCTGTGAGCTTTGCCATCAGACAGTCTGGGTTCAGATCCTGCACTACCACATGGTACTTGTGGAATCTTGGAGGAGTTTACTCTTTTAGTCATTCAACAAACACATAATGAGCACCTACTGTACTCCAGGCATATTTTTAGGCCCTGGGGATATAACGGGATACAAGACAAACAACTTCACTGCCTTTATGGAGCGTACATTCTAGAATCTAATGAGACAAATCATTTAAACTCCTCCCCAAGCCTAAGATTCTGTATTTATAAAATGGGGATAATAATTGGGCCTAACTGGAGAATCTCTGGAGATCTAGATAAATTGATCCATGTTTAAGAGGTGTGCTGGATTTCCCTGTTTGGCCTAGTGTCACTCTTTATCCTTCTCACCCTGCTCTGCACTTCTGGTTGGGCTTGACTCTAAGGATTCTCACAGCAGAGGTCAGAGGGTGGAAAAATTGCGTTGGGGTACTTATTCCCCAGGCTCCTTGCCTGCTGGGCTTCTGGTAGACAATGGCCACAGCTCCTGCTTCTGAATCATACATAAAGCATGAATCTTATTTCACAAACTTACAGTGCAAGAAGGGTCACCTAATCTATTTTCATTGAATAAAATTAAATTTGCCTCCAATCTCCCATTCCACTGGGTTGGCAGGAAACACGGTGGCAGTTCACTTCTCCAGGGTCTCGCTAGAGTAAGAACTGTGCTCTTTGGCCTCCAGCATCTCACTGCTGCTGATTGCCTCATCGTCCAAGCCCATCTGCTGGCCAGCGTCTCCTCTAAAGGGGTGCCCTTCACAGCAGAGACCTGTACTAAGGTTTGTGGGACTGTGAGAGTGGGCACGGGGAGCCCAGGCCTCTGGCTGCCGAGTCCTGGAGCAGCAAAGTCCGCTCAGCTCTGCACGTGTTCAGTAGACCCCAGACGCACACACTCACTGGCACATGGGGCCGTGCCGTGCTACACCTCTTTCCAGCAGTTGCTCCTTCTTCCCGTCCACAGCCCTCAGAGGCCCCATTCCTATGTGTCCCTCCCTCTAAACCTGACAGGCTCTCTTCACCTCAGCACCTGTCCAGGTGTACAGCGTGTATGTGAACAGGAGTGAGCACGCAGTCAGGACGGGCTCTGCAGAGACTAAGCAGGGAGAGCTGGTCAGACTGCACAATAATTGTATTAGTCTCCTGGGGCCATAACAAAGTAACCCGGGCTGGGTGGCTTAAACAACAGGAATTTATTTTCTCACAGTTCTGGAGGCTGGAAGTCCAAGATCAAAGTGCTGGCAGGGCTGGTTTCCTCTGTGGTCTCTCTCTTTGGCTTGCTGCTTCTTCCCATGGTCTTTCTGTGCATGTGGGCTCCTGTGGTCTCTCTGTGTGTCCAAATTTCCTCTTCCTATAAGGACATCAGTCAGATTGGATTAGGTCCCACCCTATGGCCTCATTTTAATCTAATCACCTCTTTAAAGACTCTGTCTCCAAATACAGTCACATTCTGAGGTACTGGGGGTTACGGCTTCAACATATGAATGGGGGTGTCACAATTCAGCCCATATCAGTAAAATACTGACTTTAAATATTTTATATGCAGAAGAAGTTTGCCTTTTTCTAATTAGCACAAAGGCACCACATGGAGTAGTGGTGGCCCAGCTCGTGATTAGCTCTTAAAGCTCAGTAATTCCAGGACTTCTATGTCATGCTTGGGGTGTAGAAGCTTTTGCAAGGGCTGGGAGCCAGGAGCCTGAGTGCAGCCTTCGCAGGGACAGACGGTTATTCCTCTCTGGGAGTCTTACCAGCAGCCATTCCTCTCCAGGGAGTGGGGTTTTGTTTCCACTGCCAAAAGGACTTTCTGACCTTTGCCCTCTTTTCAGTCTAGGTGACTTGCTCCATCCTCCTTCTCTCCTGCTTGTTTCTCCCCTCCTTCCTCTCCCCGTCCACGAGATGCAGCACAATCTCCTCCACGAGCTTAGCTTTTTGGCCAAAGAGAAGGAGAAGGTTATGTTCAGCTGACTTTGACTTTTGGCTCTGCAGCACCAACCTCTCCTTACACAGGAGCCGATGGTCCCTTCTCTCTTGGATTTTGGGGTGGGGAGAGGGAAAAGGCAATGATGAAAAGAATTAACTTCTCAATGAATTAACCTGCCAGATACAGAGAGACTTTGGCACAGTGCCTGGCAGAGCCCGCCCATCATCATCATTATTATTAATGTAATTATTACTCTTATCACAACATTATATGAAGGAGCACTCAGAGTCTATCTGAGGAAAAAGCACCGAGAAGCCAGTGTCTAAAACAGCACTGTCCAGTAGAACTTTCTGCCACGATGGAAATGGTCTCCATCTGCACTGTCCGATGGAGTAGCCATTGGCCACTGTGGCTACGGAGCACTTGAAATGTGGCTAATGCAAGTTTAAGTTCAATTAACAATGCAGCTGGCTGCTACCCTGCTGGACATTGCAGATTTATAAGATTTTTGTAGCAGCTGACAATAGAGAATGTTTGAGCATTTTCAGTCCAAATAATAGAACAATTTCCATTTCCTTTCCTGGCCATGCCCTGAGCCCGGTTTTGCCTCTCTGCCCACTACAAAGATGAGGGCTGCCCCCCTACCGTTTCTACAAGCAACCCAGAATGCCAACAACAACATTTGGAGGCCTCGGGGGGATGTTTCCATGTTGAAACCTTGACCTTCCCCGTGCACTCTTCACAGCAGAAACATCACAGAGTGATGCCATCCTCTTGTGACTCTGGTTTACGACATCCCCTTTCCCAAGTTTTATGTGGCATCTGAAAAAATAAAATCCAAGTGGAATTCAAATGAATTTCGTTTTCATGCATCGGGGCCGACTTTCACGCCACCTCTCGAGACCCTCCAAGATGCTAGGAAGCTCCACTCGGCCAGGCCTGGGAGCTGCACATTCCACAGCCGGTCCAAGATGCCAACCTCTGTGAAAATCCTCTGAGCACAATTAGGAGTTTTTACTCAATGGCCTTAATGGTGTGCCCACTGGAAATGTGTACCTTGACACAGCCAGGCCTCCAGGCTCCTGTCACCTTCTTACTGCAACTGGAATTGGCAGTGCAGCCCCTGGAAAATGGGCACCTCTCGTCTCGACATTCTGCATGAATCGCTCTGTTCTGTGGAGGAGCTGGGCTCGCCTCAGACGCTTGCAGACAAAACAGACGGGCTGCTTTTCCTGCGTCGGACCTTTCCTGGGGGCTGGAACGGGGCCGAGAATCTCTCCCTGAGCTGCTGTAGTTTTTCCTCTCTTCCTTCCCTGCCCTTTCCAAATGATATACTTTCCCTGGAGCCACATGTTTTTAAAGTCTCTCACTCACACAGCTTTGCAAATATTCTCAAATAATGTGCATGAGTCTGTGTGCATTTTAAAGGTATGCACTTGGCGAATGCGTAGAATTGAATGAAATCTGAAGGTGTCCTCCCGTGTGAAACACTCCTCTGACTCCCCGTCACTTACAGAATAGAGTACAAGCTCGTTAATTATAGTAAATGAGGCCCTGTATGATCCGGGTCCTGCTTACGCTGATAGCCTCGTCTCCCTCTGTTGTTATACTGGCTCTACCAATTCCGAGCAGCCTAGGCTTCTTCACATAAACCCTGCTGTTTTGTTCCTCCGTGTATTTGCCTGTACTGTTCCCCCTGCCCTGCACCCACTCCTTGTCTACCAGGAAACTGTCCTTCCCTGACACTCGGGCCAGCAGGCACCTCCTCTGGGAAGCTTTCTCCTCTTCCTCTCTCTCTGAGTGTTCCTTTCTCCCCCTGCATTGTTTCTGTCCTATATCTTACATATATCTGTGTTTCGCTTGTCTCCCTATATAGTACCTTGTTTCCTTGCCCATCTGTCTCCATTCTTGGGCTGTGAGATCGTTGAAGGCTAGGTCTGTGTCTTTTTCATCTGAACTGCCAGGACCAATCCTAGTGCCTGGCTCATAACCGCCAATCACAACCCATTGCTGAAATGAACTGAAAAGAGTAGAAAGAGCATCTGATGTGAGAAGGTTGTGTGTTTCCCACACTACATATTCTCTTCTCAGCAAAGTTTTGTTGAATCCATTTGAGTTGGCTTTGGATGTAATTATCATCTGTGCATTTAAAGAAAAAGATGTAAATTACTGTGGAAATACCCTTTGCCAAAGCTCAACAAATGAAATGAAGGAGATAGCAAGGGAGGAAAGGAAGAAAGGTAAACACATGTGGAAACATGCATTCAGGGTCTGTCCTGTGGGCTTCAACGCCAAAGGACAACCGGGATCTGTCTGCATCTCTCCATCCAGTTACATCCACCCTGGTCCAGGCCTCACCATCTCTCACCTGGACCTCTGCAGCTGCCTCTTCTGTTTCCACCTGCCCTGTTATGAACTGAATGTTTGTGTCTCCCCAAAAGCCACATGTTGAAGCTCTAACCCCCAATGTGATAGTATTAGGTGGGGCCTTGGGGAGGTAATTAGATTTAGGTGAGGTCATGAGAGTGGACTCTCCATGATGGGACTAATGCCCTTAGAAGAAGAGGAAGAGAGACCATAGCTTATTTTCTTTGTCATGTGAGGACACAGCAATAAGATGGCCATCTCTAAGCCAGGAAGTCGGTCCTGACAAAGAATTGAATCTGCTTCCTCCTTGATCTTGGACTTCTCGGAACTCTGGGAAACAAATATCTGTTGTTTAAGCCACCCAATCTATGGCATTTTGTTGTAGCAGCCTAGGTTTTCTAAGACATGTTTCCCTGCACTCTACTCTCCACCCAACAGGTAGAGTCAGCTTTTCCCAACATAGGTCAGGTCAAGCCGTTCTGACTTAACCTCCCCATTCACTTCCAAATTCACACGCCTCTCTCCAGCCTACGAAGACCTTCCATGATCTGGCCACCACCTCCTTTCTAGAATGCTGTCTTAGCCTCTTTCCCTTGTTTGCGTTCCAGCCACGTCACCTTCTTTCATCCCTCACAGGCTGAGCCCATGACATTCCTGCAGCCATTTGGATGACTGGCCCTTAAAGGAAAGACTTCTTGTCACAAGACCTCCCCTGACTACTATATCTAAAGTCATTTCACAGTCGCTTTCCACCATGTCACCTGTTTCATTTTCTTCATAGCTCTTTCTGGAACCTGATACACCTTCTTGTTTATCTCCTCATTCATTCTCTGTCTTCCCCAGCTGGGCTCCTTGAGGACAGCAGCCTCACCTGTTTTGTTTGCTCCTCTATTCCCAGCACCTAGAACAGAGCCTGGCCCAAGCAGTGCTCAGAAATGATTGGCTATCCAAAGACTAGTACATGCCTGGCGCTGTGCCAGACACTTCCACAAGCCGTATTTCATGTAATCATGTCCAGGAGGGTGTCTTGCAAAAATTAGCAGGGAATGGCCCATGATTTCCAGTGTTTTGACATACCTGGGGTGGGTTCATTTATAATTTGTTTCTTTGAAATAGAAGTGAGTCAAAGAGGGTGACTTCATATCCAAGTCTATCCACATCAAAGTGTATATGGATGAATGCCAGGGCAGCAAAATTAATGTGACCTTAAAATTGAATGTGTGGGAAGCTACAATCTAAGTAATGTGGTGGGTGGTGACAGCAGCCCACTGGGGTCTACAGTCCAGCTCCTGGTCACTCGAGCTCTGATGCGCCCATAAGTTGTGCTGAGGTTTGTCCACTTTAAAAGCAGGTTTTGTTCTACCTGCCCACCCCTTTAGATGCTGAAAAGATGAATGCAATTTCTGAAACACTGGGTTTCTCAGAAGCAAGCTTTAATATGAAGATTAGGTTGTGTTTTTAGGAGAGCTCTGTCATAGGGAATCATGGTCTTTCCTTCAGCTTTCAAAAGAGCACTGGACTTGGAATCAAATACCTGGGTTTGAGTCCAGATTCTATTGCTTGGAAGCTCTGCAACTTTGGGTAGTTCACTTAACCTCACCTCATCGATTTTCTCTTCTGTAAAAAGAAATGCTTGCTCTTCCGCCTCAGAAGTTCATTCTAAAGATCAGAATTAGAATGGTGCTCTGGAGGAAAGTGTAAAACTGCAAGGTGCCATGCACTGGAGTTCGCTACTCTAACTGTTATCAAGATCTACTCCCTATGGAATCAGAGAATGACAGAATATTAGAAATTATAAATTCAAGCCCTTTTACGTGACATATGTGTGCATGTATGTTTAAATGTTTCAGGGGTTATAGAAACAATATGCTTTTGATCGTTCCTTTTTTTTTAAATTGGGGTATAATTTGCTTTACAACGTTGTGTTAGTTTCTGCTGTACAACGAGGTGAATCAGCTTTACGTATACATGTATCCCCTCCCTCTTGGACCTCCCTCCCACCCCCCCGACCCCGATCCCACCCATCTAGGTCACCTCAGAGCACTGAGCTGAACTCCCTGCACTCTACAGCAGGTTCCCACTAGCTATCTGTTTTACACGTGGCAGTGTATATATGTCAATCCTAACCTCCAAATTCATTCCACCCCCCTTCCCACCCCCATGTCCACATATCCATTCCCTACGTCTGTGTCTCTATTCCTGCCCTTCATCTGCACCATTTTTCTAGATTCCACATATATGTGTTACTATATGATATTTGTTTTTCTCTTTATGACTTACTTCACTCTGTATGACACTCTCTAGGTTCATCCACTTCTCTACAAATGACCCAATTTCGTTCCTTTTTATGGCTGAGTAAGATTCCATTGTATATATGTGCCACATCTTCTTTACCCATTCATCTGTCGACGGACATGTAGGTTGCTTCCACGTCCTGGCTATTGTAAACAGTGCTGCAATGGATTGTTTCTTATCCACTTGAGAACACTAATACACATAAGAAAAGCTGACAATAGAATAAAGGACTAAATAAATACTTTGGACAAAATGTTATGCGAGTTTGAGGTGGTGGCCTGGAGGCATGTAATAGCCTCCTAACCAGCTTTCCTGTGCCTTAAGGCTCTCTCCTCCCCCATGCTACCCCAAGTAGTGGTACCAGAGAGATTTCTCCAGCAAAAGGTAGTAAAATAAAGTGGTTAAAGGTACAAACATTGGACCCGGACTCCTTGGGTTCAAATCCCAGCTGTGCTACCCAACTAGCCAGTCATTTCAGCTCCCTCCCTGTAAAAATTGGAAAGTATTAGTAATTTCCTCTTAGGGTTGTTCTGAGGATTTAATGAGTTACTCTCTGTGAAAGTATTTAACATCCTGTCTGACACTTTTTAAATATTTGCTATTATCATTCAGTTGTTCTGATTCTATCACTGCACTATTCCAAATTTTCTCATGGGGTCTTATTTCCTCCCAAACCAAGGCCATGACCCTTAGCAGGCTGTCGAGTCCTTCCCCTCCCCATCTCTGCAGCTTTGTCTATTACTCCCCCTCACTCCAAAGAGAATGATTTGCTTTTCTTTTTTTGGGCCTCTCACTGTTGTGGCCTCTCCCATTGCGGAGCACAGGCTCTGGACATGCAGGCTCAGCGGCCATGGCTCACGGGCCCAGCCGCTCCGCGGTATGTGGGATCTTCCCGGACCGGGGCACGAACCCGTGTCCCCTGCATCGACAGGCGGACTCTCAACCACTGCGCCACCAGGGAAGCCCTGATTTGCTTTTCTTGATGTCCTTCTTGCCTTCAAGGCTTGCCTCTGCTTCCAGAGTTGGAAGTGTCTTCTCTTTTTGTCTGAGCTCTTACAGAATCTTGTCTCTGTCTCTTAGCATTTCCTGTTCTAGTTTCTGAGGTCACTTTATCTTCCCCTGCTCTTAAACAGCAGGAATTGTGGTTTATTTGACTTATATACTTTTCAATATTCCAAACAGACCCTTTGACCATAATAAGTATTTAGTAAATGTTTGTTGAATGAATGAATGGCCTGATGTGGTCAGAGGTTGCATCACTGAAGTGAGAGTTGAACTGTGTCTTGAAGGGAGAACAGGCTTTTTAAAATTATTTGTTTGTATTGTAGTTCAGTGATTAAGAGCACACAACATGGAGCTAAACTACCTGGGTTCAAATCCTGACTCTGACATTTACTAACTTTGGGTGAATTGCTTCACTTCTCTGTCCTTCAGTTTTCTCATCCATTGAATAAGGAGAATCAAAATACTTTCTTTGGGGCTTCCCTGGTGGCACAGTGGTTGAGAATCTGCCTGCCAATGCAGGGGACACGGGTTCGAGCCCTGGTCTGGGAAGATCCCACGTGCCACCGAGCAACTGGGCCCATGAGCCACAACTACTGAGCCTGCGCGTCTGGAGCCTGTGCTCCACAACTAGAGAGGCCGCAATAGTGAGATGCCCGTGCACCGCGATGAAGAGCGGCCCCCGCTTGCTGCAACTAGAGAAAGCCCTCGCACAGAAACGAAGACCCAATACAGCCAAGAATGAATTAATTAATTTAAAAAATAAATGAGTGCACGGGCTTCCTTGGTGGCGCAGTGGTTGAGAGTCCGCCTGCCGATGCAGGGGACACGGGTTCGTGCCCCGGTCCGGGAGGATCCCACATGCCGCGGAGCGGCTGGGCCCGTGAGCCATGGCCACTGAGCCTGCGCGTCCGGAGCCTGTGCTCCGCAACGGGAGAGGCCCCAACAGTGAGAGGCCCGCGTGCCGCAAAAAAAAAAAAAAAAAAAAAAAAAAAAGAGTGCAGTCTAAACTGAGAATGTTTCTTTACTGAAGTTGTGAGACAGAAAGTCAAATTTGAGACTGAGGGGCAAAGCCAAGGAGCTGGAATCTCATACCAGGCTGTAAGATGAATCTCATAACACAAGACGTGTTTCACAAAGATTTACCTGGGGGCAGTAGTCGGGATGGCTTTTCACTGTTGTAATTCACTGTTTCAGTGTACAAGTAGCTTTTTATACTAAAGACATCTGTATCAGTCACGGGAGATGGGGTTATGCTGCAATAACAAATACTCCCCTAAATAGCTGCTTTAAACAATAACAGTCTATTTCTCTCTCATGTTCATTGGGGATCGGTTCAAGGGGGTGGGCATGAGGTTGTTCTGCTCATCATGACTGGTCACTGAGGAATGCAGGCTGATGAACAATCACCACCTCCCAAAGCTGCTGGCTTCCAAGCAAGAGGGAAGGTGAGGATTGGTAGGTCTTGCATTGGCTATTGAATGGTTCAACCTGGAAGAGACACACCTCACTGCTTTTCACAACTCGTGGGCCAGAACTAGCCACTTGACCCCGTCCAGTGCCCCAAAGGGAACCAGAAGTATAATCCCATCATGTGCCCAGCAGGAGGAGGGCTAGAAATAATTGACAAATGTTATTACTATCCATCTCCTTTCCATTATCTAAAATACCCTTTTCAGAAAATCCCGTGACAACCAAGAGAGAAGGGCCAAATAATGCTGTCGTGTCCCACCTTGCTTCAAAATATTGGGCTACAAACAGGGCTTGAATATGGTTGCAAACAGTTTGGTTCTACAGGCCAAATACTATTTTGATAATGGCTTCAAATGAGGTGGAATAGCATGAAAAATCTTTTGGAACAGGTGAAAACCTGTCCAAGAAAATCTTCACAGCAGATC
The DNA here is from genome assembly GCF_951394435.1 of Stenella coeruleoalba. NCBI lineage: Eukaryota > Metazoa > Chordata > Mammalia > Artiodactyla > Delphinidae > Stenella > Stenella coeruleoalba. Next base: position 24,942,185 of record NC_137157.1, on the reverse strand, counting down.
CACTCTCCTTCTACCTGGCATCTTTCCTTCTCCGTTGTTCTTCCTTGAGTCCTAGACCTTCTTTGGGCCCTATTTAGAGCCTATTCAGTCTCCAAAAGATTCCCTGTCCAAGGGCAGAGTACAGTTATAACAAGGTTAATCATAATAATGATAGTAAACCATTTAGTACTATTTTCCATGTACCAGTGCTTTCCATGTATTAACTCATTTTTCCTCATACCAACCTTATAAGGTAGGCATTTTCACTATTCCCTTCCTACAGATGAGGAAACTGAGGCACAAAAAGGTTAAACAACTTGCCCCCAGGTCACTAAAGATTAGAAGACAAGTGGTGAGCCTCCAAAGATGGATGTGATTGCTAGGGCAATTGCTAGAAGAAATGTTCTAGAACATTCCCCTCCCCCAACCACAAACTCCTAGCTACCATAATTTACCACAAAAATTTCTGCATTTTAATAAAAGCTTTTCACCCACAGCCCACACTCCCATTAATTTCAACCAGCAGTCAATGCAGAGAAAGGGCACTGCAGTGAAAGTTCACAGAGCCGACAGATCTCTTAATAGACTTGATCTGAAAAATCTTACATAAAAATCAGTCATACTGTCACCTCGGCGGAGGACCTGCTTTGTTTTTGCTAACTCGTCTGCTTTCACGGTCGCTCATAATCCCTTGATGTTTGCTCCCTTTTTTTTTTTTTTTTTTTTACTCCGAATACTTTTATAATTTCACCATGAAAAATCTCCTTTCATGGTTAATGTCTTCCCCTCAGGTAGTGGTAGCCTTTGAAACACGCACCAGCATTCCTAGATCTTTAAAACTAGTTAATACTCACTTGACTTCAGGCTAATTGGGGTCAGTAGTGGTGCTCATTCTTGCAGTTTTATAAGAATGTTCATCTGAGACCTGTAGAACACTTTATCAACATTAATTAAGCCTTCGTCTCTATGAAGCAGGGATGTGCAGGGGAACGTGCAAAGATGAACAATGTGCTAAGTGTGTGACATAAGCCGGAAGTGTTCCTTCTACTTTATGTTTTCCATGTTCATCTTCTTAGTGTAGACACGATCAGAGAACTTTCACATTGAAGCATTTTCTGGTTTGGCTGCACCCTTTCTTCTCTAGTTTAAAACCTCAGCTATTGACACTTTCCCGCAGGCCCATCCTGTGGCCCTCTGGAACGTACCTCTAGATTACAGGAGAAGCCTTTCCTTAGGGTCTGAAGCCACCCTACTACCCTCCCGCCTAGTGAAGAGGAGAGTATGCTTGGTCTTAGGATGGTCTGACCACACCAGTCACATGAGAGGAACTCCATGTTGATAAGAAGGGATCCAGGCCAGCCACGGGCCCAACCTGGTTCTGTTAGTATAATACCTTGACTCATTCCAGGTGCAGCCTCCACTTTCTGGTACTTATGGTGTGGCCCTGAGGACTTCGTTTTGTCTGTAACTCACTCCATCTTAGGGAAAATGAGGTGTGGTGGAGCTGAGGGTCACAGAAGTTAGGGAACCTCTAGGTGTGCGATTGACGTGCCCATGAGAAGGAGGGTGGCTGGGGCATTGGGACTGACACCCCAGGAAGTGGAAGAGATGAAAGCTGCGCAAACCCTGGCCTGGGAACTGGGGAGGGCAGGGTTCTAGGGTGAGGGGCATGAGAACCAGGCAGTTATCCAAGATCAAGATCAAGTTCAAGGTTAGCTCAGAGCCTTGGAATGCGAGACAGGGTAGAATCACCCGAATAGATCACTGGACCAGCTCTGTGGGAATCAGTCCAAAGTTCTTCAGCGTAGAAGAGCAGTGCGGTTCCCTTTCAAAGAACTAGAATGTCATATAACCGAGAGGACTTGGGGAGCTTAACCACCATTTTTGTTCAGGGAAAATCTTGAGCTGGTTTCATTCAGCCTTCAATTGTAGACACAAGGGACTTTTCCTTCCATAGCACTACCTTGCCAGGTGCCCCAGGACCCCCTCCTCCTTGGGGGCTTAAAAGTGCCCTGAGATATTGTATGTTGGGTTGATCACATGGCCTAAGTCCAGCTACAACAACACAGCCAAGCTCGGGGACACAGTCAGTTATTATTCCTGCTAAAGAGTCAGCGAGAAGCCTTCACTGAACGCCAAAGGACAAAGTAACTAGTGTAGCGCCTGGGCCTGGGTGATGCACAGGGTCGTGTGAGTGGATAATGGGTGGTCTGTGGAGGCTGTTTCTGCTCATGCCTCTGGAGTCCCTTCAGATCGGGCACTCTGTTTTCCAGACCCCAGCAGTTTTTCTCTCCCCTCTGGTTCTCCCCAATTCTTGGAGCTCATTTTGTAGGGCTGGTGAGGAATTTTGTTCTCACTCATGATATTCCTGCCAAATGTTTTGTCCTCTCTGTGGGTCTTTTTCATTTCCCTAATGGCCTACCTAAGCTTTTGAAATTCCAAAAGTCAGGAAGAATCTTTTCCCGGCTCTGTTTTCCACTGTAACATCCTTTCTCTGAGGCGGTCAGCACAGAAGAGCCCAACTGCTTCAAAGGGAGTAGGGACATGAGGGAAGCACCAAGGAGAGAAAGGAAATGTGGGAATTGGGGGGAAGCATCAGTTAATACAATGCAAGGATGTTAAGTATTTTTCTCCCACAAATCTAATCCCTTGGAGGCTGATCTAAAGTCACTTGCCTCACTTGGATGGAAAAACTCTCTGGGGTAGCTCTTGGCAGATCAATTGGACTTCTGTATCTGAAACATCAGTTGGGTACCCCGGGACGAGCACTGCCCTATGGGCCACCTGGGACCCACAGGAAGAGAGCCAGGAAAGTTTCTCCCTACCTGCAAATATCCTCACATAGCAGAAGGAGCTGGAAGTTCCAGAACAAGACTGGGTGGGGGCAGTCTCTTTGATCAGAAGCAGGGCCCTGGACTGAGGAAGATGAGGCCTGGGAAAACCAAGACCCCACTAGAGTGGGTTCAAATTGCTTTTTCCGGTTCTTATGCTCTTGAGGGTAGTTAAAAATGGATTGTTTCATGATTCCATCTAGGAACTGTCCAGGTTCTGTGTCTACGCTCCAAGGTGAAAGGTTGACATTGAAAGATTCTTCTGTTTATGGAATACTGTGGTTTATATAATTCCTATGTTTAAAGTTTATCTATAGGCAGTAAAACAACCAATTCCCTTAAAATATAATCATCTGAGGTTGATTTTATATGAAATGAAGCATCTAGATGAACCTTGAATCTTATCCAAATTGACTGAATTGGCTGACCTGGGTTAAATGGAAAATACTGGGTCAATTACAAACACACCATGATTCTTGAGAAACTGACTTCTCTTCTGTCTGGATTCTACGTTGCCCCGTCTGTCATGTACGCTCTCAGGCAGCTATTAACGTGAACCGTTTTAACCGATGCAAAACCCGGTATGAAGGATTTCAATTCTCTGAGTGTCTGTGCCATCAACGGTACACATGCGCGCGCACACACACACACACACACACACACACACACACACTTGCACACTTGTTAGAATCAGTCAAGGTCTACAGCCCCCAAAGGCACTTTATCAAGGGGTAAATGAGAAAATCAAACAAATCTGAGATGTTGGGAGGCAATTTATGGCAATCACCAAGCCCAAAGCTCTCCATTGAGGTTTGATTCATTTCCAATTTTGAAAGATGTCATTTGTGTAAATGCAGGACACATTCGTTTGGGGGTAAGCGGAAATGTCCCCAGCTTCTGGTGGTAGCGGATACATCTGAAAAATGGAATCGAATCAGTTTTGCTCCCAAGAGGGACAGGTAGAGGACTCCCATTTCCTGCCAATTCAGTTGGAAACAATGAGGAGAGGGAAAAAAAAAAATGGAGCCCTCCCTTCTCTTTCTGGCCTTAGACATGAACTCTTGATAAGATCCTGGAAAACAAGCTGCGTTTTTAACAGCCGTTTGCCCTCTTCAGCTGAGAAAACAGCGGGAGCCAAAACTAGGAACTGGGGCCACTTCTATTGTGAACGTGGCCAGGCTGACTTATTGTCACCAAACAGCAAATCACGAAATGACTGAGATAAGGAATATAATCACATTTTCACATGAACCTTACATTCTTACCTCTTCTATAGGAAAGGATATCCCTGCAGGAAGGAGGAAGGTGGGACCCCGCCCATGTCCTACAGCAGTGCTGGGACTGCATTGTCCAGGCCTTTTGCAGGGACACAGGAAGAGGGTACGGAAGTTTCTACAGGAAAACAGAGAAAAATTCAAACATAAACAGCATCCAAAAAAATTTACCAATCGTGAACTAGATTTCCTCTCTGGGCCTTCCATGCTTCCACGCGCCACTGGGCTGGCAGATTTTAATCTCGGATTCTGTTCACCTTGGTAACCTCCAGCGTGTGTGATTGTGCTGTTTCCCTACTTAATAAGTTAAGAGGATGTGTTTTCTGTGGCACTGGAGACAAAAACAACCTCTTTCCAGAGACTGTATCCCGGCCTGGCTGGAGTCTGTTCTGTCTTTTCCATTTGTCATTTCTGGGGAGGGCATAGCTTCCCTGAAGTCTCGTGTGGGATAGGGTGGCTCCCTTTTAGGAAGCTTTGAACGAAAGTTGAAAGTGACCAAATCGCTGCTTCCCACAACAGGGCAAGGGCTTAGGTTTGCGTCCCCAGTTTTGGCCAGAGACGTGCCACAAGAAACACACTCCTGACTGATGTGAGAAGAGCTCTATCGCCATGGTAGTAAGGCTGGAATTTTCCCTCCCCGCCCCCCTGCTGTCTTCAACCTACCAGGGCTCAGAAGAAGCTACCACAAGAATCTCTGAACCCATCCTGAGGCCACATGGCTCCTGGCTTTAGGCTTGAGTTATGAAAAGCGCAGCTCAAACAGGGAGCGGTGATACCACGGTGAAGTGTGAAAGAAAAGGGCCAAGATAAAAAGAGAGAGCAGCTTTGGGGGGGCCCACTCCCCCTATTCCTAGTACCTGTGTGTGAAACCAAAATGACTCCCCTTCGCCTCAAGCTACAGAGATGGGTGGCAAAGAATGATGGAAAACTGTTACCCCTTCCCTGCTTGGGGGCTTGAGGGAAAGGGTGTTCTCAAGGGCAACGTCTGATGTGTAAGGAGTTTCTCTCTACTTTTCCCACTGATTGAAATGTCTTCAACTTGGCTAGGAATTGTAGAAGCCACTTACAAACTGTCTCTAATGGGGGCTGCCAGACGCTAAAAGGAACATTTGTTGCTTCTCAGATGGGGCCAGTCACACATTGCAGAAGCAAATGGTTACAGTGAAGAGACAGACTTCCTAGAAGATGCCATTATGGGAAATTGAAGCACCCCTGATCTCCCCCACCCCCCAACAGCTCTTAAGCACAAGTATCTTTCACAGCCCATCAGAGGATAGAGTTCTGAGTGGGTTGCTCTAGCTTTTTAGGTGATATCTTTTTCTGAATTGCTTTTTCCAGAACAAATGATTCCCATTACGTTCAGCCAGGGGCCAATTCTTCACTTAAGTATGTAAAGCAAAATATGGCTTGCGCTCGGGATGTGTTACAACAGAAAGCTTTCCTGACAGTTGCCCCAGACAGGTGATTGACGTGTGTTATGTAAAAGCCCAGGTACAAGTATGAGGGTGACCTTGACTTCTGAAAGCAGTTTAAAATGCTGGTTAAGATGTGCTCAGAATCCTCTGCGGCGTGGAAGGAGTACCTGCATTTTCAGAAAACAGCTGATGGAGAACTCCTTCATGCAGCATAAATTTCTGGGACAACCGTTATCTACATCCCTCCATGCATTCATTCACTCATTCATTCATGTATTTGTTCATTTATAGAATAAGGTGCCAGGCACTGGGTTACGTTTTAAGGACAATCAGGGGTGGTTTTCAGTACATTTCACAGCAAGACATTGGCTCTTGGAGACCTTGCTGGACATTCTGCTGGAGGTCCCCCACCCCTGGGCCAAGTGTTAACCCTTTAGTTGCTTTGTAGTGCATTTCAATATTTCAGTAACCACTACAGCTGTGCCGTTGCAGGAAAGCCAAATAACAGCCCTGAATGTGATGATGTACGAAGCACAGCCTCCCATCTCTAGAAACCAACAGTCTAGGGCCTGCTGCTCTAAATTAGCAGCTACTCAGAGAGAGACATGGTGTAAGGGTCTTTGAGTCTCAACTGACCTGAACCTAAAGTCCCACATAGGTCCCAGGAGGGTATTAATTCCCACTGAAGGGAAGCAGTGGGAGGGAGGAAGGGCCCTTCTAATCAGAGACAGGATGTGAAATGGGGCTGGAAGCAGCAAGGTTATGTTAAGGACAATGAGCCAGGAGAGAGACAGCCCCGTGCTCTGTTCCCCACCTGGCCCGGCAGGGGCGCAGCTACCTGTGGACTCAGGTCTACCGTACTCCAAGACGAGCAGGTGCCCAGCCAGGGTCTCCCCTGGGCTCTCTTGTTCTGCTTTTTCCCCAATCTTCATTCATTCATTCACTCAGCGTTCAAGCATCATTCAATAAATATTTATTGAGTGCTGATCATGGCCAGGCACTCTACAGGTGCTGAGGACACAGCAGTGGCCAAGATGGACATGACCCTGCCTTCAGGGGGCTGACAGTCTGGCCAAATGTCAGAAAGGTGTGAAATTGTACTTGAATCACTTGAAAAGTTCTTCTTAATCATGTTTAAATATGCTGTTTAGAAGCTGATATTCTAGACTGGTGAGATATTAGATTTTTTCCCATCCTCTTTATTGGCCAAATGAATTATAATGTGTTTATATGCTTCTGTAATCTATAATAATAAATAAAATAGAATTTTACTAATATTATTTATATTTAATTGTGTTCAGATTTTTTTAACATACAGGTTTTATTTTTTTAACATCTTTATTGGAGTATAATTGCTTTACAATGTTGTGTTAGTTTCTGCTGTACAACAAAGTGAATCAGCTTTACATATACATATATCCCCATATCACCTCCCTCTTGTGTCTCCCTCCCACCCTCCCTATCCTACCCTCCCTATCCCACCCCGTTAAGTGGTCACAAAGCACAGAGCTGAGCTCCCTGTGCTATGTGGCTGCTTCCCACTAGCTAGCTATTTTACATTTGGTAGCGTATATATGTCCATGCCACTCTCTCACTTCGTCTCAGCTTACCCTTCCCCCTCGCCGTGTCCTCAAGTCCATTCTCTACGTCTGCATCTTTATTCCTGTCCTTCCCCTAGGTTCTTCAGAACTTTTTTTTTTTTTAGATTCCATATATATGTGTTAGCATACGGTATTTGTTTTTCTCTTTCTGACTTACTTCACTCTGTATGACAGACTCTACGTCCATCCACCTCACTACAAATGACTCAGTTTCGTTTCTTTTTATGGCTGAGTAGTATTCCATTGTATATATGTGCCACATCTTCTTTATCCATTCATCTGTCGAGGGACACTTAGGTTGCTTCCATGTCCTGGCTATTGTAAATAGAGCTGCAATGAACATTTTGGTACATGACTCTTTTTGGATTATGGTTTTCTCAGGGTATATGCCCAGTAGTGGGATTGCTGGATCATATGGTAGTTCTATTTTTAGTTTTTTAAGGAACCTCCCTACTGTTCTCCATAGTGGCTGTATCAATTTACATTCCCACCAACAGTGCAAGAGGGGTCTGTTTTCTCCACACCCTCTCCAGCATTTTTTGTTTTTAGACTTTTTGATGATGGCCATTCTGACCAGTGTGAGGTGATACCTCACTGTAGTTTTGATTTGCATTTCTCTAATTGTTAGTGATTTAACATATAGAGTTATAAATCCATAGGCCTTGAATAGTAAGCCAGATGAAGTCTTCCCAAAGGTAAAAGGGATTCAAGGCATGGCCTTCTGTTAGAGTACCTAAATTAATAGCCTAGTAGCATTTATGGTGTGGGTGGGTTGCCACGTTTCAGGCCCCGTGCTAAGCATTTTACATGGATTCTCTCATTTATCACAACTCAAGAAGTAGTTACTAATATTATCCCCATTTTACAGACAAGGAAACTAAGGCTCAGAGAGGTTAAATAACAAGTTTTAGCAGAACAAAACTTTTCATTAAATGAAAATTGAATGAATGAAAGTTGAACCTGCAACTTATTTGGCTTTGCTGCACCTAAGCACAGCGGTGGTAAACAAAATATTTCACAAGTGGTATGGTGTGGACACTAACCAATCAGAACAGATGCCAGTCCATGGAGCGGAAGCAGGGTCTGAGGGACAGGGGCCACTGGGGGAGAGGCTGAGGTCACCAGGGTAGCCAAGTCATAGATGCAGTTGGCTAGGACAGCATTTATGGACCAGTATGAAAGTGTTTTAATATGTTAACAACTTAAACAGCCATACCTATAGAGCCTGCCCAGGTAAAATGGAAACGTCTCCCACTCCTGTGGGTCAGCTGAGTGACTACTGGGACAGCTGTGTTCACCAGCAAATTGGAGAGTTACTAAGGGTCAACTGACCTTCACAGTCTATTTCAAAGACTTAGTGTGCTTTGGAGTATGCTGAGATGGTGAGTATAATTTTATGCAAACTGGTTACAGAAGCTTTCTTTCCTGATTCTAGACCTGAGCACCCAAACTGGAAGTCTATGGGTGCCTGCAGATGTGTTTTATTAAGCCCATACAGTGATTTCTCATTTTAAATAGCAAAAGCTAACATTTCTGTAGCGCTAGCTACACACCAGGCAAGTATACAGTTTACATGTACTAACTCACTTAATCGTCACATCAAAACTATTATGACCAGCCCCATTTTACAGATGAGAAAACCAAGGCACAGAGAGGTGGAGTAACTTGCCTAAAGTGGCACAGTTAATTAATAAATGGCAGAGGCGGAATTTGAACCCAAGCTGTCTGTCTCCAGAGTAAGAGTTCTTGATCGGTATGCTCCTCGGCCTCTCTGGTATGCTTGAATTATTTGCTGACATTTAAAAATCAAGAGAGATAAGATAAAAACCCAGATTCCCAGCTTGTCAGAATTAAAAATCAGAAGTTCTAATAACCCTGAGCTTATATTCCCCCATGGCAAAAATCAGCCCCCTTTCCATGGGGATGTGTTCTTTGACTTTCCCCAGTCCCCACCACTCCCTATTGCCTTCCAACACTGAGGCTGACCCTCGTTTGCCATTTGTCATCAGGCTGACACTGTTGTTTTCTTACAGACAGCCCTCTTCAGCCCTTTTCACTCATTTACATGACCTGCCTGGCCCGTCAACTAGACTCTTCCTAAAAATAGGATGTACTTTTGCTCTGATAACACATATATTAGGATGCAGATATATGTGCGGAGCTTACGTCTCTTGCGAATTGTTACTAAGTACCAAAAAATTAAAAGATAACAGTGAAGAGAGAAATGAAACAATCATGGGCAAATTTAAAGCAACTACTGGAGAAAGCTTTTAACAATTGGGAAGAAAATCCTTGATCCCCTCAAGTCCAAATCATATAAGACCTCAAATTTCTACTTAAAAACAAAACAACCCGATTATTAAGCTAAATTCCCTGCAACTACAAATAATTTTCTATAAAAGCCCAATATTATACAAAATACTACTCGAAACCAATATGGTTGTCTTTTAAAACTCATCTACTGGAATTTTTACATTCAGGTGCAAACCTGCTGAGTGATCCCCTTGGAAGATAGGCCCCTTTTCCCATGATGCCCCTGCTAGAAATATTTTGGGATTCCCTATGGGGGCTAATCTTCAAAGCAATTTTTGAGTCACACAGTAAAAGTCAATCTCATTATTTTATATTCACATTTTGGTTTTGACCCAAAACAGTAACACCCACTTTTTTCCCTGTTATTCAAATAATATCTCTGTTCCAAAGTAAAATCCATTAAAGGATGAGTATTTGTTCATACTGGGAATAAAATAATGAGCAAAATCTTGGAAGGCAATTCCATAAGCGTATTAGCAACAATAACATCTTTAAAATAAGAGCATAGTCTCCCAAGGTGACCTCCTTGAATGGGCCATTACTTTTTAAAATATGTTTTGGTGTGTTTAAAGAATCTGATAAGAGAAAAATAAATATCTAATTCTATTTTTTATGATGTGTATATGTGTGCAAATAGAAAGCATGTGCACTGAGGCATATACACTGAATAAATCATTATTTCTGGGTAGCACAATTACACGTGGTTTTTATTTTCTTCATTAATATTCATTCAACAAGAATTCAGTGTTTACTGGCACTACGTTAAATGCTAGGAACACAGTGTAAAGATTTCCTTACAGTTTTGTATTATAATAAGAATGTTTGATTTTTGTAATCATGAAACTTTAAACAATTTCCATTCTGAAAATGACATATCTATGTATCTATCTGCCCGATGAAGAAAACGAGAAGGGGGAAGAGGGTTTATCTCCATAAACTAGTCGATTGAGACAACTAGTTCTCTATGAAATTATATAAATTTGGCTTAGGAGACAGAGGCAAGTGAAATCTGATGCAAAGACAGTTGGGCAAATTGGAGAAGGAATAAATTGAGGATAGAAGAATTAGAGATTCCAGGTCCACACCTGGCATTATTTGTGTGACTTTGAACAATAAATTGAATCACCCTGGCCTTAAGTTCCTTCTCCTAAAATAAAGGCATTGGACTAAATGATCTGTATGATACCTGGCAATTTTGACATTTTATGATTATAAAGTTAAACCATTCACTTAAACCACGTGACAAAATATGTTAGTCACATGGACATGCATTAGTCACAAAGAAAACGGGGCTGAGCAAAGAGATGTAGAGATAGACCTGCAGCAAAGAATCACACAAACTATTACAAGAGGAAGTTATTTTTCAAAACATGAAGCTGAGGTGCTTTTTGTTTCCTGAAAACTATGTAGCCCCTGTCCATGAATGGATGAATTCAGAGAGGGTGGACGCCAGCTAGGAGAGAGAAATCACTGCCCAGCCTTGAGGGTCATGCTCGAGTTTTAGATCCACAAGACAATAATCCTAAAAGGCAGGCTTTGTGGGAGAAAGAAAAAGTGTAAGTTGGGGGGCAGGTGTGTGTATGTGAGGGGGTAGAAGGTGCAGGTTAATTTCCAAAGCTTGCCTTTACACATGGAGAGGCAAACCTGGATCATGGGCTTCAGGGACTCACACTGAGTCTACGGAGACCATATCATGGGGTCGCAGGATCCAGCAAGACTGGAAGAGAAGGGAAGAGCTCTATTCCACCTGGAGGAGGAGGATGGAGGGAGAAAAAGACTTGGGTCCCTTCATCCTGAACAAACATCCGGGCAGGGATGAGAAAAGTCCAGGTGGCACAGAGAGGGAGTCAGATCGGAGGAGACTGGGCTCTGCTTTCTGCTCGGAACTTAGAGGAAGCCCTCTCCAGGTTCCTCATCACAGCAGAGTCAAAATGGTGGTGGTGGGGTTTCTGCGGCAAGGGACCCTAGACTGCCCCCCACTTCCTCTTGGCCTGTGTGTGGCATGCAGGGGAAATAGAAGTTCCCCAAGAGGGGGCCAAGAATGTGAGCTCTCAAGCAAACTAAGACGTGGCCTGGCAGTCGAGGGCTGGAGGGTGGAGCTGACCCCCCAAATCACAGGCGTGGAGGCACTGGGGGTGTACATGGTGTCTAAGGTGTCCTGGGGGGACCGGGGGCCAACAAGAGCTGAGCCGGGTGTGTGGTGGGCAGGAGGGGATCCCTGGGGTCTCCCGGAGCTGGGTGTGTGCAAGGCTGGGTGTGTCCTGGGGTGTGGCTGTCAGGGGGCTGACAGCCAGGTGGGGAGGGACCCTCCTCAGCCTAGGGCAGCCCACCTGGGCCCTGCCCAGTGTCCTGAGGCCCCCTGACCCACCCCTCCCTGCAGCCAGGCCCCATCTTGGGAAGCAGGACCAGCGGGCAAAGCATGTGGGAGGGAAGGGAGAATCCCTGATAGCGTCAACCTTGAAGTAACTGATTATTGGAGGGAAACAGATGGTTTTAAACTAGAAGAGGCTATTACCTTCTATTGGCAAGTTGAAGGGTTTTTTTCCTCCCCGCCATCAGCAGGAATGGGAGACTAGTTATAAAAATTAAAAATTTAAGCGACCTTTAAGAAAAAAAAAGAAGGAAAAGAAAACCTGAACTGTAGTGTGTATATTTCCACCCTGCTGGGTAAGTATGTAATTATAATAACCATGAGTCCTATGAAAAGTCCCTAGTGCTTAGAGTGCATTTAATCAGGGCGCAGAGACTGGCAGGCAGCCCTCAGGGAGGGCTTGAGAAGGAAGTGATATAACAGCTGAGATTTAAAGGAGGAGTTAGGTAAGCAGGGGAGAGCACCAGGTCCCCAGGAGGAAGGAGGCTGGTCCCTGGAGGAGCAGGGAGGGTGAGGCGAGTGGGAGTAGGTGAAGAGGTGAGGCCAGTGGCACTGGGCACCTTTTAGCAGCTCTTAACAGTTGGCAGGTGCACTTCAACTCTGTTTAATTGATTTAAAAACACTCCTTGGTTTTGTGGGGAAAAAACAACATTAACGAACTGTGTTTTAGCAGTCAGGGCAACAGTGAAGCTCTTAGAGAGAGTCTGAGAGTAAGTCAAGATAGGACAGCAGCCTAGGAAAATGGAGTAGGGATCTACAGCTAAGGCGGCTGGTAGGCGCCCAGACGACCACCACGGCTGCCCACACCTGCCAAATCCCGCGGCAGTGTCGGCTTTCAGGCATTCCTGTGCCCTTCCAATCTCTCCAGACCTCTGAAGGGCTGGCACAGAAGCAGGGCTCTCCTTCTTATGGGGCTGAGCCAGAAAAAACGGGGCCAAGGAGACAGAGACCAGAGGATGTGGGCTCCCGGCCAGCTCTGGGTACCTCTCGCCCACCCCATGTGGATTTTTCCTGGGCCCCCAGCACGCAGTGGCATCACTAAGAGCTCTCCTGGCTGGGTAGATGGTTCCCAGAAGTAGCAAGAGCAGACAGACTGAAGCCTGGTGTCTATAGGAGTCATCTTCTCTCCCTCTGTGAGGCCAGCATCTGCTCCAACCAGCAGTAAACTTAATCTGCACCCTTGTAACAATCTTGTAACTGGTCTTTCTGCTCTCACTCTGTCCTGCCTACTTTTTTTTTTTTTTTTTTTTTTCCCCGGTACGCGGGCCTCTCACTGCTGCGGCCCCTCCCGTTGCGGAGCACAGGCTCCGGACGCGCAGGCCCAGCGGCCATGGCTCACGGGCCCAGCCGCTCCGCGGCATGTGGGATCTTCCCGGACCGGGGCACGAACCCGTGTCCCCTGCATCGGCAGGCGGACTCTCAACCACTGTGCCACCAGGGAAGCCCCTGCCTGCATTTTTTTAGAGAACTGTTTTTACAAAATAAATCATATTGTGTCTCTCCTCTGCATAAAATCCCTTAATGGTTCCCCATTTTGCTTTTAATAAAATCAAAAGTCCTTCCGTGCCTGCAGGACTCCTGGTGCCCTGGCCCCTGCTTACCTGTATCATGCCCCGTGTGTGCATTCCACCCAAGGCACCTGTGCTCCTTTCAACTTCTCAATATGCCCCTTTTTTTCTGCCTGTGTCAGGACTGTTGCCCTTCCTGTTCCCCTCCTCAAGTCTCTTCTGGACTTCTTTGTGCCTTCTACCCAAAATGCCACCCCTTCTGCTCTCTTATCTCCCTGTGTATTCCTTTCCTAGCACTTATCAATCTGATATTTCCTTGTTTACTTGTGTATTTGCTTGTTTATTGTCCATGTCCTCCACTAAAATTTAAATTTATTGAGGGCAGGGTTTGCCTTGAGTAATGCCTGGCGCAAATAAGGCCCTCAGTTAGTGCTTGTTAAATAAGTACATGAACACATGGGTGAATTAATGAATGAACTTTGACCAAGGATGGACCAAGGCAGTGGAATGATTCTGGACCACAAACATTTTCATTATATGACTGGTACTGGAGGCTGTTGGTGGACAAAAGACAAATAAAATGTGCAAAGAGATTGCCAGCGATCTCGTGGTTGAGCCAGGCACACTCAGCTAACCCTAACAGAATCGCTAACAGAAGTGTTGTGGTCACGTTAAAAAGCGCTGCCTTTGCCTGGGAAATTGGAAGAGTTTCCGAGATCCAAATTGAGTTCAACAGTTCAATAAAGTGCTTGGGCTTTTCCAGCTCTGCAAAACATAGGGGCATGTAGATGAACGAGTCCTGGACCCTGCCTTCAGGGAACACACAGTCTAGCAGAGGAGACAGGCACAGACAAAGCTAATTATTCTATAAGGTGATAAGTATGGGAATAGCCAGGGGGAAATACGGGAGTTCAGAGAAAAAAGTGACTGGCTCCACCTGGAGAGGGTGGGGTAGACTGTCTGGAGAATGGCTGTGAGCTGTGCCCTGAAGGTGAATGGGATTACAGCTGGCTGAAAAGGCTGGGGTGGGTGAAGGCATAACTAAAAATAACAGCAAGGGGTTATGAATGGCCGAGGCATGATTCTGGTTATGTCAGTTACGACATCCATAGGGAGCTGGAATGCTGATGTGACTGGAGAGCTAGTCTGGGAATCCTCAGCAGCTGTTGAAGCCACGAGCTTTTAGGAGAGCTCCCAGGGAAAGCATAGGAAGCCAGAAGGGGAGGAGACAAGCTCCAAACCCTGGGAATCAGCAAAGGGCTGGTCAGAGGAATAGGAACTAGAATCTGGAGAGATGCAATTCCCAGAAACCAAGGGGAGAGAGACTCACCTCTCAGAGTCCTTCCCCAGATCTCTCTTCATAACACCCATCCTGCGGGCTGCTACTTACTCATTGCCTGTCCATCCCACTATACAGGAAGGTCTGTCGGGGCAAGAAATGTTTCTGACTTGTTTATTGCTCTATCACCTACACCTGGACCAGGTCTTATCACCTAATAGAATGAATGTAGGGATGAATGAATAAATGAGTATTTTCAAATTATGCAGAGTTGAAAAGGTTAAAGGTTGCAAATAAGACCTTGGATTTGGCAATTGGACACTAAGGTGACATTTGAGAGACCAGTTTTAGGAATGGGGATAGCAATAAGACCTATGTCACGTGGTAGTTATGAGAATTAAATGAGCTAGTACGTGCAGATGCTGAGCCCAGTGCCTGGATGCAGTTAAAGCTCAATAAATATTAGATGATTATTGTTATTCCCTCTAGTCTTCACTTTCAGAAGCTATTCTGATAAACTAATTCTTGATAATTGTATTGTGTCTAACAGATTGGTTTACTACCCTTGCAAGACGTACTAGAGACATATTGCTTTAAAAACTACCACAGCTACAAAGCACTGTCTTATTAAATGGCTGTAACAGAACCCAGTGAAGTGAGATTTTGCTGTCAAATCTAGCTATATGGCCTGGGAGCCTGGCAAGCTCTCAAGAGGCCAGAAGATGGAGTGGAGTCTCCTTTCCTATTAAGGAGACTCACAGAACAAAGGCTGCTGCAGCCAGGCTTGGGTGCTCTGTTCCTAAATCTGTGATTGTACCGGTCAGCTAATCCAGAGGAGGAAGGCTGAGAAGTGGGGTAGCTCCAAAGACTGGCTCTGTCACTAGGTTTGGATAAAGAAGATAGACACTTTAGGTGGAAGAGGTCTTTGAAGTATGAAAACATTGAACTGAGTTGCAGGAGACCTGGGTTCCCATTCTGGATGTGCCACTGACTCTCTGAACCTGACCAAGTCACTTAGCCTGTGTGTGTTGGAGTCTTCTCATTTGTGTAATGAGAGGCCTATATGAGCCCCTGGGTCTTTGCAGTAGATTGTTTTCAAGGATGGCCACAATTTCTCCCATCCCTGCCTGTTCACGTCCTTCACAACATGACTTTGCTTTTCCTCCTATCAAGAGGTAGAACCTAGGGCTTCCCTGGTGGTGCAGTGGTTAAGAACCTGCCTGCCAATGCAGGGGACACGGGTTCGAGCCCTTGTCCGGGAAGATCCCACATGCCGCAGAGTAACTAAGCCCGTGCGCCACAACCACTGAAGCCCGCATGCCACAACCGCTGAAGCCCGCGCGCCACATCTGCTGAAGCCCGCGTGCCTGGAGCCTGTGCTCCGCAACAAGAGAGGCCACCGCAATGAGAAGCCTGCGCACCGCGACGAAGAGTAGCGTCTGCTCACCGCAACTAGAGAAAGCCCACGCACAGCAACAAAGACCCAACACAGACCAAAAAATTAAATAAATAAATTTATTTTTTAAAAAAAGAGGTAGAATCTATTTCCTCTCCCCTTGAAAGTGGGCTAGCCCTTTGACTTGCATTAATAGAAAGCAGTACAAGTGACATTCTGTTTGAGTCTAAGCATTAAGAGGTCTTGCAGCTTCCACTGTCACTCTCTTGGAATGATGCTGTGGCCATGTGAGCAAGCCTAGGCCAGCCTCTTTGAGGAGGAAAGCTCACGTGAACAGAGAGGATCAGCCAGCAGCCGGCACCAACCAGCAGACAATGTAAAAGAGGCCATCTTGGACCATCCAACCCCAGCTGAGCTGCCAGAGGAACAGTCACATGACCCACCCCAGACAAGACCAGCAGAGGAACCACTGCGCTGAGCCCAGCCAAAACTGCTGACCAACAGAGCCGTGAGCAAATATAATGGTTGTTGCTTTAACCAACCAAGTGGTGGTATGTTACACAGGACTAGATAGCTGATACAGCCCCTGTGTCAGCTGTGTGACCAGCCCCTGTAACAGGAATCGGCTGTATGATCATTTAGTTGTATGTTAGGGTTGGCTGCAGAGAACTCAAAGGTTAAGTGACTGTTTCATTTCCTCCCCTCCTCCCCCAACCCCTGACCCTGAAGGCCTTCGCTTTGCAATGTCATTGCATCTGGACCCACTAGAGCTTAAGCTCTTTGCCACCTTCCCACCATGGAAGGACACTGAGCAAGACAGGAAGTGGCTTGGTGACTCAGTGGTCCTTTCTTCTGAGTCACTGAGTTGTCACTTCCTCCTCCCTGTGGTTCCAGAGGACATTCCTTCATTCAGCCAATACCTTGCGAGCAGCAGCCGTCCACCAGGCCCTGCCTGGGAAGCAGTGTGGTGAGGGACAGTCTGGCCATGGAGTGGATCAGTCACAGGATCTGAGTGGTTCTGCACGGAGAGGGGCTCACCCATCACTCCCTTCTCAGCTGCTTTCCTTCAGCATCTCATGCGTGTGCTTATGGGCTTCCCAAAGTGGCCCTGTTCTAAAGGCATGGAAGGGCCTAGTTAGTTCAACCTTTTCTTTCTTACACATATGAAGAAATGAAGGCCTGAGAAGTTAAGGAATAGAGGTAGCGCCTGGTAAAATTAGGCCTAGAATTCAGACTTCTTACTCCAAATCCAGAACTCTTTATATATATTGCATTGAAAGGCCTCTCAGAGCTCATACCCTCCTTCCTCCTGATTCCTGAGTTTTCCACACGTTCTTCTCAGCTTTGGGTTTCAGACGTGAAACTAGTTCCCTCTTTTGGCTCAAGATTCAGACATTATCTGTGGAAGAAAAATTCCAACCACGAGATGATAATGGTAATTTTTACAACATAAATTCAAAGCATGTTTTTCAAGCACCTGTTATATGCCAGGCACTGCCTCAGTTTTGGGGATATAGTGAATAAGAGACACAAGGAATCTACCTCTGGGGAATTTACATTCTTGAGGGAGGTAGGGCAGACAGTACACAAGGAAATAAACAAGAAAATTAGAGGCTGGTGGTATAAAAGTAAACTAGAAAATGTGACAGAGGGACTGAACTGGGAGATGTATGGCCAGGAAGCGCCTCTTTGACAATGTGGCATTTGAGCTGATACCTGATTGGTGAGAAACTAATAACTCTTCAGAAAATGCAGAGAGCAAAGGCCCCGAGGTGGGGACAAACTTATCTTATTTGAGAAAACAGAGAGGAGGTATGTGGTCTCTTGGAGGGAGCAGTGAGAGGATAGGAAGGAGACAGAGCAGGGAGAAGGCAGAGGCCAGATCATGGCCCGTAGGCCACAATACAGAGTCAGGAATCTATTCATTTGAGGGGGCACATGGAAGGATACTAAATGACATGACGTGATTTACATTTTTAAGAGAACAATCTAGCTTCTTGGAGAATCGATGTTGAGGGTTAAGAGTGGAAGTGGGAGGGTGGTTTATTAAATGCTAACTATATGTGGGATACTTTGTATATTTTATCTCTAATCCTCCCAACACTTCAAAGCAGATCTTATTATGCCCATTCTAGGGACAAGGAAATGGAGACTGGAAGGGATAAGGGAACTTGCCCAAGGTCATGGAATTGAACTTGAACCTAGGACCATCTGACTGCACTGTGGGAGACCTTCCCATGTAGCATGTGGCCTTATTAAGATGGTTGACCACCCTGTGCTAATAAGTTTTCTGATTATCATTGTATTTTGAAGAGCGAGATTTTTAGAGCTGTAAGTTATAGATTGAAAGTTCCTTGAAGGCAGGAATCATGTGTTACTTATCTTGCCATTTGGTTGTGACGCATTCTCTGATACACAGGAGGTGCTAATTCCTATATGATGAATGAATGAACGAATCAATGAATGAGTGGGTTTCAGTCATGAGAGGTTTTCTGAACCACCTCCCACCTCAGGCCTACCATTTTCAATACAGGCATGTAAGTGTCTTTCCCAAAACCACACGACAGGGTTGGAATGAGAGTCTATGCTGTTAAATCATGGTTCTCTCCACCAAACCATGCTGCTTCCAAGTTATCTGTTTAGGACAGGCTTCTTGGCTTAAACTGCCATTTTAGTTTGGTAAATCCTCAAGGTCAGGCACAGTGTCTACTTTGTACCATGCACATTGGGAGTGTGTGGAACCTGCAGAGAGGTTCACTCCGGGGCTTGGAAGTGAGTTTTCGCTCAGAAAATTAAACGAAAAAGGTTAAATCCACATGTGATGGGAAAAACACCAGATGTCTTCAGGTCCCCTGGAGCAGTTACTTTGCTGGACTTTAATGTCCAAAGAAAGGATGTGTGGACAGAATAGGGTGTAAATGGGAATGGAGCACAAGGAGAAAGGCCACCTGTGGCTTGCCTGTCCAGCAGAATGTAGCGTGGGGAAATGTATGGGAGGAGTGGGCGCTTTGTTATTTCCGGAGATGACCCTCCATGATGAGAAATTCACCTCATGTGCTTTCATTGTTGACCACCGAGCAACAAATTCTCAACTGTTGATTTGCCTTCCTGGTTACGTACAGGGGTCCTCTGGGCAGTAGAGGCAAGCATTTCAGTCACTTTGAGAAAGGAATGTTCTCCATTATAAGCAAACTCACTTGTAGATGTTTCAGGAAAGCTGTGTTACCAAGAATCTGGTCTTCCCTGGGGGTGGGGCCTCTCAGAGTTGGGAAAGGCATAGATCACTGCTGTCTGTTGAGGTTCTGGGTATATTAAAAACTGAACAAATGCTAAAAGAAGGGTATAAAACTTGTGGTATATTGTAACATTTTACATTTTAATTGTTAACATACAAAACAATGCAATATTATTGTGCTAGTGACAATATAATTAAGGACCTACAAAAATATTAATTCTTAGTGCACTTTAAGCAGTGGTTGGAGGATGGGATGTACGGTTAAGGATATGTGATGAACGCCTTCTACTTTCAACTTTATCAGGCTGTCTCTGTACCTGTAAGAATAAGGTCATTTGGCGACAATGTCAGAGCCAAATATGAGGCCTTGTGTGGTGAGGCCGTGCTCAGAGGTGTAGGTCCACTTTCTGAACCTGTCAGCTCAGGCTAAGACCATCACCAAGGTGATGCTATCCATGGACAACCAGCCAAACCAGCCTTCCCGTGGTGACATCTGGGTCTTGTCCTGTGCCCCCACCCCCTTAACATATCACACGTCCCACCATGGTAAGTACAGTTGTCCATTGGTATTTGTGTAGTACTTACATATAACCTATGCACATCCTCCCATATGTTTTTTTTAAATCAGTTTCTGAAATTTACTTATTGATCGATTGATTGATTTACTTATTTATTAATTGAAGTATAGTTGATTTACAATGTGGTATTAGTTTCAGGTGTACAGTAAAATGATTCAGATATATATATATATATATATATATATATTCTTTTACAGATTCTTTTCCATTATAGATTATTATCAGATATTGAATATAGTTCCCTGTGCTATACAGTAGGGCCTTGTTGTTTTTCTGTTTTATATATAGTAGTGTCTATCTGTTAATCCTAAACTCCTAATTTATCCCTCACTCCCTTTCCCCTTTGGTAACCATAAGTTTGTTTTCTATGTCTGTGAGTCTGTTTCTGTTTTGTAAGTTCATTTGTATCATTTTTTAGATTCCACATATAAGTGAGATCATATGATATTTGTCTTTTCTGTCTGACTTACTTCGCTTAGTATGATAATCTCTAGATCCATCCATGTCACTGCAAATGGCATTATTTCATTCTTTTTTATGGCTGACGGATGATATTCCATTGTATCTCCCATATATTTTAAATCATCTCTAGATTACTTATAATACTACTACAATGTAAATGCTATGTAAGTAGTTGTAAATACTATGTAAATAGTTGCTGGGTGCACAGCAAATTCAAGTTTTGCTTTTTTGAACTTTCTGGAATTTTTTTCCCCCAACTATTTTCAATCTGTGTTTGGTTGAATCTGCAGATGCAGAACCCACAGACACTGAGGGCCAACTGTACAGCAGCTGGCTACAGACACAGTGCAGGTTCCTCAAGAAATACGTTGGCTGGTGGGCTGATAAATCAAGAAGTGATAAACAAAACTAAGACGTTCAGAAGTATCTTTTAAATATTGCATTTGGGGAAGATAGCTTTGTGACAGAGGTGGGAATGTGCTTGGTGGGATGACAGACAATGCGAAAGTGTAGGGGGATGTTCAGAAGGGCGCTGACTCACACATCCACAGACAAATGCGCTCCCTTTTATATGAAGCCGCTTCTCCTACTCGACCTCATCTGGCTGCTGTGAGCCCGCTGTCCTATGGTCTGCCCCACCACTACCCATCAGTTTTCAGCAATCTGTGCCTCTCAAACCATTCATGGATCGTGAAGTCAGATTGGTGGGCTGCAGCCGACATTTTCTAAGCAAATAAAACAGGATAGAAAATATCAAAATACATCACACATAGTAAACATTAAAAACAACTATTGTTTTGTGAAGGCTGTTTCAATTCTTTACATGTGTGTATAGGGCTTAGATGTAAACTGCATTTCCTCCTGGGGGTAGGAGTTAAAGTTTTCAATCCACTGCTCTAGGGGGCAGATTAAAGCACCCCAGCCTTCCGCTGAGCAGATTCTGTGACCGGGGGCTTCTTAGGCAGAACTGCTGTGATTAAGTACCGTGGAAGGTGAGTTAATGCTGAGAACCAGCCAGGACCTTCATAGCATGTCAGGGTCTCAGACATGCTCTGGTCCAACGCCCTCAGTTTACAGTTTGACGAGGGAAGACGCTGAGTCTAAGAAAAGCCATAGGACAAATCAGTGGTAGCACTTGCACTCCCAGCAGTTTCCCTGCCTCTCCATCCTGGGTTTCTTCTCTTTACTTTGTGTGGTCCTCTATTATAACTCAGCAAAGAATACCAGAAAGGATTTGGGTTTTGGTCAGAAAACCTGGGCTTTAGTCCCAACCCCATCATTTACTGTGTGATCTTGAACACACAAATTGACATTCCTACTCCTCAGTAGTATCAAATGTAAAACAGGATTCATACTATTAGAGACCAATTGAATTCATCTATTTAATGACACTTTTTACACTGTGAGGCATTATACATATTTTGTAATAATTATTTTTTCTCCTTGAGTATCTGTGATATTTATTCAAGAAATGTGTATTGCTGTGGAGATGAAGGGGGGAATGACTGTAACATTACCAAGTCTCACCCCCTCTTAAGAGTATCCACTGACACTTTCCGGGGAGAAGACGCTTCTCCCATTCATTTCACCCCAGCATCTGCTTCTGTCCTCAGAGCCCTCACAGGAGTCTACAGAAATCCTAGTTAATTTAAAGCTAGTTCAGTAACACGCCATTGCCCCAGCTTCCTTTACCTCCAAACCACGGTGCCTGGTTCCTGACAGCAGCCTGTAGATGGCGTTTCTCTTCTCCTCCATCCTGGGTTACATCTGTAGTCTCGTCAGCCTGTGGGTACACGTGAGGTCCTATGACCATGGACACCCCACTAATGACATTGTTGAACCTCTACATGCTCATGGGGGTACTCAGTACTGCACCTCCACGGCCCCTAAACCCAGCCTTCTCTGGTTATTTCTCAGAATTCCAATTGCGGTGTCTTACACGAGCTGGCTAGGTAAACCCCCAGCCCACCAAATTACTCCTCTCTTTCCTGTCCAATTTCAGAAACAGCTGAGAGAGAAAGCAGGTGCCAGGCTGGTGGAGATGAAAATAATCGTCTTACTACTGATAACAGCTAGATTGGAGGATGATCCTCCCATCTACAGGCACAGTGGGCTGGCTGGCATTTCGGCCCCAGATTAAACTTACCTACCTGGGCCGAGCTGGAAAACTGCAGGCACCCGCAGCGCGGAGAACAGAGACCGTGTGTTCTTGGGACAAGCGGGTTCCAAAAGAGAGGGCAGGTGGGAGCTGAGCCAAGTGTTGCAGTTTCTATTCCTAAACTTGCCAGTCAGAGAACTTCCCTCTCCCTTTCCTACTGGAGATCCTTCCAGACAGAAACATGAAGGCTTATTCCCTCCTGTTCTTTGTTCTCTGGCTTCCTTGTTCAGGGGCTTCCTCATGGCGACAAGGAATGTCAGGTCGCATGCCCTCTCATCTTGGTGCTGGACCCCAGGCAGAAGGAGTGCCTGGGTTCAGAATACCCCTAAATTTCACAGGAAACAACTTCATCTGTTTTGATTTTGCATCAAAATCCCCCCTTGGCTCCAGCCTCCCCAAACAAGGCCTGTCCCCCCATGCAAATAGACCCTTGGGAAGGAATTAAATTATTATGCTTGTGCCTGGGAGCTTCTACTCCCTCTGAAGACCCCTGTGCTACCATCATCTCTGGCAAGCCTGGTCATGGCCCCAGGCCTTCCTCTGCTGCTCTCAAAGCACTATTCTCATTTGAGTTTCAGGATTTTTCAAAGGTGATCATCAGCCTCCAATTCATTAGATTTTCCCACCATCAAGGAGTTGGTCTTGAAACTCCCCAAACCACCCCTTGCCCATCTTTGCCATTAAAGCACAGCACGACCTCCTGCCCATGGGGCATTGCCTGGGTTTCTGTGACTGTGATGCTGTGGGAAAAGAAAGACTGCAGTTTCCTTCAAAGTCTTGCCCAACACCTTCTAGGGTCAAAACAAGAGCTAAAGCGCCCTGTTTCTTGATCTACACATTTAAAATCCAAAGCAGCTGTTGACACAGGCTCTCCGGGCATCACTGAAAGAGAAAAGGCCCAAGACCATTTGTACCTTTCTGGACAAGTCAGATTTCTATTATGTAGGAAATGATTTTGACCAGTAGCTGGTCAGGACAGTTTCTCAGTTGGATGCATCCTGGAAATGACAGCAGTGACTCACAGTTTTCTGAGTTGTGACACCTTATCGCTGTGTTTTAATCTCCTTTCCTCTGTAATGCTACAATGTGGATTTGGGGATACAAAGGGTGAGAATACAAAGTATTAATAAATTTCAATCAATTGTGAATTTAAAAAATCTAAAGCTTGGAATCAGTGTTAATTCCTTCCAAATGCCATCAGTTATTCTCCCTCCTAGTGATTGTTCACATGCCTCAGTACCGTACAGTATCATTTACAAAACTTCATGGCGTTATCCCTCCTTTTAGGTTGGCCAAAAAGTTCCTTCGGTTTTTAAGTAAAAATAAAAGACACATTTTTCATTTTCACCAAGAACTTTATTAAACAACGTAGTCACCCTTTTGTTCCACTACCTTCTGCCATTTTGTCAGGAACTTCATAATTCCATCTTCCCAAAACTTTTGATCTTTTTGAGCACAGAAATGTTCCAGGTGCCTTTTATAGTCTTCCAGGGAATTGAAATTTTTTCCATTAAGAGAATTTTGTAAAGACCAAAATAAATGGAAATCCGAAGGTGCAATGTCTAGTGAATATGGCTGATGAATCAGAACTTCCCAGACAAGCTGTAACAGTGTTTGCCTGGTCATCAAAGAAACATGCGGTCTTGCGTTACCCTGATGGAAGATCATGCGTTTTCTGTTGACTAATTCTGGATGCTTTTCGTCGAGTGCTTCTTTCAGTTGGCCTAATCAGGAGCAGTACTTGTTGGAATTAATCATTTGGTTTTCCGGAAGGAGCTCATAATAGAGGATTCCCTTCCAATCCCACCATATACACAACATCACCTTCTTTGGATGAAGACCGGCGTTTGGTGTGGTTGTTGGCGGTTCATTTCGCTTGCCCTGTGATCTCTTCCATTCCACATTATTGTACAGTATCCACTTTTCATTGCCTGTCACAATTTGTTTTAAAAACGGAACGTTTTCATTACTTTTAAGCAGAGAATTGCATGGGGAAATATGTTCAAGGAGTTTTTTTTTGCTTAACTTATGTGGAACCCAAACATCAAAGCGATTCATGTAACCAAGCTGGTGCAAATGATTCTCAGCGCTTGATCTGAATATTTTGAGTATGTTGGCTATCTCCCGCGTGGTATAACGTTGACTGTTCTCAATTAATGTCTTGATTTAATCGCTTATCAACTTCAACTGGTCTACCCGACTGTGGAGCATCGTCCAGTGAGAAATCTCCAGCACGAAACTTCACAGACCACTTTTGACGCGTTCGATCAGTCATAACACCTTCTCCATACACTGCACGTATCTTTCTTTGCGTTTCAGTTGCGTTTTTACCTTTCTTGAAGTAATAAAGCATAATATGACAAAAATGTTGCTTTATTTTCTTCCATCTTAAAACGGCTACAAAAAAATTCACCAATTTTGATAAGTTTTTTTAAAAAATGCACACTGATATGACAGCTGTCACAATACAACCTAATAAAATTTTTCCAATTAAGTTAAAGGCAACTAAGTGCTACTAGAGCCATCTTACAGAAAAAACCAAACGAACTTTTTGGCCAACCCAATATTACTGATGAATTGATTGATTAAAAAAAATTAGCACTTTTTTTGCAGGCATGTGGGATAATGCTAGGCGGTAAAGTTCAAACCCTGTGTGGTGGGGATGCAGGAGAAATGGGCCATGGACTTCATCTGGTGGGTCTTGGAAGTCTTCTTAGATGAGGTGGGGTTTGAGCTTAGTCTAAAGGGTGAGTAAGACATTTACAAGGGTTTCATAAGGAGAGCGGTCATCTGGGTGGAGCATTGGAGATATAGAGATTCTCGGACCCAACCTCAGAATCTCAGGGGTGAGGCCCTGGTACGTATGGTTCTGACGTGTAACCGGAGCTGGGAACTCAGGTTTACTCAGAGACCAGAGAAAAGTCTGAAAGGCTGTCTCCGGGGCTCGGAGAGTCCAAGCCAGCTATTCTCCACCTCAGAAGAAGATCGAATAAGAGGAATTAAATGAAGCACAACAACTTGGTTTCCTCTGAAGATGAAGTTCCTGGATGTGAAGTTTGTTAAAGACACTAAGATCTTTACCCCATACGGCAAGGAAAGGCCTTCTTCAGAATCGGAAAGAAAATGCAGTTAAAACCAAACCAAATAACGGGGCAGAATCTCATTTGTCTCAAATGGCCTATGCCAGGGGATGACAAACTTTTTCTGTAAAGAATCAGAAAGTAAATATTTTCAGCTTTATAGACCATAACAGTCTTTGTCACAACTATTCAGCTCTGCCACTGTAGCGCAAAAGCAGTGTTGGGTAATGCGTAAGTGAGTGAGCGTGGCTCTGTTCCAGCAAAACTTTATTTATGGACACTGAAATTTGAATTTCATATAATTTTTACATATTACGAAATATTATTTTTCCTTTGATTTGTTTTCAACTACTTAAACATGTAAATTCTTATTGTTCACTAGAGCCAGGAGGTAGAAACAACCCAAATGTCCATCAACCGATGAATGGTTAAAAAAAAAAATGTGGTGTATAAACACAATGGAATATTATTCAGCCTTGAAAAGGAAGGAACTCCTGTCACATGATGCACCATGGATGAACTTTTGACATTACGCTAAGTGAAATAAACCAGTCACAAAAAAGATAAATACTGTATATAATCCCACTTATATGAGGTACCTAAAGTAGTCAAATTCATAGAAGCAGAAAGTAGAATGCTGGTTGCCAGGGGCTGGGGTAAGAGAGAAGGGAGCATTGTGTTTAATGGGTGGAGAGTTTCAGTTTTGAAACTTTTGAAAAGATTCTACAGATCAGTAGCACCACAATGTGAATATACTTAACACCTTACTGTACTGAACACTTAAAAACAATTAAGATGGTAAATTTTATGTCATGATTTTTACCACAAACATTTTTTTAAAAAGAAAATAGTTAATTCTTACCTTGAAAGTCATAGAAACGGGCGGTGGGCCTGCAGTTTGCCAACCTCTGGCCTATCGATGACCAGTCTGAGGGCGAAAAAGATGGTCCAAATCAATGCTTCTCAAATGTCCCCACTGAAAGTTCTCTAACAATGCAAAAGGGAGAATGCAGACTCCCAGTGGGGTCTTCCTGCAAGTCTATAAAATTATTTTAAATACTCTTTCAAATGAGGTTCATGAAATTTTTTGAATCCTAGGCCATAACACATGTTGTTTTAATGTAAAATTGGCATTCACTGTAAAAATCAGTAAAAACTGATGTTCATGCAGGCTCAGAGAGGGTGAGTGACTTAGTCAAGGTCACAGAGCTAGAAGAAGTCAATATGGGACTGGATCCCAAAATTCCTGATTCCAAATGTATACTTGCCACCTGAGTGGGCTGCCTTCCCATCAGGCTTTGGCTGTCTATTCCCAACTCCTACCCGCATCCCCCTCAACATTGAGGCAGTCTCCAAAGTACTGAGGCAAACCGCTTTTGAGTTTCTACCGAAATTCATCAATTCATAAGTTTAATACCATCAATTCATACGTTTCATATATTATTTGTTCTGCTGTGTTCTAAAATATTTTAGTTTGATATATTCTAAAACTCATTTTTTTCCTGTCCTATCTAATTATACTTCCTCATCCATCTGTATTTTTTTAAACCATCCACAGCATCCCATTCTGTTATACATTATGGAATGTTAAATTATGAGGGAACAAAGAGATTTGTTGTTTTTGTATACCCAACATCCATTTTCTCTTGTGGTAGATTATATTATTTGTTCAGAATTCTCCCTTTTTCCCTCCTTTTCCTTCTCCCTGTCCCATTGACTTTAGTCTTGGCCATATGACTTGCTTTCCCCACTGGGTTGTGAGTTGACATGAGGGTGTGCTAGTCCTAAGCACAGGTTTTGAGGGGCTCCATGTGTCTCCACTCACTTCTCTGGAGCTCCTGCCCTTCCAGAAATCCACGTGTCCCATATTGAGCCCGTTCCTTCAGCTTGGGTCCCAGAATGAGAAAAACATGTGAAGCAAACATGAACCCAGCCAACGAAGACCCATTTGTTGTTTAAGCAAGCCAGTGAGTGTTAGGGTTGTTTGTTACACAGTATTATACTAGCAAAACCTGACCAATACACCCCTTCTTTTGGAACCAGGGTTTTGATTTTCTTCAGGAGACTCAGCCCCCACCTCCACTCTTCATCTGTAGGGTTCATTTGAGCTGATCCTCCTCCATCCTGCCCCAAGCACCCTCCAACACATCACACTGACTAACTCCAATCTCTGGTAAGATGTCTGCTGTTCTTATCAAAGCTGAGAGAGCCTCATTCTCTCTTGGCTAGCAGAAATGAATGATCCTGTCACCTGCTATAAAGGATTCCTGAAGAAATTTTACTCATAACCCATATAATCCTAACTCCTATCTGTTTTATAACAGAAGCATAAAAATAGTGTGGATCACACAATACTAAATGCCACATCTCTTGGCTACTTTTTGATAGTGAGAAGGAAAGCACAAAAAACAAATAGCAGACATTATGAACTGAATGTTAACGTCTCCACTAAATTCATGTTAAAACCCTAACCCCCAATGTGATGGTATTAAGAAGCTGGGCCTTTGGGAGATAATTAGGTTTAGTTGAGGTCCTGAGGGTGGAGCTCCCATGATGGGATTAGTGCCCTTTATGGAAAGAGACACCAAAAAGTTTGCTTCCTCTCTCTTTCTCCTTCCACATGTGTGTATGGAGGAAAGACCATGTGGGGACACAGCAAGAGGTGGCCCTTTACAAGCCAGGAAGAGGGCCCTCACCAAGAACCAAATCTGCTGGCACCTTTATCTTAGACTTCCCAGCCTCCAGAACTGTGAGAAATAAATGTCTGTTGTTTAAGCCACCCAGTCTAAGGCATTTATTATAGCAGCCTGAGCAAAGACAGCAGAAGCTGTCTTATGCAAGGTACAGAAGCTGCAGACACCTACAAGTAAAATTTGTTCCCCGTGCCTTGGGGAAGAGCAGTGTCAGCTCTGAGTTATTCATTCTAACAAAGAGCTTGGCATAGTGGTATGGACAACCTGAAACATCAGGAAAACTTAAGGAGGTCTTCATTTGGTCTGGGAAACGCCAAGGCTGCCCATGAGTGTTTCAGGGGTGCCTTAGACAAAGGCATTTCTTCAGAACAATTAAAGCCTGATGAAAACATGGACACCTTTTCTCTCACATATTAGGATTCAACAAAGATTTGTTGTGAAGATGTACAATAAAAATCATGAAAGTCACTGGTTTAAGATATGCTTGGCTTTGGTATACACTTTTTAGATAAAGCAACACAGAGTTCTGAGTTGTATGTGTGAGATATTTTCTCCCTGAGAAGGAAAATAAAATAAGTTTACATTCTCCCAGTCCACAGATGGATCATACGGGGACACAGAGTGAGCTCTGCTGAGTGACAGGAGAAACCCACTAGGGATTAAAACAATAATCCCTGAAGTGTGAAATTAGCTGTGGAAAATCAGGGGTTGATAAACAGCCCTCTCCCCCATATCTTCTCCTTCTTCTCTACTCCCCTACCTTTCCCCCAGCCCCCCACCCCTCATGTTTTCCCACCCTTCTCAGAGGTCTGGTGGGCCTTGTCCCACTTCTCACTGAACTATCCATGCCAGCCCCAAAGCAAATGCTGCCAACTGGACTGTCCTATGAGTCAGGTGCCCTGACCTGGTACTAACTAGAGTAAAATACAACCCTGCCCTTAGAGGCCCACAGTTAGTAATTAGTGAGAGATTCGTAAACAATCAGAAAGGTTGCAGAAATAAGAAACAAATAAAAGTGGAGGAGCTCTTAGAATGCCATCCTTTGGAAAGCACTCACGCCCCCGGCTCCCAGGGAAGCTGACTTAATTGGTTTGGGTTGTGTATAGAGATCAATAGTGTTCAAAACACTCCCCAGGTGATTCTAACTTTAGCCAGGGCTAAGAACCACCCCCGACGTATTGAATTAGGAACGCTGGCGGTGAGGTTAAAACCTGTGTTTTAACAAGCCCCCCACGTGATGCTGGTGCACGCTCAAGTTTGGGAGCCGCTGGTCTGCGCTGCTAAGGGGCGGAGGTATGGGAATGGAGGGGGTCCAAAAGGGGAGCAGTTGGGGCTGGCGCACAGGGCTGGGATGAGGGACTCTTCCACCGGCACCCTCCTCCCTCCTCTAAGCCTCAGGGCAGTGGACAAGCTCTCCCGTCAGAGCCTGGCCTGAGCCCTTCGGGGTGGGCGGTCCTTGAGGGATAGTGTGTTGGGGAGCCCAGTTTTGAGACCACGGAGCCTCCCTCGGAAGCCTCAGTCACTCGGCTCTGTGGCCGCTGCTCATTTCGCTCCGGAGTCCCTTAGCAGGCAGGAAAGGTTGGGCCTGTGGCGGGGCCATAGCGAACGGCCAGAAAGGGCTCTTTCTGGAGAATCCTGGCTTCCAGTTTACGGCTTCTCATCCTTTTCCCCAAAGTGGGCCCCCTACTCTGAGCGCTGGCTTTTTTTTTTTTTTTTTTAAATCCCAGACAGGAACTGTGTCCATCCCCTGACAAAACCCGTGCCTCCTTTTCTGCACATGCAACATCTTCTCATCCTAAGCAATCACACCCCCACCCACAAGCAAAGCAGCCCTTGGCCCAGAGCACCCGGGCCCCACTCCCGATGCCCCCTGGCCCTACAACTCTTCCATCCCAGCTGACAGAAAACAGCGAGTCCAGCGGCCTCCCCACTTCGGGCCTCCCCGCCCAGACCGACCGACCGAGCAGGGCAAGACCCTACTGCTGGGCCCAGGGCGGTCCCCAGCACAGGGACCCCCGGGGGAAGAAGAGGGATCCCCCGTCTCGCCACAAGCCAAGCTCAGCCCCTCGGCGCGCCGGTGGCGGCTTCTCTGCGTTTCTGGCCGAGCTGCCCGCCCCCCCCGTGGGGAGGGGCTGCGGCCACGCGGAGTCGCCCGGGGTCCGGAGGCTCCTCCCCGGGGGTGGCCGAGCAGGAAGCGTGGAGCGCGGCGGGCGGGGGCACGGTGCGGGGCCCCAGGCGGCGGAGTATGCGCGGGCCTCGGCGGCCAGCCCCGGCGCACAGCCGCGGCCGGGGCGCGCGGCGCGGGGCGGAAAAGCCTGTTTACACAGACTGCACACCGCCTGGGGAATAATGCAGTAAAGGAAGTGAGCCGGCTCGGCCTGACTGCTCCAACTTCCTGCTCTCACACACACCAGAGGAAAAAAAAAAAAAAAAAAGAGGAGCGAGAGAAAGAAAAAAAAAGGGGGAAAAAATCAGGATCTCATTACAAGAGCAACAGACCGTCTGCAGACGCCTGTCAGCATGGAAAGTCGGGGACTTTCGCCCGGTTCCTCCTAGAAATTCCCCCGAAGAAGGATCTTGAAAACTCCCCCGCATCTGGGTATGTAGTAGGGTCCGTGCCTGTTGCTCGGACAGTTGCAAAGTTTCGTGGGGCTTGGTTTTTTCTTTCTTTCTTCTCTCTGGCTTGGTGGGGGTGGGGCGGGTGGGCACCGCGTCGGAGGCTGCAGGCCCGGGGCTGGGGGCGGCCGCGGGGAGTGGGCGCAGCTGGGATGCTCCTGCGCCGGGTCCGCGCGCCGGCCCGGGGGCTGCGGCCACCGGGCGATGGCACACCCCGCCCTGGGCTGCGCTGTGAGCCGGGAGGAGGGGGCGCGCGGGGGAGCGGGCGGCGGTGAGACTTGGGGTCCCTCTGGGAGGAACGGTGACTGGAGCGGGCTGCGTGCCTGGAGGCTGGACCACCGCTGACCTGTGGCTCTCCTCGGGGTGGCAGTGGGCACCGACGGTCGAATTCAGGGAGAGGACAGGGGTGGAGAGGGAAGCGGAGGGCGTGGGGAGCCGAGCCGCGGGGCTGGGGGCCGCGTCCCCTCTCGCTCGGCAGGTGACCCCCGCCCGGGTCCCCGCCCCAGGCGCACGCCCAGCCGGACCTTTAAAAGCCGGTGGAGTCATTACTGGACATGGTTTTGGAGGAGGACCGGGCAGGAGGTGGTCTTGGAGCCCCCAGCACTTTGGGATGGGGCTCTTCTGCTTGCATCTGAATGTTGGCCTGTAATGCTTCCGTAACTTTTGGGGGGAGGAATTACAATTTTGGAGGGCTAAAAAAAAAAAAAAAAATTAGAGGTCTCGGTTTTGTTACGTTTTCTGAACCGAATCGTCCTGAGGACAAGCTGCAGTTAGGCGGCGGATGGAGGTGGGAGAAAGAAATGTTATTTCAGAAACTGCAAAAGGGGCTTTTTAGAAGGAAAAAAAAAAAAAGAAACGAGTGTCGGGAGAGTTTCTGGCTTGTCTGGAAACGGCAAGACTAATTGCCATGCGCTTCCGCTTTGAAACTGGCAGCAGACAGCATCTTGAAAATGACTCACTAGAGGAGCTCACAAAGAAACTGTGGTTTGCTCCTTCTCAGGTTTATGTATTTGTGCCTTTTACAGTTTCCTTTGTAGTGTTCGAGGGGTCACCCGCCCCTTCCCCGCCGGCCCCCTCCCACCCTCCCGCTTTTGGAAGTCCCTGGCGGGTCTTTAACTCCCCCCAGCACCCCGGCCAGGAGGGGGGACGCTGGGGGAGGCTGAGTTGTTTTTGGAGTTGGCTGGGGAAGAGGGTTAAAGGGATTCTGCTGCTGCGGGGGAAAAAGTTCCCTGAATTTTCCACTGGCTGCTGCAGGAAGAGAGAGCCCCTGTAGTCATTGCTAAGTAATGTCTGCACACACACCAACTAATCTCATTAGGAGTTTCCGCTGCTCGGCACAGGAGGGGTTTTGTGCAGCCACTGTCAGCCGGGGGAGCCCTGCGCTGGAGAGGGAGACAAGTTACGGCTTTATTTACTTAGAGGGGCAGCCGCCCAACGAACCTTTTCAGGGCAGCATCTTGAAAACTTTGAAGTCATTTTGGCCATTTTGGATTTCGAACTTACAGGTTTTTCTCTCCTGTGTGTGTGTGTGTGTGTGTGTGTGTGTGTGTGTGTTTTCTGTTGCTCAAGCACCTCAAACACACCCGTCCTCTCACGTCTGTGCTTCACTCCTGGCGGGGGAGGGCGGAGGTGACGAGAAACCAAGCATGTTCCGGGCATCTATTAATGAGCTCAAATTGATTTCTGAGCCCTACTGCCAAACAAAATACCCTCCGATCTCTCTCCCTTTTCTTCTGTCTCTCTGTGACACACACTTATTTGGGAAAGGTCAGTTATGAGTTTCAATTTATGGGGATTATAAAATTACAAATTGTGTTAGGAGGGCACGTGGGTCAGACAGTTAAGAAGACTGTCCCTAACTGTTTTTGGAGTTTCCAGTAATGATCCTGCCTGCAAAGACCCCTGATGGTCATTCTATGCCAAATATAGCAAAGGCCTTGTGGCCTTTTTTTTTTTTTAAACCTTTAAATGTTGGAAATGTGTAGAATTACTAAAAAGGGTAAAGAATTTTAAGGAACCTGATTGGAACTGTGGGGCTCCTTTATTGACAAGGACACTCTGCTCTCTTGAGGGTTTTTTAAGGTGTCCGTGTTTCTTTTCTGGTGGCAAAGCATGTCCTAAAAACAACCCAAACAGCCCGAGCAGGGTGTGAGTCAGTGGACGTGAGTACAGGATGTGCCTAACACCGCATCTGGTGCAGAGTAGATGCTCAATAAATTGTTGCATTGAAAGCTGTGAGTAGGATAACAGAACTTACATTAAATAGATAAGGAAAAAAGCTTTCCAAAGCCAACATCACTTTGCATGACTGTTCCTTAAGGATGAAGGTTGTTAAGTATTCCCCTTTCAAGACTACATTTCCTTCAAAATAAAAAGGGGATAATTAGAGTTCTTCATTCCAATAAGTTATTATTTGGAATGAATAATGTTCATTTATAGCAATAGTTCTCAACTGGGAGTAATTCTGCTCCCCAAGGGACTTTTGGCAGTATCTGGGGACATTTTGGTTGTTATAATCAGAGGGGGTTCTACTGGCGTCTAGTGAGTAGAGGTCAGGGATACTGCTAAACATCCA
Organism: Stenella coeruleoalba; assembly: GCF_951394435.1. Taxonomy (NCBI): domain Eukaryota; kingdom Metazoa; phylum Chordata; class Mammalia; order Artiodactyla; family Delphinidae; genus Stenella; species Stenella coeruleoalba. The sequence goes on along the minus strand of NC_137157.1, from coordinate 24,908,821 downwards.
GCAATGCCCACAAAGAACTTTCTAGCCCAAAATGTCAGGAGTACCCAGATTGAGAAACTCTTGTTTACATTAATGGTGATGACAACTTTGATATGCATTCATTCAAGGAATAGAACATTTAAAAGTCATCACTGGCACTTTTCTGCCATGTGAATAACACAGTGTGCATGAATTTTCTCTCTTTTCGGTCAGTAATATGTGTGGAATGACATGTAAATAATGACAGTGTGATGGTGTACCTTTGTGAGCTGAATGAGACCATCTCTGAACCTCACTCACTTGGTACTAATGCTTTTTAGACCAGAATGGCAACAGCCCACGTGGCGGAGAGCAGCCCCATTTGAATTTTGAAGTTTGCTAAACATTTATTAAAGCCTTCCTCTTTTTCTTATTTAAAAAAAATTTACTAATTCAAACCTGGTAATGTACAATAACCCTGAGATCATATATTGAAATTTATATTTGTAATAACTTTTTAGAACTTTTCCTGAAATCGGTTTTAAAGGGCTTCCAGGCAGCGCGTATAAATTAAAATATTCCTTTCTTAGCTGTCACGTATCGGATTTTGTGCGCCCTGTGCTACCCAATTATGTATCTATAGGATTCAAAAAACCAATATGGTTGCAAAACATTACCTAAGACAAAACAAACCCAAAACACTTTAAAAATATTATCTAAGGATGTGACTTCCTGGAGTAAAGTCTTTTTTCGCTGATGGTGAATTACTGCTTACTAATTAACGGCTTTACTCCCTTCCAGTCCCAGGGAATGATTCAGCCATTTTCATGTTTCCTAGACCTGGGGTTCCTCATTAAACTTTGGACAGAGAACCCATTTCTTTTATTCTGGCTGTGACCTGGCTGTAGGCAGCTGGCTTCTGCCCCTAAGGGCCAGTACCTGCACATATAGATGAGCGGTCCTGGTTACTTATATGAAGGACTCCACTCATGGCAAATTTTTCTGTATGTTCAAGGCAAGAGTATTTTATGTTTTATTATTTATCCGTAATTCCCCTTTGCCTTTGTAGATTGATGACATATTTGAGATTACATTAGTATAGCAATATTTTCTAAAGGTTAGTTGTTTTTTGCTGTTATAAAAAATATTAATATGAATTATCTTAGGAAGATGCAGAAAACCACAAAGAAAAAAAAAACATCTCCCATAATCCCTCTGTTAACATTTTGGTGTATATTTTTCTGGTCTTTTAAAATACATATACACACAGCTGCACATGCACACATAAAATTTTTAATTGGAGTCACACTATACTTTCTGTTTTGTAGCTTATTTTCAGTTAACGTATCATGTAACACAGTTTAATAACTGGTACTAAGACCAAAATTACCACACATAGAGCTCGTATTTATTGATCTAATAAATGTGTTGACTCAACAGTGGATTGACATAATTTCTACATGAACTTGTTCAGTGTTTTTGTCTCTGTGGCTCCAAGTAACGTTCTAAGAATGCTGCCCTCTTGAAAGACTGAATTCATATGTGCTGTGCAGTTTGGGATTTTGATGAGTTTCTCTATGATTTAAGGATGAGTCATGATTTGCAGTAGAATATCAAGATGTAGTAAAAGGAAGTCCAGGGTGCGACACATCAAAGTAGAATGTTGAGTGATGAAAACAGAGAAACTAGGTTAGACCAAAAATACACCTTGAACTTCTCTAACTATAAAGGAGGGAGGAAGGTGCCTCTTGCACACTTGGTGACTCTTACTTATTACTGTTTCACTTTATATCAGTAAAGTTTCCAAACTTTGAAATTGGTATTTTAAGTAGATTTTCAGTTCAAGAGTACTATTGCCCATGGCCAGTTTGAACTGAGATCATGTAGCTTTTTGGTTGAAACCGTGGCAGTGAGAACATGAAAACTCCAGTTTTGCCACTTATAGTACAGCCCCAGTAAATTGAATTATCAGAGTGGGGGTGTGCGTGCGCGCACACTGTTTTTGTTTTATTTTTTATTAAGGTATAGTTGATTTACAGTATCATGCTAATTTTAGGTATACAGCTCAGTGATTTAGTTACACGTATATATACCTATATAAATTCTTTTGCAGATTCTTTTCCCTTATAGATTATTACAAAATGTTGAGTATAGTTCCCTGTGCTATACAGTAGGTCCTTGTTGGTTATCTATTTATATATAGTAGCATGTAATATGTTAATCCCAACCTTCTAATTTATCCCTTCCCACCCCCCTTTCCCCTTTGGTAACCATAAGTTTGTTTTCTATGTCTGGGGTGCACTGTTAACAAATCCTAAGGGCCTTCAGTCTTTTAAGCAGAAATTTGACTCCCCATTATCCCTACCCACAACCGAAATGAAAATGGCCTTTCATCCATTACTGGAAACTTACATATATGTCAGCAGTTTAAAAATAAACTTTGAATTGATCATTTCAGTAAGTTGTAACTTGGTTGATTTGCCACTAGGAATTACTCACTGACCACTTTATGTGTTTTAATTTACAGTTGCTGGAAAGTAATTATTAAATTAGGAATTAAATGGGGTTATTTTATAATTGGCTGTGAGAGTTATTTGCATATTTTTAAAGAAATTAAGATGATAGTTATACTAATATATTCTGATCTGAATTTGGACTAAAATGAATTTACTCACATACATGCTTTAAAAAGAAGTTTTAAGCACACAGTATCCTAAGTCTTTTTAAAGCTACCATATCTAAGAACAATTCCTAATGTTCCAGGTATAAATATGGGAGTGATGGAGGAGGTATAAAACACGTGTATCTGATACCTTCTCTTACACTGTTTGGTGAGGTTAGGGGTCATTTACTCCAAACAATAGAATGAATCTGAGACTCTTGATGTCTTTTACTTTCTTTCACTGTTGTACAACTTATGTACGTGAAACTGCCCAGATCTTAAATGTTATTGTATACACCTATGTAATCCCCACCCCCTACTTCTAAGTAGAGAATACTTCCATCGCCCCAAAACGTCCCCTGGCTATTTTTAATTGTATTATGGCAATTCCATGACTCTACCATGTTATTATACCCCAGAGCACCTGGATAAGATACTGCAGTATTTTTATTTAATCTACTTGGTTAAAAATAGATCATCAGAAAGTGTGGATTTCCTCATCATCCAATAAGAGGAAAAATCCTTTCTACACTATTTAATATCACTTACACTAACCAAAAGTAATATGTATGCTGCGGGGAAAACGTAGATTCCCTTAAAACCAGTTGTGTTTAGAGGATATCACTTAATGTCCCTGGACCTCAGTTTCCCTGGCTGGAGGGCAAAGTGGCTGGAGTAGAGAGGTAGGGACGATCCCTTGCATCCCAAAGTCCTTTTCGTCTATGCTCTGTTTTAGAATAAAGAACTTGGATTCTTCTAGGAGTTGTGAAAGTGTAGAGTGAATGTCTGCTGTCATCCCCCAAAAGCTGACTTTGAGACATATACAGCAATTTTTAAAAACTGTTTTGGGTAGAAAAAGGGATTCCCCGTAAGTTTCCCCTTCAATCCCATGTCGGCCCCTTATTGAATAAGGAACACCTGAGGGAAGGTCAGCATTGGCTGCAGTGCTTCCTTTCCTCCTCTTTTTGAGGTTTGTGACAGGCACCACTCATTTCTAAAGATGACCTCGTTCTAGGGCAGTGACTGGGCAGAGACAGCGATTGTCTCCAGGTTGGGTGCTGAGCAGGCCCCAGGATTTTGATCACCAGGTCAGGTCCCTACTCTTTCCTCCTGATAGTCTTTGAAAATGCTGTCCATCTTCCAACGCTGGATCTGAGGGGTCCACATTTCCCCTCACCCCCTCCCTCTGGTCCCTTCTCCACCCACAAGCTAGAGCAGTCCTTCCAACACAGATCCGACCTTTTCGCTCCTCTGCTTACAATCTCCCAGTGGCTTCAGCTGGGATAGAGACCAAAAATCTTAATGTAAGCAGCATGCTGTGATTTAGGCCAACTACACTGGCCTTTCCTCAATTCCTCAAATGTGTAATGTGCCCCCGGGCCACTGGGCCCTTCTAAGTGCTGTTCTCTCTTCTGGGAATTCCCTCCAGGTCCTCCACTCCCATCGATTTCTCTCACTCCACTTTCGAGCCAGTGTGTAGTCATCTGTCAGGTCTCAGCTCAACCATCTCTTCCCTGGGGAAGCCTTTGCTGGTCCTCCAGGTTAGATCTCCCCAGTCATCCATCCCTGGCCTTCGGAGTCCTTGCCACAGGCTTTATTTACAGGTTTCCATGTTACCTGAATTCTCCCTCTGCAGATTCTTACTATCCAAGCACAAGTACCAGTTTCAGATATATATATCTGGAGATAGGGCTGGTGTTTCTCATTATTCATTAATATTCCTTATCCAGAACTCAGGAACCAAGTAGATTTGATAGCAGGCTACCCTTTGCTATCTGGAGTCACTGTCCAAACCCTGGAATTCATTAGATTCGGAAACTGAGGGATATCTGTGCGTGTATGTATCAAGATGTGTTTCCCATCTGTCTTGCCCATCAGTCTGTAAGCTCCCTCTGGGCTTCATCTGCTATTCTCATCCTTGTGTTTATCCCAGCCCTTTGTACAATACCTGGCATTCGTTGAGTTAAAAGCAATCTGAAGGGGGAAAACTTTGTCACCATAGCTCCTCTCCTTGCATTTTGCCAGTGGAATTGATAAAGCACTTTATTGCTATGCCTAAATCCAACTCTTTCCTAGACAGTCAATTATTTGAATTAATAAGAAGCATATTTCTTGGTTAAACCAAAGAGACAGCCAAGAAGATCCTGTATAGAGGATATATCATTTTCCAGAATTTTTGTCCAGATTTGTAGGAAAAGTGAATGTACAGGGATCAGGTGTGTTAACATCTGAGAGGACAAACTTTAGCCCTATTGTTGATATCAGTGTTATACTCAGAATGGTTGGTTAGCAGTTGGGTAATTTATAGGATAGTACAGCCTGAAAGAACCTCAATGTACAGTTCTTTCCATGTTAAAATTAATCGTTCTACAGCAAGGATCGTAGTCCTTTATCAAGACTTCAGTTGACCACATTTTCATAGATCCCTTGGACTGAGTTCCATAATAATATTCACTGTTAAAACTGCTTCCTCACTTACACTAAAACCTGTGTGTGTAGCTTTTGTCCATAACCTTTTATAATTAATAAATGACATTTCTGATCGAGTTTTAAAATAATGACACTGCCTGTGTGATGATGAAAGGATGAATGATTAAATACCTAAATTGTTTTGGGTCGAGGGCTAGATCTGCTATTAATTTCAGCTGGGTTTTGCCAAGGAGTGGTTTGTTGATAGTCAAACCTTGATTAACCATAATGTGTAATTAAGCAGATTTTTTTTCTCCCTGCACTTAATTGTCAGAAGAGAGATTAAGACAACCACCACCACCACAACAGAATAAGCCCTAGAATTTATTCCAGGATGTGCTCCTGGGTAACTGTAGGGTCTGTCCGTAGGAATTAACTGCAGGGATTCCTGCGTTGTCTCCACCTGTGAGTTCTCATCATTTTCAGAATGGTGATCCTGGGGCCCAGAATGATCAGGATGCTCTGTTAGCTCTATTAGGCAAGGGGAAGGGCTGTAGATGTGAGAACAATTTCCTAGCACTAGTAGTTAAGAAGAATACATCTCTGGTTAATACTCAGTGAACTGGAAATGTAACTTCCCCCCTATCCCCTTACTGGAGTTTGGAAGGTTTGCATTTAGAGGCTAAAATATAAGCCATTGGTTGTTGGAGATAAGCATTGGCAGACGAGGAGTGTGTGTGTCTGTGTATTTGGGTGTGCCTCCGCACATGTAGCTACAAGAGGAATGCATGAGTCTGAGAGAATGGGACAGTATGTGATCTCAGTTTTTGTTCCTTCTCTGTAGAGTCAGCCCTCTCATGTAGGATTCAAGCCCCACTTCTGTACAGAGGATTAGAGCATAAAGGAATGTTTGCTAAAGCTCTCCATCCCAAAGAATCATTATTTCATTGTGAGAACTCAAGACAGAACTTGGATTTTTGTTACAGTTTTCAGGAGAGGAGAAAGCTCAGATGCCTCATCATTTCAGCAAACCCCATACAGAACATATAGGAAGGGACCAAACTGTTTAGTAGTATTTGAAGACTGTATGTGGAGGCGGCTCCTTCATCTTCTTGTATGGTCTTGCGTTTTGAAATCCTCTGGAATCTAGAATTCATGAGTGTTGTGGGGAAGTTATTTTCGCTAATGTTCCTGCCTGTTTTTCAAGCTCCAGTTACTGACCATTTAGACCAGAGGGTGTTGGGTAGTAGAGCATGGCTGGGGTTTTTTGTTTTGTTTTGGTTTTTTCTTTTTAAAAACATTTTAGAACAAACATCTCCACATTCTCCAAGTGACATTCTGAGACAGGGTTGGAACTGATTAAACCCCAGGCAGAGAGAGAGATGCTGTCACATCCGTGCTGAGCCTATAGAGGACGGAGGAATGCCTGCTGATGGGCCCACTTCACCTCTGATAGTCGAAGCAAAACCAGAAACATCGCTCAGCCAGCCGCTCAGCATTCCTAACTTTGCTTCGTTCACTTCTTTAGGCTCTTTAGCCCTAATTCTCAATTCTGCGTTTATGACATTGAGTACTTCTGAAGAGAGTTAACAGTTTTTCAATGTACTTTTAAAAAAAATGATCTCTTCTCCTGTTTTACTGTTTATTTTATTTATTTATTTTTTGACCACACCGTGCAGCATGTGGGATCTTAGTTCCCCGACCAGGGATTGAACCCGTGCCCCGCTACACTGGGAGCGTGGAGTCTTAACCACTGGACCACCAGGGAAGTCCCCAACAACTTCTTAAAGTGAATTACTTTGATCACCAAAGTATATGATGTTAAAAGATGTCTTGAATCAAACAAAATGACCCAAGAGTACTTGGGCTCTCAAAAGCTCCGTGTCTCACTCTCAAGAGCATTGCCCTGCTTTGATTTAAATCAGAGCTGAACCACAAGAACGGCATCTTCCTCTAGGCTTTGCCACATCCTTTGTTTTTGTTTTGTTTTGTTTTTTTTGAACCTAAATATTAAGACCTACCAATTTGTCTTTAGGAAAGTAGAAACTTTGAGACCTTGATGTAGAAGATCGTACATGTACCGGATGATTAAAATACAGAAAGGGTGATTTTCTTGAGCAAAGGGGAAAGATCATCTAAAGCGGAAGCTGGCATTTGTTTTGTACAGTTAATATTTTCACGTGGAACAATTACTGGAAGAGTAAGCAGAGGAACAAGTTGTATGTGACATTTAAAAAAAGGGCTGAAGCCAACTTAGTGGAGGGCAGATTCCCGAATGGGAATTAAGGGCTGGGAGGGGGCTTTAGGTACATATCTGATGCTGGACGCTGATGCCACCAACAGCCATTCTTCTCTGTGGGATGCTTTTGTTGACTTCTCGAAGGAAATGTGCGTGCACAACATCAACCTGACACGAAAGGATGAACTCTCGGTCTTCCACTTGATGACAGTTTCAATGTTATTTTGTTCACGTATCCATTGCAGTCTGGGGGTTAATCAACAAGTTTTAAGTGTAATGTATTGGAGGAGATTGTTTAGTTTTGAAATCACTCACTGTCTATTTTTGCAACAGTTTTTTGTTTTTTTTTTTTTTTTACAAACAATTGTGCTCAACAGAAACAGCAAGATATTTTAAATGTGTTCCACTTACTGTAGTTTGTCTACAAGTCAGGCTAGATTTTAAATGGACGCTCTGCGAAAAACAAGATGCCTCTTGCTTGCTGTTTTAACTTAACCCCATTGTAGTTTTGCTTCACGTTAAAAAGAACTTTATTAGCAGTTATTTAAATTGAGAAGAAACTGCATTTTGGCACCGTACTTGTTCTATGTAGCTAAACTTGATGCCTGTACACAAATGTGGGAGGGAGATATGTATATGGAGACAGTAAAGCTACAAAAGGGAGAGTCTACCTTCATGACTTTAGATGCAGCTAAACTCCCCCACAGATGTCCACCACATGAGCAGGTGATGATATTTTGAAGGCTGCAGAGTCACTGTTTTTTATAGATCCCTTCCAACGTGAATATATTATCATACCAGATTTATGTATAAATGTGGAGGCCTAGCATTTGCATTTTGTAAACCATGCAAGAGTTTTGCCGAGAAGAGCACCGAAGAAAAGCGGTGATGCTAAAGTGACCACAGGATCTGGAAGAGTGCAGTTCTTTGCTTAGGTAACCACCCCTGGAAGGCAGCCTTAGTGCTTCTCCAAAATCCCTAAAGAAGGTGTCACACAAATATCAGTAACTCGTAACATTTTTGCAACAGTACTATATATAGTGGGGCCCGAAGACTAGCTAATGTCAGTATTTTCCAAATCTTGACATTTCCAGAAACCAGCACATTTTGTGAACTGTTACACTTCAGAAAAGGGGGAAAAAAGGTTTATAATACTATTAGCCATTTGCAAACTACCAGTTCAAATATGCCCTATTGTAACGTTTTAACACAGGTCATATATTTCTAAACAATATCAAGATCCACTAACTAGTATCATTTTCTATTTTTAAAAGACATGTAAAATGGTTTCGGTGGACTTATTCCAGGAAGAGGGAAAGATAGCTTTCCCAGGAGTGCTGATGTTAGGGACCATTTTCTTTAGTGACTTAAGCATCCAGACGTGATCGAAGAAATGATACTTTATTATTTTAAATTCTGTAGAGAAGACGAGAGAGTTCTCAGTTTCTCCGGGAAGACGACGACAGCTCTCTCCCTCTCCTGGCTGCTGCCAGGGCTCTCTGGGAAGGAAAGCTGGAGGGAGATGGTCGGGGTTTCCTATTGCTCCGATCCCGTTCCCAAGATCAGTAGCCTGATGTGTCGTGCGTGTGTGAGACGCAGCCGCTGGTGAAGAGACGTGTTCTGATGAGGGCATAAGTGAAGTAGACAGAGACTGAAACGACCTGTGGGAGGCTTTGGTCGGACAGGGGAGCAGAAGCGATGGTCACCATGGAGAGAGCTGCGGGGGGACCAGAGATAAGGGCCACAGGGGGAGGAAAGGCTCTGAGCCTTTCCCTCTGGGGGGACTGAGGGAGGTAGGTAGAAGTGCCTGCAGGTGTTGGAGGTGGCTCAGACCAGGTGTATTCAGACCAGGGAAAGGGAAAGATGCGCAGATCTTACCTTTCTGCCAGGAAATGACCGAGGCTGCAGCTGGACTGGGACGCTGAGCACAGCTGTGCAGATTTCCCGGTCCCCACGGTCCCTGGGGCATCCTTCTGAGAGGAAGGGATGGTGTCTCGGGCCACACCTGACCCCACCCGGAACTCCTTCCTCCCTGGCCCAGTGTGTGTGCACACATGTGAGCGAGACAAGGCAGATGTGATGTTGACGATCATTTGTGTGGTTGGCGTTTAAGGAACGGCACCGAGGAAAAAGGGCACTATTGTGAAGCAAAACCTATTGCTGGTTGCCATTGAAGGAAAAAGCGCACTGTCCAGATTTTTAATTAGCAGAGCTTAGGACATGAATTTTCTTTTATTAAACGTGTTTTATCTTGCTTTTTTTTTTCTAATGTTTCCACTGGGTGGTGCTGCAGGAATTCCTACCTTTTGCCTTGGATCTACCCTTCCCAGAAAGACGCCTCCAAAGCATAATAGGAGGAAGTCCTGATTTAGAAAGATTTTACAGTTTCCACACAATAGAAGAGCTTGGAGGATGCTCTGGCAGGAAATGCTTCAGTTTCTGGATGTGGAAAAACTACCATCATTTTGTGTCATGCAGACGTGTTCTTACCGCACTGGGTATATACTTGTGGCCTTCTCCAGCTTATTATTTAGCACAGAAAAGGTTTCAAGTTTATCTGAAAGGTTATGGTTTCATTCTAGTAGAAGTGGCATGGAAGATTTCCTTTCTTTTCGATTTTTGTAAAACTAAACAAAGTGAGCAAATAAACATTTTCTGATGTGAAGGCAACCACAGAGTTAAAAAATCTCTCTGTGAAGGCTTTGTTTGAAGCTGGAGGCATTATTCCATTTTTATTTTGAAGATCCCTTACGCGATGTATTGATCAAAAGGATATCTTAGATTTTTACTTTTAAAATACTCTTAATTGTAAAAAGTCTTTTAGTTTGCTGACCTTCATGTATGGAGGGGGGATAGGGTTGGCCTTGCTTAAGAAGTTGAAACAGAAGTTAACATCCCTGCCTGAGGTCATGCAACTCTTCCCCCCCCCCCCCCCCCCCCCCGCCCCCCGCGGTACGTGGGCCTCTCACTGTTGTGGCCTCTCCCGTTGCGGGCTCTGGATGCGCAGGCTCAGCGGCCATGGCTCACGGGCCCAGCCGCTCCGCGGCACGTGGGATCTTCCCCGACCGGGTCACGAACCCGTGTCCCCTGCATCGGCAGGCGGACTCTCAACCACTGCGCCACCAGGGAAGCCCCATGCAACTCTTTAAGGTCATGGCTACGATGAGAATTTATATGTTCTGACTTCCAATGTTTCCCCTTGCACACAGGATCGAATTTTATTAACATTAACAGTACAAAAATTTAGGTAAAAGATTTTCCATTCAAAGGCCTATGAAATCTAAGAATCAGAGGTTAGTGTGTGTGGGGAAATACCCACTGGAAATTAGGGAGCTCATTAAACTGAAGCTCAAATTCAAGAACAGTTAGCAAGATCTTAAGTAAGTTTTACTGAATGCAAAACACCTTCTTAAATTTTCTGTGCGTGTCATGGGATGCCGTGAAATCCCAAATATGGCTTTCTTAGAACCTGAAAGAGGGCTTCCCCAGAGGTGTTTGTTTCTAAAGGAAAAATTTTTAGCCCCTGCTGGGTGCTTACCAAGTCCCATCAGTCTTGTTGTTTCAGTGGGATCCCCATCCTGTCCCCGTTCGCAGTGCAGTGTTTCTCATGGTACGTGTCATTGTTACGTGAAATGCACGCAGGTTTGGGGCCCCACTCCGGGGCCGGCGACATCACCTACCTTTCATTTTCCACTTTCTTCCTCTTGTTCCACCATACAGTGTGCACACACCGAACAAGAGGATGAGTCTTTCCTGTTGAGAAGGAGCTAGGTTACAGAAGGCACAGCTCCTCACCTCCTGTCTTCATCAAGAGGCAACCTCGATTATTTAGCATTGGATGACACAGCTATGTATTTAAACCAATAGCAGATCTTTTTAAAGGGGAACCGGGTTTTTAAAAAAAGTAAAGGTGGGATGGGTTCAAATTTTCTTAAAAACAGAACCAGTTGGAACAACTGGAGTCACAGATGAGGCAAGCCAGAGATGAACAAGAAAACTTCCTGATTTGATTTCTCATAGGAATGTTGTATCGCCCTCTGTGTTAAAATGGGACTTTTCTCTTAGTAGCAGTGAGATGCGCATATAAGAAATGAAGCCTCTGCTGGGGAAACTACGTGTGGTGATTAAGAAGCTGGACTTTGGAGCCACGTGCCCTCTATACAAGTCTCTGTTTTCCCAAAATACTCCCGTGGCCAGAGCGTCTTATTCTACCTTGTTAAGTCATGCAGTATCAAATTCAGATAACGTGTATCAAGTGCTCAACACAATGCCTGGTACACAGTAAATGCTCATCAAATGTTAGCGTCAAAAAAGAAAAGCTCCTATTTAAGTAAGTAATGGATATTTTTGGGTAGGAGCCCTATTCTTGAGAATTCCATGGACACTCAGTATTGACTGGTGGGGGACGATATAGCTAACATTTCCTTTAGAATGGAACTCTTTGAGATTTATAAATTACCTTTAGGATTTAAATATATCTTTTTTTCTCTACTAGAGAATGTTAGTCTCAGAAAGGGTCCATGGACCAAACACAGGAAGAAGATACTGCCCTGGGGATGAGTGTGTGTGTGTGTGTGTGTGTGTGTGTGTGTGTGTGTGTGTGTGTGTGTGTGTGTGTGTGTGTGTGTGTGTGTGTGTGTTCTCTGGGTGTAATTATATGCTTTACGTTGACCGTATGAGACTGCTGGTATTTGACTGTTTTTGACCCATAAAAAAAATTTCATATGGTTGAACCTAATAGTTGGTGATATGGTTAAGAAACATAATTTGAAATAGCATCGTAATGAGAGAGATTATAATGAAGAATGATTATATTTTATTTTCATATGTTATTTATCAAAGCCTCAAAAGTCAAAATTTGTCAGGCAGCCTTGGACCACTAATAATCATACTGATATAACTTCTGTGTGCAGTATTATGAAGTAGTCTTGAATTTTCACTGGGGACTTATTAGTAGTTTTATCTCATTGAATGTATCAGTTTTCTAGCTCCATACTCTTTTTTTTTTTTTTCTTTTTGAGGTACGCGGGCCTCTCACTGCTGTGGCCTCTCCCGTTGCGGAGCACAGGCTCCGGACGCGCAGGCTCAGCGGCCATGGCTCACGGGCGCAGCCGCTCCGCGGCATGTGGGATCCTCCCAGACCAGGGCACGAACCCGTGTCCCCTGCATCGGCAGGCGGACTCTCAAGCACTGCGCCACCAGGGAAGCCCTCCATACTCTTTTGATCCAAATGACTACTGTTAGGAGAATTCGTTCAGTATTTTTTTCCACGTTGAATTCATATGGTTAATTACTCTGGGGAAGAAAAAAAAGTCTCAGTGAGTTTCCTTGGGCAATAAGAGTAGCAGTGTTCTTACAGAAAGCAGAGTTTGGCCGTCGTGTTGAGGGTTAAAACAGAGCTGACACACAAGGCAAAATGAAACCAGAGCTGCAATTACAAAATGGGACAGATGTAGGAGGCCAGGTTTCCTGTGGCCCATTTTCCAGTTTCCTGCCTACAACCTGCAGAAGAGGAAGCCAAATGTTACCAAGTATGAGAGCTGAAAGGGGACGTGCTTCAAGCCAGAATTAAGATCCTCACAAACAACACAGACAACAAAAACAGTTGCAAAGAAAGTGAAGGTTCGGGTTTAGTCCAAAAATGTCTGGGAAGGAGCAGCCCATCTGTTTAAAGAAAAAGCATTGTCAACAGAGCTTGTACTTCTCTGTGAGACTCCATGGGGGCACCTGGGGTCTGTCTCAGGTTGTAGGAACCTCTGATTTTTTACAGTCCTAATCATCTTTCAAGACATCTGCTTTTTTAATACCATTGGTTACCTGGAAAGATTTTCCCTGCAGTGCCCAGGGCTTCTGAGTCTGTTTCCCGGGCATGTTGACATACAGGGGAGGTGGATGCGAGTAACTGACTGGCTGTAATGAACTACAGCCCCACTTTGGGAAAGCTGGGTGACCAGTTGGCCGCTTTGATCTAGCAGGCTTGTGTTCCTTAACTGCTTAATAAAATTGTGTCTGATGCTTTCAAGGAAGAGATTAAATGGAGATGTGTACATATGTGAAGGACTACAGATCGTACACTATTTGTGTGGCTACCTGATTGTGAGCCATGTGGAGAGATGATGGAGAAGTGGACAAGTCCATCTTTCTCCCAAGGAAAAAAAGAGAAGAATAAAATTCTACTGTGTCTGGGCTCTTTAGCATGTGATAGAAGTCTCTGAAGTCAGATGTTACAAGAAATCGAGATCCCAAGAACTTGAGATTCACGGCACACTTTTTTATTGAATGCCTGTGGTTTGCCAGGTGCTGTGTTGGAATTGCTGGGTGACGCTGATGGAATGATGGCTAACAAGAAATAGCTCCATCTGTGGGAGCCTTGTTGAAAGCTTCATAGAAGGCACAGATGCGGGCAGCATCTAAGCCTTGTTGAAGGCTCACAATGTACAGGGCACTGTGCCCAGCTGCTCCCATACACTATGTCTTTCAAATCAACTTGTTTCTTTCAGGTGCAGAGAAATAGGTGGGTGCTTCTGGGACAACCATTTATTATTTTTTTTAACCCCGTGGACCAATCACCACCTCTTCTTCTGGCCCAGGAAGAGCAAACTCAGTACCAGGAACATTAGGAAGTTTGGGGATATTGCAGGGTATCCATGTGAGGCAGCCTAGAGTGAGAAGAGGCCCTTTCCCATCTGCATGTGGGCGTAGCCTGAAAATGTGGGATAAGATAGGGCTGGATGTGCAATCATGGGGTGGGGGGGAATGGCCTGCATATACAGATGTGGGAGGAAGTAGAATGGCTGGAATGCACTTTCCCAGCTGGCGTTAATGTGGCCATCCAGTTACTTTTCCAAAGGAAATTCACCCATGTAAAAGTCTCCAACAAACCAGTTGAACTGCTTCTCATTTACCCACAGACAACAGAGTTTCAGAAGGAAGGAGGGGTGGATCACACAGTAAAGGGCAGATGTTGTTATTACAGTGGCTATCAGTGATTTCCCCGGAAAAATCTTTCTCTGTCCTCAGATAGAGGAGTTATTTGAAAAACCGGATTTGAAAAACATTGTGAACTCTAAAGGGTAAAAAAGTAGGCTGAGCGATGGCTGCTTTCCCTCTTTTCCTGTTCACTCTGCTCTTCAAAGCATGGACAATCTGTAGATATTCACAGAATGAATGAGAATATAAACATTTTTTAATAGATAAGAGAGCTTTGAGGGACATGAACTTGGCCTCACCGATTAGCATTTTTTTTTACATGCAGTGTTTGACAATAATTAAGATGTCTTCTGAAAATGTTAATAATCTTAGTTTCACCTTCTCAAAAATAACAAAAAAAAGACTTCAGTTTGTGCTGCTTAGTTACCAAATATTAATCCTTATTGACTTGGTGCCCTAAAATTATTCTGTGCTGAGTTATCGCAGACCACAGATAGTACAAATTGTTGTTTTTCAATTCCTTGCCTTAAGTACAGGTGTTTGTTTTTGTTTTTAAAAAATATTTATTTATTTATTTGGCTGCTTCAGGTCTTAGTTGCGGTACGCGGCATCTTCGTTGAGGCATGGGGCATCTAGTTCCCTGACCAGGGATCGAACCTGGGCCCCCTGCATCGGGAGTGCGATGGTTCCTGACGTTTCTCTTGGACGCTGATAACATAACAATACAGAAACTCTCAATAGATGTTGCTCTGGACAGAGGAATTGGACTTCAGAGAATTTTCAGTACTAAGTGTTCAAATCCATATTCACTTCTGTAACCGTGCAGTTTTTAACAAGTAAAAAGACATGAACTTGGAGCACCTACTTTGTTTATTTCTTACACAGGAGTTTTTCTCCTTTCCTTGGGCTCTCTCGTTTCTGACTAATTGGTGTTTTTAAGTTGGCTAGTTTCTCTAGTTCCCACAATATGTAGGATTTATAAAGATAATCTGACCCCCCTCAGGCCCCACCTCAGTGTAACTTAAAAAATGAAACCAGAAACATGCAAAGAGAAGTGTTAGGTTGCCACGGATATAAAGAAGAGCAAATAAGTGGGCTTTTCAGCTTCTAAGAATGGAAGCAAAAACCTCACGCTTTGCGTACATGCTCTGTGCAGTCCCGTCTCACGTTATGATGTCTGGCGCCACCTTGTGGCAGATAGAATGCCTGCCTCCAAGGAGAGGAAAGCAACTTCTATGAGGGAGGAGGCGGCCCGAGAAGGGGCCGGGGCAGGTCTAGGTGTCGGGGGGTGGGGCTGAAGCTTAAACAATTTGGGGAAATCCTCTTTGTACAGGCCCCCACCAAGTTATAAATACAAAATCCCTGGGGCCCCTAGACTTGTGCAAGGTGGTGGTCCCTGGGGCATTAGGATCTACCATCAGCTTCACTGGGAGCCCTCCTGGCTGCAGGATGACAAGGTGGTGATGCTGGCGGTCATGGGGCAGGGCTAACACTCCTGGCAGCCTGGCTGCTGCTGGAGGCTTGGTGGATTTTGAAGGAGCACAGTAACCTCTGGACTTAGTCGTCGTCGTTGTTTTAATCGAGGTAGAGTTGATTTACAATATTAGTTTCCAGTGTACAACAGAGTGATTCCAAATTTTATAGATTAAACCCCATTTATAGTTATTATAAAACATTGGCTATTATATTATAAACTCCATTTATAGTTATTATAAAACATTGGCTATATTCCCTGTGCTGTTCCTTGTAGCTTATTTATTCTGTCGATGGTTGTTCAGCAGTTAGTTGTGATTTTGGTGTTTTCGTGAGAGGGGTGTGCTCACGTCCTTCTATGTTGCCATCTTGTCTCTGCCCCACGCTTATTTATTTTATGCACAGTAGTTTGTACCCGTATCTTGTCCTTCCCCGCTTCCTCCTCCCTCCTGGTAGCTACTAGTTTGTTCTCTGTGCATCTAGGGTGGCCTTTGTTTTTCCGGCACAAGCTGGAGGTTGTCTCTGGGTAGATCGCAGAGCCGTTTCATCCAGGCCCCTACACTGAGCCTTGCTTTCGCCTTTGCCATTGCTGCCCCCCACCCCTGCCCTGCCCACTGCGGGGAACATCTGCCTCTGTCCTCTCACCCTTTTCTTTTTTAAGGTGGGAGAATGTTCTTCTCTTGCCTCTGGCCTGCAGAACCTCAAATGCTCTCCTACCCAAGACTCACTCCTAAGGACACAACTCAGTGAATTGTAAATCTGTACCAGAACCTGGTTTTTAGGACCCAACAGAAGCTAAATGTTAGCAAGGAAAGGGGAGAAATTCTGGGCTTGCTCTCTGGACAGCAGCAGTTCCGTAACTCTAGCTTTCAGCTTTTGAAGGAGAGGGTTTGATCAAATCCTCTCACCCTTTTCAAATTTTCCTCACCTTTTGTTTAAGGCTGTGCTCAAGCTGACTCTTCTAGAAAGCCTTCTCTAGCTAGTCTGACCCTAATCCTGATCCTGATGTGACCTCTATACCCTTGGTAGGAGGCGGTATAACAGAGTGGCTAAGGGCATGGGCTGTGGCCTATACTAACCTCAGTTTTATTCATTCATTTATTCGACAGATGTTTCTTGAGCACCTACTATGACCCGGCAGTGATCTAAGAGTTAGGGCTGCGTCAGCAAGCAAAACAAAGTTTGGGACTCGTGGAGTCAGCATTCAAGAGCAGTGCTTTTCAAACCATCTGTGGAGAAGGACCGGTGTTTTAAATTTCCAGTACATTGTGGACTGATAATTTTGGATACCATAAAAATAAATTACTAGGAAAATAAAATTAAAAACAAAGATACCAAAATACAAGCCCCCAGTTTTTATTATAGATTAGGCAGACGTAAGATTATATTTCAATAAATAAGAATAAACATAATTGGGGAAATAATTACAAAAAGCTACATATTCGGGGCTTCCCTGGTGGCGCAGCCTGCCGACTGGGGGGACACGGGTTCGTGCCCCGGTCCGGGAAGATCCCACATGCCGCGGAGCGGCTGGGCCCATGAGCCATGGCCGCTGAGCCTGCGCGTCTGGAGCCTGTGCTCCGCAACGGGAGAGGCCACAACAGTGAGGCCCGCATACCGCAAAAAAAAAAAAAAATAAATAAAAGCTACATATTCAATGAAAATGCATATAAAGGCAGTTATATAGAAGATCACTATTCATACTGATAACTTTTGTCGTTCTGTAATTTTAGCCAAAGGAAAAAGTCATAAGTGAAATAGAGATTCCCTGTATTAAATGCCTATAAGCACACTTTAAGCAAACACCATATTTATGAATACTTCGCTTTTCATGTAGGAAAGTGTTTAGGTTGACTAATTAATCTAGGTTGGATAAACAGTGCTACTTTCAGGAGATGAGGTATATAAACTGTTTCTGTGTTTTGTTTTAATTACACTTGAGAGAAGCCCGTCTCACAGAGCTATGTTGACCAGACAGAAAGAAGAGATTTTTAAACCCATTTCGGCAAACTCAGGATATTCGTTTTTTAACTTTCATCTAAAATGCAGCAAGTTTGCTGAATTTTAAACTCCATCTTCATTCCTTCATTAGTTGCCAGTTCCAAGTTTATCCTGTAATGTAATACAGTTACAGTTAAATCATCTTTTAATGAAACCCATGAATTCTAGATTTGTATACACTTTGGGGTTACAGTTGAAAAACTAACCTTGAACATCACACATTTTAGCATTGTCCTTCTTCATGTTTCTGACTATTCCATAGTTTGTGCTGACCAGACAAGCCTACTGATCACATACTTGGATGTGGTGACAATGACAAATGGCAGTGAAGTCTCTAAATATTTACTCTCAATTCCTATACTTAACTTATCATGGACTGGTGACCAACAGTTTGCACTGATGTTGGCCACACAGAGAGTAGACTGTGCTCTTCCACAGTTGGGCCTCAATTTCCTCATCTGCAAGGAGGGAACAGTAATTTTATTTAACTCAGAGGGCTGTTGTGGGAATTCAGTGAGATAATGCAAAGTGCTTGGTATATGGTAAAGGCTTAATAGATAATACCCAACATGTACAGAGAAAACCAAGAGAAGGCTCTTATAATCGGAAAAGACAGATTAATGAATGAATGATAACACTGGAGGACAGACTATGATAAAGTGCTGTAAGGACCCCTGGGATGAGTGTGTTCACATGAATGTGTGAGTGTAAATTATGTCCATTTGGGAGGACCTTTTGATCTTGTCTGTCCTGCACTTTGTGCTTATTGTTTAAGGCACCTGACTTAGCACGAGGATGGTGACTGCATTTTACTGTTCCCACCCTGTTTCACGAGCGTTGGCCCTGTTTCTGCTCCTGAGGAGTGGAGGGTGTTCAGCTCCCCACCACCACCCTCAGTGGAAGTCTGCCTGACTTTAGCTAGTTAGCGTGCCCAGAGCATGGGTGGCTGGTACCCTTGACCCGAGGGAGATGCCAAGGCTGTGATAGGGCCACGTGGCCTGACGGCTCTCACATGGGCCAAGAGGTGTACCAGCGATGATGAGAGTAATCAGTATATACAGTCTATAGCATCCTTTTCTTTGAACCTCCATCCAGAAATTAAAGGATGAATCAATGATACTATTTGCATTCTTTAAAAACAAGGAGTTGAAAACACAGACGAGGGTGGAAAGTAACCGCTCAGAGTCTGCCTAAGTGTCCCTCCAGCTCTGTGCCAGTGGACAAGCTGTACACTTGGACCACCTCCACCACGACCAGCCCAGGGAATGGACCCAGGTGGGCTCCATCTTCATAAGCAGTGTTGTCATGGCTATCCCTTGCGTTGTCGTTTTAGAACACTTCTCTTTCTTCTTTCTGACCCAACAGTTCTCATCTACTTGACTCCCTTCCCCGCTCCAGGGGCACAAGATAGATGGGGACAGAACTAGCTCCAAGGGAAGTGTGAGCACTCGAGGGCCATCTTTGCTGGAGTCACAACAGCTTGGAGGCCTCAGGCTAAGCATTTTAAACCAGTGTTTCTTAAGCTGAAGGCAGCAAATATGTAATCAGGGATCTGAGTTTTCTGCCAGAATTTTTTTTAAAATCTGTTCTTTCATTTTTTAAAAAATTGAAGTGTAGTTGATTAACAATGTTGTGTTAGTTTCAGGTGTACAGCAAAGTGATTCAGTTATATATATATTTATTCTTTTTCAGATTCTTTCCCATTGTAGGTTATTACAAGATATATTTTTTAACATCTTTATTGGAGTATAATTGCTTTACAATGGTGTGTTTCTGCTGTACAACAAAGTGAATCAGCTATACATATACATATGTCCCCATATCTCCTCCCTCTTGCATCTCCCTCCCACCCTCCCTATCCCACCCCTCTAGGTGGTCACAAAGCACCGAGCTGATCTCCCTGTGCTATGTGGCTGCTTCCCACTAGCTATCTATTGTACATTTGGCAGTGTATATATGTCCATGCCACCCTCTCACTTCATCCCAGCTTACCCTTCCCCCTCCCCGTGTCCTCAAGTCCATTCTCTACGTCTGCGTCTTTATTCCTGTCCTGCCCCTAGGTTCTTCAGAACCTTTTTTTTTAGATTCCATACATATGTGTTAGCATATGGTATTTGTTTTTCTCTTTCTGACTTACTTCACTCTGTATGACAGACTCTACGTCCATCCACCTCACTACAAATGACTCAGTTTCGTTTCTTTTTATGGCTGAGTAGTATTCCATTGTATATATGTGCCACATCTTCTTTATCCATTCATCTGTCGAGGGACACTTAGGTTGCTTCCATGTCCTGGCTATTGTAAATAGAGCTGCAGTGAACATTGTGGTACATGACTCTTTTTGAATTATGGTTTTTCTCAGGGTATATGCCCAGTAGTGGGATTGCTGGGTCGTATGGTAGTTCTATTTGTAGTTTTTAAAGGAACCTCCATACTGTTCTCCATAGTGGCTGTATCAATTTACATATTACAAGATATTGAATATAGTTCCCTGTGTTATACAGTAGGTCTTTGTTATTTATCTATTTTATATATAGTAGTATATATCTGGTAATGTGCTTTCATTTTTTGATGATAGTCTTTAAAAAAAAACCTCACATAAATGTATTCCAGGTCACCTTATAAAGAATAGTCACCAAATAGCTGAACATTCTCCCTTGGATTTCAGTGCCTGTATTGGAGTCGCTGCCTAATGAACAAGGAACCAAGGTGGATACAGTAGCTAGATGATGCCTTTGAGCTAGGTGAAGGCCACGTGTCCTCACAACGTGTTCTATGCAGAGGTTTCCCTGTTGCTTAAAAAATAATAGTAAATATTTGAATAACACTTATTATGTACCAGGTGTAGTTCAAGTGCATTCTTAGTAACTCATGTAATCCTTGTAACCACCTGTAAAGGAAATACTTTTATTATCATCATCCCCATTTTCCTTATGGGGATATTGAGGCACAGAAGGGTTAAGTAACTTACCCAAAGTCCCACAGGCAGACAGGACTGGTACTTGCATTTGAACCCAGAGAGTCTGGCTCTGAATCTGCTTTACCCATTATGTAACCTTCCAAGTAGACAGAAGTGGTTCACCCTCTCGCCTGCTGCAAGCTGTAGAAAATAATTGTGCTTCAATGAAAAACTGCATTATCTAGTCTCTAGAGAAAAACCCCTTTGGATGATGTGATTCTGGTTTTATGGAAGCTATTTTATAATCCTGTTAATTATAGATAACTGATAGCAAAATAATTAGTGTCTATAGATATGCAAATTCTATTCTGTCTTATAGTGTTCAGTTGATTCCTCTCTCACCCCTATTTGTGCATTCATTTCAATATTCCTAATTTATAAATGCCTTTATTATTCAGATTCTTTTTTGAACTCGTTAGCACATCTGCCAAGTTCCTGCTTGACTAATGAGTGAAATAAAATCTTTAACATGTCTTCATTTTATATCTGTAGGAGAGCCATGATTTCACCCATTTTGAAAATTATTTTTTAACAGTTATTTCTCAACTCTTAGTTTCTCAGTGAGGCCTTTCATGACCTTCTGCTCATACACCCCAGGCTCCCCACCCCCTTATCCTGCTCTGGTTGCATTTCCCCATAACACTATTCTTCCAACATACTGTGTATTTTAATAGTCATATGTTTGTTGTTTATGGCCTGTCTTCTCCCTTTGGAATGTAAGCTCCATGAGGACAGAGGTCTTCATCTCCTTTGTTCTCTGATGTGTCCCAAATACCCAGAGGGTGTCTTGGCATGAAATGGACACTCAAAAAAAAATTGAAAAAAGTGAAGAGAGAATTGGGTCTCTCTCCTCTTTGTAGGGTATAATCATATAAACACATCTTACTCAAAATAACTTACATTGCCATAACCTTTTTGTTGGTTGCCTTTCAACAAAACATCATGTGTCATATACAAAATTAATTGTTAATTTGAATAGGGTGGGAGCAGTCTTATTTGTGAATTTTATCTGGCTGTATAAGAACTATAAACCTTGAGGTGTTTATATCCATTTTTCTTCTTTATATTGAAGGGAGACTATAATAAAAAAATTAGTGAAAATGATTTGTCAACATGGGAACATAATACACATACCTCTTGCTCCTTTAAAAGGAGGTGTGTGTGGCTTCCCTGGTGGCGCAGTGGTTGAGAGTCCGCCTGCTGATGCAGGGGA
Organism: Stenella coeruleoalba; assembly: GCF_951394435.1. NCBI lineage: Eukaryota > Metazoa > Chordata > Mammalia > Artiodactyla > Delphinidae > Stenella > Stenella coeruleoalba. The sequence goes on along the minus strand of NC_137157.1, from coordinate 24,886,977 downwards.
CGCGGGTTCGTGCCCCGGTCCGGGAGGATCCCACATGCCGCAGAGCGGCTGGGCCCGTGAGCCATGGCCGCTGAGCCTGCGCGTCCGGAGCCTGCGCTCCGCAACGGGAGAGGCCACAACAGTGAGAGGCCCGCGTACCGCAAAAAAAAAAAAAAAGAGGTGTGTGTATTATTCAGATTTGACAAACTGTTTAAAATGCTCTAACTGTGCTCCACAGCGGCAAGATCTAGGCTATAAATTACAAAAGAAAAGGAACAGTTGGGGCAAATAGCAGGTAGCTCTGTTCTCTGGAGAGGCCTGGATGAGGTGTTGCCAGCTGCTGTGACTGCGGTCTTGGGTTAGTTCCAACAGAAGTGGTGAGAGAGAGACCATCCACAGCAGGCGGCGGGATAGAGGGTGCCGGCAGCGGGGCGCAGAAAGTATCTAATGCGGAAGGACACCCCTTCCTGTGAGAGCAGTGATGCTTTAGAAGTGGATCCTTCTCAATGTAAACGTGCAGAGTTTGATTTTGCATTAAGAATGGCATTACAAGCTCTATAGAATCGAAAGACTCAGTCAAAAAAATGATATAGAATCGAAAGACTCACTCAATCATCAAAAAATGATATAGAATCGAAAGACTCAGTCAAAAAAATGATATAGAATCGAAAGACTCAGTCAAAAAAATGATATAGAATTGAAAGACTCAATCATCAAAAAATGATATAGAATTGAAAGACTCAGTCAAAAAAATGATATAGAATTGAAAGACTCAATCATCAAAAAATGATATAGAATTGAAAGGCTCAATCAAAAAAATGATATAGAATTGAAAGACTCAATCAAAAAAATGATATAGAATTGAAAGACTCAATCAAAAAAATGATATAGAATTGAAAGACTCAATCAAAAAAATGATATAGAATTGAAAGACTCAATCAAAAAATGATATAGAATTGAAAGACTCAATCATCAAAAAATGATATAGAATTGAAAGACTCAATCAAAAAAATGATATAGAATTGAAAGACTCAATCAAAAAAATGATATAGAATTGAAAGACTCAATCAAAAAAATGATATAGAATTGAAAGACTCAATCAAAAAAATGATATAGAATTGAAAGACTCAGTCATCAAAAAATGATATAGAATTGAAAGACTCAATCATCAAAAAAATGATATAGAATTGAAAGACTCAATCATCAAAAAATGATATAGAATTGAAAGACTCAATCATCAAAAAAATGATATAGAATTGAAAGACTCAAAAAAATGATATAGAATTGAAAGACTCAATCATCAAAAAAATGGTATAGAATTGAAAGACTCAATCAAAAAAATGATATAGAATTGAAAGACTCAGTCATCAAAAAAATGATATAGAATTGAAAGACTCAATCATCAAAAAATGATATAGAATTGAAAGACTCAATCATCAAAAAAATGATATAGAATTGAAAGACTCAATCATCAAAAAAATGATATAGAATTGAAAGACTCAATCAAAAAAATGATATAGAATTGAAAGACTCAATCATCAAAAAATGATATAGAATTGAAAGACTCAATCATCAAAAAAATGATATAGAATTGAAAGACTCAATCATCAAAAAAATGATATAGAATTGAAAGACTCAATCAAAAAAATGATATAGAATTGAAAGACTCAATCATCAAAAAAATGGTATAGAATTGAAAGACTCAATCAAAAAAATGATATAGAATTGAAAGACTCAGTCATCAAAAAAATGATATAGAATTGAAAGACTCAATCATCAAAAAATGATATAGAATTGAAAGACTCAATCATCAAAAAAATGATATAGAATTGAAAGACTCAATCATCAAAAAAATGGTATAGAATTGAAAGACTCAATCAAAAAAATGATATAGAATTGAAAGACTCAGTCATCAAAAAAATGATATAGAATTGAAAGACTCAATCATCAAAAAATGATATAGAATTGAAAGACTCAATCATCAAAAAAATGATATAGAATTGAAAGACTCAATCATCAAAAAAATGAAAAAGGAAAAAAATAGAATCATGTGCTTTCTATGAAATGAAAAATAATTTAAAAATCATCAGTTGATGGTTCTGCAGCTATCGTATCATTTCATGAGATTTTAAGATTTCAAAGGATCATGTGTTCATATTGAAAATTAAATTTTATCAACTCTAAAAAAAAAAAAGAATGGCCTTACAATACCTGATAAAATTTCATCCATTCAAAGTAAGGTCTGGGGAAAAAAAAAGCAGCATTTTCTAGGTAGCCAAAAATTTGATTTGGGAAAATTTTTTTGATGAATAGCATTTCTTTTATGTATTCTGTGTATTTTAAGTGGAGATTTGTGGGAAATCGGCTCAGTGAGGCTAGGCTGATGAAATATTTTAACTTAAAGCAGACCCCGGTTTGTATAATAACATATCAAACATAAATCTCAAGTATCAACACTTTCTTGAACTTTTTATTTAATAAGAGCCACAGGATGTTGTCTGAATTACACACATTCCTTATAATGGCAGCCCGATAACTTGGACTTGATTGTACCCACATGTTAAGATATAGGACTTTACTAAGGATTCTAGGCATCAAGGAATTTAATTAATTTTTAATTAAATTAAAAATTAATTAAAGAAATTAAATTAATTAAAGAAATTTAATTAATTAAAGAAAAATTAATTTTCTTTAATTAATTAAAAAGAAAAATTAATTTTCTTTTTAATTAAATTAATTTTCTTAATTTTTCTTTCTGGTGAGAGAAATCTTCATTTGGATGAATTTGCTAATATGTGTTGGTGGTTACGGGGGAGACTGTATTCCCCAGTCACGCTGTTAGACTCTTTTTCTTTGCCAGCGTCCGGGAGGGGGCAAAGTTTGTAGCTGGCAGAGATGTGTCACAGAACGTGAAGCGTGATTGTATGTGACGACAACTGTGTAAATGATGAAACTTAATCATAGTTAAAATAAGTTAAGGTGGGAACTAAAATCAAAGAAACAGTGATGGCAGGAACCGCAGCAGTGACGTCAGCTGGTGACCCATTCCCCCCTCCGCCCTCCTGTTTCCCTCCCTCCCCGTGTCCCCACTCCCCCACGTACACTTGCCCGTTTCCATCACACCACTGGCTCCGGCCAGAGAGGATGGGGGCATCCTGAGCCACCCTGGGGGCCCACTGTCTCCCAGAATGACTTCTGCCGAGTGTAGAAGGGGGTGACAGATGTTTGTAGATGCAGTACGCTCACAGGGAAATATTTTTGAGACTCATCTCTGAGTAATGTGTGGCCGGATTTCTAACAGTAAAGATTGGTGTGACTGCACACCCATTGAAACTGGTGGGCCCACCAGGGTGGAGGAGTGGCCGAAGAGCTGGAAAAGGAGAACGAGGCCCTCAGCACCGGCTTGACGTGCTTTAGGCAGAGGTGGCTTCATGCCTCAGTCAGCCCTGTTACTCACATCCACCCTCTGACAGATCCTCCCATCCGCAGCCGTAGCCTGGCTCTGACACCTTGGTGTGGGAGAGTAAGGGGGCAGAGGGCTTGTTCCTCAGCCCACCCAGCCTCACCAAAGCTCTGAGTTTGTCGGGGCAGCTCTGTGATTGCCAGTTCTCAGCTCGTGCCTCCCCTCAGCCCAGTTCATTTATTCCAGAAATCTGGGAGGGCCCTAATGAGGGGGTCCACATCCCCACCATTTGCTCCTCTGCCTTTTCACTTTCTACTCTTTTATGTCTCCCTTTTCTTTCCCTCTTTCCTCCTTTTGCCTTTGCCGTAGGCCGTGGCCGTAGCACCCATGGTCATTTTTGTGGCCCACTCATAACCCTCTGAGTAAAGATGTGATCGGGCAGTCCCCCTACATGGCATGCTTTCTCGTGTCTAGACACACCTCATGTTTGTGAATGTAAGTTTACAGTGTAAAGATATTGCACTCCAGCAAAGAGAGGAGTATTTTAGACCAAGATGTCGGGCACTGTAATCGTCAACTCTTCCTACAATGGTGCCGCATAACAAACAGCCCCGGGAGTTACTGGCAAACAGCAGTATTTATTTTCCTCATTGGTTAACCTCAGGGATGCTGCTTCAGACTGTGTGTTGTGGGACTTGGCTCCAGGCTTTGGGTTGAGATCAGGTTGGCTCCACGCGCCTTTCATTTTTGGGCAGCAGCTTCACGGCAGTAACAGGAGCACAAGAGGAAAAGTGCAAACATGGGAAGCCTCTTAGACCTCAGCTGAGAATTGGCACATTGTCATTTCTACTCATCATTCTATTGGCTAAATCAAATCACGTGGCCAAGCCCAAATTTCAGTGGGATGGGAAGAAAGTGCTCCACCCGCTCTGGGGCACTGCTTCATGGTCACTTGAAAGGGAGAAGGGGTGAAGAATGGAGAACATTTATCCAGTCTACCATACAGGTCCTCATCATTTATGCCCAAGGCACATGGCTCTGATACACGGGCTTGGAACGCCAAGGAAAGGGATTCCAGGAAGCACAAGAAGCTCTGAGGAGTCCTGGTTGGTAGAAGCACTAAGTGTAAAACAGATGCAGGTGTTTACGTCGTCCTCCTGTCCCATCTGGAGCAGGATGGCTCGCGTCAATTAAAGGTGGGGGAGGTGCAGGTGGCCGACCACTATCCTACCTGGCATCTGAGCCACAGACCCAGAAAGCCTTTCTGTTCAGACCTCTAAACCCACTGGCAGCCTTCTGCCCTTTAACATTTTAAACATCTTTGAAAGCTTACTGTCTGAAGTGTTTGGCCGAGAACACGCCGAAGAGTTTGAGACAACTGTTTACAATTCTTAGTGCCAATATGAGAAGAAAGTTGCGGCTTGTCCTCAAATAATAGGAAGCTCATATGAGGAGCTGGAGCTGGCAGGCTGCTGCGGATGCAGCGCCACCGCCGTTGTGCTTACGAGACTCATGAGATGCAAAGGCAGTTTTGATCTAACAGTGAAATGACTTACTGTCTTACAGACTGAGTGGCCATTGTGGTGAAGATTGATTTCTGTAGAGAATATCTCCTTTAAAGAGCCATAAATAAAGTACCCTGTGGGTGTCTGAAGAACATTCCTAATCTGCTTCCCTTTAACTGAGAAACCCACATGGCTCGGGGAAACAATAAAATGTATTCTTTTGGCAAAACATGTGAAAGGAAATAAGGAAATGAAGACTTATTGGAGGGCTAGGTATTTTCACATCCATCCCCATGTGGAAAGGAAGAAAAATGGTTTGTCAGTCTGAAAGCTGCCGCTTTAAGAGAAATGCAGGAGAGGTGTGGAGTTGACAAAAATATTGGTACAAATAAGACTCCCTAAGGCTGTTATTCTGGCTTCTGGGTCTCCCAGAGGCGTGCATCTTTTTCACTGCTCCCTTGTTCCCGACCCCCTGGCTACCTCGTGGGGCTTCAGAGTTTCCTCCTTGCTAATAGGGGATGATCCAAGTTCTCTCTGGCTTTGTCCCCACCTCACAACTGGCCTTTGAAGCTTCCATCTGTGCCAGAAGGCAATTTTCCACCCTCTGGTCATCCCTGGCTCCCTCAGCCCAGCACTAGGATCTTACCCCCATTTTTCCCAGATCAAAACCCAGGGCACTTCACGTGTCCAGTCATGACAGTCGATCTGCGGTGAAGCTTTTGACGCCAGCCCAACTGCCTCTTCTTTCCTTATGTACGAATGTTGATAAGACAAACGGTTGTTATTACTGTTGTTGTTGTTGTTATTTTTAGAATCAGTACCCATTGCCGTGAAAGTCCTCAGATGTCTGAAGTTGGTAACTGCCTGGGAGAGTGGGGAAAAATTTACTCAAGAAGGTCCCGTATAAACTGGGTCATGATGGATGAGTAGGAGTTCACCAGGCTCCAAAGCTAGGGAACAGCATTTTAGGCAGAAGGAACAGCACCTACAAAGTCCACACCAGAGTCAAGGGAAAAAGATAAGATTTTATAGGCTTTCCTCTCACAGTGGAGAAAAAAATGCTTTTCCCATGTCTGTGCTTGTGACAGATGGGGCTTTTATCTGCCACATGACAAGTGCCTGGGAAAGAGAACGACTCTTCAAGTGGCAGTGACCCATCCCTCAGGTCTATAAACATGTATCAGGCAGGCGCACGCTGCACTCGGGCATTGGGCTGGGTTCTCAGAGTGCTGGGAATACAAAGAGTAATCCAACAAAGTCCCTTCCTCATGAAGCTCCCCGTGCAGTCACACTGATGGAAGTACCCCAGGCCCCACGTAAATGCACTTATCACGGGGTCCAGCGTTTCACACAAATAATGGCCTAGAGGCTGAGCAGCAAAGGAGTTGATAGGATGGGCGGGAACATGTTAATCATCGCGGGCATTAACAAGGATTCACGTGGGGGATAGTTTGTGTGAGGACTGATTCTAGGAATGGGCAGTTCATTAATCATTTTTTCACGTTATTCTCAACGCGACCCTGATACCTGCCAGGATGTGTGTGGCGAATACGAAGGTCACAGGGCTTCCCTGTGTTTCTGAATTGTGGCTCTTTACAGAAATGCAGCCAGAAGGCACCTGATTCAGAGTGGCCTGTTGGGATGGAAATGAAAGCAGCTTTCGATTAGGTTCACGGGGGGCAGGGGAAGGTGCTGAGGTGCCCACCCTGAGCCCCCGATCCCCCCAGACCTGGCACCTGCACTGACACGGCCCCTCCCTCCTCAGGTATGGAGAGTGCAATCACGCTGTGGCAGTTCCTGTTGCAGTTGCTGCTGGACCAGAAACATGAGCACCTGATCTGCTGGACCTCCAACGATGGTGAATTCAAGCTCCTCAAAGCAGAAGAAGTGGCCAAGCTGTGGGGACTCCGGAAAAACAAAACAAACATGAACTACGACAAGCTGAGCAGAGCCCTGCGATACTATTATGACAAGGTAAGCCCTTGCCCTTACGGGAGGCTGTCACGGGGCGGGAGCCACCTTCACAACCCATCCATGGAAGTGGAAAGTAGGGTACTGCAACGCTATTGGCAAATAGAGGCAATTTATGTGGGTTGTGTTGCTGTTGTTTTATAAGAAGAACTATGCCATAGGGATTTTTTTTTTTTTCTGGAAGCCCTTAAGGGGTTATCGTGGGTCAAATTTTGTTCCCTCTGCACTTTCTTCTGTGTTGCTGCAGGATTTTGCTAATAACAACAGAAATTAGATGCGGGAACGTTCTGGGGCCTCCCTCGTGGGTAGTTGCTTGAGTGACAGAATGTATGTGACAATCTAGAAGGTCTGTCCGGTTTGTGATTCACTCAAACAGGCTTTGCAGGAGTCGGGGGGATGGCACCTGGGACAGTTTATTGAACATTTGGGCACCCGCTATCCTCACGTATAAAATGGGGCTCGTAATAGCGTGGGTTCAGGATTGCCGAGAAGAACTAAACAAGCCAACACACGTTAAGCGCTTAGAACAATGCCTGGTACCTGGGGATCGCGACTTCGTGGGAAACTTCCCTAATTAAAAGAAAAACCATTCTCATTTTTAAGTCACAGAGATAAGTCAGAGTGCTTTGTTAATGATAACACAGCATCGTTTCCAAAGCCAGGACTGTTGGGGAGAGTAGTAGTGCGTTTCTGGAAAAGCAGTTGATGTGCCTGGGAGGGCAACATTATTGCTCTTTAGGGGTAATCATTTCAGGCCTGTCATTGTTGACCATTTCTGTGTTGATCTGTTGTTGCTGAATGTTTAGCCTCATAGACGTAAAGATTTGGAGTCCTAATAAGTATAAGCATCTGTTCTGGTTTTACTCTTCTTGTTGCAAGGTGAATTAAAAACGGATTTAAATATTAGTTCCTGATCTGTGTTTGGTGCCTCCCTCCTGCCAACCTCTTTGGAATTCAAGACAGAGGATTGCACATTGCAGGAAGTGGGAGCATCATTAATTATAAAGTGTTCCTTTGTACGATCGTAACTGCGCATGATTGCCATTGAAATGTTAAAGGTGCTTCTCTTTAATGTAGCAATTAATTAATGCTGGCTTAATGCAGCGTCTTACCAAGATGTGAAAGCACTTCTCACAAATTGCACTGTCTGAAAGCCTCGCAGATGGTTTATTGCTTTTCATTTTTTTCCCCCAGGTTCTAAGTTTACACAATGGGAATTGGGGCCCTCTGAAGGAAAACAGTCATCTTGCTGGCTGGCAAGGTGCCTAAGAGCATGGCTTTGAGACTGACCGAAAAAAAAAAAGGAATTTTATTGTTTTCAATCAGGGTGTCACAGAAAAGGAATTTGGTGTCTGTGACTCGGTTTCACCTTTTCACGTGGCCCAGGCATTGGGGCTGAGGATTGTGTATCTTCAGCACAAAGAGGGATCATGGGCTGAAGATGACTCCCCAAAAGACAGGCAAAGCTGTGCTGTTCAGACTACATCTGATCTCCCTTGGGCAGGTGTTGAAAATCTCGAGGGAAAGCAGTTTCAGAGCCTTCAATCACCCACCATGATTTGGTACTTTCTGTGTCTAAGGGACTGTGTGCCGAGCACTCCCTACCCCTGGCCTCCTTTAAACTATCACAGCCCCCTGAGACAGTCCTGCTGGCATCTCCTCCTTTTACAGATAAGAACGTAGGGGCGTTTGATGGAAACCTTGCCCAAGCTCCTGCAGCCAGGAAGTGGTAGAGCCAGGATGCCCACATTCCTGGCCAGAGGCCTGCGCACTGCCTTCTGTGCTGTTCATTTCCTTTGCCTCTGAATACCTGAGTTCCAGGTAGGCAGGCAGGCAGCACAAAGGGTATCACAACCTTAGAAACTTGTATTTACTGTGAAGCCCCAGGTCCAAGTGGCCAGTGTGGCCTGCTCACCCCAGGTGTCCCTTTCCTCTTCTGCTGGGGCTGAGCTAAGGTCCAGCCACGTGACCTTCGTGCAGCCAGCTGGCCCTGACAGGGCAGGAGTGGCTCTTGTCCAGGGTGTCGTGCAGGCTTGGCCACCAGGAGAAGACGCCCTTCGTCCTTCCTTAGAAACGTGTACACCGTACGCATGCACGTACATACGGCCGTTTGAACCTTTCTCATGAAACCTTGTCAAGTGATGAGTAAGAGTGGTCATTAGACACCGAATATAGTTGTACGTGAAAAGAAGAGGAGGGAGGAGGATGAAGGAGAAGAGAGGAGTCAGGCGAGAGCGAGGGGAGAGGACGGACAGAAAGTGGGGAGAAAGGGAGGAGGAGAAATGGTGAAGGAAGGTTAAAAAATTGTATGTTACATTTTGTGATGGACACTTACTTTTTTCAGTTTTGCCAGCGTTGCTCAGGGACTGTATGTGTAAGTTGAATAGTGTGAAATTGCCAATATCTGATCGTTTTTGTTTGTTTGTTTGTTTGTTTTTAATTTATTTATATATTTATTTATGGCTGTGTTGGGTCTTCGTTTCTGTGCGAGGGCTTTCTCCAGTTGCGGCAAGCGGGGGCCACTCTTCATCGTGGTGCGTGGGCCTGTCTTGTTGCGGAGCACAGGCTCCAGACATGCAGGCTCAGTAGTTGTGGCTCACGGGCCTAGTTGCTCCACGGCCTGTGGGATCTTCCCAGACCAGGGCTCGAGCCTGTGTCCCCTGCATTGGCAGGCAGATTCTCAACCACTGCGCCACCAGGGAAGTCCTATCTGATCGTTTTTGACTCACAAAAACGCCAGTCTTAAATGGTTTGGTCTCTCACTGGAGAGACAGATTCGAGGAAGGTCTTTGTGAATGTGGAGCCCCTGGCCACATGGGCATCCCTTGCTGTGCCCCATCCTGCACTGCACGTGCTTCTCACGGTCACCCAGCCCTCCTGTGACCCTGTCTGCCTTTCGGTGTCATCTTCAGTCCCCTTCTCTCCCGTCCCCCACCCCTCTTTCCCCCTTCCGCCCCTCCCCCTCCCTTTGACACTTAGCCAGAGTGCTCTGCGCGTGCGTGGCATAAATTCAGCGACTCCCTACCTTGACAGCTGCGTCTTTGTCCCTGTTGTGTTTCCTCTTTTCGGCTTGCTATCATCTCTTCACTGTTGGCTGAAATCGCACATCCCTTGGTCTGTCCTAATAGGGACATTTCCTGCCAGAGTAGGTAGGCATGAGGATATCATTATTTTTGTATGTTATATGTCATATTTTTAGCTCATTCCAGAATATTTAGAAATGGGCAGAGAAAAAAAAAGTGGAAAATGTGTGCAAAACTTTGCAGAAGGCGTCAGAGAACAATGTATGGGCTAATGGTATCAGGTTGGGGCTGAGGTGCTTGAATCATTGTTCCTTAAAACATCCCTCCCTCTCCTCCGAGGGGCAGGTTATCACAGTGATAACTATGATAATAGCAGGAACTCTGGGCTGCATAGTCGGGATTTGAATCCAGCTCCGTGACTGTGAGTGCTTTGCCTCATCTCTCCTGGTCTCAGCTTCCTTTTCTATAAAACGGGTATAAGAGTAGAGTCTAGTCAGAGGGTTACGGTGCGGATTAGCTGAGTTAACACGTGGTCAGGGCTGAGAACAGTGCCCAAACACGTTAAGTGCTGCACATGTTAGCCAGAGTAATAACAGAGGATAGTTTCCTTATCGCTAATTTGAAAAATTCAGGCAGGTACCAAGAAGAAAGTTAGGACCTTTGTGCCAGCATCCTACACGCAGGGAGGGGCGTCAGATCCTGGGTGTTATGGCTCTTCTCACTTGTGGGCACTCAGGAGTGCTTTGTGGTGCTTTTTAATGATATCTATTTTGGCTCTTTTGAAAATTCAACTTTCAAAGATGCTTTCATGTTTAAATGACACTTCCTGCCCCTCTGAATCAAACACCTCCCTTTGCGGTCAGTGCTGTCCAGGGTAAAGTCCTGCTGTGCCTCCTTCCCTGAGTCTCAGATCCCCGATGGGGGAGTGGGCACCGAATAGCACCTTCCTCCGTGGGATTGTGTGAGGAGTACGTGTGACCATGTGCGTGAGGCGCTCAGCACCTGGTAAGGACACGTAGCAAATGCCGGTCAATTCTGATATCCGCGTTTGCAAGACTTAACTGCCTGGCGGTACCGTCGTGTCTATGGCCGTCATCCTTACAAAGCCGTCTTCACCGTGGGCTCCTGGCTTAGCCACTTTCGTCACTCTGGTACTGTGCATAGGGTCTGGCACATATTAGGTGCTCAGTAAATACTGGAAGCAAATGGATGAGCAAACGGATAACATAATGAAGTGGCCGCCACCCAAATTCAAATCTCTTCTATCATGAAAGCCAAGGCTAAATAGGTGTTAAACAACAAAAACTTACTACCTCTGGGTTATTGTACTGTATTAATTATCTAGGGCTGCTGGAACAGATTACCACCAAGTGGGAGGCTTAAAACAACAGAAGTTTATTCTCTCACAGTTCTGGAGGCTAGAAGTTGAAATCAAGGTGTCCGCAGGGCCACATTCCTTCTGAGACTCTGGGTAGAATCCTTCCTTGTCTCTTCCCAGCTTTGGTGGTCGTCGTCAATCCTTGGTGTTCGTTGGCTTGTAGCTCCGATCTCTGCCTCTGCCATCCCATGGTGGTCCCTGTGTGTCTTTGTGTCCAAATTTCCCTCTTAAAAGGACGCTAGGTCTATTGAATTGCAGTTCACGCTCATGACCTCATCTTAACTCACATCTGCGAGGTCACATTCACAGGTACTGGGACTAGGGTTTCACCCTACCTTTTTGGGGGAACACACTTCAACCCATAAAAATGTATATATATTTCTGACACTCCTGGACTTACATTTAGATTTTCAAAATTACACACCAAGGGAGAGCTTTGGATTCAACGAATCCTAAAGGAACACTGCTCCCCGTGACATGGACAGCAGCTAGATTCAACCGCAGGTGTGAAATTAGACTCTATGACAGGCACGTCACAGTGTACCCACTGTGGGCCACAGGCGCTGTGCTGGGTCCCCTGGGGTGGAAGCAAAAGTCAAGCAGATGAGTCCTGCCTTAGAGGGTTTCAGAGTCTAGCAATTCAGCGGTTCCCTGCTCAGCAAATTAATTTAAATACATGACATAGACCGCGAGAAAAGCCGACCGACCCCCATGGCTCCAACCCTGGATGAGCAATGGCTAAGGTCTGGTGGTGGTCCCTGAGGCTCCTTACCCCACCTGCGTTTCTGTGGATTGCCAATTTCCCATGAGTGAGGGAAGGCTGGGGAGGTCGGGTTTTGCAGCCAGGCACTGCCAACGACCTGCTGCCCCTCTCAGAGCTTTGAAGAGGCGACTGGGCAGAACCAACTTGAACTCCAAGAAAGGAGTGATGCCCAGACCAGGACGCAGCATATTTTATTCTTCAGACATGGACTGGAGGCCCCTGTTCAGCTTGGAAACATGCAGGTAATGGGAGGACGCCTGTGTCTGAGCCCATGAAGGGCAGACAGCAGAGCTGACAGAGACCTAAAGGGAACATTTAGTTCGTGCCTGGGTATTTCACCGTCACCCTCTGCCAGCTTGTTTCCCTCAGTCTTGCTGTAAGCCTTCAGAGATGCGTTGGTTCACAGTAGTTCTGGCGGCTCACGTGGGGTAGAGCTTTCTTCTCTTCTTAGTTTTAAACTGAGTCTTCCAGAAGGTACTTTTACAGCCTGATGTAATAATAAGGATCTCTTGCAGAGATTTTATTTATTAAAAACCTTAACAACTCTTAATAACCTCAGGCAGACTTGGGTTTTAAATCTCTTGTCCTGGGGTGGGGAAGAAAGGGCTCCGTACCCAGCGCACAGCCATCACTGGCCCTGACGCCTGCCCACACCCATTGGCCCAAGTGTGACGAGCATGGGGGACGGCTGGGATTCACAGCACTTATTCTCTTCTTGAACAGCTTCCGGGTGGTTTTTAATTATGCAGGCATACCTTGTTTTATTGCGCTTTGCAGATACTGCATTTTTTACAAATTGAAAGTTTGTGGCAACTGTGTGTGGAGCAAGTTGTAATTCTCACAGTATTTCAAAGTTTTTCATTAGTATTTTGTTTGTTACTGTGATCTGTGATCAGTGATCTTCGATGTTACTATTTCAAAAAGGTTGACTTGCTGAAGGCTCACATGGTGGTTAGCATTTTTTATCAATAAAGTATTTTTTAATTAATGTATGTACTCTTTTTTTAGATCTAATGCTCTTGCACACTTAATAGACTACAGTACAGTGTAAACATAACGTTTATATGTACTGTGGAACTAAAAACTGTGTCTCACTTTACTGCAGTAGTTGCTTTATTGGATAGTCGCTTTGTTGCAGTGATCTGGAACCGAGCCTGCAGTATCTCTGAGATACTCCTGTACATCCGGCTCCAGGTGACATGGCCCCTTTCTCTCACCTCTGCCTATTCTTCTGTGGTTCAGTCATTCCTTTGAAAACATACCACCTCCCCGTGAGTGGCTTAGCAGCTGGCTGGGGAGACAAACGTGCAAACCAATTATAATAGCGACATCTTGTAAAGCGCTGGCTTGGCCATGATTCCAGCATCTATCTTCCAGGAGAGATGGGGAGAGAAGTAAAGGCAGAGACAAAGTTACCAGAGGTCAAGATATCTGACCGGGGTCTTGAGGAATAAGAATGCATTTACCAGGCTGCCAAAAGTTGGGAACGGATTTACTGAGAAAGGGAACAGCATGTGCAAAGGCCAGGAGGTGTGAAAGAGTTTGAGTGTTTATTTAGGGAACGAGGGAGGGACGAGGTTGGAAGAGTGAGCGGGGAATGAGGGTGGAGAGTATCGTGACAAAGAGTTGGAACCTGATGTCAAGGGCAATGGAGAAGCCGCTACAGGTGGCGAGAGAGTGCCGTGGTCAGGTTTGCATTTTAGAAATACAGATCTTTGTCTCCTCTTACTCTTCGTGACATTGATGGTGCCACAGTCCGACCCCACAGCCCTGATCTTTTTGGCTGGTTAGCACAAATCGATGGCTCTCTGTGGGCTGAGCTGGTGCTGTCACACCTTCAGCATCGGGCCTGCACGCCCCGCTCTAGAACTGCCCGAGGGGGAGGGGGAGAGAAGGGAAATGGTGGCGTCTGCCTCTTGCGAACACCGGCCAACTGACTTCTGCTCAAGGGAGCCCAAGCCATGACTCTCTGTGTTGCTGCCGAAGGAGACCTGGAAGCTTACACAATCCTTCATCCTTTTCTGTCCAACAGAGCTTTTGTCCTTGTTGTTGTTGGCGGTGAACATTCATCCCAGGGGGGAGGCTGAAAGCTTTGCCAGCTCCCTTCTCATCAGGAGATTGAAATGGTGATACGATGAAAAATCCTCCTGTCACCACAGCAACCTCCCGGCTTATCCTCACGATGTGCCGAGCGGTCTTTACTTAATTGGAAGGGTTTTAGGGGAGAACAGGCAAGACAGAGTCATTGGCAACATACTCCTGGAAGCGGAACGCATCACCTTCTTAACTTAATTGGATAATCCATTTTAAATTGGGTGTGCAATCACGACAGGAAAACGTTCGTGTTAATGGTACATGTCTGAGCTCAACTGGCCCTGGCAGAACTCTTTAATTCCCCCAAATAATTTTTGTGAAGATAATACGATGTATCGTCTGTCAGAGTGGAGAAAGAACAAAAGTCCAACGAGCATTTTTATCCTGGAACTTTCTAGAACACCTTGGTTGGCTGCAGAATGCCACAGGAGACCCATCTGTCCTGGACTCCATTCGGGGGTCTTTTGTATCTCAAAGGCTTTTGTATCTCTGTGCTCAGCCCCGGGTCTGAGTGTCGAGGGCCTGGCGTGTTTTGTTGGGTGTCTTTTTCTCTTTTGCGTCCCGTCAGCTGCTTGGATGGTTTGGAGTACAACAGATGGCAACTGGGCTTTGCCTCGGGGCCGAGGGGTTAATCAGGGCCTCTCTGCAAGCTTTTGGTCCTGGATGCAGCCGGAGACCTGTGGGGTAGCTGCTGGCCTCGTGGAGGGATTCCAGCCTGGCCACATTGCCCCAGGAGAGAGCAGCTGGCATGAGGCAGCCAGGCTGCAGGGGGGACCCTGCGTGTTGATTGGGGGTGTCGCCTGTCTTGCACAAGCTTCCAAGCCAGCTTCCTTGTGGCACTCAGTGTTCCCCCAAATAGGGCCGTTGCTAAGAAACACCCAGAGTCTTGGGAATAACTTCAGCGCCGTGTTGATGAGGCTGCTGTGCTTGGCAGCCCGGCTGAATCCCCTACGTCAGGCCGTTACCCAAGCCCACACCAGTTTGCCAGCATGAACCTTCCCGCTTCTGGGCTTCTAGCTGCAGGAAAATTTAGTGGCTGTGTAGACAAACTGACAAAATCCCTGACGTTTGCAGCATACTGCCCGCCACCCACCATCCACCCACCAGGCCCAGCTGCTCCTCTGAGTGGCCTCCTCTCATCTCCTGCCTGGGCTCCAGCAACAGTTTATCTCAGTTCCTACCCCAAATCTGTGACAGAAGGAGGGGAAGCTCACATGTACGGAGCATCTGTCTTGAGCCAGGCCCTGTGGTAGATATTTTTACATTTAGAGACTCGTTCCCTAACACGTGAACTGCCTGTCGTCTCTGTTGGCAGTGGGCCCATTTTAGAGGTGGGGATACTGAGTCTCAGAGAGGTTAACTCACAGGTTCAAGATGAAGCAGCCGGTGAGCAGCAGAGCTTTCTGCCTCGGAGTCTTGACCCCAAGGCCCACGCTCAGGACTGCGAAGCTGGAGGGTCACACAGCTGCAGAGCCAGGAACTCAGGCTTGAATCCCATATTTCTCATATTGCGGATTACTGCCCCAGGGCGGGCAGGCAGAGGGGTCCAGCTTCCAGTGTTTGTTGTTGGAGATGATAATGGGAAAAACTACTGGAAGCGTGAGGTGGTAGTTCTGGATGCCCCGGAACACCCTGCACTTCCTTTGCCTCCAGATGACACTTCCTAAAGAGAGCCAGACTGGAGCACGGCACCCCTCCGCCTGTGCACCTGCCCAGCTCCCTGCAGCCTCCAGGAAAGGCTCCAAAGTCCCTTCACCATCTGGCCCCATCCCGACTGCTCCCCCTGCAACTGCCCCACCCACAGGGGAAGTAGGGGAGCAGTTTTACATTTTATTAACATTCCAGAGGCATTTAATAAAAATACCCTTGAGTGTTGAAAGGGAGCCAGGGGGAGACAAGACTCCCCATCCAGTGAGAAGCAGCCGCGGGCCCAGAGTGGGTGGGAAAATGCCCTTAACATCATGCAGTCTGGGCCTCTCGGGTGGGGTGGGCGCCCCCTGGGCAGCAGGGACAGGAGCCCTTCACTCCAGGCCAGGAGAGAATTTGGAAGGGCGGTTGGCCCTGCAGCTTTACAGTGCCAGAGAATAGAGATCTCAACCCAAACCACAAGGAAACCTCCCCCGGGAGTCGGCCAATTCCGAGACAGAGTTGGAGCCCTTTATTGGCAGCACGTTATTCTTAGAAGTTGGAAGTGGGGCTGGGTGTGATCGCGCGTGTGTGTGAATGTGCGCACTCCAAGCTTCAGCTCTAGACCCAGGACGGCCCAGGCTGCGCTGGACCCAGTGCCCTCAGCAATGTGACGGCGTGAAGGCGGGCCGAGCTCTGGAAAGGAAAGGCCAGGCCTCCCTGCCCCGATGGACAGAGACGTTGAGAAAGAGGAAGGAGTTTCCTAGGGCTGCCGTAACAAATTAGCACGCACGTTGGTGGCTCAAAGCAATAGACATTTATTCTCTAAAAGATCTGAAGGCCAGAAGTCTGAAATCGAGGTTTCAGCAGGGCCGCGCTCCCTCTGAAGGCTCTAGGGGAACATCCTTCGTTGCCTTTTCCATCTTCTGGTGGCTCCCGGAAATCCTTGGTTCCTTGACCTATAGCTGCACCTGCCAGTCTCTGCCCCAGTCTTCCCATGACCTTCGTCCCGTGTGTCTCTCTGGATTTTTCCTTTTCTTGTAGGGACATCAGTCATTTAATTTAGTGCCCACCCCAACTCCAGGGTGATTCCATCCTGACATCCTTAGCTGATTACATGTGCAAAGACCCTATTTCCAGATAAGGTCTCATTTGAGGGTGGGTGTGGATTTTGGGTGGAGGGAGTGCCATTCAACTCAGGACCGAGGAGAAGGACTGCCCCGGGGGAGGGAGCTCAGACTCATGGGTGGGTCGCAGGAGCCCTTTCATAGCTGCTGTAGGGCCGCTGTTGGGAGGCGAGCCTGCCCACAGCAGATTCCTAGCAGAGCCCAGTACAGCCAGCCAACCTCTGCGTCCCCTCGGGTTCAGGTGGCAGGGACGAGAAGAGGCAGGGCCTGCCACTGCCATGCAAGCAGCCATCAGACACTTAGAGGATGAGGCCAGAGGCCAGATTCCCTTCCCTTGCTGTTCCTCAGAGCCCAGCAAGGAGCTTTCCACACAAACGCATCTTCAGTGTTTGTTGAAAGCATGTTTGCGTGTTATGGAGGAGGAACTCGGAGCATGACTCCTACAGTGAGTCCTTGTTCTGACTTTGGAGAGAGGACAGTTAGGTTCTGTGTCGGGAAAGAATGAGTCAGATCGTGGTCTGGACGGGAACCCAAAACAAGGAGCTGAACACAGGGTGTTGGCTGCGAAGCCGGGGGCCTGGAGGCTCAGCTTTGCTACTTACTAGGTTGTGAACCCAGCTTGGAGCCCCGGCTCCCTTATCTGTGAAATGGGTTTCAGAGTGTTGTGAGGCTTACATGAGATGCTGCATAAGCCTTCTGTAACTGTAAACCAAAGTACCCATATAAGGAATTTTGATTCCTTGAAGGCAGAATAAAACGAGAAGACAGTGTGATATAATGAGGATGCTATTCAATTAGATCATTGCTTGTAGGTGAAATTCCACTGGGTGAGAGCTCGTGTTTTGAGGGCTTCTCTGAGTGAGGCACTGACATACACTGGCCTTTTAGAAAAAACTGCCCTAGGAGATATTTTTATTTCCCTTTTAGGAATAAACTATCTAATTTGGGGAAAGCAACTAATACATATCCTGTCCCTTCTTAACTTCGTTTGTATGTTTTTCAAAGACACCACCATCCTTTATCGTGTTTTGAAGATTGTTTAAAATTCATTTTCCTAAATTCATGTAAAAATGTTGCTTTGAGAATATCAACATTTCATATTAAATGTGTTTCCAACTCATTGAATTGAGGTGAGCAAACCGAAGCCGGCAGAAGTTCAGTACCTTTTCAAGGTCATAGGAAGTAGTGAAGCTGGGATTCAAACCCGGCTCCGTTCATCCCAGTGCTGGTCGCACTTCGCCTCTGGCCCGTCAAGGCCCTGGGCCTGTCTCTTTGTGTGAGCAGCTCTGCTCAGGCCTGTGGATACTGGGAGGGGTTGCCCATCACCCTCCGTGCTCCCTCCAAGCCCTTCTGCTGCTCGGCGGGGACCGTAACCAGGCCCTGTATGTGGACATCAGCTTCCCGTTATTTTCCTGTCACCCTTGGGTGTCACCCACTTAGAGGTGGGCTTCTGATGTCCATCCTGCTGTGGTGGGACCGCTGGGTCCCCGGTGCCTCAAGTAGGGTGTCCCATCAAAGCAGGCACCTCCTCTGCCCTGCAGGTGGGCAGAGGCAGCTCTAGTGGGGTTAAAGAACAGCTCAGGAAGGCCGGCCTTCCTCAGGAGGAGCTAGAAGTGCCCTAGCTTCCTGAGCGTGGAGCTGGTTTTCCCAGGCTCGCCGCAGTTACCCCGAGATTCCTCTGGAATGCAGAGCCCGTGGTCCTGGCAGCCTGGCTTAAGCAGCAGCCTCTCAGCCAGCTCAGCTGCTTTCTGGGAGAGGGTGTGGTGGTGGAACACAGAAGGCTTTGGTCTTGGCTCTGGGTAGAATTGGGTTCCAACTTCAGCTCCTCCAGCTACAAGCTACGTGATCTTGGGTGCCTGAGCTTTTCAGAGCCAGCTTTCCTTCTCTTAATTTGACAAGCAGAACATATGAAACATAATTTTTTTAATGTGAAAATGCAGATAAGCAAAAACATTTGCAAATCAGTGGTAATCCTACCTCTGTCAAATTTTATTATACACCTTTCAAGGTTAATTTTTCTCCTTTGATTTGATACATGTAAAATGATTTCACTAAAATAACGGAAGCCTCCCAGGCATGCTGCTTTTCCCCCTAATTTTAATTTAAAGACATGGGGAAATGTTAATGATGTATTGTCCTCTAAAAGACCTCTGTGGAATTCTGTCGCAAGGCTCACGCAGTATTGAACCCACCCCTGTGGGCTGGGAAATTGGGTATAACCTCACTTCCAACCAAGAGCCTCGACTTTTTCATCTTAAAAATGGGATCACAGGGGCTTCCCTGGTGGCGCAGTGGTTAAGAATCCGCCTGCCAATGCAGGGGACATGGGTTCGAGCCCTGGTCCAGGAGGATCCCACATGCCGCAGAGCAGCTAAGCCCGTGTGCCACGACTACTGAGCCTGTGCTCTAGAGCCCGCGAGCCACAGCTACTGCAGCCCGTGTGCCTAGAGCTTGTGCTCTGCAACAAAGAGAAGCCACCACAATGAGAAGCCCACACACTGCAACAAAGAGTAGCCCCCGCCCGTACACAGCAACAAAGACCCAACGCAGCCAAAAAATAAAATTAAATTAAAAAAAAAAAAGGGATCACAGTGCCCATCTTGCCAGGCAGTGCACGTACACCACGTGACAGACCCTCGCAAATGCCTGCTTCTTTCTCTTGCCCTTTCTGGCCACGGGTTCCTTTCAGGTAGGCTATCTACCCCGGCCAGACTAAAGTCCCCCAAGTAAATCCTTCCCACTTCCCCGCCCCAGGATCTTGGTGACAGGCGCCCAGGGCCAGCTGCCTGCATCACCCTCCCCGAGGGCCGCAGCCACAGCAGACGCCATGGATCTGGGCTGCTCCCTCCAGCCTGGGCAGTGCGTTTCCTGTTCTGAGAGGCATCAGAGAACAACGAGATTGGCTGGGGTGTCTGGTTAGTGTTTGCACCAGTTGTCAGGCTGGACGTGCGGCATCTCGGCTGAAGCTGCTGGAGCATTCTGAGCGGGACGCTTGGATTCCCCAGTTGCTCGCGTCTGCTGCTCTCTGCGGGAGGGCCTCTCTTCCCCCCAGTCCTGAATCAGTTGGCGTGTGTGAGGTTTTCTTCACAGTGGATGTCAAGTGCTGGCCACACGAGGCATGACGGACTGAAGCCTCGCGTCTACTTCTTGTCTTAACCCAACTAAATAGAACATCATGTTTCCCCTCCTTGGTCGAGATGTGTAAACCAGGTGTGTTTCTGTCTGCCGGACGACCCAACTGGTCACCCAGACCCGTGGGAATAAGTACAGCCTTCTAAGAGGCTTAATTTGAACTCTTCAGTTGTCATTACAGCTGATAGAGGGTGGGTTTTACATTTTGTTTCGGTTTTGCTTCCATGGGAGTGTAAAAATAATAATGCTAAGAGCTGATATATACTGTGGGCCTATCACGTGTGGCTGTCGCAGGCATTCTGCTAAGCGTTACGTGGATTACACAGTCAGTCCTGCAAGGTGGATGCGAGGTCGGTCCCCTCATTTTATAGATGAGGAGACGACTGATAAGAGACAGGGTGGCATTTGACCTCAGGCCGTGACTCTGGGACCGCTCCTTGTCATCCCAGTGGCAGCCCTGGTGGCCAGGTCAAGTGGGAATTTATGCAAAGATCCACCACTCTGTCCTCTGTACCCAGCCCTGCTGCCAGTGTTGGGTTCAGAAAAGGATGGGCTGTCTGTCGTGAGCCGCAGACATCTCTCAGTTTCGAGAACACGATAGGAAAGTTGTGAAATCGGGGATGGTGGGGGCAGGGGTCCTGCAGTTTCTGGGAGCCCTGAAATGGTGGAGGATGAAGGGAGCCGCAGCCCTACTGATGGGGAACCCACAGCTGGTCCGGCTCCTCCTGGGGTCAGGAACAACCCCCGAGGGAAGGGCAGCACCGGGAAGGAATGAGAGCTGGGGAAAGAAGTCCGAGCACAGGAAAGCCCCAAGCATGACCTTACATCAAAATTGGGGTGCGGGCTTCCCTGGTGGCGCAGTGGTTGAGAGTCCGCCTGCCGATGCAGGGGACACGGGTTCGTGCCCCGGTCCGGGAAGATCCCACATGCCGCGGAGCGGCTGGGCCCGTGAGCCACGGCTGCTGAGCCTGCGCGTCCGGAGCCTGTGCTCCGCAACGGGAGAGGCCACAACAGTGAGAGGCCCGCGTACTGCAAAAAAAAAAAAAAAAATGGGGGTGCCAGGCCAGAGCCGACAGAGGCAACAGATATTTGCCGGGATACGTGGAATTACAGTTTATTAAGCTCTCACAGAAGGTGTGAGGCTGTGGAGGTTTGCATTAGCCCCCAGCGTCTGTCTGGGAGTTTTCCACTTAAAAATGCCAGCAAGAAAGCAGATGCGAAAGTATACGTATTGGATGCATCCCGTGGAGCTTTAACCAGCCTGGGAATTAGCCGTGGAAAATTGTCTGTCATGGGGTGAAGCCTCTGGCTTCCTGCCTCAGTCAGTTCTCTCCACAATGAGAGTCATTCATTCAATAAACATGGAGCGAACTTAATGGTATCCTTCATAACATCAAAATTAAGACAGTAAATTCAATTCCACAAGCATCTCTTCATTACCCTGCACTGTAATTTTTTTTAAACCATAATACTTAATAGACATATGTCTGAGTTCTCCACTGTATGGGATTATTTACACAAGCTCCTTCTTCTTCCATGGGAGGAGAAGGCAGAGTTAGGTGTAATGTACACATATTTAAACACACCCATGGACACACCTATGTGTAAGCCTGGAACCCTCAGGGCAGCAGGCGACACTGAGGGAAGTGGAAACAGGACCCACTCTCTCAGCACTGTCTGTCTTGTTAGGGTGAAATAACCTAGGGAGACTCTCATGGGACCACAGGTAGCTGGTGCGTCAGGAAGGGTTCCTTTGCACAAGGCGGCCACAGTCCTGCCCCAGATGGACTGCTTGCCCTGTAGGCCCCAGCAGTCTTAAAACACCCACTGGGCAGTGGTAATGGAGGGAGTGGTTTGGGGACCCGAGCTTCCACTTCTGCTGGAACTGCCGCTTGGGGTGCGTTGAGTGGATGTTGCTTTCCCCCGTCGCTGAAGTTGGTCCCGTCCTTGCCGCCTGTAACCTCACACGGAATGCCCGGTCAGAAGTCCACCCTGGTTGTGAATACACATTCGATGGGAAATTACGAACAGAGGCTGGTCCTCCACATGTGGAGGGAAGATGTGTGCAACTGTTGCCCTGAAACCGTGCTTGAGAGTCAACTCGGCCCAACTGGACACAGACAGCGTTTGTCAGGTTACCAGGCAACCGTAAACAACAAATATGTGTGAGTCTGGGAGGAAGGGGTGGAAAAACCAGGCTTCTTCTCAATATCCTTGTCACTTTTCATAATAAGAGCCCATCCCCAAGTGCTCTCGTGTCCTGGGCTGTGTCAGCCCGAGTCTTGTGTCACCTTCCGTTGTGGCCAAGCGCTCTGGAGTCAGACTGCCCAAGTACACACTCGTGATTGGGGGTGATCTATACTCTCTGAGCCTCAGTTTGCCCATCTCTAAAATGGGGATAATAACAGCTCCAATCTTTCAGAGGATTAAATGACTTGAAGGTGGTCAAGTTCTTAGTACACAGCCTCATAGATAATAGTCCGCAAATACTACCTGATGTCATTCCCCTGTATTGTGCGTTTTCTCAGCAAGCCCCTCATAGGCCAAACTCTTGCAGGGAAACCTCCTTTTGGAGGCTACAGAGAGATCTTCAAACACACATGCACTCCTGGGGTCTGCCCTGGAAGTCGGGTACGAAGGGGCTGTCCGTTCAGCTGCCAGGTACCCACCTCCTCTGGGTCCACTTACCCACCTAGATCTCTGGCCTTGGGCATCCTGGTGGGGGGCTTTCCTCACTGGCTTCCCTCATGTGAGCAGATATTCCCGGTGTGGAGTTGGGCTCCCAAACAGCTGGCCTGCACACTCTGACCTCCTTCCTGCCCCCCCGCTCCCCCCTCCTCCCAGCCCTTCCCAGCCTTCCATCTTTGCAGAGGTTTCAAATTGTCCAGGTAGCCACAGCTAATCCATCTTTCCTTTGGTTTCTAGAGAAGCAAGACCCTCCCTCGTTCTTTCCAAAAGCTGTTTGTTTCTCCTTCGGTCGTCAGCTCCTTCAGTTGTCTCCATCCCTGTCACCATGTAGCCTTTCCCTAAAAAAACTGTCTTGGTGTCCAAGCAGCTCTCCTCGGGAAGGCAGCAGCTGCTGAAGGGCCCTTACTGCGTCAGCGGAGTTCAGGGCCCTGTGCAGTGTCTTCTGTTTTCTGTTCAGAGTGGGGGTTCGCATGTTATGGTAGTTGCCATCCAGCCATCAAAAGTTCCCACCATCTTCCCTTTAAGCCTGCCAAAATTCTTAAAATTCCTTATGTTCTGGATGGACCTTGAGGGCATTATGCTAAGTGAAATAAGTCAGTCAGAGAAAGACAAATACTGTATGATCTCAGTCATGTGGAATCCACAAAAGCTGAACTCACAGAAACTCACAGAGTAGATTGATGGTTACCAGGGGCTGAGGTGGGGAACCAGGGAGATGTTGGTCATAGGGTACCAGTTTCTAGCAGTGACATGAGTAAATTTGGGGGCTCTAATGTACAGCGTGGTGGCTAGAGTTAATAATACTGTAATATATACATGAAAGTTGCAGAGAGTGGACCTTAAATCTTCTCACAACAACAACAACAAAATAGTAATTACGTGGGTGAAGGATGTGGTAACTAACCTTATCGTGGTTGAGTAAATTATTTTGTGATCTATACGTGCATCAGGTCACACTGCACACCTCAAGCTCACACAATGTTATATGTCAGTTATATCTCAGTAAAGCCGAGAAGAAGGATTCCTCACGTTCTCTGTCTAAATAAAAGCTTTACTGAAGTAGAACTCACATACCAGCTAATTCACCCATTTAAGGCATACAAGTCACTGTGCTTTGAGTGTCTTTATAGAGTTGTACATCCACCATCACAATCAATTTTAGAGCATTTTCACTACCACCCCCCCAAATGTCTTACCTTTCAGCTGTCACCCCTCGATTCCCCCATCCCACCTAGTCATCCCCTAGGAGACGACTCGTCCACTTTCTGTCTCTATAGATTTGTCTCTTCTGGATATTGTATATGTAAATAGAGTCCATCATACAATATGTGGCCTTTTGTGTCCGGTTCCTTTCACTTAGCAGAACACATTCAAGGTGTGTCCGTGCTGCAGCTGTGCCAGTGCCTTCATTCCCTTCTGTGGCTGGATGACATTCTGTCGTATGACTGTCCCCTATTTTGTTTATTTCTCAGTTGATAGTCGTGGGGGTTGTTCCTTATGTTCTTTTTAACACATTGAGGCCCAGCTCTCTATTTGAGATTGCCTTTCAATTTCCAACCACTTTTATCATTTTTATCACAGCCCCAAATGACTTCTTGGTTTGCTTGTGAACGTAATCCCTGCTCAGACATTATGTTCTGAATACCCATAATAAAATTAAAGGTTGGTTCTGTTAAAAAAAAAAAAAAATTTCCAAGACCTGGCAGAAGAAAGGATTCAGCCCATACAGTTTCTCTTTTCTTCTGTGTAATTATTTAGGCTTTAATGATTCACTCAGTTTAGATGAGTGTTGAAACTGGCTGAGAATAAAATGAAGTTTTCCTCCAGGGAGAAGAATATTATGAGTGGGAAACAAAAATACCTTAGAATTTTAGCAGAGGAACACACCAGGCAAGCATGCTTTCTTTTTATGGGTCAGGTGGCACCAGTAACACCCTTATTTAACCCTTTCCTTTTGGGAGCTGATTTCTCCCAGGCGCGTTGTCTACTCAGGCCTGGTGTGCAGAGATGATGCCAGTTAGGCCCAGGTGGAACTCTTAAGTTTACTAGATCTCTCTGAAGTTTCTCTAAGTGGTTTTCAGTTTTGCTAGTGTCGAGTGTGAAAATGAGGTCAGATGGAGTAAATGGGATTTGGTGGGTTAAATTGCAGGCCAGGATGCCATGCACTGGAACTGTTCAGCTTTGAATCTCACGTACTCAGGTTTGAACCTCCTGTGTGCTGGTACTGAGCAAAGTTTCGCCAGGATTTGCGTTATTGGGTTTTCTGGTGCTGCCTGGGGACCTTGTGTGTCCCTCCCTTAGATGCCTGCCCTGAAGAATTCTTCCTTGAAAATCTCAGTGGCTTGGTAATTATGCCCATCCCTCCTGACTGCTGGATAAATTCACTTCTGGGATTTGAGGATGCATTTAAGGAGGACAAAGGCAAGTTAGCAGAGGTTGTAATGTAACAAGAGGGGAAGCAAAAGCATAATATATTTATACACCAAAATGATCACAAGATGAACATCAAAATTTAATTCAGTTTCCTCTCATATATTTGAAAATTGCTAAGAGGGTAGATCTTAAAAGTTCTCATAACAAGGGAAATAAAAAATGTGTGTGTGTGTGTTGATGGATGTGAACCAGACTTATTGTGGTGGTCATTTTGCAGTATACACAAATGTCAATCATTATGCTGTACACCTGAAACTAATGTTATATGTCAATTGTATCTCAGTTTTTAAAAATTTGAGATGAACTAATTTTAAAACGTCGTCTCTACCAAGGGGGCTCTTTGATTCTCTCCCTCCAACTTTGTGTGGAAATGGGAAAAACCTTAGGCTTTAGAATTAGTAGATCTTGTGGCCCTTGGGCACATCACTTCCTATCTCTGAGCTTACGTCATAAGGATGATACCTTCCAGTCTACAAGTGGGTTCATGTGAGATCAAATGGGATCACTTGTGCATAACACCCAGGACAGAGTAGATGCTCAACAGCAGCTACTTTTCAAGCTCTTCTCCCCCAAATGATTTTTTTTTTTTACCCTCATTCATACCCAGGTTTTTATTTTTTATTTTTTCGGTACGTGGGCCTCCCACTGTTGTGGCCTCTCCCGTTGCGGAGCACAGGCTCCGGACACGCAGGCTCAGCGGCCATGGCTCACGGGCCCAGCCGCTCCACGGCATGTGGGATCTTCCCGGACCGGGGCACAAACCCGTGTCCCCTGCATCGGCAGGCGGACTCTCAACCACTGCGCCACCAGGGAAGCCCCCATACCCAGGTTTTAAGAGGAACAGTTTGTAAGGAAGTCCTCTTCCCACAGGATGGTGCCGCTACCTCTCTGTGCTTGAGGGAGAGCATCTTTGTCTGCCTTGAGTACCCCGGGCCCGGCAAACATTTGATAGACTTTGCTAATGTTCGGATTTAACAAATCTCAAGAACAGCACAGCCTTTAAAATGAAGCCCGTTCTCCCAATGGGGGGTGGAAACTTTTGCAATGATTATTGGTTTTCATTTACATCCTAATGTTTGAGGATGGGAGCCATAAACTGAAGAGCCAGAAGTAGATACCAGCAACTGGAAATACTGTAGAATGTCGTGAACATCCAAGTAGACGCTTTGTTTTTTCCTCCAGCGGCTTTCTTGGCAGAGAATTAAAAAGGAAAAAAATGGCTGCATGATTTAAGAAAACACTGTGGTGTTTTGGTGATAATAACTTACATTTCTATAATGCTTTCCAGCTTACAGAATGCTTTCCCATTATTATTTCATTGAATTCTCACAAGTCCCAGAGGTAGGTAAGACAATACTATATTATGGTAAAGGAAATGCTGCCTCTACCACTTACCTACCATGTGGCTCTGTGGGTTATTTAAACGCTCTAAGCTTATTTTCCTAAGGTCTAAAATGGGAGTTGAATCATCCCTTTCTTTTAGGATCGCTGTACAGATTATATGAGCTAACGCATAAACAATACCAGCAACAGAGTAAGTGCTTAATAATTGGCAACTGTTACTATGTTCTTAGGTATAATAATCCTCACTTCACAGATGAGGAAACTAAAAATGACCACCCATTTGCCGAAGATCACACCATTTGTAATTAGCAGAACTGGAATGCAAATCAGATTCTTCTGCCCTCAGCTTTAGTCCTCTTTCCATTACACCTTAGCTGACATGTGCCATTCAGGACTGTTTCAGTGCTTCTGCCAGCAAGGTCCCCCACAAGAATGAGCCTCTTACCAGTTTCTCTGATGCGCTCATCTTTTCCACGTCTGCTTTTGTGTTCACAGAACATCATCAAGAAGGTGATCGGGCAGAAGTTTGTGTATAAATTCGTCTCTTTCCCGGAGATACTGAAAATGGACCCTCACGCGGTAGAGATCAGCCGGGAGAGCCTTTTGCTGCAGGACAGCGAGTGCAAGGCGCCCCCCGAGAGCCGCGAGGCCCACAGACACGGCCTGTCCGCCCTCAAGAGCGCCAGCCGCAACGAGTACATCCACTCGGGCCTGTACTCGTCCTTCACCATCAACTCCCTGCAGAACCCACCCGAGTCCCTCAAGGCCATCAAGACGGAGAAACTGGAGGAGCCTCCGGAAGACAGCCCTCCCGTGGAAGAAGTCAGGACTGTCATCAGGTTTGTGACCAACAAAACCGACAAGCACATCAGCAGGCCCGTGGTGTCCCTGCCCTCCACGTCGGAGGCCTTCCTGGCCTCGTCCGTCTCCGCCAAGATCTCCTCGTTAATGTTGCCAAACGCCGCCGCCAGCATCTCGTCTGCCTCACCCTCCTCCTCTCGGTCCCCGTCCCTGTCCCCGAACTCGCCCCTCCCCTCCGAACACAGAAGCCTCTTCCTGGAGGCCGCCTGCCATGACTCGGATTCCCTAGAGCCCTTGAACCTGTCATCGGGCTCCAAGACCAGGTCTCCATCTCTTCCCCCAAAGGCCAAAAAACCCAAAGGCTTGGAAATCTCCGCGCCCCCGCTGGTGCTCTCCGGCACCGATATCGGCTCCATTGCCCTCAACAGCCCGGCCCTTCCCTCGGGATCCCTCACCCCAGCCTTCTTCACCGCCCAGGTAAGAGCCGTCTCCGTCATCCTGGCCGCCCCCAGACTCAGTGGCTTAGCGGAAGGGAGGAAAGAGCAACCGAAGCAACTTCCTTCTGCCCCTCAAAGGATAGTCCGAGGGTCCCTGTGGCAAAGTCACCGTGTCCCTGTGCAGGGAAATTACTTTTCCATGCCCAGGTGGGCGCATACACAAGAGGAAAGGCTTAGGGTATTGGCCACAGTGGGATGCTTGATTGGTTTCTAGCTTTTAGGGGCCTAAAGCGATCGTAAGATGGAATACGCACACTGGCCGTCAAAGCAGATCCAAACAGTGATTTCCTAGGGAAAGCTGAGCAGGCCGGTGACGTTTCAGAAGGCGCCTGGGCTTTATGAGAATGTTATGGGAGAATCCTCTCTGGGGGGCCCTCGGTAAGTAGCCGTTTGTTTTCTGTTAATAAGAAAATAGATGCTAACCATTACGGCCATTGCAGTCGTCAGTGGGGAGCTGGGTTGTCCTGTAGTCTCTAATAAGAAATGCAGGGGCCACATCAAACGGTGAGAAAGAGAAGCTTCAGTAAAAAACGGTGCTAGTCTGAGAAAGCCCAGGTCCACAGCATAGGGGAGAGGAAAGCAAACTCGTGGAGCAGGAAAAGTCTTCGGTGCTACTAACTCCAACATGAAGGTGGCCTTTTCCTCTAAATACGGTATTCAGATGCTCACCCTTGTCCAGCTGGCAGCTGCAGGGCAAACGCAGAGCAGGTACTGGTAAACCTACTTCTGCTTCCTCTGGAAAACTGGATGCGTTTCAGTGGCAGAGGTTAAGTGCATTGGCTTTGGGGTCACAGACCTGGATTCAGTCCCTGGCTGCACTGCTGGGTAGAAACGTGACTGTGGGCACTTGCTCTCTGAGCCAGTTTCCACATCTGTGCAATGGATTGTTGTGAGGATTAAAGGGGATAATGGCCGTGGGAAGAGAGCTGGCTACAACCGGCAGGTTTTAGTATCATGTGACTTTGTGGCACCAGGGTGGGGTCATGCTTGAGGTGGGTAGGTGCTCTCTGTCCCCTGCCTCTGTACCCTTCGCTGTAGGTGTCCTTGCTGTCACCATCATTAGTGGCAGCATAATTGAGCTGCTCATGTGTGCCAGGTACTGTTCTAAACACCGTCCATGCACCGTCTCAGTTATTTTTCATCACAGGCCCGTGAAGGAGATACTATTATTGTCCCATTTTCCCAACAGAGGTAAATGAGGCATGGAGGTAAAGTAACTCATCCAAGGTCACACAGCTAATAGGCCACAGAGGTGAACTTGAACCCGGTTAGTCCGCTCCAGAAGCCATGCTCTTTAAGTAAAATGCTCTCGGCATGTGCACTGGGAAAATACCCACTTGTCCCTGATCATGAGACGTCCGTGGAGTCTGCAGACAACTGAAAGCAGCTCTTGGGCATTTTCCTCTCCATGGCTTCTCCCAGATGATTGTGGCCCAGGGATTTCGTGTCGGCTCAGCTTGTGAGCTGGTGGTGACGGCAGGCTGCCACGGAGGGGAGGGCTGAGGGCTCGCGTGTGTGCTCTTACGTGGGGCATTTCCTGACCAAGCAAAACTGTCCAGTGACTAAGGACCGCTCAGTAAACGGCTCAGGCACAGCGGCTTCCGATGTCGCTCAGAGAAGTAACTAGAGAAGCGGGCCAGAGGGTGCAATCTGAGGATCTCCTCCGCGGCCTCCTCTGTGTTTCCAGCTGTGAGGTGTAGAGAGGCCTAGAGCCAGGCCCAGGCCAACTCTGATTTCGGTCCCTGCTTTCTCTGTGTATCACCGTCTCTGAACACGTGCCAGTCCTGTAGTTGCGTCGGAGGAAAGCGGCTCGGGCTAGCCCTGTGGTTATGGGCCTGGACATAGTGAATTTAGGGAGGCTCCGGGCAGCGGGACTGAGGATGTGTGGCTGGGCCGAGGGGAGGGGGGACAGTGACACGAGTTAGGGACAGAGGGTGGATGTGGAGGAATGGATGCAAAGCTCAGGACTGGGAGACGGCGTCTACTAGAATGGCCTGCCAGCAGGGAGTGGGAAGCACGGGAAAGCCAGATGTTTAACAGAGGACCTGTGCCTTAGGGAGATGCACTGGCTGGTCCTCCCAGGCTGTGAGCGCGGGGCCTCGACCTGTGAACGAGTGCCATGACGTCCAAGATGTGGGAGGGCGCTTCCCGAGGGGAGAGAGAGGCACAGGGCAGGGTCTGGACTAGGACAGGAGAGGGGAAGTGGCAGCCTGGGCCTTGGATCAGGTGTGAGGGGGTGGCGTTGGGGGCTAGGTAGTGTCTGAAGCCATTCAGAGCTAAAGGAGTCAACGGCTGCCCTTGGGAGATGGCGGAGTCTCAGGACTTGAGATCCCCTCACCTTCTAGTGGGCTCAGCTCTGTACCTGGAGCGCCTGTGGCTGACAGGGAGGGAGAGGTGAGGCCAGGAGGGAGAAACCAGAGAGAGCAGAGGAAGGGCAGGACCCAGGGGTGGGGTGTTCCCCCAGGTGGGTTCTCTGAGAGCAGACAGGAGAGTCAAGTGGTTTTATCTCAACTTGACAAGCCTTGAGTCTTTTAGGATTTCGGGGATGCCTCGAGTCAGTGTAGGATTTGGATTCTCCGAGAACAGGAGCTGTTTCAGGTGCCCCAGAAACTAATCCACCAGCCCCTGGTTCATCTTCCAGTGCACAGTCAGAAACAGCATCAGCTCCCTCAGCAGTTCTCCTGAAGTCCACTGGGCCTCAAACTGAGGGGTGAGCCCATCTCCCTGAAATCGCCCCCAGGGACGGGAGCGAAGGACTCCTGTTGGCCCCCAGGTCAACTCTGGGGGGGTTCCTCTACCCAAGGGAGCGTGGGGCGTTTCTCTCACAGGCAGCAGTGGTGCCTCACTCCGCGGCTCACTGGCTTCTCTCCTCCCTTAGCACTTTCTGCCGCAGAAACTGCACTTTCTGTGGGGTATGCAGTGTGTACGCAGAAACATTTGGTTACCTGTGGGGACCGCCTATCAACTTTCTTCGTGGCTAGCTTTAAAAGAGATAAAAGTGTGCTGTAATAATTTGATACCCTGAAAATGAAGTTCCCAAGAACTTGTATTTATTCCAAGAATGATTTATATTTTACTGATTCATTTATTCCAAGAATGATTCCCAGTTAGTTTCAGCTAGAAGCATGGCAGGAAGAAGGGTAGGATTAAGCATCTCAGCCTGCTTAGGGTCCTGTGGTTACAGTGCCCCCCAAGGAGGGACCTCATTAAACCACATACCTCGTGTAGGCCCAAATTCAGATTTGAAATTTCAAGCTACAGCATGACGGGCATGAAAAAGCATCAGCATCCTGCCACTCCCCCAACATCAAAACCGCCACTCCCATCAAGAATACTTGTGGCACATCTGCTGGCACCCATACAAAATGCAGTTGAGATTAGTCCCATGAGTCTTTGAGAAACGATGACAAATGTAGACAGACACGATGATCACCACGAGGCAGCCCCAGCGTGGTCTGTGAGAAACAAATGAGAATACAAAAGCCAGCTGGCACCAAGGAGTGAGGTAGTTGGAGCTCAGCCACCGAGGTCATATTGGGCTGTTGCTAGAAAAACAAGAATGTTATCTCTGATGGCATGAGCTACAGAAATTGAGATGGGGGTGGGGGGAGGAGCCAGGATGTGAAACCCTCCTGGTTTCCAGCCAGGCACCATGGAAGCCCAGATGGTGCCAACTGGAACTTCTGATTCTCTGTTATCTCCTGCATCTGGGTGTCACCTGTCCCTCTTCCTTCCATTTGCCTCTTCTGTTAGGTCTCTCCCTCCTCCTGTCTTACCAGTGTAAAGTTAGTTCAGAATCGGAGGTTGGCTCATTGCACGTCCCTCCATTTATGCCAAGGCCTCTGTTCATCTCACACGTGATGTCTAAGATGTTGAACTCAGATACGTGCGGGCACCAGGCCGTGAACTCACATCAGAGTCTGAGCATGCATGCCCCGGGCTGTTTTATTAGTAGCGGCTTTGGGTTAACACTGAGTAGAGACAGCTTGCTGAGGACTGAAATGCTAAAACCTCCTCCTGCATTTACTGATGGATGTGACAACCTTGAGCCAGATCATAAGGTGGGAATTGGGAGTAAAATGGATGCGTGTGGCGAGGAGCGTGTGGGTAGACTGCCTCCTGGCTCAGCTCCGGAGTGGTTTGCATCTTATTGTCTCTTTCGCCATGATCACGAAAGGAAGTAAGTTTGTTTTTTTTTCCCTTCATCCCACTCCGTAACACTGCCCTAGCTCAGCCTGCAGCTTTCTCCATACTGGCCCTACAGAAGAAGGACGTCCTTTTAGGGGCTCTGTTCAGTGGAGGATGTCATTGGTAGACTTTTGGGTGACTTGACACTCCAGCTGAAGGTTCTTGCTTCTCCCAGCTCTGGATTGCCTAAGATGAACAAAGTGTGATCGTCGCCCTCCCTCTTTCCACCCTGGGGCCCGTCTTTCCTGTAGATCCTTTGTGGATCTGCCGACTTCTCCCCAGTTCTACCCTTATTCTATTTTTCCCCCTAACTCTTACTGTAGCTCCCCTGGACCAATAGGGAATTCTCCTCTTTGTCCTCTTTTCCTTCAGATCAGCACATTCAGTGCCACACAAACTTGTGTGTGACTCTACTTCTTTTTGGAAGTTCTTAAAACCATGTTTTTATTTGAATTCAGACAACTCTAGGAGTTTCCAGAGGTTCACTGCCAACCTTTTGAGGATTTTTTTAAACCACAAAATGGCACTGTCATGGATTCTGTTGGCATCCATGGGAGATTAAGATTAGAGATGTTTGTTGCTACAACCTGCCCAACCATCGGCTAGGCACCTGGAGATACAGAGGTGAGCAAGACAGACACAGTTCCTGTTCTCATGAGCTTACAAGCTTGCTGTCCAGTAGGTAAAGAATAAGGGCAATATATAACATGGGGTGGTGTGAAATTATAGAGGGCCCTGGGAACTCACTGAGGAATTTATACTTGTTTTGATGGGAAATTAATAGCTGCTGAAGGTGTAAGTCAAGGGAAACAAAAATTCCTGTTAGAATCTATCAACAAGTAATTATTTAGCATTATTTGCAAATCACAGGAAGGACACCAAAAGTACAAGTGCCTATTTTTATGACCTTAGGACCGAGCCATGACAAGGCATACACACGCACAAGATGGCACACGGCAAGAGCCAGATACACAGTGCAGAGAAGTACCTTAGGAACAGAAGGGGGAAAGAACATGTAGTTCAATTCAACAAACCCAGACTGAGCACCTATCATGTGTCACAGGCTTTGCTTGGAGCCGGGGGCGCAAACGTGAATTAGATAGTCTGTTAGTTGGGAGGGAACTCATAACTTAAGTTGGTTAATATAGTATCCCAGACACAGTACAAATGGAATTCTTAGGTATAAAAGGAATACTAAGGAAGAAGGTATTAACTTTCTTGGGGATGGGGAAGGGTGTTGAAAAGGTGTTCGTGGAAGGGGTGATCACACTTGGTCAGGGTGTTAAAGGATCAGCAGCAATTTATCTGGCACATGGGGTGAACGGGGCACTGTAGGCAGAGGAACACCTTGAGCCAAAGCATAAAGATGTGCAACAGCCTTGTGCATTAGGGCAGAACAGTAGTTCAGTAAGAGGGGAGGATACATTCCAAAGGTATAGGAAGTGGTGGAAGATGGAGCCTGAGTGACATAGTTGAGAATTGTGTTTTAGAAACCGTCCTGATGACGTGAATTAGGGAGGGGAGAGGCTGGAAGCAGTTAGGATATGACTGTAAAATTCCAGGTGAAAGACAATGAGGACCTAAGGCTGTGACAGTGGCATGAGGCGAAAAGCGATGGTTCTGGGGGACACAGGGACTGCCACCAACAGGACTTGGTGATGGGTGTGGAGGTGCTAGGGGAGAGCCAGAAGTTGAGTATGAGTTTCACGGAAGGAAAGAAGCTCATGGGGAAAGGTTACAGGTCCGGTTTGGGCTGTGTTGAGTTTGAGGAGCCTGAAGGACATTCAGGAGGAAACACCCAGCTGCAGCTGGGGCTAAGGAGAGAGTCTGGGGATGGCCAAGGGATGGTTACTAACTGCAGAAGCAGATGCGATCACTTGTGGAACAGCTCTAGCCCAGGGGACCATGGGCTGAGTGGTCAGGACAGTTCGGGAATGAGTGCTGAAGAACGAGTAGGTTGGAATTGTGTGGTGCTCAGGACACTTCAACCAAAGCTGGGGGTGGGGGCATGCACGGGGGGCGGGGGGGGGGCTTTCACGTGAAACTAGGCTATGGGGGAACCTAGAATTATGGCCAGGGAGGTTGTACTCTTTTTTTCCCTGCAACTAAACGCAGTGTCTTAAGGGGATTGATTCAGTGGCAGTGCTCAGAACAGACTGGAAGGGAGAGATCAGAGGCAGCTGCCACCTAAGTTGATAGGGGCTCGGATGCAGCAAGACTGGAAATGAGGGGGTAAACAGGAGAGTCAGTTCCAGGAAGTGTCCACAGGCCATGCCCAGAGGGTGTGGCAGGGGGTGAGGGGAAGGCATTTTGCGCCTCAGTGACTGGACGCGGGGTCGTAGACAGGGCTGTGAGTACAGGGATAGTGTCTTGTTCTACCATTGTTTCTCTGGCGCCTGATACATACTATGTACTCGGTCAGTGTTTGTCGAGTGGGTAAATGGTGCTCCTGTTGATAGAAATGGATGCGTCATAAACACTGGACACGGGGTTGTAGACAGGGCTGTGAGTACAGGGATAGTGTCTTGTTTTACCATTGTTCCTCTGGCGCCTGATACATACTGTGTACTCGGTCAGTATTTGTTGAGTGGGTAAATGGTGCTCCTGTTGATAGAAATGGATGCGTCATAAACACTGGATTTGGAAAGAAGGTGGTGAGTTTGTGCTGTCTGGTTGAGGGGAAATCAGGAATCTCCTTTGAGGAGGTGGAGGGCATTTTGATGGTCAGAGGGCATGATCCAGGAGGAGGGCACTCAGGAGGGGTGTGTCTGGACAATGTTCGCTCACCAGGTTTAGCTCAAATATGAGGGCTTTCTAGAAGACTCAGTATTAAGTGTAAGAAGAACTGAGTGGGGAGGATGAAACGAGGTCCTGAGAGGAGGGTCTTTCCCCTTGAAAATGAACACCCATTGCCTTTAGGCCCTAGGGCATCCCCTTCCCTGGCAGGTGCCAGGATCAATAAGTCCCTATCTGCCACTCAGAAGAGCTCATTTGCTAAGACATTCTTCAGTGAAGGAAGAGGAAGCGTGTGTTTTGCTGGTGGCTTCTTTCTTTAGCCTCTACCTCGGGCTCAGCTTACTCTCCATGACTCAAGGTGCTTGTGGAGAGAGGCTGTGAAAGCTCACATGATACCAGAAATAACCCAGGCCAGGCTTTATAGGAATCTTCCCTAAAAGAGCAACCAACCAGTTTTTTTCTCTACGGCCACAGGATCTTCAGGCAGAACAGGGATGGGAGGGAGAGGAGTGAATGAAGTCATTTTACAGTATTTATTTGCATGTATTATAGAAGACATTTCGAATGTATTTAACATGAGAAACAGAAGGCTACTGTATTCTGAGTATATCCTGTATCCCTTAGAAACAAATATGCAAAACATCTCAAATTCAGACATGGGTATGAATTTTAGACTATGAAAATATATTCTACACCTCATATGTTGCTCAGAGGATTAAAAAGAAATGGATATATATTTATGGCCATGGATGAGAGAAAGGGAGCTGGCTATGTTTTGTAGTTTAGCAGATTCACTGTCTCTTTAGAGCTGTGAGACTTTCATTGGTAGGTAAACTAGGAGGCCCTGGACACATTGGTTAGTAAATGTCAATGTGGCATACTGTGGTTGGGACCTGGATTCAGAGAAACATGCAAATACTAGTTCTCAGATCACCTGAGCTGTGGACTTGACCCTAACATGACTGCGAGGAACCTTAAAGCACCAGCTGACTAGGTTGGTTTGTCTATTTCAGAACATTAAGTACTTTTTTCCATATACAGTTGAGGATTTCTCCCATGAACAGGTGAAATACAGTTCATCAGGTACACTTTTAATTAATTACTAATGATAACAGTCCTGAACACTTACTGAGCATTTGCTCCAGGCACATATTAAGAGCTTTACATAGATCATTTATTCTTCCTAACAATCCTGTAATGTCAAAAAAGTAGGCATTTTTCTCCCTGTCTTGCAGATTAGGAAACTGAGGCATAGAAAGGTTACCTAGCTAGTAAGTAGTGGTTCTGAGATTGGAACCCTGGCAGAGCCCATGCGGAGACACTAAGCCTGAACCGTTAGGCCGGATGGCCTGGCACGTTTGTGAAATTGCCTTGAATTAGAACAAATGGGAAACTTATCCAAAACAAGTATTTATCCTAGTAACCTCATAGGTCATTCAATATGTAGGAAATGCTGTAGAACCAAAGACTCAAATAATTTGAGTATTTTCAGCAGCTTGTTTGAGAACCTTTGGATGTTTGTCTCCTTTCCACTGAACAGAGCAGACCTTTCAACTTAGGTTTAAGCTAAATGTTCTGGATAATGAACGAAGCTGCTAAGGCCACTTCTAGGAAAAAAGAACACGTCAGCATCTAGCATGATGCAATCTGAAATGCTGGTGCCCTTGCTGTCGTTCTTCCTACACAGAGCACCTTACCGACATCACAGAACCACCGAGGGGCCCCTCCTAGTCAGCTAAGGTACAAAACCACCCTGGCCAGGGCGCTTGGCTCCGCTGAGAATAAAAGCTATGCAGACTTGCCAGCTGGGGCGGTAAGTGTTGTTTCTTCTGCACTCTGGCTGGCTTGCAGGCCAGGACTCCTGCTGCGTGTATGCAAGCAAATGCAATCCTTGGCACTCTCCCAGGAAGCCCAGAGTTCTGGCTTTATACCCAATCTGACAAGAAAGGATTTGTTTTTTCCCCCCTCCAAACCATTGCCAGGGAGATGAATTCTCATGAACCCCGTATCCGGAGTGAAATCTGGAAAACCCAGTTCAGAGCTTTTGATGAAGCTGCTATAGGGTATTTTAGCAGCAGATCCTGAAGTATTAAAGGGCTGTTGATAGGGAAAGTGAAGCTTGGGAGGCCCTTTAAAAAATGTGTGTGTGTGTGTGTGTGTGTGTAGCCAAAGGAATGGATGTCCACTGTAGAAAAATAAGAAAATATAGATAAGAAAAAATAAAATATAGATAAATCCCCTTTCATGGGATCCCATTTACTTGTACAATAAATCTTGTTTAATGCGTGAGGAGGAGCAGATTTAAGAGCACCTGGACAAAAGTTGCTAGGAACTTGAGTTTTCTACTAGAATGCTTAAGGAAGGTAACGTTTCCATACTTTCTTCCTTTATAAAATTGCTCATACAGTTAGCATTGAAATAAATTAAGCTGCACAGCCCTGCAGAAATAACAAAGTTGTCAGATTTTCCTAAAATGGTGAAGCTTGTTTCTTGGTTTGTGGCTAATGCCCCTGGCCACACTACTGACCACAGCTGGAGTCAGGTGATACCTGTATCAAAAACTGTGTGTGTGCTTCTTTCCCAGACACCAAATGGATTGCTTCTGACCCCGAGCCCACTGCTGTCCAGCATACATTTCTGGAGCAGCCTTAGTCCAGTTGCTCCACTGAGTCCTGCCCGGCTGCAAGGGCCAAACACGCTGTTCCAGGTGAGCATTTGGAAACGAACTTTTAAATGTGGAATTTCTAAGGGATGTGTTTCCCCAGTAAATCCTGCAAGGTAATATTTTCACTAAATGTAGGGCAGAGCTCACTGTTTAAGTTTCCAAAAGGAATTCATGTTCACGTGGCTGCAAAAGGCTGTCTTCAGAGGCACGTATTTTCACTGAGGTGGAGTTCTCACGTCAGATACCCATAAATAGAACAGTTAGTTCTTGAAGTGTTTTGGATATTTTCACTGACTATGAAAACTGGAAACTTATTAAGGAAAAAAAATTTTTAATTGTGTTTTATAAAATCTCATAAAAGACTAATACTAATACATACAAATAAAAATATATAAATAAATACTAATCTATTAGTCAACATAGTGACATCACAAAATAAATTGAAAAATAGTGAACAGCTTCTCCAAACTGTAATAGAAAAGTTACCTGCATAATTCTATGAATCAGAATCAAGTTCTTGTTCCAAAAAAAAAAAAAAGCTTCCAGGTCATTTGGTTAAAAATGAATTAAGCCTCCGCTGTTTTATCTTGTAAAACTCCCTGTACTAGGTAAGCACATTCATTAGTCATTCCCACACTAGAATCCTGCAGTAGCATCACTTGCTATTGTGTGGAAATCAGTATTTCCTCTTGGAGAGGATTACTCTCCAAGATTACTTGGTGACCAAGTAATTACTCAGTGACCAAGATGTCACTGTTTGAATATGTGAATGTAGTATAGGAGGGATCCTAGGGACAGGATGAAGCGAAACTGGATAAAGTACAAACCCCCTCTTGACCTGATTCTAGCCTGGTCTTTCTCATTCACCCTGCATCCCACGTCTGCCCCCGCCCCCCAACATGGCTTACCCCAAGTTAGTTGTGGTTCTTTTGCTCTCGTTGCATCTAGCGCTTGCCACTTTGTATTCATCTCGCAATCTCCCCACTAAACTGTGGGCCCTCAAGAGGCCATCTTGTTTGCTGTGGTGTGCGCCTGGCATCTAGCACATTTCTTGGCACACAGTAAGTATCACTGGCTGACTAAGGAATGGATGCCTCAGCATTCATCAAGAGATGTCTAAGAAAGTTAAGTGTTGAAAAGATCAGGCCTCCAGTGCTTTTCTGAGTTGTTCATTTTGCTTGTCAAGTTTAATATCTACTTCTGTGCCATGGGCTGTACATGCTGGTATTTAGGGTCTCATTGGGAGAAAGGTGGAGCTAAAGAGGTTTTGATTACTATCTTGCTTCTCTGGTTTCCTAATAGGGTTGAGGTAGGGTGTCATGATGTGACTATATCCCTGGAGTAATCAGGTTTCTCTTCCTGGCCCTTCATCTCATCACAAGAAATGGAGGATATGGTCATGCACAGCCAATGTGGTGATTCTTAGCCATTTTAACTCAGGCAAGGAAACAAAACCTAGAAATAGTGAGCAAAAACCAGTGAGCAAGTGCAGTATTAGGCAAGTTTTAGATTAGATTAGTAATCTTTTGGTGGGGGAACTAACAGACCTTATTTCCTGGAAGTCTCCAGATGGGAGCAGCAGAGAGTTCCCGAGTAGAGCAGAAAGGAGTTAGTTGTATGGTGCATACGTACAGCCAGCTCCATGGCGGTAGGGACTGTAATACTACTCTCTAATCCTAGAACCTAACACAGGGCCTCTCTAGGCTTCCCTAGATACTTGTGAATAATGAACGGACTCTTACTTCCCTCCTTACTGGGAATTCTGCCACCTGACTGGTGCAGGGCTTGGTGACCTCCGAAGGAAGCCATGGAGAACTACTGGTTGGGAGTTCTTTGAGATCTCTTGCCTTAGACACTAAACCTTTTCCAGCCCGTTACTCCCAACAGGAACAGTGGTTCGTGTCCATAGTGATTCTACACATTAGTAGGGTATCAGGAGCTCTGGGAATTGAGAGATCGGCATATCCCTCCTCTTCAGTCACTACTGTAGACCAGTGGTTCTCAAAGTTAACGTGCAACAGAATCAGCTGGAGGGTGGGTTAAAATGCAGTTTGCTGAGCCCCACCCCCCATTTCTGATTCAGAAGGCCTAGGATGGGGCCTGATAAAAACATTCTTTCAAGTTCCTAGTGATGCTGCTGCTCCAGGAACCACACTTTGAGAACCACTGAGGACCAGCGGTTCCTAATTGACATTTAGAATTCTGCAGAAGAAATGCTGCATTTAAAGGCTACCTGCTCAGAATTTTGATTTCACAAACTGGACCTGTCCTCTTCTCTTGGAACCATGCAAAACAATTCCTGAAAAGGAAAGTGCAACCAGGTTTGGATGGCTGACAGGTCACATGGCCTTGGGCCCTCTTTTTGGGATTGGGATCCATGAGACTAAGGAAAAACAATTTTGTACCTTTTAGAGTATTATTACTCTTCCTATGATAAGAGCATTGAGCTGGTGAAAGCTGAAATTAGCAGTTTTGAAAATGGTAAACAACATGGTAAGAAGAAGAAGAAGAATTTGATTTTTAATAATTAGACATTTCAAATGATGGGTTTCAGAATTCAGATTACTATCAACAGTGCCCCTTTTTAAACTAATGAAAATAAGTTTCTTTAAAAATAGCAAGCCTCTATCACATATGCTATGTGAATGTGTTAGAGGAGGAAACAAATTAGACTTGGCCTATAGTAAGTTTTAAATGATGCTGGCAGATTTCCTGCTATGATGATTAGAAAAGATCAGAATCCTTAGGGTAACAGTTGACAGAGCTGAGGGGTTTTGCCACAGAAGGTCCCCTGATATTACTATAGTAATTGAGAGCAGATACTGAAAATTTTAAGGGAAGGAGAGTGAAGATATATCACCCTTTCTAGAAGAGGTATGCTTTGGAATCTAGACACATTTTAGTGAAGAGAGAGATGCCAGAGACATGGTGCTAAATCTGAATATACAACCTGGATTTATAAGTAGAGATGGGTTACAACTGGACTGTTTAGCATTTTAAGCTTGTCTTTAGGATGTCTGTTCCACTTCTGAAACAGATTTTGATCAGATTTGGAATACACCTAGTCGGTACAGCTATATCTTGAAACAAGGTAATTTTCAATTGAGAATGTTTTCTGTAATTTTTAATTCAACAAATCTAACCCAGCAAATATTTGCAATGCTCTGAGGCAGGGACTGTGGGGATATACAATATGTGAATAATAGATGTGTAAACGAAGTGCTACAGGAACCCAATAGGAGTAGCTCTTTCCAGCTGGGGACTGGACAGAAGCTCCAAGGCAGAAGTGTCACCTGAGCTAGGAAGAAGGGACAGGATTTTGGCAAAGTATATTCTAAATGAATAGATCTGTATCATTTGGATATGAAAGTACATAGTCTGTTCTGGAAGGAACTGGGTGATAGGAGACTGGTTGGAAAAGCAGCTGTGGGATTTGAATAGTATACCAAGGAGTTGTTAAGTGATAACCATGGAAGGCTTTCTAAGCTGGAAATAGCATAACATCGCTATTTTAGAAAGATAGCGCTG
The DNA here is from genome assembly GCF_951394435.1 of Stenella coeruleoalba. Classification (NCBI taxonomy): domain Eukaryota; kingdom Metazoa; phylum Chordata; class Mammalia; order Artiodactyla; family Delphinidae; genus Stenella; species Stenella coeruleoalba. The sequence goes on along the minus strand of NC_137157.1, from coordinate 24,846,096 downwards.
ATATCACAGTGTGGAGAAAGGACAGAAGAGAAAGCGTAAGGGGCAGGAAAACATGAGGAAATTTATACTATTCCAAATTCTGAGGGAAGAATCATCTTTTAGATAAGAACAGTTGAAAACAGTAGTATATTTAGAAGACATTCCAGAGGTAAAATTGAGAGGATGACTTAGTTGAGTGTAAGAAGTAGGTAGTGAAAATTAGGAAGAGGCAAGGATTACTCACTGATCAGAAGACTGGGAATGCTATTGATAACAATAGTTACCATTTTTTTGAGGGCTGCTGTATACCAGACATTGTTCTAAGCACACTTTTTCATGGCTTTTTAATAGTCCCAGTAGTTCTATTTGAAAATATAACCAATTTCACGAGAAAAAGAAAAGATAGCTAAGGCCCAGAGATGTTGCTCAACTTACCCAAGATCACATGTTAATAAGTGGCAGAGCCCTGATTCATGTTTAGGGTTGAGCTCCTTAACACCACTCTTCTTGACGTAAGAGTGAGTGGGGAAGCGGCATTGGTGGGGATATCTAACTGACATCAGGAAATGTTTGTTGAGTCCAGTATAGGAGAAAGGAAGGCTGAGGACAAAAGTTGGGGAATGCTGTAATTTAAGAAAAGGGACTGTGTGTGGATGATTTGGGGGGGTGGGGCAATAAAGAGGACTATGAAATATGTCAGAAAAGCCAGGCTAACCAAGAAGAAACTATGACAACTGAGTGTATAGAAATAAAGAGCACAGGACAGAAATCAGTAACAAAACCAAAGCTGATTCTTTTGAAAATACCAATAAGATGGACAAAAACTGAGAGAAGATGTAAATAAACTCAAAGAATGAAAATTCAAAATCTGCTCTTCTTCCAATGTTCACTCTTAATCAATGGGAATAGTGGTTAGGAGCACGCCTTAAATAAAAAGAATATAAGCTAAATGCAAATAGACTTGATAACCCAGCTGAAATGGATAAAATTCTATATAACATTAAAATTCCAAGTGTCAGGAAAGATACAAAAACCTTGAATATAACCATTAAAGAAACTGGAATAGTAATTAAAGAGCACCATCCCCCAACCCCTGACAAAAATAAGTTGGGCAGTTTGGTACAGAAAGCACAGTATCCTTCAGTCAGAGTTTAAACTTGGCTTTACTGCTTCTAAGCTATGACCTTCAGCCAAACAGAACTTAACTGAAATCCGTTTTTCTCATCCATAAAATGGGGATAACCGAACTTTTATAGGCTCTAGATATCAAATGAAATGACAACCACTGATAAACTGTAAGGGGCTAGACACATAACAATTACTGAAATAGTCTGAAAATTGCAAAAATATATTTACTTGTTCTACAAATATTGTACTTCTAACACATGCCTGGCTCTGTAGTTTGACACTTACTGATGAAGTGAAGTTTAACATTTAGCTTATCTAGACTAAATAGGAATTAAACTAGAAGACAGACCAGGAGAGGAGCATTGTGACACATAGCATCCTGGACAATGAAAACCTAGTTTCCAACAGTTTTAAAAGGTCTTTAATTATTTCGTTAAAATGAAATGGGAGTATAGCTGCTGTATTTTAGACCTGAAAGGTATCAAATCATATACCTTTGTCCTATTTATCATCCTAGTTACCAACAAGACAAATTAACTTTAGTCCTTAAGTTTTGGCACTTATGGGTGATCTCTCTACTCAGTTTGATATTGTTTATCATTTTAATTAGAAAGAATACTTAAAAGATTTAGAAAATAATATCTTTAAAGATAAGAACCTTCCTCATTTTTAACAGTTACCGAGAAGCATCATTGTAGTACTCTGGAAAACTGACAGCCAATTTCAAAATACAGTATGAGAAGTTACTGATTTACATGCAAAGAGTCAGTTTCCTGGTTTTCAAAATTAATTTTTCTTAATATTTAAAGCAAATTATCATTCTGAGTAGATTGGAATCTTTTAGAAATAGTATTAGAACATACTTTAGCAACATATAAAGTACATATTTTTTTCTAGTAGCCTAGGCACATAAAATAATTAGGGACATTTCCTAAGCCTTAGCCTCTGTTTGCTGTATGTAACCCTTGATTTCATTGTCATCTTCCAATCACACATTCTGTAAAATGATTGGCAACTGACCTCTATCAATCACAGGGGTGATGAGAGAACTGATCCCCTGTGGTCTGTCTAGGAATGTAAAGAACTCAGGTCTTCCCGATGGATTTGCAATAACTATTTTAAAAAATCTTTTGTCCACTACAGTTCCCTACACTGCTTAATGGCCACATGCCAGTGCCAATCCCCAGTCTGGACAGAGCTGCTTCTCCAGTACTGCTTTCTTCGAACTCTCAGAAATCCTGATGACATCTGGCCACAATTAAAGACTCATTAACTGATGAAACAAATTTGTCCCCATGGGCTAGTTTACCTGTGTCATGAGAAGGACGTTGTGAAACCCGTCTGTTAATTTGGTTTGCACTTTTCATAACATGGATGGTCTAGATTTATGTTACCATTTTAAAAACTTTTTTATATTCAAGTATATATGAAAATCTGTTTTGCATTAAGTGAATTTTAATGTTTTTGTTTTTTATATCTTCTTAGCTCTTAAGTGTTGAACACTGTTGACAGTGAAGAACTTTTCTTAATGGTTTTCAATGTAACTAATAAGGATGTGAAGCTTTTTTCCTCTTTAATTCTGCATATGCTGAACTGTGCTTATATACACTATAACCAGCTGTGCCTTCCTTTGCATTTAGTTTAATGTAAATGATTTATATATTTTTTAGTATTAAGAGAAATTGAAAGACAAAAATTAGTATCAAACAGCTCTCTAGTGGAATTTCACTATTTTTCACAAGTAGACAATATGAAAGCAGATTCATATTCTTTTTTGCTTTCAACTGTATGAGAATTGCCTTAGGACCTCTTTTGAACTGAAATTCAGTGAATATAATGTCCAAGTAATGTTTTTATAAGAAAAAAACTAAGCCATATTTAGACAATAAACTTTCATAAAAGAAAATATTCTAAAGTGCATTTTTTGAGAAATGAACGTTGAAAGGCTAGCTTCCTGTTTACAGTCTTTTAGACTCCTTCCAAACAAAAACCTGAGATGGAAAAGCTATAAAGTTCACTCTATACATGCCCCTGGAATATTTCCTAGTTTAGCACATTCTTGTTTAAAAAAATTAACCTGGTTCTCCCAGTTTTCCATAGAGAATCATACCTCTCTGATGCATTTACTGTATCATTATGTTAGGGTTTCTCTAAACCCCTGAAACTATAATTAACATTTAAAAATCCTATGCTTTGGAAGAGGTTCACAGACTGGTGATGAATACAAATAACAAAGAAACAATTTTGTAACACCAGGTGTCTTCATGTGTATAGGTATAGCCTTGCTTGTGGAAATTGAGAGGTGTAGGATACACTGCTTTATGTATTACTGTTTATGGTGAGAATGAAGGAAAACTGATCAAAGAAATATAAAATTCTTCAGGAGCCTCATCATTGTGGAACTGAACTGATTATATAACAATTTGGAATACTCAGCAGTAAATTCTTCTGTGCAGTGTAGTTTAGAGCAATGATAATAGAAACATATTTTCTGTTCCTTCAAAAAATCACCAGGCACTAGTCTACAGTGCCACTCTGTATATGAAGTAGTAAAGTTCTAATGTAAGATAAAAGAACTGGAAAGTGCCCAGTGCTTCCAATTCAAGATTAAGTTAATTATCATCCTTAACTATAACAGAAACCAATTTGAAATGTGGCTAAATAATTCATTGATCCAAATGAGGCATTAAATGGCAGGGATTATGAGAAAGGGTAAAAAATAAAGGTTGCCAAAACAAATATTTCTTGAATTTTCAGGAAATCTAAAATTTTGTTTTGACACTTACAAAGTGAGATTTTCAATTGGAATTGAGCATCTCTGTGTTTGGGGATGTATGCCCTTATCTGAGGAAGAAAATCCAAACACTCCAATATGCATCTTTGAATATAAAATGGGCCTGGTTCCAAAAATCTCCAAATAGACACTACTGTCACTCCCTTATAGGCTAAGGATAATTCTGTACATTTAAAATAAAAGCTGGTCCAGGGGACTGGTATTCACCAAACATAAAATGTTAGAAGAGGCCTTTGAGAATGCATCCAACCACCATTTCCAGGTAAGGACAACTGCACAGGAGAAGTAGGAGTTGCCTAAGGCTACATAGTTCATTAAAGGTAGAACAATGATTGGTGCTCAGTCCAGTTCTAGTTCCCCATGCCTAGCTATAGGTAACTACTGGTCCAAAGCTGTATGTTAGGTAGAAAAAAACAAAAAAAGAGCATTAAAAAAAAAAAACCCTGTTTTGTCAGATAAGAGCACACCTCAAATTCAAGATTCTCACAGAGAAACTAAGTCAATGTGCAAAAACCTCAACCAAAAATATTATTTTAAGTGTAAATGTTGAATGTAAATCTGATTCTTGTACTCCCTTCCTCCAAATACTATGATTAACATACACTCTAGCTCCACTTATTAGAAATGGAAAAATACAGTAATTTTCGATGGATCAAAAAACTCACTATAACACAAATAGAGAAATGGAGGTATTGAAGTATAACACTTATAGCTCTGACTCATTCTGTGTGTTGGGTTGGTTTGTTTGTTTTTTTAAACAATTATTTTAGTCAGAAAATAGGTTTCAAAAAACGTAAGAAATAACTTTGTTTCCCCCTTTTTATATGTTTGCTTGATCAGTGTTAAAATGCTATGTATGGTAAAGTTTTATAGATCTATAACCTAAACGTTGGTCTCTTTGTACACATCTTTTCTATGACTGCAAATCTTCATTCAACTTTCATATATGTATCATTTTTACTGTTATTTTTGTTCAATAAATACTTTGTGATAAAAGGTGTGAAGAGGCAAGTGGATTGGCTTACTTCCATTTACTTGGGATGATCCAAATTCCACCATTCTATAGGGTGTAAGTTGGAAAATGAATTGTTATCTAGCTAAATATTGCACATCGAGACACACTATGTATATATAAATCTTATTTAAACACAGATATTTAAGGAAACAAATATACTTATTGAGGTTGAGTTGGGTGGAAGGGAATGGATTTGAAAAGTGGTCCTGTGATCTCTTAAATATGAAGTTCTATCTGTCATTCTGTACTGAGATAGGGAGGTAAGGAGAATGGGAAAAACGAAATTACCATTTATTCTTTTAGCTACAAATAATATCAGGAAATTAAAGCCATCCCACGTTCATGGATTAGAGCACTTAATATTGTTAAGATCACAATACTACCGAGAGTGATCTACCAATTCAATGCAATTCCTATCACAATCCCAAAGAAACTTATTTTCCCCAGAAATAGAAAATCCCATCCTAAAATTTACATGGAATTTCAAGGAACCTTGAATATACAAAACAATCTTGAAAAAGGAAAACAAAGGTGGAGGACTTACACTTCTTGATTTCAAAACTTACAAAGCTACAATTAATTAAAACATTGCGGTACTGGCAGAAGGACAGAGATGTAGACTGAGAGAACAGAATTGAGAGCCCTGAAATAAACCCTCATACCTATGGTCAACTAATTTTCAACATGGATGCCAAGACCATCCAGTGGGAAAAAGACAGTTCTTTCAACAAGTAGGGCTAGGAAAACTACATACTCATATGCAAAAGAATAAGGTTGGACATTCACTTTACACCACAGACAAAAATTAATTCAAAATGGATCAAGGCCCTAAATGTAAGCGCTAAAACTATAAAACTCTTAAAATGGGGGAAAATATTCATGTTCTTGGATTTGGCAATACCAACTTAAATATGCCACCAACACCAGAGGCAACAAAAGAAAAAATAAACTGGACTTCATTAAAATTAAAAACTTCTGTATATATCAATAGGACATCATCAAGAAAGTGAACACAACCCACAGGAGAAAATAATTACAACTCATATACCTCATAAGGGTCTAATCCAGAATATATAAAGAACTCCTACAACTCAACAACAAAAAGACATCCAACCAAATTTTAAAAAGGGCAAAGGACTTGAATAGACATTTCTCTAAAGCAGATACACAAATGGCCAGTAAACACATGAAAAGCTGCTTAACACCCAGTCATTAGGAAAATGCAAATCAAAACCACAATGAGGCACCACTTCACAGCTATTAGAATGAATATAATGGGAGAAAATTTAAAAAGCAAGGACGAGGAGAAACTGGACCTCATATATTACTACTGAGAATGTAAAATGGTACGGTCACTGTAGAAAACAGTTTGGCGGTTCCTCAAAAAGTTAAACATAATATTACTAACTAACCCAACAATTCCACTCCTAGGTATATAAAACCCAAAGAATTGAAAACAAGGGTTCAAACAGATGCTTGTATACCAGTGTTCATAGTGACATTATTTACAACAGCCAAAAATGGAAAAAAACAGTGTCTATCAACAGATGAGTGGATAAGCAAATGTTGTATAGTCGTACAACGTTATTCAGGCATGAAAACAAATGAAGTTCTGACACATGCTACAACATGGATGAACCTTGAAAACATCACGCAGGTGAAATAAGCCAGACACAAAAAAACAAGTGTGCTATGATTCCACTTACATGAAATATCTAGAATAAGCAAATTCACAAAGACAAAAAGTATTGGATTGGCCAAAAACTTCGTTCAGGTTTTTCTGTATAACATCTTACAGAAAAACCCAACCGAACTTTTTGGCCAATCCACGATATATGAGAGGTTACCCAAGAGCTGGGGAAAGGGGAAAACGTGGGAGGGTGGGGGTTAAATCTTAATGGGTACAAAGTTTCTGTTTGGAGTGATGAAAAACTTTGGAGCTCGACTGTGGTAAATGCTTTACAACACTGTGAACGTAATAATTAATGCCACTGAACTGTATACTTACGAAGTATAAAAATGGCAACTTTTATGTTATATGTATTTTACCACAATTTTAAAAAATAGTAAAAACAAAAACACACACACAAAAAACAACCACATGAACTGTCTTGGGTCAAAAAGATCGTTATAACATGTTAACAAGTACTCTTTCAAATGTAAGCTGATAAAGCACCAAATAGAATGCAGCCACTTCTATATATAGAGTAACATATTCAGTGTGTTAACAACATCACTTGGAAGGAAAACAAAAAGGCATCCTCTCTTACCTTTAAGAACCTTGTCAGTTTAAGATGAATCACGTGTTCAAGGTTCAATATTTCTGAGTTTCAATTGTCTTCACTGCAAAGTTTTCAGAATCTGAATGGTGCTCAAGTATCAAAAAAAAATCAAATTTCTTAGTAAAATGAAGAAACATCCCCAGCTTTTCCTAGGAAGAACAATTTTACGTAACTGCTGGATACAGTTCTTCACCTTTTATATGCAAGAATCAAACAAATGGATAACTATGTCAAATTTGCAACAAATATATCATGAATGAAATGACAAATCTGACAATGATACTTAAAAGTGCTATCCTATAAAATTACAGTAAAGATTATTAAATGAATGGCCAGCACAATTATAAATTAATTGCCATTGACACAGTGAGACTTCATCATCTTAAGGAGATCCATTAAGAGAAAATGATCCCAGAGATTGGTTCAAGATGGCAGAGTAGAAGGACATGCGCTCACTCCCTCTTGTGAGAGCACCAGAATCACAACTAACTGCTGAACAATCATCGACAGGAAGACACTGGAACTCACCAAAAAAGATACCCCACACCCAAAGACAAATGAGAAGCGGCAGTGAGATGGTAGGAGGGGTGCAATCAATAAAATCAAGCCCCATAACCGCTGGGTGGGTGACTCACAAACTGGAGAACAATTATACCACAGAAGTCCACCCACTGGAGTGAAGTTTCTGAGCCCCACGTCAGGCTTACCAACCTGGGGGTCTGGCAACAGGAAGAGGAATTCCCACAGAATCAGACTTTGAAGGCTAGCAGAATTTGATTGCAGGACTTCAACAGGACTAGGGGAAACAGAGACTCCACTCTTGGAGGGCACACACAAGGTAGTGTGCGCACTGGGACCTAGGGGAAGGAGCAGTGACCCCATAGGAGACTGAACCAGACCTACCTGCTACTGTTGGAGGGTCTTCTGCAGAGGCGGGGGGTGGCTGAGGCTCACCGTGGCGACAAGGACACTGGCAGCAGAAGTTCTGGAAGTACTGCTTGGCATAAATCCTACTGGAGTCCGCTATTAGGCCCACCAAAGAGCCCAGTAGGCTCCAGTGCTGGGTCACCTCAGGCCAAACAACCAACAGGGAGGGAACTCATCCCCATCCATCAGCAAACAAGTGGATTAAAGTTTTACTGAGCTCTGCCCACCAGAGCAACAGCCAGCTCTACCCACCACCAGTTACCCACCATCAGTCCCTCCCATCAGGAAGCTTGCAAAAGCCTCTTAGATAGCTCATCCACCAGAGAGCAGACAGCAGAAGCAAGAAGAACTACAATCCTGCAGCCTGTGGAACAAAAACCACATTCACAGAAAGACAAGATGAAAAGGCAGAGGGCTGGGTACCAGATGAAGGAACAAGATAAAACCCCAGAAAAACAACTAAATGAAGTGGAGATAGGCAGCCTTCCAGAAAAAGAATTCAGAATAATGATAGTGAAGATGATCCAGGACCTTGGGAAAACAATGAAGGCAAAGATCAAGAAGATGCAAGAAATCTAACAATGACTTAGAAGAATTAAAGAACAAACACCTAGAAGAAGTAAAGAACAGAGATGAACAACACAATAGCTGAAATGAAAAATACGCTAGAAGGAATCAATGGCAGAATAACTAAGGCAGAAGAATGGATAAGTGACCTGGAAGACAGAATGGTGGAATTCACTGCCATGCAACAGACTACAGAAATAAGAATGAAAGGAAATGAAGACAGCCTAAGAGACCTCTGGGACAACATTAAATGCACCAACATTCACATTATAGGGGTCCCAGAAGGAGAAGAGAGAGAGAAAGGACCCGAGAAAATATTTGAAGAGATTATAGTTGAAAACTTCCCTAACATGGGGAAGGAAATAGCCACCCAGGTCCAGGCAGCACAGAGAGTCCCAGGCAGGATAAACCCAAGGAGAAACACGCCGAGACACACAGTAATCAAACTGACAAAAATTAAAGACAGAGAAAAATTATTAAAAGCAACAAGGGAAAACTGACAAATAACATACAAGGGAACTCCCATAATGTTAACGGCTGATTTCTCAGCAGAAACTCTACAAGCCAGAAGGGAGTGGCATCATATATTTAAAGTAATGAAAGGGAAGAAGCTACAACCAAGATTACTCTACCCGGCAAGGATCTCATTCAGATTCAATGGAGAAATCAAAAGCTTTACAGACAAGCAAAAGCTAAGAGAATTCAGCACCACCAAACCAGCTCTACAACAAATGCTAAAGGAACTTCTCTAAGAAGTGGGAAACACAAGAGAAGGACCTACAAAAACAAAAACAAAACAATTAAGAAAATGGTAATAGGAACATACATATTGATAATTACCTTAAATGTGAATGGATTAAATGCTCCAACCAAAAGGCAGAGGCTGGCTGAATGGATACAAAAACAAGACCCATATGTATGCTGTCCACAGGAGACCCACTTCAGACCTAGGGACACATACAAACTGAAGGTGAGGGGATGGAAAAAGATATTCTATGCAAATGGAAATCAAAAGAAAGCTGGAATAGCAGTACTCATATCAGATAAAACAGACTTTAAAATAATGTTACAAGAGACAAGGAAGGACACTACATAATGACCAAGGGATCGATCCAAGAATAAGATATAACAATTATAAACATATATGCACCCAACATAAGAGCACCTCAATACATAAGGCAAATGCTAACAACTATAAAAGAGAAAATTGACAGTATCACAATAATAGTGGGGGACTTTACCACCTCATTTACATCAATGGACAGATCATCCAGACAGAAAATTAATAAGGAAACACATGCTTTAAATGACACAAAAGACCAGATAGATTTAATTGATATTTATAAGACATTCCATCCGAAAACAGCAGATTACACTTCCTTCTCAAGTGAACAGCGAACATTCTCCAGGATAGATCACATCTTGGGTCAGAGATCAAGCCTTGGTAAATTTAAGAAAACTGAAATCATATCAAGCATCTTTTCCGACCACAACGCTATGACATTAGAAATCAATTACAGGGGAAAAAACGTAAAAAATACAAACACGAGAAGGCGAAACAATACATTACTAAATAACCAAGAGACCACTGAAGAAATCAAAGAGGAAATCAAAAAATACCTAGAGAGAAATGACAATGAAAACATGACGATCCAAAACCTATGGGATGCAGCAAAAGCAGTTCTAAGAGGGAAGTTTATAGCTATACGATCATGCCTCAAGAAACAAGAAAAATCTAAAATAAACAATCTAATCTTACACCTAAAGGAACTAGAGAAAGAAGAACAAACAAAACCCAAAGTTAGTAGAAGGAAAGAAATCATAAAGACCAGAGAAGAAATAAATGAAATAAAAACAAAGAAAACAATAGCAAAGATCAATAAAACTAAAAGCTGGTTCTTTGAGAAGATAAACAAAATTGATAATTCTTTAGCCAGACTCATCAAGAAAAAGAGGGAGAAGACTCAAATCAATAAAATTAGAAATGAAAAAAGATGTTACAACAGACACTGCAGAAATACAAAGCATCATAAGAGACTATTACAAGCAACTCTATGCCAATAAAATAGACAACCTGGAAGAAATGGACAAGTTCTTAGAAAAGTATAACCTTCCAAGACTGAACCAGGAAGAAATAGAAAATATGAACAGACCAATCACAAGTAATGAAACTGAAACTGTGATTAAAACTCTTCCAACAAACAAAAGTCCAGGACCAGATGGCTTCACAGGTGAATTCTATCAAACATTTAGAGAAGAGCTAACACCCATCCTTCTCAAACTCTTCCAAAACACTGCAGAGGGAGGAACACTCCCAACTCATTCTAGGAGGCTACCATCACCCTGATACCCAAACCAGACAAAGATACCACAAAAAAAGAAAATTACAGAGCAATATCACTGATGAATATAGATACAAAAATCCTCAACAAAATACTAGCAAACAGATTCCGACAACACACTAAAAGGATCATATACCATATCAAGTGGGATTTATCCCAGGGATGCAAGGATTCTTCAATATATACAAATCAACCAATGTGACACGCCATATTAACAAACTGAAGAATAAAAACCATATGATCATCTCAATAGAAGTGGAAAAAGCTTTTGACAAAATTCAATACCCATTTATGATAAAAAAAAAAAAAAACTCTCCAGAGAGCGGGCATAGAGGGAACCTACCTCAACATAATAAAAACCATATATGACAAACCCACAGCAAACATCATTCTCAGTGGTGAAAAACTGTAAGCATTTCCCCTAAGATCAGGAACAAGTATGTCCACTCTTGATACTATTATTCAACATAATTTTGGAAGTCCTAGCCACAGCAATCATAGAAGAAAAAGGAATACAAATTGGAAAAGCAGTAAAACTGTCACTATTCGCAGATGACATGATACTATACATAGATAATCCTAAAGATGCCACCAGAGGGCTTCCCTACTGGCACAGTAGTTAAGAATCTGCCAGCCAATGCAGGGGATATGGGTTCAGGCCCTGGTCCGGGAAGATTCCACATGCCATGAAGCAACTAAGCCCATGCGCTACAACTACTGAGCCTGTGTGCCACAATTACTGAAACCCGCGTGCCTAGAACCCGTGCTCCACAACGAGAAGCCACCACAATGAGTAGCCCCTGCTTGCTGCAACTAGAGAAAGCCTGCCCGCAGCAAAGACCCAACACAGCCAAAATGAATAAAGTTAAAAAAAAAAAAAAAGATGCCACCAGAAAACTACTAGACCTAATCAATGAATTTGGTAAAGTTGCAGGATACAAAATTAATACACAGAAACCTCTTGCATTCCTATACATTAACAACAAAAGATCAGAAAGAGAAATTAAGGAAATAATCCCATTCACCACTGCAACAAAAAGAATAAAATACCTAAGAATAAACCCACCTAAGGAGGTAAAAGACCTGTATGCAGAAAACTATAAGACACTGATGAAAGAAATCAAAGATAACACAAACAGATGGAGAGATATATCATGTTCTTGGATTGGAAGAATCAACATTGTGAAAATGACTATACTACCCAAAGCAATCTACAGATTCAATGCAATCTCTATCAAATTACCAATGGTAGTTTTTACAGAACAAAAAAATCTTAAAATTTGTATGGAGACACAAAAGATCCCGAATAGCCAAAGCAATCTTGAGGGGAAAAAAAATGGAGCTGGAACAATCAGACTCCCTTACTTCAGACTATATTACAAAGCTACAGTAATCAAGACAATATGGTACTAGCACAAAAACAGACATATAGATCAATGGAACAGGATAGAAAGCCCAGAGTTAAACCAACACACCTATAGTCAACTAATCTATGACAAAGGAAGCAAGGATATACAATGGAGAAAAGACAGTTTCTTCAATAAGTGGTGCTGGGAAAACTGGACAGCTACATGTAAAGGACTGAAATTAGAACACTCCCTAACACCATACATAAAAATAAACTCAAAATGGATTAAAGGGTTTTGCAGGTGGCGCAGTGGTTAAGAATCCACCTGCCAATGCAGGGAACACGGGTTCAAGCCCTGGTCTGGGGAGATCCCACATGCTGCGGAGCAACTAAGGCTGTGCACCACAACTACTGAGCCTGTGCTCTAGAGTCCACAAACCACAACTACTGAGCCTGTGTGCCACAACTACTGAAGCCCGTATGCCTAGAGCCCGTGCTCCGCAACGAGAAGCCACTGCAATGAGAAGCCCGCACACCACAACGAACAGTTGCCCCCGCTCACCACAACTAGAGAAAGCCCGCATGCAGCAACGAAGACTCAATGCAGTCGAAAATAAATAAATAAATTTAAAAAAAGAATTAAAGACCTAAATGTCCAGTCTTACACTGGACACTATAAAACTCTTAGAGAAAAACATAGGAAGCACACTCTTTGGCATAAATCACAGCAAGATCTTTTTTGACCCACCTCCTAGAGTAATGGAAATAAAAACAAAAATAAACAACTGGGACCTAATGAAACTTAAAAGCTTTTGTACAGCAAAGGAAACAAGACGAAAAGGCCCTCAGAATGGGAGAAAATACTTGCAAATGAATCAACGGACAAAGGATTAATCTCCAAAAATAGAAACAGCTCATGCAGCTCAATATTAGAAAAACAAACAACTAATCAAAAAATAGGCAGAAGACCTAAATAGACATTCCTCCAAAGACGACAAACAGATAGCCAACAGGCACATGAAAAGATGCTCAACAACACTAATTATTAGAGAAATGCAAATCAAAACTACAATGAGGTATCACCTCACACTGGTTAGAAAAGGTATCATCAGAAAGTCTACAAACAACAAATGCTGGAGAGAGTGTGGAGAAAAGGGAACCCTCTTGCACTGTTGGTGGGAATGTAAATTAATACAGCCACTATGGAGAACAGTACAGAGGTTCATTAAAAAACTAAAAATAGAATTACCATATGACCCAGCAATCCCACTACTGGGCATATACCCAGAGAAAACCATAATTCAAAAAGACACATGTACCCCAATGTTCACTGCAGCACTATTTACAATAGCCAGGTCATGGAAGCAACCTAAATGCCCATTGACAGAAGAATGGATAAAGACGATGTGATACATATATACAATGGAATATTACTCAGCCATAAAAAAGAACGAAATTGGGTCAGTTGTAGAGACGTGGATGGATCTAGAGACTGTCATACAGAGTGAAGTAAGTCAGAAAGAGAAAAACAAATATCATATATTAATGCATATATGTGGAATCTAGGAAAATGGTACAGATGAACCGGTTTGCAAGGCAGAAATAGAGACACAGATGTAGAGAACAAACGTATTGACACCAAGAGGGGAAAGTGGGGTGGGGGTGGTGTGATGAATTGGGAGATTGGGATTGACATATATACACTAACATGTATAAAATAGATAACTAAAAAGAACCTGCTGCATAAAAATAAATAAATAAAATTGGAAAAAAAAAAAGATCCCATTCTGCACAGCCTTCTTCCCCAAGAAAGAACTGTGACTCAACAAAACCACATTTTAACAACATGAAGATTTTGTTATTATAAATTTCAAAACAAAATGGAGGAATTTTCACATAATATTTATAACCTTCAAAGTACAATATTAATACATATCTGTCAGTTAGAAATAACAGCAGTTTGTTAGGCTACAGGGTTTAACATAAAACCAATTTACAAATGTGAAAAGCAGTAGTGGTCCAATATTCACCATTACACATGAATCTGTTTCTTCCAGAAAATTTTTCTTAAAAAATTAAAATTTCAGTATTATGAAATATTAAAATAACACCCCAAACATGCCACAATCACTATTCACAAATAAAATTAAAATGAAATATACAAAAATTCACTTAATACTGTTAAATAACAATAAACTACAAGATTTCCTGAACAGAAATGGTAGGACCCCTGAATGTTTTACAGTGAATGTCAGGAAAAGAATTAAGTTATGACTATTTTCATGATATATAAGCCCAAAATTTACATGACCATTTCAAAATATCGCAATTAAGATTTGCAGTTGGTAAGATGCACTAAACAAACAGTCCTTAAAAGTGAACACAAATGCTTAAAACACTGTTACCAACACCAAGGTGTATTTATGATGTTCAAAAAGATGCATAATTAAAACTGTAATATTTACTACCTCTGGTAAACAGATAATATCTATAATGCTTTAGAACAATCTTCCAAGTTCTCATTTCTCTCATTTGTATTTAGCATGGCTCATTTCAAAGACATATTACAGCTTTCAACTGATTCCAAGTGAATGTTATTAAAACACACACACACAGCTCCCAAATGAAATAAAACTGTTCCCCAATGATCATCCATTCTAATAAAAGAATTGTATTTAAAACAAATAAACAAAACAAGACCTCTGATGTTTGACTGGACTTGTATGGTTTAGTTTTAACTAAATTAAAGCACGATGTAAAATAGGTAAGTGTATTAGTATACAAATATCCAATAATATGCAGGAAATATTTCTAAAATGAGGAAAAATAAAAATAAATAATTTTGGTGCTTTAATTTACTGGTATTTAATACGAGATCCCCAAAATGTCAGATATTCACTTGCTTGAATCAACTTCTGCATCACATGCTTTCCTAAACATAATGTGCTTATCAATTTCTTACTACACTATTTGCCAATGTTCAATAAAAAAATTATATAGCATGAATGTAAGAGTGTTCAAGTTGGCTCACTTATTTTACTGTTAAGCAAAGCTGGATTTACATTCCAGGAAACACTGCAGTTTAATTTTAAAAACAAACAAAGAAAAAATGCAGCAGTAAAACAATTTGTGAGGAGAAACAGATGCATTCACGTATAATAAAGCCACTGCAACTTCTTCAGGCATTCAACTGTTGTGTTAAATAAACAGACAGTAGTTATTTAGCAGCAATGATTCCGCAATAAATAATGCATTGTGTTTCTCAGTCCTGCACAAAAATTGCAGCTACAGTTACATCAATAGCTGTAACCTACTGGCTCTAATGGCAGAGAAGACTTTAAAACCAACTGTACAAAAAAATTGTCACACTGTGACAACAAATATAAAAACAATTTGTAGGTCTGAAATAAAAAGACTCCACTGTGAAGAGGACAGTGTAGACAAACGAAGATTCCAAGTCCACCAAAAGAAATAACTGCCTTCAGATCTGAGTCCTTGATTGATAAGAAAGGCTGGGGGCTGGGCTTGAAACCATGTTACCAGACTTAAAAGAGCATGCTCTGTCTTCTGTTCTTCCCATGTCCTAAAATATAAAGTCATTTTATGAGGCAGTTCAACGTTCAGTTTTATCCCACATACAGTATTTGTTGACTCTATGAAGCTAATGTTCCCACCAGCAAAAGCTAATATTCCACGGTAAGAGTGATCAGCACTGTCTTAAACGACCCTTTTGTTGATGGGGTCAGTCTACAGCTTCTATGCTTCGAAGTGATGAACCTGATGACTAGGGAAGCACAAGATGTGTCTTCTGCCTCAGGTGCCAGGGATGGCGTGTGCAGTGATCAAGCCAGGCCACTTGTAAAAGGTCTTTGTGCCATCTGCAGCTTTCAGGATCCCTGATTTGACTGAGTCAGATTTCTCTCTGAAGAATTACTGAGCTGCCCATATCATACAGGAAAGTATGTGCAATGCTAAACATACACAGCTGTGGAATGCACTGTACATTGTTTTTTACATCAATAATTTTACCGATCAATTTATAAACCCAAAACTTGGTTCCACGCAAAATTTCATGATCGACACGTGAAATGGTTTATGACAAACACACCTGTCTCTGGATAAGAAGAATTTCGAAAACCCGGGTCCTTTTGCAATTGAATCTCTTTCAAACTGAATATTGATACACCTAAAATGCACAGACAAAAATTATCAGATGAAAGTCTATCATTAAAGCAAATATAATCCAACTATAGACAAAATATCTAAAAATGTATACTGATTCAACATGAAACATTTATACTACATTTACAAGGTTACAGCCCTGCTGAAATATTTTCCCTTTTGTCCCAATGTCTTAAGAAAACCAAACCAAATAACCTCTCCCTCAGAACCTTTCTCCCCCAATTCTGCCTTAAATCATGCTTTGAGTATGTGTTTCTCTAAGGAGAATGTACATTGTCTATTTCTAGGGCTTACTGAGGTTGGAAGACCTAATCAAAATGTATTACTCGGTTTTATTCTCTCTGTTCTTTATCTGTCTCCTTATGATGGCATGAAGGTCAAATCCTCAAACTATCTTCAGAATTTTAGAGAAAAACAAGAAATGGTTTGTACACCTCACCCACACCTCAAACTATAAAACTTGGTATTAATAATGAAACGTAAATCTCTTAAAAAACACTTGTAACTCATCCTTCTTATTTCCATCTCTGCCAGAGAGGTAGTCTTTCATTAAAAAATATCCAGGGCTTCCCTGGTGGCGCAGTGGTTGCGAGTCCGCCTGCCGATGCAGGGGACACGGGTTCGTGCCCCAGTCCGGGAAGATCCCGCATGCCACGGAATGGCTGGGCCTGTGAGCCATGGCCGCTGAGCCTGCGCGTCCGGAGCCTGTGCCCCGCAACGGGAGAGGCCACAACAGTGAGAGGCCCGCGTACTGCAAAAAAAAAAAAAAAATATCCAATAGGGGCTTCCCTGGTGGCACAGTGGTTAAGAATCCACCTGCCAATGCCAGGGACGTAAGTTTGAGCCCTGGTCCAGGAAGATCCCACGTGTGGCAGAGCAGCTAAGCCCATGTGTCACAACTACTGGGCCTGTGCTCTAGAGCCCTTGAGCCACAACTACTGAAGCCCTTGCGCCTAAAGGCAGTGCTCTGCAACAAGAGAAGCCACCGCAACGAGAAGCCCACACACCACAACGAAGAGCAGCCCCCGCTCACTGTAACTAGAGAAAGCCCATGCGCAGTAGAGAAGACCCAACGCAGCCAAAAATAAATTAATTAATTAAAATATGTATATATCCAATAAGTTCTAAGTGAAAAGTCTTGAGGAGTCTTGATTCCAATTAGAAAACCTTTTAGTGAATCAATACTGTCTAGTAAATGAGAACGGGAAATTAATGAAAGCTTTTGGCTGTTCAGTTCCCAAATATTCTCTTAATTCCTCACTCACCTTGCTAATTTTTAAAAATTTATTTTTGGCTGCATTGGGTCTTTGTTGCTGCGTGCAGGCTTTTCTCTAGTTGTGGCGAGCCGAGGCTACTCTTCGTTGCAGTGTGCGGGCTTCTCACTGTGGTGGCTTCTCTTGTTGTGGAGCATGGGCTCTAGGCACACAGGCTTCAGTAATTGTGGCACGCGGGCTCAGTAGTTGAGGCGCATGGGCTTAGTTGCTCCGTAGCATGTGGGATCTTCCCAGACCAGGGCTCGAACCCGTGTCCCCTGCATTGGCAGGCGGATTCTTAACTACTGCGCCACCAGGGAAGTCCTCACCTTGCTAATTTTCAAGTAAAATATTGGGGTAATTTATAAGAAACTTCTGAGTAAAATCAAGCAGTTACCCCAGGCATGAGAAATCAGCTATTTTAGTGACAATATGCTCACCACTGTCATGGGGATGGTAAAGTCAGAGTGAACACAGTAAAGGAAAATCATCTTCACATCTTGAAAAAGAAATTTACTTCCACAAAAAAATCTTGTTTTGGTTGTGCTTCATTACTATTTACTTGAAATCCATTTTTAACAACTCTGAATCAAAGCAATCCAGATTGGGCCTAATGACAACGTCTATCATCAGATGGCATTTTCCACTTACTTAAGTCAAATAAGACTAATGACCCACATCTAAGTGCTACTGATTTCTTACAGAGTCGTGGCAATATACTCAGTGTTAAAAGAAATAAATTAAAACAGGCAAGACAGACATACACCTCCCTTTAAGGAATTCTGATCTAATTACAGAAAGACCAGAATTTTAGGCTTAAAAACCAACCATCTTCCTAAATCCCTAATTCACCCCAGTCTCCAAACCTGGATAAAAATAAAGGGGGTGGGGGGACACACTCTAGAATCTCTCTTACTTTCAGGTAAAGCATGTATCCTTGGTCCCAGACTTCGAAAGTACACATGTTTCATGGCCTCTTCTGCTGAAACCCTTTTCTTAGATTCATACTGTGAGAAACCAAAAAACTGCTTCATTAATTTTTTTCTCTAAATACTGGAAAAAGCGTATGCAAGCGGGAGGGGACACACACACAAATTAGCATTTAAGCATTTAGAGCTACTCTTATCTTGATTACTTAATAGAGTGACTATTATTTTTAAGAACCAATTTGGAGTACTATGCTCTAATGTGAGTTACTACTGAGATTATGTAGCAATGATTATATCTCAGTTACAAATTTCCAAGATAAAGCTGGATCTTAACGAAAAATTTAGATGCCCTATATTTTCTGAAGTGATGAAAAAAAGCAAAATATCTGACCTTTCGTGTTACTTTTCTTCACGAATACCACAGTATTACTGGAAATATACCTAATACCTTTATGAAAGACATTATTAAATTACCTATTCAATACCCATCTCCCTTTTTTCCTTGACGACATAATGTAGATTTGTTTAAGGTATACATGCTTCCAACTCTGACATATGAATCATGACTATTCTAAGTTTAGGCTAATTATGGCAATCCTGCTCCCCAATTCTCAGCCTCTCTTACAATTAATATTCTGGCCTTAGGAAGATTTTGGAGACCTAGGAAGAAGTCCTTACAGGGGTTTTTGGAAAAGCCTTTGCTTTCCAGATACAAAAGGATTAATGAGACTGACAGACTCTTATCCTCTCTCTTCTTCCTGTTCTGAATGAAGATATGGATGGTACTTGGGAGGTACAACAGCCTGTAAGGCAGTAAGTATAAGGAAAAGAAAGAGAACGTAAGAGAACAGGAATTGCAGAGAACATGGCCTTGACACAGTTGATCAGGGCCAGCAGCTAACTACCTCAGACTGTTCTAGGTTACAATGAGAGACCCAGACACATTAAGAGAAACCATAATTGTTTTTCACCTAAGCACATGTCTTAAGAATGCTAGATACTACCATAATCTTATTTAATTGTCATGACAAATATTTGAGGGAGGTATTACTGATCCCATTCTACAGATGAAGAAACTAAAGCTCAGAGAAGTTAACAGACCATTTAACAATTATAAAATAAGATATAACTTACCTGAAGAAATTTTGTTATCAACTCGATTCCTTCAGAGTCTAACCTAAAAACGAAAGACAAGTAGCAATTTATTCTTTAATCTTAGCTGATAGCAACTTTTCAAATAAAACTATTTTCCAAATGTTGTTATCTGCTAAATTCAAGTGCCCTAAAATAGCACACCTTGCTGCTTTCAAACAGACTCAAATCTTTTATCCTTAGAAGATTTATCTTGCCACTTGTTTAAGAAGAAACCACAAATAACTGGGCATCAACTCAAATGTTCAATATTCAAGAGTTAGATTACTAAAACTACAGAATTTGTAAAAATCACCATTTTGTCTCAAAACAAAATAACCTCTATTATTGAAAAAGCTTCAGTAAACTAGATCTGTTTTCATAGTGTTTCAGTGAAGGCAAGAGTACAAAAGCATCATTTTCCTATTATACAGGTGAAAACAAACAGATAAGTGACCCCAAAATATATCACTGTGGTTCAAGATAAACAGAGATGAGTCATTCAACAAACTTTTACAGGGCAGTTGGCTGAGCATTGGGTACTACAAGCTATAAAATTCAATTTAAATATGCCTCAATAACTTTATAAAACTTCATTAAAAAGGGATACAAAACCAATCAGATGGTCAATAAAGACAGATAATTACAAGGATGAAATTAATAAAATAGGGAGTAGAGGGTTTAGGGGTTATCTTAATGAGAAAATCTCTTGATCAGAAATCACTAATTCTACCTTGCACTGACTTTCACTGGCAAAAGTCCAATTATGGGGGAAAAAAAAAATCCCCCCCCTTCCCCCCTAGTGCTTAGTCGGTACTGTGGATGCTGTGGCGTAGAAATTCTACAGAGTCTTCTAATCCTTTGCAGTTTGCCATTCTGACAAATAACCAGAACTCCTTGGCCATAGAAAAGCTAGGTGCTAAGGTCATAAAGAATGTGCTTTAAAGAGCTGCAACCTTTTACACTGGACATTACAACATATATACATATGTATACATATATATATGTTGTAATGTCCAGTGTAAAAAAATATATATATATATGACAAAAATAGGATTTATGCTATTTGGGAGAGACACATACAAAAAGTCTAACACATTATTCTTCCTAAGAAAGTCTAATTAGAATATTCTTAGTTGCTATAGTGACAAGAGCATCAATTCACATAAAAACTTTCAAAATATTTTTGGTACCAGAATGTTTTTACTATTCTTCCCTATCTTGAGAATAAATGGAACTAGAGTGAGTGTGTTATGTTGTGAGCTATGTGAAACAACGAAAGAGATATTGGCCTTATTTGGTATCCTGGTGCCCTTCTCATTTTTATTTTTTCTTAAAGATGAAAAAATACAGTCAAAGGGGTTATTCTATGTTACTTATTGAAAATGTAATACATTCCATAAGTAAATATGTTGTGAAAAAAATTTTTTAAATAAATATTTATTTATTTTTGGCTGGGTTGGGTCTTCATTGCTGCACGTGGGCTTTCTCTAGTTGCAGTGCCCGGGCTTCTCATTGCAGTCGCTTCTCTTGTTGCGGAGCATGGGCTCTAGGCATGTGGGTTTCAGTAGTTGTGGCATTTAAGCTCAGTAGTTGTGGCTCACAGGCTCTAGAGCACAGGCTCAGTAGTTGTGGTGCATGGGCTTAGTTGTTCTGTGGCATGTGGGATCTTCCCGGACCAGGGCTCAAACTCATGTCCCCTGCATTGGCAGGCAGACTCCCAACCACTGCACCACCAGGGAAGTCCCCTGACTCAAACTGTAATGGGAATCTTGGATGGATCTGAGGTAGGTCTGAAAAGAAACTTTAATCAGATGGCCAACATATAGGATATGAAGGGTCAGAAAGAGTTTATATTCTTCAAATACAAATTGTCATTCATTGACTGAAATGCTGATGGGTCATCTTGTGTAGGAGTCAAGATTTTACTTATAACACATTCTTAGGTTTTTCTAAGTAAATACATATAGAATAATTGTGTAGACAGCAAAGCAAACTTCATCATGGTCTTCACAGTATTGAATAAGGCATTAATCAATGTCTTCTTTCTGGGAAATGGAACAATCTACATAAGCCCTAGAATTTTATTATATATATTCTATATTCATTTTATTTACAGCTCAATTCTGTGGACTTACATACTTTGGTAGTTCTTGCTCACTGAATTATAAAATTAATATGACACAGGAAGGAAGAAATTAAATCCTAAAATATTTAAGAACTGTGTATGTGTATCACATATTTTCCCATGAATCCTTACTGTGGCTAATGCTTCAAGAGACTAAAAAAAAAAAAAAAAAAAAAAAGATGAGTTCCCCCCCTTTCACTTAAAGAGGAAAAAAAAAAATACCTGGGTGCATGGTTAATTAGAGGCTGTGGTTTATATTTTGGAAAGTTGTAGTTCTTGAACTCATCATTTGAAGAAACACCTGGCCAAGTTTCCTGAGATGGAGTTCCTGAATTTAAAAATATATATATTTATAAATATATAGAAATTTTTATACAGGCAAATACATATAAATAGGGAGAACTAAGAAAGCGTCTTAAAGAACAATTTATATTTAGTAGATAATTTGATTATTTCAACTGAAACTAAAAAGATAGAAATAGTAATCATACAGACTTTTTTTTTGGACTAAGCAATGATGCCATAAAAATGTTGTCTAATTGACACCTAAGCTAAAATATTTCCTAATAATGTGCTAAAAGTCAATTTTCAATAATATTTCTCTTCTCTGTTCTTCCATACAATCATTATTGCAAAGGTAGAACTTGGTAAATAAAAAGCAGACGTTATCTAGAAGGATCTATCTTTATTGTAATTATGCTCATTATAATTCTTATAACATCTATTTATGTTAGTCTCAGTATCAAATTTATAAATATATTTTTTAAAGATATAGTCTTATCTAGCTACTCAATTATACGTAACAAATCACTGGGAAGAGAGTTCTGTTACCTAGCAGTCGGAAAATTAAGTGCAGTTCATCTTCCACAGTTGATCCTGGAAACAGAGGTCTTCCAGAAGCCATTTCAAAGAAAATGCAACCAACACCCCTATAAAATGTAGCATTAAAAAAAAAAAGAAAAAAAAAAGATGAGCAAACCATTTATTTATTATTAAGCACAAGAATCTTTTCCTTAAGGTTGCCTCTCTGGAGAATTTTGTACTAGCCTGCTAGAAAATCTGCAGAGATTTTTCTTCAGATCCAACTAAACTAATTTCTTAACATTTACCCTATTTGTCTCAACTTCCATACTGCCTTATCCATTTTCTCCACTTAAAATGTCCAGCCCTCCTCTGCATGATCCTTGAAGAACACCACTAACAATGGCTAATAGTGATATAAAGCTTACTATGTATTAGGCAGTGGTTAGCAGGGCTAGGGAGAAGCAAGTATTTCAAGATGTTTTTATGCAGGAAGCAGAGACGGAACACACAGATGCAGAGTGAAGAGTGTGTGAGTGTGAGTGACAGCGAGAGTGAGAGTGAGAGAGTTAAGAGAAGGAAGAGAAATGGATAGAGGCTCGCTAATAGATACTGTCTTCTAGGATCTGTGTGAATACATATGAGTTTAAGACACAGTCCTTCTTTTAAAGGGCTCACAATCTAGCAATTATATAATAATTTTATATTTTAAATGTTATACAGAAGATTAAATAATGGAGCCACTATGGAAAACAGTATGGTGTTTACTTAAAAAAAAATGTAAAATAGAATTACCATACGATCCAGCAATTCTACTTCTAAGTATACAAAAGAATTGAAAGCAGTGATTCAAAGAGATATTTGCATCTACAACATGGGTGAACCTTGAAGACATTTATGCTAAGTAAAATAAACCAGTCACAAAAAAACAAATACAGTATGATTTCACTCATGAGATACTTAGAAAAGTCAAATTCACAGACACAGAAAGGAGAATGGTGGAGGGGGAGAGGGTAATGGGGAGTTACTATTTAGTAAGTACACAGCTTCAGTTTGCAAGATGGAAAAATTCTGTAGACTGATGGTGGTGACGCTTGAACAGCAATGTAAATGTACTTAATGCCAGAGAACTGTACACATAAAATGGTTAAAATGGTAAATTTGGTTGTATATATTTTTCTACAATTTAAAAAAGTTTATAAAAGAAAGAAATGTTACATAATACAAAAATTAATTATATAAATGTTCAACCCAAGACAAAACAGAACGAAGTATATGATTTATCACTATACGAAGAGTGCAAGCAATAAGTATAACCACAGTTCAGAGGAAGGAATTACCACAGTAGGCTAGGTTATATTCAGAAAGGATTTATGAAAAACTATGTTTTGAAGGCCCTAGGCACAGGCCCCAGTTATAGAAAAAGAGCAGGCATTCCAGATGGGTGAACTAGTATGAACACAAGCACAAAGGTGGGAAAACCCAGGCTATTTATGAAATATAGTGAGTAGCCACTTGGCTAAAAGGAAACGTTTGTGGAGAATATTCTGAAATAAACTGAAAAAGGTAGTTTAGAGACATTTTATGAAGATCAAGTATCAGATTGAAGAACTGCACCTTATTCTATAGGTAATAAATGGGGAAGCAGCAAACATGTTTAAATAAAGGAGTGTCATGATCAAAGTGCTATGTGAGGAAGCCGCCTATGGTATTTTTTCAATATTATTTTTAGATCAACTTAAAGCAAGTGGGTTTTGGTGAATATTAAATGATGATAAAAATAAATTTTGTCTTAAATTACTATGTACCAGACACTCTTCAAAGTGCTTTACATACATTAGCTCATTTGGTCTTAACATTATCCACAGAACAGCCTTTTAAAGTAGTTATTGTTACTATTCCCATTTCCTTAAATGAGGAAACTGAGGCACAGGCCAATAATTTCAGTAAGGTTATCGTATAGCTATAAGTGGTTGAACTGGTATTTAAACCTAGGTGATCTTACTTGCCAGAACTCTTAATCGTTGCTTATATTTTATCTCCTTAAAGCCAAATATCTATCGGTATGCCCTGTGTTAATGGCTACATTCTTTCAAAATTATAAATGGCAGTAAATCTGCATATATTTACCACATGTCAATCTGTGTTGAGTACTCTGAGGAACCGAGAAGCACATCAGGCGGCCGGTACCACAGTGTGACAACTTCATTTGAGTAGGTCTTTGTGGGAACTGACTTGGCTCTGGCTAGTCCTTCACAGGGAAAAGAGAACAATTAAGAAATAGCTGGAATGCATTTCCCAGTCCATATTCTCACCATGACTCCAGTCACAAGGATGCCTGAGATGGCTACTCTATACCTTTTTGAGGCTTAACAAAATTAGTTTTATGAATTTTTTTTTTGAGTGTGTGTGGTCTTGGGTCAGCAAATCCTATTATTTATTAAACTAAATAATAATAATTCCACATTCAGAGACCATGCTTACTTTTATGAGTGAATGCACCTGGTACAGTATCTGGGCTAATCAAAACTTAAGATACCCTCCTTCTATCCACGAATTATTATGCCAAGATTATTTCCTACTTGGATTTAAGTTAATGCAAAACAGGCCAATGACATTTGTCACCTTTTAACCTGATTCCAACTTCCATTTGCTATATCAGTTCTTACCAAAAACCATGAAGTTACTGGTTCATGATCCTGTTAAGTTTTATTGACAATTCCCTTGCAGAAGTTTATATTTAGAGAAAGTTTCCTTGGAATAAACTACAATGTCATTCTGTACTTTCTAAGTTTTAAGTTACATGGTTAATTTTAAAATAAGGTGAACCTCACTGTCTTTGGATATTAATTGCTGTAGATGATGTAAAACACGAACCATTCCTTTGCCAATTTAATATGAAATTCACTGATTATCTAGAAATAAAGGCAAGAGTTCACAACTTTATCTCTTGAGCCACTGGCGTTAAGAGAGTTGCTTTTATTACCTCTACGCCTCCAAATTCTGATCACCTAAAGAAGTAACTTTAAAAGATATATGAAGAAATATAAATTTATTTTAACATACAGTTTATTTCAAACAACAAGGAATAATTAATTTTTAGGCTGTGATTTCTGTTGTGTGTAACTATTGTATCTGATTAAAATATTAAATAAGAAAAATGTAATAAAAGGATGATTCAATACTTTGTTAAACTGGATAAAGTCACCCAAATGAAACCAGAAATTTAAAAAATTAGGCAGTACTCATACTATTTTCATTAAGTATAAGGGCTAAAGGAAGTAACTGAAACAATGTTGACACTGTTTTATTACAGGTTTTACTCTACCATTCCAACTTGGTAAAATAAATTCAACAAATTTCGGTAATTAGCAAATGGAAGCAGCTTTCTGATTTCTCTTCCTGATGTAATACTGGGTTATATGGGGGAAAGGACAAGGCTGCAAGTTGCTAATGCTATACATATAACATCAAAGCAATTGCAGTTATAGTTTCCTCAGTACCTTATACTCCATCTCCTGAGAGAATTCTAAACTATGATGCTTGCTCATACAGCCTTCTGATTCAGTTCACAATTAGATTTGCAATTTTGGCATGAAATGAAATACACAGTAATTTCTTCCAAACCAAATTAATTGTGATACGGTATTATTATATAAACCATTTTCTATTATTAATGAAAATGTCTATTTATATTAATACTTCCCTGATCACAGGAAAAGTAGGTCATAGAGATCAAGAACAATTTGTTGTAAAATACTCAGTTATATGACTCTCCCTTACTTGTGTCCGAAGTATACTTACTATGAAACCAATAAAAAAATAAATAACTAAAAGCAACAGAGACAAAATTCATTGTACCATCTCATGGAATAATTAGATTTTCCTGTTGGCCGGTGGACAGATAAAATTTGCTTGGCTTGGTTTGTAGAGGTAAAAAGTAAAATTCAAAGCACTCATAGTATTCCCCTACCAAAAGTACATTTTTGATGGCTTTTGCCATTCTTTTTGCATATCTTATAGCTAAGCAGGGGTTCTCCATCACTGCCATTCATTTGGGGATTAAGGAATAAGGAGCAGTAAATGCAGCCTGGCCAAAAAAATTTAAAAGGGGGGCGGGGAAAGAGAGAAAGAGAATAACAATTACTAGGAAAATAACGTAAACTATGCCCTAGAGACTCTATGTAAGCATATGGAAATGACTTATAATTTCTCATTTAGACTCATGTGACCTACCCAATTCCTTTTAAATAGCAACCTACCTTTCAAACAAATGGAGAAGTGTTAAATGAATAAAAGTATAGGAATTTTCAGAACAAATTCACCACTTAATAACAGTGAATTTTTAATCTGTTACTAACAGAGTAATACTTGAAACACTAATATTTATCACATTAATGAAATATTCCAAAAGTAAAACTACTATAATCACTTATGAAAAATGATAAATACTAACTACGAAAAACTGCATGGGCTTTTAAAAACTAACTTCTGTTACAGTACTCAAACTCTCAGAATGTGGAATATTAAAAAAAACACAAAAAAACAAAGTTACTATATGGAGTTCCTTCAATATGAAAAAGTTTACTCCCTAGAAGCCAAAAACATGTAATTTTATTTCACCATTCTAGTCCCTTATAACTGGATTAGCTAAAGAGAGACAGACAGACAGCTACTAATTAAATTATTAAGCATATAAATAAATACAAAGCATGGTGGCAGGGACGTCCCTGGTGGTGCAGTGGTTAAGAATCTGCCTGCCAATGCAGGGGACATGGGTTTGATCCCTAGTCCAGGAAGATCCCACATGCTGCGGAGCAACTAAGCCCATGCGCCACAACCATTGAGCCTGTGCTCTAGAGCCCGTGAGCCACAACTACTGAAACCCATGCTCCTAGGGCCTGCGCTCTGCAACAAGAGATGCCACTGCAATGGGAAGCCCGCGCACCACAACGAAGAGTAGCCCCTGCTCGCTGCAACTAGAGAAAGCCCGCACAGCAATGAAGACCCAACGCAGTCAAATGAATAAATTAAATTTTAAAATAAATAAATAAATAAAACTATTTTTTTAAAAAAAGCATGGTGGCAGGCATATTAAAGGAATCCCTTTCAGTAATGACATTTAAACTCTTTAGTCTCAGGACCCTTTTTAGGCTCTTAAAAATTACTGAGGATCCAAAGAGCTTTTATCTATGTAGATTATATTTACTGATATTTGCATATTAGAAAAACAGAAAAATCTAAAACTTCTTCCTTAAAAACACCATTTATATGTTAACATGAGTATTTTTATGAAAAATATTTTTTCCAAAATAAAACAAAAATTAGTATGAATGTCCTTGTTTTACATTTTTGTAGTCTATTTTAATAGAAGACAGTTGGATTCTCCTTTTGCATTCAATCTGTTGGGATGTTTCTTTGACTGCAGTTATATATAAAGAGAATCAGGTTTCACACGGATGCGAAATTGGAAAGAAGAGCATTTTAATAGCCTTTCTGATAAT
Organism: Stenella coeruleoalba; assembly: GCF_951394435.1. Classification (NCBI taxonomy): domain Eukaryota; kingdom Metazoa; phylum Chordata; class Mammalia; order Artiodactyla; family Delphinidae; genus Stenella; species Stenella coeruleoalba. The sequence continues at coordinate 24,817,786 of NC_137157.1, read as the reverse complement.
TGTGCATATACTTTTTTGATACTGCATCAAAATTAGAAAATATTTAGCTTCTTAAAGATTATATGGTTACTTGGAACTATATCAATCAACTTCTAATACTTTTGCTACATTAAAATTCACTGGTCTATCCTGCACTTTAAATGGATATTTTACCTATGCATGATTCTGTAATACCATGCATTGGTCATCTGGAAAATACTGGTTCTCTAGGCTATTCAGATATTACAAATGTTTACACATTTCTTTAGCATATCAAAAAAAATCATATTTGTTAATGTCACCACTGATCTCACCAGAAAAGTCTTCAAGTACTGGGAAGCTATCAAATTCAAAATGGCAGATCCAGGGCTTCCCTGGTGGCACAGTGGTTGAGAGTCCGCCTAGCTGATACAGGGAACACGGGTTCGTGCCCGGGTCCGGGAAGATCCCACATGCCGCGGAGCGGCTGGGCCAGTGAGCCATGGCCACTGGGCCTGCGCGTCCGGAGCCTGTGCTCCGCAACAGGAGGAGGCCACAGCAGTGAGAGGTCCGCGTACCGCCAAAAAAAAAAAAAAAAAAAGGCAGATCCAAATTTCCAAAATCTAATTTTTGCTTGAAAACTCGAATTTTACTATTGTCAAGAAATACTTTCACAGTTGTTTTCCTTGAAATGATAAGGCTCACTTCATTCATTTTTTAAGAAAGCATCTGCCAAATACCTAAGTCTGAGTAACCACAGTTTGTCTATTGGTCATTTTTTTCAAGTAAAAATGATACTTCTTAAGATAAAAAGGTGGGCTAGTTCAGTTTCCACTCATATAATTACACAAGCACTTTTCCTTGAAATAACCATAGTATTTCTGTGTGCAGATGTGTTTTATGTATATTTCCCATTTCATCACACAAAATACTAAAAATACACCTACTCAAAAATGGAGATTTAATAAAATTTAATAAATTTTACTGCTTCATCTGATACCTCTTAAAAAGTGTTTTCCTACAAGTGTATAGTGGTGAAGAATACAATGGCTACTAAGTATAATTTGGTGTGAGTGCCTTGATTTACACTAAGGGTACCAGTAGCTTTATCCCTTCTTACTTTTGGATAATCAACGCAAATATTAACACAGTGAAGAGGGCAAGTAAACTTTCAGTATAATTTTGAGAATATATTATACCTTTGGAGATCCCCTGAAAGGGTCTCAGGATGCTTAGGGGTCTATGGACCATACCTGAGAACCAATGCCTTCTAGCATTCACTAATATAACTCACCACCAAAATTTTCAAATATTTTATTCCATGAGCTACAGAGAACACTTCCAAACCCACATAAAAGCAATCATGCAGTGTCAATGGTTGTTCTTTTAAACTTAAACACCTGGAACTATTTATAAATATCTCATACATTCCATACCAAAATCTGCTAGCTTTAATTCTCCTTTTTCATTAATGAGGAGGTTCTGTGGTTTTAAGTCTCGGTGTAACACCTTTCTTCTGTGGCAATATGCCAAACCACGTAGAATTTGGTATAAAAACAGCTACGGAAACAAAAAATAGAAATTAGTCTTACAGATAATAAGATATACTTTGGTATAAGTTATGGTAAACAGAAAAGCAACTGGCCTAGAACAGTAAGAGAAAAAAAAAAAGGAACCACATCCTTTTCCTTACATACCTGTTGTCTGAATTTTACAATTTACTGTTCTATTTGAACCATCTACGTATTTTTTTAGAGTGAACAAAGCGAAATGAAACTTTGTCTTAGTAGCAATAGTTCACTTGTTACTGAAAATGACTTTAAATAAATGTACCTCATAAATTTACAGGCCTACTAATTAGGCTTACAGTTTAATTATGAAATTCTGGCAAAACAAACAACCTTCTACCATTACCCCACCCTACTCCCCCCCAAAAAAACTAATGTGGGGCAACGTCTTTAAAATAAGGCAATGGAATTGGTGGTTTTATGAACATTCTGAGATGTCAAACAGAATGGTGTTGCATAGCTCTGGCAAATTATGTGCTATAAAAATAACCTAAAATAACCTAAACCAGCTTCTATCACCCACCTTCTGGGTACTTTACTTTCAGCACCTCCTACTCAGCCTTCAAAATCTGCTATGATTCAGAAAAGGGAATTGGCACTGTAGAGCTCTGAATGGCTCTTTGAGAAAACCAATTCCTATAAGGCTAATGGGAGACTTTTTGTTGTGGATTTTGGTGGAAAAAAGAATATGAAACACAGGAGGTCTCTGATTCTTTGTGGTTAACAAAGAAGAGGATTCAGGATTGTACCCCTGGTTATCTTGAAGGTGAAAAATAGCATTAGAACTTCAAGAATAAGCCAAGGCAGCAGGTGAACAATGGGCCTGAAGAAAATCTAATTAGCAGTTTCTACACTCTACATATTCATGTGTTTTGAAAACTCTTAAATTACTATTTCCAAATATTTCCGTTACTTTCTATGTTTGAAAAAATATAAGGGGCTAGTTAAACACAGACTAAAATACTCTACAACTTAAGCCAGGAATGTAAACCTGGCTTAAGACATACAAACTTCTCAAATCTTTGTCAAATTATGATGATTAAGGACAATTTTCTTTCCAAATTACTGCTAATATGAAAGCAGGAAAAACAACATAAAAGCCACAAACAAAAATAAACACAAATGAGATTCAGTACACCTTGCAAAACAAAATGTGAAATATGATGAAAACAATTCTCATAGAAAATATATGGAAAGAGACTTAAAGCCCTATTCTAAAATTCTTAGCAATGTGTTACCCATGTGTTTTGAACTGTCTTTTACTAAAAGAAACTGGCTCTCCTTTATACCAAACTTAACTTAAAAGTATATAAGTTTAAAGTTACTACCTACAGAATTGGAACTGTCTCAAAAATACAGCTGGGACAGCCTACTTCCAGAACAGTTTCTCACAAACTGTTGACTATGTTTGGATAAATAAATCTTTGCTATATTTGGAGTATATCAGGTCAAAGAAACCTACTGAAAGAACACAACTGTATCAAAGGTTTTCATTTGATTTTACTTTTACTCTTGGGTTTCATCTGGGACTATTATACCAAACTTTTCTAGCATTACTTGCATCTTTAGATATTTTTCACATAAGAAAATATGTAATTATGTTACTTTTCCTCCTGACAGTACAGAATGGTATTTCCAGTCTAGTATTCATAATACCTATGCAGGTTCCTGGCCTTACTCATTAGATTAGTACCCTGAAAAGTTGTTTTATAATTAAATACCATTCTAAATACTTTAGGGGAGTTTGCCATATAAAGGAAGCCCTTTGCAGAATGCACTAATCATTTTCATTGATCTTAAACATTTGGATTTTGATATAATAGGCATGTCATTTTCTTTTTAAGCAGAATATACCTATAAATGTATTCTACATATATCTAAGAGAATCAATGTTATAATGTGAAAGGACATTGTCAAAAGTTTTTATTTTTGTTTTTTTTTGGAGCAGAGAAAGGTTTATTGCAGAGCCAAGCAAGGAGCAAGGGTAGCTCGTGCTCAAAATCCTCAAACTCCTCAAAAGTACTTTTTAAAACTTTTTAAATGAAGTAGTTCTATAAAAAGGTCTGATTCTAAGAAATACTATAGTGTAGTAAACAGAAGTTCTGAGTAAATATGTTCAGAGGACAATAACCTATTTAAAATGCCTAACAGAAAATTCTGAAGCATATTTCATATGTAATGTAGTTCATCTATGCTTAAGTGTTTGTCTGTACTTTAAATAAAATTTAAAATGACACACTAAAGCATACCTTAACATTGTGCATACTCATGATGTTTCCACAGTCATCCATGTACTGTTTTAGATCTTTATCCTGAAAAAATACAGCACTTTACTACGTGATACATAGTTTTGAGAAGGCATGACTGATTTACTTAATAGTGTTTAGTTTAAAAAAAAATCTGGGGGGGGGCTTCCCTGGTGGCGCAGTGGTTGAGAGTCTGCTTGCCGATGCAGGGGACACAGGTTCATGCCCTGGTCCGGGAAGATCCCACATGCTGCGGAAAGGCTAGGCCCGTGAGCCATGGCCGCTGAGCCTGCGCGTCCGGAGCCTGTGCTCCGCAATGGGAGAGGCCACAACAGTGAGAGGCCCGTGTACCACAAAAAAAAAAAAATTTATTTTAATTGAAGTATAGTTGATTTACAATGTTGTGTTAGTGTCTGGTGTAAAGCAAAGTGATTCAGCTATAAATACATATATATATACATATTCTTTTTCAGAAAAATAAGTTGTTTTTTGAGGAAAGATACTGAATGCACCACACATAATTTAATTAAATACTAATAACAATAATGTCCCCGGGGCTGTTAAAAAATCCAATTTGCTATGTTTTATCATTTAGTAAATGCTTACCAGATACTCAAAGACCAGAGTCAAAGATTTATCTGTGTGAACAATGTCATGTAGCGTTACTATATTTGCATGTTTTAGATCCTTTAATAGTGAAACTGCAAAACAAAAAAGAAAGCCAATTACTTAATCTGTGGTAGCCAGTCTTTTTAAAAAAAATCCTAAGTTTAACATATGAATGATTGAGTTTAGGAGTCTCTTAAATTTAAAACAATAATCCACCAAAGGAATTTGTAGTAGAAATTTTAATAGAATCAATTTTTTTCTTTTCTTTTATGGTTCTGGGTTTGATATTTTTAATTCTTAAATTATCCTCAGGGCTTCCCTGGTGGCGCAGTGGTTGAGAGTCCGCCTGCCGATGCAGGGGACGCGGGTTCGTGCCCCGGTCTGGGAAGATCCCACATGCCGCGGAGCGGCTGGGCCCGTGAGCCATGGCCGCTGGACCTGCACGTCCAGAGCCTGTGCTCCACAGCGGGAGAGGCCACAACAGTAAGAGGCCCGCATACCGCAAAAAAAAAAAAAAATTATCAATATTACATTAATACTCTCCATGACATCTTTTTTTCTCAAATGTTAACTTATTGAGACTTCTAGGATTAATTTAGACATAAAGTCCAAGGTACCTTTTTTTCCTTCAAATTGCTTGTCAGTTGCCTCAAACTATTTTCTGGATAATCTTTTTTAAAAAAATCATACCATTATATAAATATATTTACATCCTGTATATACTATTTATAGTTAGCTTTCCCCCATGCACCAATATATAACATTTCCCAATGTCAAATATTTGTCTGTGACAACAATCTTTAATGACTTCATAGTACTTCATTATAAGCAGTACAATAATATATCTAATTCCTTTTATTAAATCTTTCAGCTTTAGCTATTGCTTCCCCCCCTCCCCCCAGGGCCTTGTTTTACTGTATTCTTTCTCCTCAATGAGATGCCGTAAGCTGTAGTGGCATATATTTTCCAGTCATGTACTATTTCTATATCTGAGCTCCTTGTGCTTACAAAAAATGAACTCTTATTACATAGCTTTGGTTTTAAAATATTCTATATAAATTTCATAATACATTCTGCTCACAAAAGTACAAATTATACCTTCTCTTATTGCTGTGCAGGGTGCACCTTCTTCATGTTCCAACCGGATCTCTTTCAATGCCACCAAATTCTCTGTCAATTTACTTCTTCCTTTATATACTGTTGCATATGTACCCTACAAAATATATTTTTGAAAGACACATCAAAAATATCATGAGTCTATCTATATCATCTACACAATAAAGAGCCCTAACTAAATTTCTAATTTCTAAGCATGTGTTAAATTCTATCTTGCAAGGAAAACCCCACCATGATTAATCTTGGTTTTCCTATAGCTAAAAGGACTTTCAGTTCCATACACACAGCTTCCTTACTCTTACAACCCTACAGAGTGCTTCAAAGGTATGAAAACATAGGGAGAATATTTAATTTACTTTTTGTGCTTCGTATTAGATTAATAACTGAATCAATAGATTTGGAATCAAAGGTACTTTAACTGCAATGGTATGTGGAGATTAAGCACAGTAAGTGAAAACTGAAAATTTAACTAACATATTATGAAACTTTACCCGTTTTCAGACTTTTCAGAATCTTTGTATGCTAGAGCTCTCCTTTAAAAAACAAATATATTCTATAGATTTCTTCTATCATTTCCAGGATAGTTCTCAAACTCCCTTAAGGCCTCCCTAGTAACTAATTCTATTATTTTCTTCTCACTTTCTCACTCTGGGAGGTAGACCATTTCAAAATTAGTCAGTACTAGTAGCAACTTCAAGAAAACCAAGGTCTTATGGGTCAAGAATTTCCTTAACCTTTAATGAGATGTGTCTTTAACCTTAAAGATAGTATTTTGATTTTTCACAAGTTTGAACACATGCAATTTCCCACATGATTGCACAAAGAATACCAGGAAGCTAACTAACAAATAAATGTCTATTTTGTTACCAAGAAAGCACAATATTTTATGCTTCAATATCAGGTTATAAGGCTATTAAAAAAACTCATTTCTTCTCACACGGATGGGATGATATCAAGAATTAAAGGTATTTTCCTTTTAACATTCTGTTGCTTTTTCAGAACAAGATATAATCTTTTAGATGATGAACAAGAAAAAAATGCACCTTACATGTTTGAAATAAGTATTAACTTACCTCTCCAAGCTTTTCCAATTTGATGTAGGTTTCCATTTTTCCAAACCCAATTTCTGACTGAAAGCAAACAATTATAAATTTAGTATTCTTAAAATTTCAATTCATCACTGCCTCAATTTCTGAAACTCTCCTGCTCTGAGGAGTGTCTTGGAATAGAAAAATCTGATTATAATTAAATTGTTGAACATCTGTCAAATTTTAAAATAAATTTTAAAAACTGGAATATTCAAAGGTTCAAAACTATCAAAGTTCACAATTAAAGTTGTCAACCCATCTTTTACATAGATCGAGTAACAGTCTGCTATAGGGACTTCCCTAGTGGCACAGTGGTTAAGAATCCACCTGCCAATGCAGGAGACACAGGCTCGATCCCTGGTCAGGGAAGACCCCACATGCCACAGAGCAACTAAGCCTGTGTGCCACAACTACTGAGCCTGTGCTCTAGAGCACACAAGCCACAACTACTGAGCCCGCATGCTGCAGCTACTGAAGCCCGTGCTCCGCAACAAGAGAAGCTACCTAGAGCCCATGCTCCGCAACAAGAGAAGCTACCACAGTGAGAAGCCCACGCACCACAACGAAGAGTAGCCCCCACTCCCACAACTAGAGAAAGCCTGCACACAGCAACAAAGACCCAACACAGCCAAAAATAAATAAAAACAAACAAACAAAAAACATTCTGCTATTATCAAAACTACAATGAGGTATCTATCACCTAACACTGATCAGAATGGGCATCATCAAAACATCTACAAACAATAAATGCTGGAGAGGGTGTGGAGAAAAGGGAACCCTCTTGCACTGTTGGTGGGAATGTAAATTGATACAGCCACTATGGAAAACAGTATGGAGGTTCCTTAAAAAACTAAAGATAGAATTACCATATGATCCAGCTACTGGGCATATACCCAGAGAAAACCGTAATTCAAAATGATACACATACCACGATGTTCACAGTGGCACTATTTACAATAGTCAGGACATGGAAGCAACCTAAATGTCCATCAACAGAGGAATGGGTAAAGAAGATGTGGTACATATATACACAATGGAATATTACTCAGCCGTAAAAAGGAACAAAACTAGGTCATTTGTAGAGATGTGGATGGACCTAGAGAGTGTCATACAGAGTGAAATAAGTCAGAAAGAGAAAAACAAATATCATATATTAACGCATATATGTGGAATCTAGAAAAATGGTACAGATGAACCGGTTTGCAAGGCAGAAATAGAGACTCAGATGTAGAGAACACCGTATGGACACCAAGAGGGGAAAGGGGGCCAGGGGTGGGTGATGAATTGGGAAATTGGAATTGACATATATACACTAATATGTATAAAATAGATAACTAATAAGAACCTGTTGTATAAAAATAAAAAAGAGAAAAACAAATATATATCAATGCATATATGTGGAATCTAGAAAAATGGTATAGATTACCTTATTTGCAAAGCAGAAACAGAGACAGAGACGTAGAGAACAAATGTATGGATACCAAGGGGGAAAGGGGTAGGGTGGGAAGAAATGAGATTAGGATTGATACATATACACTACTGATACAATGTATAAAATAGACAAGTGAGGGGACCATACTGTATAGCACAGGGAACTCTACTTAATGCACTGTGGTGTCCTAAATGGGAGGGAAATCCAAAAGGGAGGGGAATATACGTATATGTATGGCTGATTCATTCTGCTGTGCAGTAGAAAGTAACACAACATTGGAAAGCAACTATACTCCACTATAAATTAATTAGAAAAAATTCTGCTATGAAAAAATTTTGTCCTATTTTAAGATCCTGAAATTTTAAGATACCACAGGCATTTTAAGATACTAAAGAATTTTATAAAAGGTAACTACATGATTTTCTTTTTAACAACACTGCAAAATAAATAATTTTCCTACATATTTTCCTTCACCAATCTTTGTGTTCCCTAGGAAGGCCTGCAAAAAACAAAATACTATTTATTTCAGGTTTTCCCACCAAAATATAACAAAAAAGACAACTGCAAGTCATACTCTATTATGAATCAGGAAATGGCTAACACAGAAGAAGCAATATAAACCTAAATCAGTCCCCTCCATCCCCAAAAAAGGGGTTTAAAAGTGAGTTCTTAAAGCCATTGCTTTTAAACCTTGAGATTGTTTGACTACTTTCTATGGAGTCAATAAATGAGATAGATGGAATACTCAAATATGTAATGGAAACCCAGTATTTAAAAACTAAAAACAAACAGAACAAAAAACCCTAACACAAAAGATTTAGGAAAAAAAGAAAAAACAAAGTGATAAAAATTTAGGGATTGAGAGCAGAAATCGGGGGGGGGGGAAAAGTTAAACAGAGGAGAAGAGTAAGAATTTTCTTAAACTGCTTTCTAGTAACCCTTTGTAGATAGTGCAAAAGGCAATAATAATCTAAAAATTCACTTCTCACTTTAGAGTGATACTAATGCCCTTAAATAAATAGCCAGTGAAGGGAATAATGTTCTTTTATATATAACCTCAGCTCTCAAAGGTGTATAAATAAGGCTGGATCATTAAATACTATGTTTTAGTCAAATTCTGGAGGTTATACACAATTTTTTCTGGAGGTGTTGAATAAAATAAAAATGATACTTGACAATTAATATTTGACTTAACATCTCTCACCACTTGGAACAAAAGGATAAACTGCCCCAACCTGAATGGCCGGAAGTAGCAGAGGCCTCTCAAAGGAACTGTTTCTATCCTTTTGTTACAAGGATATGTATCCATTTAAAAGCCATGCAGGGACTTCCCTGGTGGTGCAGTGGTTAAGAATCCGCCTGCCAATGCAGGGGACACAGGTTCGAGCCCTGGTCCGGGAAGATTCCACAGGCTGCAGAGTAACTAAGCCCGTGCGCCACAACTACTGAGGCTGCACTCTACTGAGCCCTCGTGCCACAACTACTGAAGCCTGCGTGCCTAGAGCCTGTGCTCCACAATGAGAAGCCACTGCAATAAAAAGCACACATACTGCAACAAAGAGTAGCCCTCAGATCACCCCAAATAGAGAAAGCCCATGTACAGCAATGAAGATACAACACAGCCTAAAATAAATAAATTAAATAAATAAATTAAAAATAAAATAAAATAAAAGTCATGAGGAAAACTGCATATCTAATAGTACTTAATTCAATTTTGGAAAACTAATGAAAACTGTGGTCACAGGCAGTATTACTGAATGACTGAAAAATTGCTTCTTTCTGCACTCTTAAAGACTTTTCTCTATATATGGTATTTTTTAAAAAACAATTAATTAGGGCTTCCCTGGTGGCACAGTGGTTGAGAGTCCGCCTGCCAATGCAGGGGACGCGGGTTCGTGCCCGAGTCCGGGAATATCCCACATGCCGCGGAGCGGCTGGGCCCGTGAGCCACGGCCGCTGAGCCTGCGCGTCCGGAGCCTGTGCTCCGCAACGCGAGAGGCCACAACAGTGAGAGCCCCGCATACCGCAAAAAAAAAAAAAAAAAAAAAAAAAAAAAAAAAATTAAAAAAGTGAGATTTTGGAACCATCATGCACCATCCACCCATGTACTATCTTATATATGACTCACAGATATTAAGTCCTTGCTTTCTATTATCAATAATTATACAGAATGATAAGGTAAAACTACACTAGACAACATCTGCTAAATACAAATGGAGTTTTTTATTTTAATATGGAAAATGTGGCAAATAGCCCACCATCTGGTGCATGAGAACCTGATTCTGAATAACCTTTTGACTTTGCATGTTTTTCTGGGGACACCTTTTTTTTTTTTTTTTTTGCAGTATGTGGGCCTCTCACTGTTGTGGCCTCTCCCGTTACGGAGCACAGGCTCCGGATGCGCAGGCTGAGCGGCCATGGCTCATGGGCCCAGCCGCTCCGTGGCATGTGGGATCTTCCCAGACCGGGGCACGAACCCGTGTCTCCTGCATCGGCAGGTGGCCTCTCAACCACTGCGCCACCAGGGAAGCCCTGCATGTTTTTATAGTCTATTTACATATTATCTTAACACTTAAAAAAAGGTTAATTACCAAGGTCACACAAACTATGATAGAATATGTTTATTTTCTTATACCTACCTCTAGAATTCAGGTGATTAAATTCACAAACATGGAACTATTCTGCCATGAATTTTAAGTCTTATATCACATTTCTTTATGAAGGAAAAAAGAACTATATTTAAAGAATAAATGGAAACTAGTAAGAACAAAATAATAAACATCCCCCCCAAAAATATAATAAAAATGTCATTATCTGTAACAATAAGAAGCACATAGAAACATATAACTACAAGCTAGGAACTTTTTTGTTTATTTTTTGGCTACGTTGCGTGGCTTGTGGGATCTTAGTTCCCTGACCAGGAATTGAACCTGTGCCCTCAGCAGTGAAAGCACAGAGTCCTAACCACTGGACCACCAGGGAATTCCTGGGAACTTTTTCTTATCAGGAGTTGGGAAATTTTCTTATTCATTCTTTTACCTTAAGTGAATAAATACTAGCATGCCCTTAAAAGATCAAGTACACTTTGGTCCAATGGTGACTATGACAAAAATGCTGAGATTTGCTTTAAAGAGTGTATAAATGAACTATAAATTCAAGATTATAAAGATAAAAATGTTGTAGAGATTTACTGTATCATATGAAGTATATAAAGAATAAACTGTAAGACATGCATCAAAAATTAACACTACAAAGAGTCACTCTTCAAAGAATGAAACTTAGTGAGATCATTAATATATGCTGAAAGTCTGCTTTTTAAAAAGAAGGTAAATACTGGAATTATCTGCCACAACCCAATTCAGAGTAAGTGTACCCACCTCACAACATTTTAATGATTCCCAACCTTTAGGATTTATTACATCCAAATATTACTTACTGAATCTTTATATGGAATTTCTAGAAAATTTTGCTTGCATTTTTATCTGCTGAACATGACAAGATTAACAATAGATATAATGACTAGCTTGTTGACACGCTCTCCTACGGAAATTATTCAGAGGACAAAGGACAAAGCTCATTTATTCAATATTTACCAAGCACAATACTAGGTACTGGGGATATAGTGAAGAAGACAGATATGATTCCTGCTTTCATAAGTTCACAATCTAGACTGAGTTCCATCCTAGATTACTTTAGAATATTTTTAAAGTCTCATATAAACAGAAATAACAGCTAAAGGAATGGAACAGTAAGCTTTGCATTTTAATACAACATAAACATTTCCTTAATTCTGCTTTCCAAACAAAGATAATTTTTTTCTCATATTCATTGCTCTAAGAGAATACTTGGCTTTTTGGAAAACCAAGCAAATTCCTGTTCAATCAGCTCTTGTACCATAAGCACATGAAAATTAAACAAAAATATAATTTATAATAGCCAGATTCCTATAATTCAGGGTAACTTGTAAGTAGCATCGAGTATTATGGGGTATTTCTTGATTACTTTGGCTCTGGCAATATAATCACTCTATCAAAGTTATAAAGATGTATTAACATGCTGGCAATGCAGTTCTAATTGAGTTTCAAAACAACTGAAATACATGCAAAAGTTCTATAGATGCCATTCTAAAAGTGAATGTGTATATAAGAAACACTGGGGGCAAAGGGAGATTTTTCAAACACCCATTTCCCTCCTTGTGAGATTTACCGAGTTACTGTTACTGACAGAAATGTGTTCTTAGATATGTGGGGGGCAGAAAAGAGACTGAGAATCTCTATTCTACTTGATCATTTGTCTTGCAAAAATGTGCTGTCATCATCATCATACTACCACCTTAACCCTGACCATAATATGCCAAAGGTAAATTAAGTTGTGGGTGGACTTTGAACCTCACTTCCACACCACATAATATATTTATTATTTCTGAGAGACATCAGGACTTGATACCCTATTTTCTCATCTATTCTTAGAAACAAGGACTACATATGATATATATTGGTAAAGTCATGAATGAGGAATCCAAAACTCATTGTTTAGGAAGAGGCAGATTCTTAAAATGTGTATAACTTAAACTTCAATAAAATGAGACAAACTTTCATGCACAGACTTAGTCTACTAAAGCTGCACTTAACACTCTCAGAAAACTTCCACGGGGCATGCCATCACTGTAAGTGCAACAATGCTCTAACAAATCACTATCTGCCTATGGGCTTTCCCACCAGTCTAATGTTTAACTCAGTATGTTAAGAGTCAGAATATTCCATTTCTTATCAACTATAAATGAATATTAAATAACACTTCACCAATCTAATAACCAATATCTTTAATATGAGATAGAATGACTAAATGTAATGTGTTCTGGATGGGATCCTGGGAAAAAAAAGATATTAGTGGAAAACTAGGGAAATTTGAACAAAGTACAGAGTTTAGTTAATAGTAATGAACCAATATTGGTTTCCTTAGTTGTGAAAAATGTACTAAACTAATGTAAAATGTTAATAACAGGGGTAACTGAGTATGTGGTATATGGGAACTCTCTATATGATCTTTTAAATTTTTCTGTAAATCTATAACTACTCTAAAATAAAAAAACTTATTTAAATAAAAAGTCAATAGAAAGGATTCAGCAAGAGAGGGAGACTGACTATACATGAGTGTATAGGAATAACAAATACTCTAAGCATCCTGAGGAGATGGGATAGGAAGAAGGACAATTCCTCAATATTGAAGAAAGGAAAGAGAAGAATTAGTGTAATTCAGAAAATGAGAGGGTTTCTGGTTAGTGGCTTCTCTCTTCTTTGTCATGTAGTGGGAGAGGTCATCTGCTTAGAGAGGGGAAGAATTAACCAGAGAAATACAATAGGGCAGCCAAGTGATACTGAGAATCCAACTGAGGCTGATGATCATAAATTCATAGAAGAACCAATCAGCCCTATTTTATGTCTTTCTCTACCAGAAATGAACTCTCTGACTGGTTTCTTATTTCCTACTCAAACAAAGGATTTATTTTATTTTTACTACCCTACTTATAATATACTGCTATTGAAAACAAAAAAACAACGTTTTATCCTTTTAGAAAGACAAAATTTTATATTTTGTCTTGTAAAACATATTTTTTTTAGATAAAGAGTATATCATCCATGGAAACATGAGCTCTAACAAATGTGAAGAATATTTTTCTTTTCCCATCTCCTTTCCATGCATTCCCTAATCCTTCCCCTTCACATATAAACCTAGGGTATTGAAGAATAATTTTCTAATATACTTCAAAGAAACCATGGCTTTAGTAAGGTAGATAGATAATGAAAAGGATGAATCAGTAGAAACCCAGAACAGAGCTGGCATGATTAATCTGAAATCTATAAGCCATTTCAGATCAAAAAGCAAGGGAGGTAGGTAGGAACACTCAACACAATAAAAACTCCAGTCACTTAACATTCATTAGAGGGCACTGTTTTCCTTAATTTCATGTACACTGAAAAAGACAGGTCTTAGATGATAGCTTCGGTGATTAAACCATACCTTTAGTCCCAATCTGAAATATTTACTAACTCCAAAACTTAAGTATCGATCTTTAATAAAAATTGATAACCAAAGAATACTTGCAAGCTGGTAATTAAATGACAAAGTTACTTGAATAAAAATGTCCTAAGCAGTGATGCAAAATTATGATGATCATAACCTATACCAAAGTCAAGTTGGTATTACACTTTAACCTTGTTGTATAATGGTGAATGTCAAATAACTACCGATCCTTCTAGAGCCAGCTTAAGCACTATAAGCCTGTGATGTTCAAAGACATTTTACTTGCTGTCTCTGTAATTGTCTCATAGCACTTTATATATACTTCTACCATAGAACTAAAGTCATCCAAAACAGATCCTCACATACACAATCATCTCAATTTATGTCAAAGGTGACACTGCAATGGGGAAAGCTATCCTTTCAATAAGCAGTGCTGGGCTTCCCTGGTGCCGCAGTGGTTGAGAATCTGCCTGCCAATGCAGGACACACGGGTTTGAGCCCTGGTCTGGGAAGATCCCACATGCCATGGAGCAACGAAGCCCGTGCACCACAACTACTGAGCCTGTACTCTAGAGCCCGCAAGCCACAACTACTGAGCCTGTACTCTAGAGCCCGCAAGCCACAACTACTGAGGCCCACGTGCCTAGAGCCCGTGCTCCGCAACATGAGAGGCCACTGCAATGAGAAGGTTGCGCACCACAACGAAGAGTGGCCCCCGCTCACCGCAACTAGTGAAAAGCCCGCGCACAGCAACGGACACCCAACGCAGCCAAAAATAAATAAACAAATTTATAAAAAATATATATATATAAAAAAAAATTTTTTTTAATTAGCAGTGCTGGGTCAACTGCTACAGATTGGGAGAAGACATCTGCAAGACATGTAACTGACAAAGGTCCTTTATACAAAATGTACAAAGAATTCCTAACAAACCAATAAGAAAAAGGCAGAAAGTCCAAGAGTAAAGAGATAACAGACTTGAACACTTAATTCAAAGAAGAGAATATCTAAATGGCCAATAAATATTAGAAAGGTGTTCAACTTAAGGCATCAGGAAAATGAAAAAAAAAAAACCACAATGAGACAGCACTATACACTCACCAGAAAAGTTAAAAAAAAATTTTTTTAAAAAGAAGAAACAATATCAGAAAATCTAATGGAGAGGGGCTTCCCTGGTGATGCAGTGGTTAAGAATCCACCTGCCAATGCAGGGGACACGGGTTCAATCCCTGGTCCAGGAAGATCTCACATGCCTAAGCCTGTGCACCGAGCCTGTGCTCTAGAGCCCTCGAGCCACAACTACTGAGCCCACGTGCCACAACTACTGAAGCCCGCGTGCCTAGAGCCCGTGCTCCGCAACGAGAAGCCCGTGCACTGCAACAAAGAGTAGCCCCCACTCGCCACAACTAGAGAAAGCCTGTGCACAGCAACAAAGACCCAACGTAGCCAAAAATGAATAAATAAATAAATTTATTTAAAAAAAAACTGCATGGAGAGCAACTAGAACTCTCATATACTGGTGATGGCAGTGTAAAATGGTATAATCACTTCAGAAACTATTTTGACAATACCTAGAAGAGCTGAATATATGCATACAATCTGATCCAACAATTCCACTCCTAGATATGCAACCAACAGAAATGCTTACATATGTTAACCGAAACACATGAACAGGAATAGTGATAGAAGCAATATTTGATCATAGCCAAAACTGAAAACTCAAATGTAAACATCCATCAGCAGAAGACTGGATAAAATATAGCATACTCACACAATGGAATACCATGCAACAAAAAGAACAAATGAATTACATAACCACATGCAATAACCTAAATGAAAAACAAGCACAACACTGAACAAGTCAATCACAAAAGGATACACATGTGTACATACATAATACATACATAATAGGTAGGATATTTATTGTATACTATATATATAAACTTGTATAAATATACATTTTTATATATTTCAATAAAATGTATTTTAATAATTTGTATATTCATAATTACATAAAGTTCAAAAGTTTAAGAATAATCAGAAAAAGAATATCAAATGCATTTTTTAAATAAATAAGAATGTGTATGTAAATGAGAATAAAGAAGTCTTTCCTGATATTAAAACACTATAAACATAATATAATCAAAACAGTGGGAAAGGGCTTCCCTGGTGGTGCAGTGGTTGAGAATCTGCCTGCCAATGCAGGGGACACGGGTTCGAGCCCTGGCCTGGAAGGATCCCACATGCCGTGGAGCAACTAGGCCCGTGAGCCACAACTACTAAGCCTGCGCGTCTGGAGCCTGTGCTCCGCAACAAGAGTGGCCGCGATAGTGAGAGGCCCGCACACCGTGATGAAGAGTGGCCCCCACTTGCCGTAACTGGAGAAAGTCCTCGCACAGAAACAAAGACCCAACACAGCCAAAAATAAATAAATAGATAGATAGATAGATAGATAGATAAATAAAACAAAAAAACCCTGTAGGTGTGGATGTGTGTGGAAATTTAGAAACATTGCCACTTTCTAGGAAAAAAAAAAGTGGGAAACATACGTAAAACTAATCTTTGGCCTTGGAAGGCAGGGATAATGGCTAAAGTTAAGGAAGTGAGGATAGAAAGTGAACAAAGAAGTGGCAGGACAGGTTTTCTGGGATTTTTGGAATTTCATTTATCTGGGTACTTGTTACACAGGTATGTTAACTTTACAAAAATTCATGGAGCTATACAATTATGGCTTATGTACTTTTCTGTATATCTAGTACATATTCTGTACATCTAGCATGTATCAGTAAAATTTACCAAAAAATAAAATATACCTTAAATTCTATTCCAATATAATATCGTTAAACCCTTAGGAAGGGAAAATGACAAAATCCAGAAAGCAACATAATAAACTTTAGCTATTCAACAATTAAATATAAAAATTAATATAAAATGTTTATACCCAGAAAATCAAACAACCAGATCTGATGGTGCAGGTATAGTAGACTTAAAAACTTACTAAAGAAGCTCTCCGAGACCTTCGGCTCATTGGTTGATCAAATGGTGGACTGTTTATCTGCAACTTTTCAAGATATCCATCAGGTATTCTGATATCTGCAGGCAGCGATAACCGCTTATTTAAATCCTTTAAAAAAGCAGGAAAAAAAGATATTTGTAGGTAACCACAAACAGAAAAGACAAGGGCATTTTACTTTTGGATTCATGGGCTCTAACATATTATTTCTTAGTGATCAATAACTATAAAGTTTTATTGCAATTGTAAAGTTACCTACATTAATTATATATAATATACTGAATGCCAATGTATTTATTTACTGTAAGCAAAAGTATACAATATAGTTTAACAGAAATGGTATTCTACAACCCAGTTATTTGAGTCCCTTCACTGATAAATTCAACATGGAAATAATTTTGACATTATTATACCATAGTAAGAATAGGCAAAGTCTACCACAAAATGCGATTGGTTTAAATAACCAAGTGGATATTGTATGATTTTGCATGCAACACAGTGAGACAGTTGAAATATTTTATTATTGCTATGCCAATGGGAAGAAGTAAAAGGCATTTCTATTTCACTGTATTATGTGAACTGCGAGAAACATAAAAAGAGATCTTGCCTATATTATCACTCCAAGAAACATAAATCCTTTAAAAATAAATCCCTACTGTTCAAAATAGTAACCAAACCACGAAACAAAGTTGAGATGTATAGGAATTGTATACATATTTATTGAGAGAGATATGGCTTAAGTATAGATTTGTATCATGTTCTCAAATGATAAGAGAAATAAAATGATGATAATCCTCCCATATTAGTTTTATATTTTACATAACCCTAAACAAATCACAGGCATTATTCTTGGAATGAAACAAAATGTTTATAATTTATCTAGAAGAATAAATAGAAAACATCCAGAAACATTCTCAAATAAGTATATATGTGGGGGTGCGTGGGTGTTAAGAAAGAAGTCTTTCCAGATACTAAGTTATACAATTAAAAAAACAAAACCAAGAGTGTGTCTCTTTGGGGAAAAAAAAATATACAGCTCAATGGAAGAATGAGAAAATCCAGATATAGATCCTAATATTAAATAAAATTTTTAAACATATGATAAAGAAAATCACATATATGGTGAAGAAAAATAATTATTATTTTTATTACTATTTTTTAAAATAAATTTATTTATTTATTTTTGGCTGCGTTGGGTCTGTTGCTGCGCACAGTCTTTCTCTAGTTGCGGTGAGTGGGGGCTACTCTTCATTGCGGTGCGTGGGCTTCTCATTGCCATGGCTTCTCTTATTGTGGAGCACAGGTTCTAGGTGCACAGGCTTCAGTAGTTGTGGCACGCGGGCTTGGCAGTTGTGGCTCACAGGCTCTAGAGCATGGGCTCTAGAGCGCAGGCTCAGTAGTTGTGGCACACGGGCTTAGTTGCTCCGCGGCATGTGGATCCTCCCTGACCAGGGCTCGAACCCGTGTCCCCTGCACTGGCAGGCAGATTCTGAAACACTGCGCCACCAGCGAAGCCCTTTTATTACTACTGTGATATAATTTATACAGTGATATGAACAGATATCAAGTTGATTTCAGTAGTTGAAAATGCTATTTTTACCATTTAGAAACTGATATTGTTTTCTGTAACTGATTCAGAAGCAATCTTTGATCAGTGAAAATACAATCAACCAATAGGATAAATACCCTAATCATCATTAACTCAATAGCACTCAAAAAATAACAATATTCTTATTTTAAAACATGTTCAATTTTTTGGAGAAAATTATTTTAATCTACAATATATATGGAAATAATATTCATAATCAACTTCTGTCCTCAAGGTTATACATAACATTGACAAAGAAAAGGAAATGAGCTCTTCATCCTTTTACATGGAGAAATAACTTATATGTGCTAGAGATCAGTAGGTATAAAAACCATAAAGGAAGTGATATCCATATTTATAAAGAAAAAAAAGCTGGTGCTTATTTTATGCATACTTTTTGAAATCTGAAATAAAATATTTATAAAATTTGTAGTATCTAGATGAATCTCAAAAATATAATTAAAATATTTTCTACAGGGCTTCCCTGGTGACACAGTGGTTGAGAGTCCGCTTGCTGATGCAGGGGACACGGGTTCGTGCCCCAGTCTGGGAAGATCCCACATGCCGCAGAGCAGCTGGGCCCGTGAGCCATGGCCGCTGAGCCTGAGCATCCGGAGCCTGTGCTCCACAACGGGAGAGGCCACAACAGTGAGAGGCCCGCGTACCAAAAAATATATATATATATTTTTTTGTTTGTTTCTACAAAGAAGACTTTCCTAATGTATCATCCTGGATTTCTGAAACTTTTGAAAATCCACATCCCTTACAGAGACCCTACATAGTATTTTGCAGAATGTTTAAGTATAATTAATGTATACTTGCCTTGGTATAGTAATTAGAAAAAAATAATATTCACAGACTAGTTTTTGCTAATGCAAAGAAACAACTTTCTTACAGGTGGTCACTGCCCTAATCAACATTTTCAAATAGGCATTTATTCTGTTTGACACACACACACATATATATATGTATATATATATATACACACACACATATATATGCATATTTATACATATATATTTATACACACAAACACAGGCATATTTGTATTTTTTAAATGGTACCTCCATTGAGATCCGTCTATGTATACGATTTCTAAGACAAACACCCGTAGGTGACTGGACTTCATCAGATGATGTCCCAGAAGCTTGGTCACTCTCACCATCTGATCCCATTTTTAGATTTTCATGAACAATATCTGTATCAGAAAATGAAACATTATTTATCTTAGAAAAGATGTATTAAATTCTACTATATCAATGTATTATCACCACAGGTAAGATGTAGACAGCCAACACATAAAAATCATAGCATAAGAAGGCTTTTACATTCTGGGTACCATAGGTGTGCAGTTAATAAAAACTGCACACTTAGAACAAATGTCCTAAAACAGTAGTATAAATCCTTTTATGCTCTCAGATTATGAAAAGCTATTTTAAAAAACTAACATTCAAGTTATTACCAAGAGTTGAATATTAAAATTAGAGACTGAAAATAACACTTGAGGATTATTTTAGTCAATTCTCTTATTTTCCAGATCTGGAAACTGACACCTTGAAAGGTTAAATGACTTTCAAAGGTCACAGAGCTTAAAGGCAGACCTAAAATAGAAACCTGGTCTTTTATTTAGTTTAGTATTCTTTCCATGAAATAATGGGTATTGGGTCTATAGCCAAATGAAATGGTTCTTTGAATATTCTTTTTAAAAACTGTTTTACAGCTGCTAATGCAGCTTCCCACCCCCCTGTGTTAAAAAACAATTCAAAAAGTATTCACTGAGTATCTACTTTGTATCATAACTACAAAGCAAGTACCACAAAATCTACTAGGGGCCAAAACATATTACACTTACATGACAAGGTGGATTATGATATTTCTTTTGTTTTGTTTTGGGTACGCGGGCCTCTCACCGCTGCGGCCCCTCCCGCCGCAGAGCACAGGCTCCGGACGCCGCCCCGCGGCACAAACCCGCGTCCCCTGCACCGGCAGGCGGACTCCCAACCACTGCGCCACCAGGGAAGCCCGGATTATGATATTTTTTAAATAGGGATAAAAGATAAATGGGGGGCTTCCCTAGTGGCACAGTGGTTGAGAGTCCGCCTGCCGATGCAGGGGACATGGGTTCGTGCCCCGGTGCGGGAAAATCTCGTGTGCCGCACAGCGGCTGGGCCCGTGAAACATGGCTGCTGAGCCTGCGCGTCCGGAGCGGGAGAGGCCACAACAGTGACAGGCCGCATACGGCAAAAAAAAAAAAAAAAGATAAATGGTAGTAGAGGGGAGAGAGATTAATTCCATTTGGGAATATTAAAAACAAACTTGTATACTTCTGTATCTGCTCATAAATTTGCATTGGTCAATCATCCTCTAATTCATCTAGAACAGCCCACCAGAAACAAATGCTAGATCTCAAACACATCTCTTGCCACCAGTCCTCTCCACAGAATTATTCACTCCCCCAAAAGTATCATGTTGTTTCACACTGCAGTGCTTTAACAAGCTTTTTTTTTTTCCTTATCTGTAAGAGATGCCTTTCTTCATTTTATCAATTTGGTGAACCCATTCTTCAAAACTATGCACATATGTCATCAGCACTCATGAAGTCTTTTCTACTCTCAGACACAGATGACTACTGTACCCACACCTAGCACACCTACTGCACTGAAGAGCATTTTTTGGTTCACGTTGTTTTATACCAAGTTATAAGATCCTTGGGGCAAGAATTTGGCTTATTCACTTTTCTATTCCTAGAACCGAACAAAGTTCATGATACTTAGTAGGTGGCTCAACAAATGTTCTACTGAATTAAATATTAACTAAAAAAAAATCAAAGAATGGACTAAACAACTGGACCTTTTCTTTCAAATGAAATGTTATATGAAATATCAACATGTAAAATAAATAAAAATAGTATTTCATAATTATAAATTTGAGCTTTTAGTTAACATTTACTTATACAAATATAAGAACTGTTTAAATTAACAAAAAAATTGAACTCCAGGGTCTCATCAAATCAGTCTTAGAATTCATACATTTCTGTATTTTGTCTTGATAACACATTATTAAGAAAATTCTTTTTCACACTGATAAGCAGCTGCAAATAGTAATAATGGTTTTTAATAAACCAATATGTAATTTAAGAATATACTTCAATCGGGCTTCCCTGGTGGCACAGTGGTTGAGAGTCCACCTGCCGATGCAGGGGACATGGGTTCGTGCTCCGGTCCGGGAAGATCCCGCATGCCGTGGAGCGGCTGAGCCCGTGAGCCACGGCTGCTGAGCCTGCGCGTCCAGAGCCTGTGCTCCGCAACGGGAGAGGCCACAACAGTGAGAGGCCCGCGTACCGCAAAAAAAAAAAAAAAAAAAAGAATATACTTCAATGACACAGAGATTTCTGGAGAAATTTTATCCCATCTGAACAAAAAATATTTATTAACATGGCAGTGAAAGTCAATGTATTTATTGGGTGACTAATTCCTAATCCAATGGTATTTAATACATCCGAGGCCAAGCATTCTTTACTGCCACACTTTTAAAATGTTAAAGATAATTTAACCATGCCTTCCACTTCCAGCAAAATTTAAAAATCTTCCTTCCTCAAGGAAATGTTGAATAAAAATATAGTTTATAATGTATAGCTAAGTTTGCATGAATATATGTTTAATACCTAGGAAGCAAAGACAGAGAACTGAAAGTCCAAAGTTGTTATGCAAAAATTGATTCTGTCACTTTCTTGGGATGGGCTTTTTATTTGGTAAGAATGTGCTTGGATTTAGCAGCCACCTGAGATAAAAGATGAAGCCTCGGGTGTCCCACCTGCAAATGAGAGCTCCTTTAGAAAGGCACGAGACTCTCAAAGAGCTACATCTTCAGTAAAAGGCAGACTTAAAAAAGAAATCTGCTCTTCTGCATGAGGACTACAAAGGAGCATATTAATCTCAGACTAGCACAGATCAAAAATCTTGAGTAGCATCTGACTCAACCAAGAAACAACTCATGTCATTACCGAGCCAAGTATAGTTCCGACACGGATACCAGTTGGTATTTTCATTTCCGTCAACAAGACAAAAGTGAAATGATGGAGGCTTACGTCAAGACTTCACTCATTTGTCACTGGTATGAGCAACTTCTTTCCTGAATCAGGTAATAGTTTCTAAGTAACTGAAGAATATTTACTTCTCAAATGGCTCAATTTTTGTGTAATTCACAATGCAACAGCTACAGACAGACAACACATTTTTAAATTTAATCTGCATTACTAACGTTTTCAACGTCACTTTCTTAAGTTTAGACCAAGGATCAGCATATGTGACCTGTTTTTGTATGGCCCTGAGCTAAAAATGGTTTTGGCATCTTTCAAGAATTATTTTAAAAAGAAGATTATGCAACAGACCATATATGGCCCACAAAACCTCAAAAATTTTTACTGCCTGGCCCTTTACAGAAAAAATTTGCCAACCCCTAGTCTAGACAATCAAGAGAACAATAAATTAAGCCCTGATTTGAAGTGTTTTCCAACTTCTGTGGGGTAAATACTCTGTTCATGGCCAACCTCAAGCTACCCACATGGCATCACTGAACATGCAGTTGGGAAATGGGCACACCATGACACAGTATTTTGACTATTCAGATGTAATAGAAATAAATAACCCCCAAAGCATAGACAACAGTAAAGTGTAGTAAAATAATTAGGAAATAATGACTTTTGAGTATTCATTACCTTTGTTTTTAATTTAGTTTACTTAATTGTATGTGTATATAATTTAAATTTTAATAATAGCTATGTTTAACAATCAGCTTGCAAAATTTCTGAAAATTTTAACCATCATCTCTCATGAACCAGTGTAAGCCACAGACAAAACCCCCCTGTAGATAATAAGCTCATCCTCCTAAAATTAACAAAACACATGAGAAAATAATCTACTATGGCTAGAGTAAGCAGATAAAGCAAGAAGCAGAATAAAACCCTCAGGAACTTCAGTAAATATAATTATGTCATAAGACTATAAAATAATTATACTTAAAATTATTTAAAAACAAAACATGATAAATAAATAAGAAACCATCAAAAAAGACCAGAGAAATAAACAGAAACTTGCAGATATATATTTTTCCTAGATATTTAAAATGACACAGTGATGTAAGAATAACAACTCAGGTAATCATCATATGTACTAATTATTACACTAAGCTATCAAATGGTGATAATCTGGAGTTACTAAGTATGACCCTAAATTAAGCACCATCTCAAACTGCTATTCATCTTGAAATCCTGCATCCACCTCTTAAGGGTTTTGTTTTCTTCCTGGTGGACAGATTTTCAAATATTATTCCTCTGTAGTGTCAGCACTACTGCCTCTCTAGACCTTTCCATCTTTCTGCTCTCCCTCTTATTCTCAACTTGATTTTTACCTTACCAAAAAAACTAGATAATAAAGGCTGGCTGACTTGCATACAACTAAAACTTAGCTATGGACATAAGCTACAGTCAGAAAATTTTTTAAAAAAACAAATTACCTAATCTGCTTCCATTTCTGGGCATTGCCATGAAGGAGCCAAGGCTTCCTCCAATAACGCTATGTGGTCTCCGCAATGGAGGCTTCTTGAAGGACCCTGTGTACTGGTGGAGGAAGGAATGCATACTGTGAGAAGTTGGAGGTCTGCCATTCTTCACGATAGGCTCTGTGGTTCAGAGAATCCAAAAATCATTCCATCCAGGATCACATGAGAAGGATTGAGAAAGCAAGAGAGAAAACAAAACAAAGATTATGATAGAGATCGTTACATTTAACCTCATTTCTTTGGCTATGTATATAAAGTACTAGAATTAAAATAATTTCTATGAAAAAATACAGAAAATTCTTCATTATTTGGAATTGATCTAGTAACTTAATTACCGATTTTTAATAGTCAAAATTGGTTAGCAATCACAAAATTACTAATATAGCCCAAAGATTTTTGATTTAATACATCTCAAGACTGTTTCCATAATTCTACGTTTACTGACTGCCTCATATAGGCTTTATGATTAGGCATGCTGTAGAATATAAAAGACATGATCCTGGCCTGAAGTAACTTATATCCCTACTTGCTAGACATTCAAAAAATATGTCAAGTTAGTAAATAAAACAGAAGTACTTAAGTACAGATCAATATAGAAGTTCTGAAATTTATTACCCCAAATTGGAATTTTTTACTATAAAGAGTTTTTTAAAAAAAATCATCGGCCTATAACCATGCAGAAACATTACAAAAATACTTAAAAATTATTTAATTATAAATGGGGGAGATCCTGTTTTATAATGTTTATAGGGAATGTCATGACGCCTTTCCACCTCCAAAGAGCTTTGGTAACTGTTAAGGACATGAAGTCTTCTGTGACTCACCGTCTTCTGTATTAGAATTACGTTTTTACTGGTAGTAGTCAGGAATTTTAAAAGGAAGTGGGCTTCTCTGAGTATCTTTTCCTCTAACGTGCAGCTGGCTCTTCTTTTGTAGCTGATAATCAGGAGTAAGGATTATTTCCTGATGAGGAGATTCCTCTACATGTAAAGATTTATCAGACACAGAGAACAACTGGCAGGACCGGGTGGTTCAGATCCACAGAACAAGACAGACCATGGCATGGGCTTATGAAAAATGAGCCAAGAAGGCCACTGGGCTTGCGCCTCGACTAATAATGGCTGCCTAAAAGGAGCAGAGAGGAGGAGGATGGGGCAAAAGAGCCCTCAAGGATCACACAAGGCCTAGGTCATCTACTCTGGGTAGAACACCAGACTGGAGGTAGGGGAAATGCATAACTAGTAAAGCAGAACATCAGTCCATGTCCCATGCCTGTACATTCCTTGGCAATAGCTAGCTGATCAAAGATTTGGGGATCTTAACCTAAGCCTAGCGAAACAAACAATGATTTAACAATGAATGGGAAGAGGGTATCTGTCATGAACATATAAATTAGTTACAAACACTCGGGGATACAGGCTAGAACTATAAGAAACATCTTCTCTTTCTAGGTTATAATATTTCATATCTGCAATCATAATATATAAATATTCTGCCTAGAGACATTCGTTTTAGTTGCTCTCTGAAGTTATCCTGGGAAACATAGCTTTATAGTACTGGGGAATATTGCAAAAAAACAAAACAAAACAAAAAACAGAGATCATAAATACATTCAATTATTCAGGGGATATTTATTGTGTGCTTACCATTTGACAAGCACTCTTCCAGGCCCTGGGCATGAAGAAGTAAACAAAACAAACAAGGTACTACTCTTTGAAACTATAGAAACTACTTAAGGGGAAAAAAGATAAGAAACTAATAAATAAGAAAAATATCAGATAATGACAGGTAATATGCAAAAGATTAAAATAGAGAGATATAGTAGAAAATAAATGAGTGGTTATTTTACACTGGAATATTGAAAAAAGTTCTCTCTGTAGAGGTATTTTCAAAATAAGTATAAATGCAAGAAAGAGCCAGTCATAGGAAGATGGGTGAGTGGTGGGTTAGAAGATATTCCAGACAAAGGGAAAAGCTACTGCAGAAGTCAGCATGTGGCAAAGAGTTTGACTTATTAGAGCAATGGTCCTCAAACTTTAGCATGTTTCAGCATCACCTTCAAAGACTTGTTAAAACACAAGATTTCTGGGTCCCACCCCCAGACCTCCTGATTCAGTAAGTCAGGCATTGAATCCAAAAATTTGCATCTCTAACAAATTCCCAGGTGATGCTGATGTTACTCGTCCAGGGGTCACACTTTGAGAACCACTGCATCAGAGAAACAGAAAGAAAGCAAGTGTAGCTATAGTAATAATTGTGGGGGGAACAGTGTTATTAAGATCAGAGAGAGAAGCAGATTTATATGTCACCACAGAAGTCTAAATTTCACTCTGAGATTGGAAGCAGTTATGGTAGCTCTGAAGTAGGAGGTAATATGATCTGATTCATGTTTTAAAAATATCACTCTGAGGGGTCAGGGATAGTGGGAGGTAAGGAGGCAGGGACGACTTATAAAGGGGTAGCATGCGAGCGGTCTCTTTGTGGCAGCTGAGTAGCTCTTTATCCTGACTGCACTGGTGGTTACATGAATCCACACATGTGATAAAATGACATAGAATTATATTGACGCTTTATTCCAATGTTAATTTCCTGCGTTTGACAATGTTCTATAGTCACAGAAGGTGTAACCAAAAGCGGGGGGGTGGGGGTACTGAGAGAAGGTACAAGCAACCTCTCATACTATCTCTGCAACTTCCCCTGAATCTATTAATTATCAAAAATTTAAAAAATTTTTAAACATCACTCTGGTTGCTGCTGGAGAACAGATGATAGGAAAACAACAGAAGGGAAACAGGAGGAGGAGACTATTGTATAGTACTCGAAGCAACAAATAATGGTGGCCTGGACGAGGATGAAGAGAAGCAGGCAGATTTAGGATATACTACACAAAGGCAGAACCAGAAGGCCAGCAGACTTGGCTGCAAAATTACTTTCATACATACTCTCCGCACCCCACCACAGCTTTTAGTGATAACCTACATTAAAAATATTTATCCAAAGAAAAATTTTAAATCTCCAATAGAGTGACTGTTAAAAATATATGAAATACAATATGTGAAAGGACAATTGGAATCAAGTGTCAAGTATGCAAATGACTATCATTAACAGTGAGTTTTTAAAAGTTATTTATGTAGTAAATATATAGGAAACTACAATGGTAGAGGAGGGAAGAAAGGGTAAAAGAGAAAATAATCAAGGATAATTCCTGGATTTCTAGCTTTAAGTGGTTTAGGTTAAGTGAGGCAAGTTGGAGTAGAAGCTGATTTGGTGGGGGGAGGAAATCAAGCTTTGTGGTTTAGTCATATGTATTAAATTTAAGGTTCTTATTAGACATCTATGTGGAGAAGCCAAGTAAGCATTTCGATATGAATCTAAAGATCCAGAAAAAAATCCTGACTAGAGAAACAAATTTCGGTGTAGTCAGCATTACATAGTAGCTGAAGTCATAGGACTAGATGAGGTCAAATATTCACACATTTCAAGATTATGACAGCAATTAACTGGACAGTTCAGTAAGATAATAATACTCTATTTTAAAAAGAAGTGGAAACCTTTAAGGCATTATGCTAAATGAAATAAGTTAGACAGAAGAGGACAAATAGACAAAGGAGAATAGTGGTTACCAGGTCCTGAAGGGAGAGGAGAATGGGGAATTACTATTTTGTTTTTTTGTAATTTTTATTTTATATTGAAGTATAGTTGATTTACAATGTTGTGTTAGTTTTAGGTGTACAGCACAGTGATTCAATTACACATATACATGTATCCATTGTTTTTCAGATTCTTTTCCCATATAGGTTATTACAGACTACTGATCTTTCTGTTTTCTTTTTTTTTTAATTAATTAAATTTTGGCTGCATTGGGTCTTCGTTGCTGCGCGCAGGCTTTCTCTAGTTGTGGCGAGCGGGGGCTACTCTTGGTTGCAGTGCAAGGGCTTCTCATGGAGGTGGCTTCTCTTGTTGCGGAGCACGGGCTCTGGGCGTGCGGGCTTCAGTAGTTGTGGCTCACGGGCTCTAGAGAGCAGGCTCAGTAGTTGTGGCATGCTGGCTCAGTAGTTGTGGCACACGGGCTTAGCTGCTCTGCGGCATGTGGGATCTTCCCAGACGAGAACTCGAGCCTGTGTCCCCTGCATTGGCAGGTGGATTCTCAACCACTGCGCCACCAGGGAAGTCCGGAATTACTGTTTAATGTGTACAGTGTTTCAGTCTGGGCTGATGAAAAAGTTCTAGATATGGTTAGTGGTGGTGGCTGCACAGCAATGTGAATGTATGTACTAACACTAAAACTGTATGCTTCAAAATGGTTAAAATAGTAAATTACAGGTTATATATATTTTACAATATATTTTTAAAAGTAATGGAAATCTATATGAAAACCTGCACTAGATCTTTCCTATTCTATAATTAGTTCCAAGTAAGGATTTCAATGACTTTTTAATATCATAACATGGCAATCATTAGATTCCACTAAGAAATTTATTTGACATCTTATTTGGATATTCTGATTATGTGTACTACTATGATCAGGAGAACGAATTTCTTAGCCAACACCTCGTAGCCTTAACTCACTCTCTGGTTCCTAATCCTGCTCTTGTAAGCTCTCTTATTAACCCGATCCTATTCCAGACCCTACATACATCCAATGAAGTCTGTGCTTTCAGCCTCATCCTCTCACAGATCTTGTCCTATTTGGAGGAGTTAGCACTACTTAGAACACCCTATGTCATCCACTATTGTCAAAAACTGTCACTGCTACCATGTAGTGTAGCAGTCCCCAACCTTCTTAGCACCAGGGACCGTTCCGTGGAAGACAACTTTTCCACAGATAGGGTGGGGTGGGGTGGGGGTGGGGGATGGTTCAGGCGGTAATGCGAGCCATGGGGAGCGATGGGGAGCGGCAGATGAAGCTTTGCTCACTTGCCCGCCGCTCACCTCCTGCTGTGCTTACCTCCTGCTGTTCGGCCCCGGGGTGGGGGTGGGGGGTTGGGGACCCTGATGTATCAGATTACCAGGAGAAAGGGAGAAACCTGGAAATAAGACAAGGTCTCACAATATCCATAAAACTAGTCTTGTTAATTCTGAACAACACGATAAACTGTCCCAGTGCACAGACTGAGGAGTAAGGACAAGAAACTGAATATCAGGAAAACTGGACCATTTCAATCTTTGCCTTTTGGGGTTTTTTTTTGTTCTTGTTATTGCTGCCTTTGTAAGCCTCAAATAGTTTACGTGTAATAAAACACTACTTTTGCCTTTCTATAAGTGTGATCTATTCTCTTCATCATAATTAAATTGTCACCTGTCCTCCTCATCAAATCAATAATTTCAATACACTTCTCATTACAGAGTAAGGCTAACTACTTAAAGACAACATCATGAAATGTAACTTTCTGTATGTCTAAAATCATAGTAAGACTTCTAGCAAGCAAATCAAGAATCTATGAGAAAAAGGTATTTTTCAGATGAACTGTTTTTACTGAGATGAAATTCACTAACATAAAATTAATCATTTTATTTGGTAGATGTACAATGTTGTACAACCATCCCTTCTATTTAGTTCCAAAATATTTTCATCACTACCAAAGGAGACCCTGTATCTACTACACAGTCACTCCGCATTCCCCCCTCTCCTGAGTCCCTGGCAACCACTCAGCTGCTTTTTGTCTCTGGATTTACCTATTCTGGATATTTCATAAAAACGGAATCATAGAATATGTGACCTTTGGGGTCTGGTCTCTTTCAGTTTTCATGATTCATCCATATTGTAGCATGTATCAGTACCTCATTCCATTTTATGATTGAATAATATTCCATTCCCGGAATATGTCACATTTTGTTTATACATTCATCTGTTGATGGACATTTGAGTTGTTTCCACCTTTTGCATACTGTAAATACTGCTGCTATAAATATAAACATTCATGTGCAAGATTCTGTTTGAATACTTGTTTCAATTATTTGGATATATTCCTAGGAATGGAACTACTGGGTTATATGGTAATTCTATTTTTAACTTCTGAGGAACTGAGATGAATTAATGTTTGACAGTTTTTTTTTTAAATGAAATATTCAGTGCCTTCTCAGTTACTAAGAAAAAAAAAATCTGATGTGCTCAGAATTCTCTTTCCTTGAAAGTACTTTAGAAAAAAATGTTTCTTATACTTCAGTTTGTAAATTTTAGTGCAAAAATTTCATTTTATAATTAGGAAAAGCTGTATTGAGTTAAGGCCAGTATGCTTAAATCAACCAAGTTTGCAAACTTTCAACCTAATTTTAACACACTAAATATAAATTCAAGATTCCTCTTTCCCTGGGGTTCAATCCACCGATCAATCTGTAAACACACTAGCTTATCTAGAAAGGTACTCTAATGCGAACTATAATTATATTATACATTTATAACTGAGTTAAAGCCTTCACAGTATGACTCATAATTATCAAAATAGAGATAATAGCTCAAATTCTCTTTGGATGGAGGTAGAACATGTATGAGTGACAGTGTATGTACATTTTGATACACCAACTGTATCATATGCATTATAATTTTTCCAAGATTTTTATAGTATTAGCCCCATTTAGGTGTACTTTCTCATTTTATTTGTCCTAGAATATGCATGAGAGACACCTGCCTATATATAATGCAAGAGTAAGAGGATTCTGCTCATACAAGTGACTGAACAAAAGACAGGAG
Organism: Stenella coeruleoalba; assembly: GCF_951394435.1. Lineage (NCBI taxonomy): Eukaryota > Metazoa > Chordata > Mammalia > Artiodactyla > Delphinidae > Stenella > Stenella coeruleoalba. Next base: position 24,786,894 of record NC_137157.1, on the reverse strand, counting down.
ATGAAAAATTGGTTTAGTTTAAGAAAGTTATAAACTATATTCTTCCTCCTCAAGCCAGCACTACCACTATATAGTTGTTAGACAAATATCACTTGCTTTACAAACTGGTTATAGTGTATGTGAGAAGATCTTTTAAGAAGTATAGTCTACCTCTTCTCATTCATTAAACCATATTCAGACACAGACTGTGTGTGTTACCAATCTTAGGAGCTTTTTACCTTTAAGATAAACTCCATAAAGAAAGAAAATGTTGGAACCAGCTATCAGGTACTGAAAGATAACCAAAAAGGTAAAGAATCTTTGTGAAAGCTGTCCCATGTGCCGTTGTTATACATAGGAAATAAGTAATAGCAGATATAACTCAGAGATAGCCTATGCTACCAGCAATCTCTGCAACCCAAGAGGAATCAGTCTATTATGACATCTTCAAGTATTATTTCAAGTAATTCGGAAAACTTAAAGAGGAAACTCAGCAGAGTTTCTATTTTCTCTTCTTTACTAATTGTTAATGTTACTATTAGAATAAAAGTAAACTTTAAACTATGTTCTATTTGAAAAAAATTTTCAATGTTTCACCATTCATTATAAATTAAGCATGTTTTAAGACAATTAATACTAAAATATTCCAGGAAATATGCTATGAATCTAAAATATTAATTGGCTCTCCAAAAAGTATGTACATTTTCTTTGACTCACACTCTTTTTTTATTTTTAAGAGGTTTGTCTTGTAGTCAAATTCCCATCCAGAATGTGTTCCCAGAAAGCATCTATCAAGATGTACTCTGTGCTTACTTTACTCCTGAATATCATTGGCGAATAGCTCGCAAGACTCGTGGAGTGGATCATAAGAATGAATATACAGGGTTTAATTAATAACAAGAAATCAAAGGGGATCTGAGAGAGAATTAAGGATTTTTCTCCTGGCAAAAGGAATAAAAGTAAAACATTATAATATCAGCTTTGAGATTTGATCCAAATGTAAAATATTTCTCTCCTAAAGTAAATTATAACCAAATTATTATTTTAAATTTTCTACCAAACTCATCTATGTTTCCCCTCCTATATTATGAGCCAGATAACCTTGAGTAAAATAATGACCCTTCTGAGGAAGAGATAAACTGAAGGTTGGGTAGGATAAATTACTTACCCAGAGTCATGTAACTAATAAGTGTGTAAGTGTATCCCAAATTCCAATCCATGACTTTTTTAAAAAATAAATTTATTTATTTATTTTATTTTTGGCTGCGTTGGGTCTTTGTTGCTGCACACGGATTTTCTCTAGTTGCGGTGAGCGGGGTCTCCTCTTCATTGCTGTACGCGGGCTTCTCATTACGGTGGCTTCTCTTGCTGTGGAACATGGGCTCTAGGTGCGTGAGCTTCAATAGTTGTGGCATGCGGGCTCAGTAGTTGTGGCTCACGGGCTCCAGAGCACAGTCTCAGTAGTTGTGGCACATGGGCATAGTTGCTCCGCGGCATGTGGGATCTTCCCGGACCAAGGTTTGAACCCATGTCCCCTGCATTGGCAGGCGGATTCTTAACCACTGCGCCACCAGGGAAGTCCCAATCCATGACTTTTAAAGTCCAGAGCACTTTCCATTATACCTTTCCCTCTCTCACAAGGACAGTTACATTTCATCCAGAGGGGGTGAGGGTATTCATGTTTTCACCAACTGCCACAAACCTCTAAACAGAAGAACTTCAGGCAGAGGCAAGGAAGAGAATCTGCACATTATGACACACTGGCAGCCATTCCTGTAAGCTCCTTCCTGGTTATTACTATGACATCTCTAGGGCTATTTCAGTTTTGAATATGTAGGCTTGTTCTACAGATTTCATCAGGATTTTGCATTTTAATCCATTCAATTTAACAAACTTTTTATTTTATATCAACATCTGTGTACTAACTACTTTACACTGTAAAAAGAACTGTCAAACTTGTGAAACATTATATGCCTATCTACTATTAACTGCTTTCAATACTATGGATAGATTCTTTGGTCAATATAAAGTAAAAAAATGGTATGATTCACTCATATGATAAACCTTGTCGTCTATGTGGATAGTCAATATATGCATATATAATGTTATAAAACTGATGAAATTTAAAACAGGAATTTCACAAACTTTTTTTTTGGGGGGCCACGCCGCATGGCTTGTGGGACCTTAATTCCCTGACCAGTGATTGAACCCAGGCCCTCGGCAGTGAAAGCACAGAGTCTTAACCACTGGACCACCAGGGAATTCCCAGGAATTTCACAAACTTACTATGCACTTTTAAGCTGTATAAACTTTGTTATAAGAAAACAAAAATATTTAAATGTTAATTTTAAAATAGCTACTTAACTAGGATAATATTATACAAAGTATTCTTATTTAAGAACTAATGAAAAATGGAAAGATAAACAGGATAGAGAATTCATCAGGGTTAGAGACCAGCTATAGTAACACTGTTGGAGTAAGAATGGAACATTCCAGTAAGCAAGCCAAAGTTATTGAACTAGGGAAGGAGGCAGAGAAATAAACAGAAGGAACCTACTAAGGACTAATCAGGAAAGTAAATTTACATTCGATTTATCATGTAATTCAATTCTCTCCTCCCCTTCCCTACCCCCTCAATATTTACCATTATCTTTGCTGCTGTTTTCTTCAATAGTCATTTGTTCAGCCAATTCAGACAACGATTCATCAATAGTCTGGCTTCCTCGAAGCGTGAGGGATAGCCTTCTCTTAAATTTTTTCATCCTATCAACTGAATGTGACTTGAAAAATCCTGAAAGAAGAGAACAGAATGAACATAAGATTAAAGCTATGAATATCTTACAGCTCCAGAAAAATGCTGTTCTCGGTTTACTGGGAATCTTCAAAATAAGAATAAAATGAGGAATTCTCACATCCATCAAACATCACAAAATCCAACCCTTCCTTAAAAAGATCCACTCACTTGAATTAATGCCATACTCATATCGCATCATCAGAAGAGCAAGAATTCTACAAACTAAAGACTGAGATTTTAAGCATCACAACTAAACTTAGAAGGATTACAAATCTTCCTAAAATGAGCTTTGTAAAAACCAATTTAGTGAAAATATATCATTATTTTGATGTGTAGGTTCCATTATTATAAATATCAATCATCATATTGGAACCAGTCAGTGATACCTTTAAATATAACTGAGGGGATAAGACAGGTGAAAGAGGTGGGGTAGGGAGAATAAAGAATGATGCTTGACAATTTATTAAACAGCTCCAACAGAAATTTTCTTTTTTAACTTCTTATTTAGCCAATATATTGGGGGTTTGTTCTTCCCCCCACCCTGGTCAGCTGTCAGGAGTCTCCTCCTATTATTTTAACAATGCCAAATTTTAGAAGGAAAAAATAAAAGTCAAATTAACAGGTTTCAAATGCCTACTCCATACTAGACACTCTCATGTCTCTGAATTCATTTAGTCTTCCTAATTCTAAAGAGCATACTATACTATCCCATTTTCACAAATAAGCAAATAGGCTCAAAGAAGTTCCCTGACAGAAGGCAAACAAACAATTATGGATAGAACTGAGATTTAAAACTAAGATTACCATTTACCTTTTCCCCCACATTTTAACATCTCTGAAATCAGGATGTATCACAATTACAGTTAAGTCCCCTACATACGAATGAGTTCCATTCCAAGAGCGTGTTCATAAGTCCAATTTGTTCATAAGTCCAACAAGGTTAGCCTAGGTACTCAACTAACACACGCAGCTATACAGTACTGTACTGTAATAGGTTTATAATACTTTTCACACAAATAGTACATAAAAACAAACACAAAAAATAAAGAAAACATTTTTAATCTTACAGTACACTACCTTGAAAAGTACAGTAGTACAGTACAACAGTTGGCATACAGGGGCTGGCATCGAGTGAACAGGCAAGAAGAGTTACTGACTGGAGGAGGGAGAGGAGGTGGGAACTGGCAGAGATGAAGGATCATCTGCAATAGGAGATGGAGGGCAAGCTGCAATTTCACTCACGCCTGATGTTGATGGAACACATATCACATCTCTGAAAGTTCACAACTTGAAGGTTTGTATGTAGGGGACTTACTGTAATGGGATGTCAATTATAATTGACAGCTTTCTTTTTTCCTAGTAGTACATACACTAATGGTATAATTCATAGTGGAGTCTTGGATATGATCAAACAAGGTATTTGCTGCCAAAACCAATTCCTCAATTATTTACCTGTAACTTCTTTTCTAATTTACAGTCTTAATTGTGGTGAGCTAGTTTACCAGATTACCAAGTGTACTGTAACCATTACCCCAACTAAGAGCTGCTTCTAACTCCCCTATGCTAAAATACCTGTTTTACCATCCAGCTCTGGATATCTATCTTGAATCTGTATTTTGCTTATTTTCTCATCCTAAGGCTCTATTCCAAGTAGCTGAGTGTGCTGAACAAGTGAACTCTACATAAGATATTTTTAATGAATAATTTTTGTTTGCTCAAAGGCTCGGGGTAGGGTACTGAATACAAGTTTATAAGTGATAATACTATGTTTTACCAACTCTGTTTTACATACTTAAAGACAAATCAATGTTGCGGAATATTTTCGACTAACCTTCCAGCTGACCTCTTTTCAGCAGTGCCTAAACCGCAGTTAAACTGATCTACTGGGTTCTAAATTTTAGTTACTGTATTTTCAATCCTAGAATTCCTATTTGATCCCTTTCTATAGATTCAAGTTCTCTACTGCAATTCTTCACCTTGCCATCTATTTTCATGACTAGGTTATAGTATTTTAAAGTTCTTGTCTATAACTGCAGAATTACACAACCTATGAATAACATGCATAACCTGTTTCTATGCTGGTTTTTCTCTGTTGGTCCTGTTGAATGCATAGTGATTTTTTTACTGAATACTACACATTGTATGTGAATGACTGTATGAAAATATGGAAGAAAAAATGTAGAAGCTCTGGATGATGTTATTATCTTCTTCCAGAAAGGATTTAATTTTTTTCTAACAAGCAGTCAGAGTAAGAGATTACCTCAGTCCAATCAGGAACAGAGCTGGCTTGAGACTGAGTTTCAGATACTGTAAAGTCTGGCCTACTTCTGTTTGTTCCCACTCCTATGGTGTGGCCTTTCAAAAGATTCAAACTGCAAACCTAGGACTAAAACAACAACAGAAACTATTGAAAGCTCCACTCAACTCCCTCAGCTGCTTTTTGCTCACCTCTCATACACTGCTCAACTTTTATCTTCTTATCCAAAAGAGCTTAAGAGTTAGAAAATATCTCTAGAGGAAACCCACAGAATATGTCTATTTCTCTTCTCTCCTGAATCTTTACTCCTGAAGTCTTCACTGACTCAAAAGCTCTACGATGCCTTCAAACTATATTTTTTCCCTAGTCTCATAGGGAGCCTTAGTCTGATACAAGTTCCTCCCATCACAGGCAGAAATGGACATTCAGATGTGGATTAAAGGAGATAACATATACTTTAGCAAACAAGGTGAATTTATAGGAGGCAGTCAGTAAACTTTAAGAGTTGTTTCCAACTAAGAAACCTGTAACTATATGGCTGTCCTAAATGCTAGATTCTTTACTTCTCAAAGTCAGCCTTTATATAGCTCTACCTTGACAGTCAGTAATCCATGCCATTTGCTTAAAACATATTAGATATTTAAGGTGAATTGAGCTATCACCAATCTTCATCTACCCTTTTGTTTCTCTAAGAATTGATACTAGAGACACCCTCCTTTGTATCCAGAATCATCCTGTGCAGTTAAGGGGTAACTCTGCAAGCTTGGGGGGTTAAACTCTGCATATTCCAAAGAAAGGAATCACCTAAGACAAGCTCCTAGAAGATAACCTCTGACCCCTTGCAATATCCTGCCTGATAAATTTCTTTGTACACCTAAAATCTTGGGCCACACCAGGTAATTTATATTAACAATGTGAATTATGGTAAATCCCTATCTCTGTATGCCTGGGGCTTTGGGCCACACCATTTATCAGCCTGACCTCAGGGGGGAGGAGGAATAAGGGAAACTGGAGACTAAGTAACTAAAGACAGTCATGTAGGTACTTCCATGCCTATATAATTGACCCCTAAAAAAACCTCTGGACACGAAGATTCAGGTAAGCTTCCCTGGCTGGCACCACTTTGCCATGCTGTCATACAGGACAACTGGAGGAATGGAGCACTGTCATGCAACTCCACTAGGAGAGGATAACTGGAAACTCACACCTGGTTTCTCTTGGACTCCACCCTATATACCCTTTCCCCTTTGCTGATTTTAATCTGTTATCTTTTCACTGTAATAAAACAATCATGAGTTTCACAGCTTTTCTCTGATTTCTGTGCCCTTTTAGCAAATTATCAAGCATGAGAGTATCTTAGGAACCCTCAACACACACTCCTTCAAGAAATCTGTGTGCCCTAACAAAAACCCCTAAGTGCTAGAAGCTCACAGTTACCAACCTTTTGACTCCAATTTTCTCAAACAGTCATGTGGTCACGAATGTCTACGTAACTATACAAACATCACCACTTCAGAATTTGCACACCATTTTTGAAAGCTTGCTGACCATGTACCTGCCTCTTATTTTAGATGACAAATAAGGATAAAATAACAAACTATAACAGACATGTTATTACAGAATTAATTCACATAACATGGTAACATCCCATTCTGACCATGTATGTGAAAAGTGGTCACTCCAAACTGCCTTGTACTGTAAATAAAAAATATGCACTGGATTTTAAAGACTTAGTATTTTAAAAGAACGTAAAAAATCTATTGTTATATGCATAACATGATTTTGAAAAATTCTAGACATATTTAAGTAAAATTTATCAATATTTCTAAAACTAACTCTACTAATTAAATATACCTGCAAAATACTTTAAAATTCAGTATGGTGCTCACATTATATTTATATTGGGCAATGCCACTATAGAGCGCCAAGTAAATCTTGATGGTTTTAAGTGGGTACAGAAAAGGGGGGGAAAGGGAAATCACATAAGCCTTAACTTTTTCTTCATACAATGCTTTTGAACAATATATTAGTTGAAATTCTATGTGTTTATAACTCAGAACAGTATGCATTTCCATCAAGAGTGAAGAAAATTCTAGTATATAAAGTAACTAACTTTATGTATTTTCTTCTCTGTCAGGAATAAGAAGGACATTTCTAATTCATTAATAAGAGGTGCAGTGGTTAAGAATCCGCCTGCCAATGCAGGGGACACGGTTTCAAGCCCTGGTCTGGGAAGATCCCACGTGCCGCAGAGCAACTAAGCCCGTGAGCCACAGCTAAGGAGCCTGCGCTCTAGAGCCCGTGAGCCACAACTACTGAGCCCACGTGCCACAACTACTGAAGGCCAGGCACCTAGAGCCCATGCCCCACAACAAGAGAAGCCACCACAATGAGAAGCCCGCGCACCGCAACGAAGAGTAGCCCCCGCTCACCGCGACTAGTGAAAGCCCACGCACAGCAACGAAGACCCAATGCAGCCAAAAATAAATTTATAAAAAAGAAAAACTTCATAATAAAACACATCGCATCCTCAAAAAGGTCCTATTTTTTTAATCTTCCATGCTATAACTGTAACCTTTTAATTAAGTCACAATGATCAGTAAACACAGATGTTAAGGAATTTCATCAACAATGCCTAGATCATTATTAAAGAAAAAATACGCCCAAATTAAAGATTCCTTGACATATCTAATTATCTTTAAGAAGAATTACGCATGTCAACTTTTTTGCCCATTAGGTCGAGGACAAAAACACATGCAATGCTACAATAAAACACCTTTTGTGAAGTAAATATTACTATTTACATTAGCTTGAAGGTTAACTAATATGTACTGTATATTAATAAAGCAGTGCTAAACTACTGATTTCCTAAAACCAAAACCCTTGAGAGTTGCGTTAAAGGACTTCCCTGGTAGTCCAGTGGCTAAGACTCCATACTCCCAACACAAGGGGGCCTGGGTTCAATCCCTGGTCAGTGAACTAGATCCCACATGACGCAACCAAGAGATCGCAAGCTGCAACTAAAGATCTCGCGTGCCGCAACTAAGACCCAGCACAGCCAAATAAATAAATAATATTTTTTAAAAAACAGTTGGGGTAAAATATTTTTTCTGTTTTAGCAAAAACTTTTATTTGGGATTGTTAGGATCTTTACACTGTCATTTTCATGAAGATTAAGATATATTAACAGTAATTTATAGTGAACGCTTAAATATTGTTTTATATTTAAATTCATGCCACTGAAAAAGCTATTTTTACCTTACAAGTAAATGTACTGTAATTTAAAATAAACTCTAAATAAAAACTCCACAACTGTTTGGTTTTAATATTTTAAAGACTTAGCTATCTAGAGAACAATTATAAATGCTCAAATTTCAACATAAGCTTTACCCTGCAAAGGGCTCTTTCCTGACCCTGACCCTCTCTATTCCTTTATCCTTAGTTGTTTTTTTTTTTTTACTCACAGCACTTACCACGTATATATAATACATATATATTCCATATATATATATATACCCATTCGAATATATCTGTGTGCATGTATAATACAAAACAACTTTTATGCCTTTCTAGTTGTCAAAAAGATCTCCAGCTTTTTGCCATAGCTAGATCAAATTTTAAAAGGTAAAGGGGCAATAAATGATACTCAGAATGACTTACTATAAACCCTGCCTCTTTCTCTTCCTCCCTCCCCATATATATTTATACACACACACACACACACACACACACACAGAGCTGAAAATGTTCAAAAATCAGTTTCCAACTACAAGTGCTTAAAAGAAACATGTAATGTGTTACCTTACTTTATCACCTAAAATTTGATCTGGGATTGCCTGCTGTACAATTAAGAAATTTTTTCATTTTTTTTTTAATCCTGAAAATGTAACTACAAGCATACATAAGCATGCAGTAAAACAAAGTGCATCTTTATTGCACTTTGTTTTACTCCACAACAGATAATGTGTTTTTTACACTAATGGAACGTTTGCAGCAACCCTCCAAGTCTACAGGTGCCATTTTTCCAAAAGCATTCGCTGACTTCGTATCTGTCACATTTTGGTAATTCTCACAATATTTCAAACTTTTCCATTATTATTATATTTGTTGGGTTGATCTGTGATCAGCAATCTTTGATGTTACTATTGTAACTGTTTTGGAGCACCACAAACCTCGCCCATCTAAGACAGTAAACTTCATAAATGTTATATGTGTTCTGACTGCTCCACCCACCAGCGGTTCCCCCAACTCTCTCCCTCTCCTCAGGCCTCCCTATTCCCTGAGACACAATACTGAAATTAGGCCAATCAATAACCATACAATGGCCTCCAAGTGTGCAAGTGAGAAGGGTCGCACATCCCTCACTTTAAATCAAAAGCTAAAAATGACTAAGTTTACTGAGGAAAGCATGCTGAAAGACAAGACAAGCCAAAAGCTAGGCCTCTTGTGCCACACAGTTAGCCAAATTGTGAATGCGGAGGAAATATTCTTGAAGGAAATTAAAAGTGCTACTCCAATGAACACCCGAATAAGAAAGCAAAATAGCCTTACTTCTGATATGGAGAAAGTTTTAATGCGCTGGATGGAAGATCAAGCCAGCCACAACATTCCCTTAAGCCAAAGCCTAAACCACAGCAAGGCCCTAACTCTCTTCAATTCTATGAAGGCGAGAGAGATGAGGAAGCTGAAGAAAAGTCTGAAGCTAGCAGAGGTCGTTGGTTCACGAGGTTTAAGAAAAGATGCTATCTCCATAACATATAAGTACAAGGTGAAGCAGCAAGTGTTGATGTAGAAGCTGCAGCAAGTTATCTAGAAGATTTAAGATAATTAATGAAGGTGGCTACCCTATACAACAGATTTTCAATGTAGACAAAACAGCATTCTACTGGAAGAAGATACCATCTAGGACTTTCATAGGAGGGAAAATCAATGCTTGGCTTCAAAGCTTCCAAGGAAAGGGTGACTCTGTTGTTAGGGGCTAACGCAGCTGGTGACTTCAAACTGAAGTCAATGTTTATTTACCATTCCAATCATCCTAGGGCCCTTAAGAATTATGCTAAATCTACTCTGCATGTGCTTTGTAAAAGGAACAACAAAGCCTGGATGACAGCACATCTGTCTACAACATGGTTTACCGACTATTTTAAGCCTACTTTTTTTTTTTTTTTTTTGCAGTTCGCGGGCCTCTCACTGTTGTGGCCTCTCCCGTTGTGGAGCACAGGCTCCAGACGCCCAGGATCAGCGGCCATGGCTCACGGGCCCAGCCGCTCTGCGGCACGTGGGATCTTCCCGGACCGGGGCACGAACCCGTGTCCCCTGCATCGGCAGGCGGACTCTCAACCACTGCGCCACCAGGGAAGCCCCATGTTAAGCCTACTTTTGAGAACTACTGCTCAGAAAAAAAGAATCCTTTCAAAATATTACCTGCTCATTGACAATGCACCTGGTCACCCAAGAGCTCTAATGGAGATGTACAATGACATTAGTGTTGTTTTCATGACTGCTAACACAACATCCACTCTGTAGCCCACGGATCAAGGAGTAATTTTGATTTTCATGTCTTGTTATTTTAGAAATGCACTTCATATGGCTATAGTTGCTATATATATAGTGATTCCTCTGAGGGATCTAGACAAAAATTGAAAACCTTCAGGAAAGGATTCACCATTTTAGATGTCATTAAAAAACATTCGTGATTCATGGGAAGACATTAACAGAATGTTTGGCAGAAGTTGATTCCAATCCTCATGGATGACTCTGAGGGGTCTAAGACTTCAGTGGAGGAAGAAACTGCAGATTTGGTAGAAACAGCAAGAGAACTAGGATTAAAGTGGGACCTGAAGATATGACTGAATTGCTACAATCTCATGATAAAACTTTAACAGATGAGGAGTTGCTTCTTACAGATGAGCAAAGAAAGTGGTTTCTTGAGCTAGCATTTACTCCTGGTGAAGATGCTGTGAGGACTGCTGAAATGACAACGAATGATTCAGAATATTATACAAACTTAGTTGATAAAACAGCAGAAGGGTCTGAGAGGACTGACTCCAATTTTGAAAGAAGTTCTACTGTGGGTAAAATGCTATCAAACAGCACTGTATTCTATAGAGAAATCGGTCATGAAAGGAAGAATCAATTGATGCAGCAGCTGTTATCTTAAAAAACTGCCAGTCACCCCAACCTTCAGCAACCACCACAATGATCAGTCAACAGCCATCCTCCACCAAAAGATTACAAGTCACTGAAGGCTCAGATGATGGTTAGCATTTTTCAGCAATAAAGTATTTTTTAATTTAGGTGTATACACTGGTTTTTTTAGACATAACGCTATTGCACACTTAGACTACAGTATAGTGTAAACATAAGTTTTATGCAGGGGTCTGGAAACAAATCTGCAATATATCTGAGGAATGCCCATATTCTATTTACTTAGAGAATACAGATAACCATCCTGGAATGCCAACTGAGTTTTGCCCTAGGAATGGGAAACACTTTGTTATTGTTGTTGTTGTTAAGACAACAGCTATGAAAACTCACAAACTAGATCCTCTACTATGAGTATTTACCTGAAAAAATGCTGTCATTTTGTGGCCCTTTGGTACTTCCAATAAAAAATTTTTGTACACAAATTTACCTTATAATCCAAATTTCTCTTGATTAAAGGACTTATTTGAGTGGTAATTCTCTGCTTATGTCTTTGAAACATTCTTAAAACAACTTCTTATTAATAATTGCAGGAAAAGTTGAAGAAAAAGCTGAGATTGTTTTAAAAATGCCTATGACTTTTCTGTAGGTAAAGAAGCAGAATTTACGTGCAGAACAAATTAAGCATTTTAAAGTTTGAATTTAAATCTAAGACTGAAATGACAGACTAGTACTTTTCCACTAAGTCCTGCTGTTGTCAATCTTTCCAAAATATCAAGTAGAATAATATGACTTCTCAACAAAGAGAACTTTATTTATTTCTTTATAACATTTTCTTCAGTGACTATAGTCTTAAATTAAACCTTCTGTAACTGAGGTAAACTCACTGAGTGGCCTGTAAGCAAATTTTCTAATAGCTTTTCCTCAATAATTAAATCATGATAAATATTTAGCACTTTCTAAGACACTTAAGCTAGCTATACTTGATGAGGAGGAATAACAAAAATTAAGTTTTCTCACTGAAGACACAAATTTCTTATTTGTATAAAACACGAAGTTATTGTACAAAATATTAACAGAGCACTGAAATAGAATTTCAATCATGCTTATAGGTTTTTTTCACCAAACACTTTAAACATCTTAATCCTTTATGAGTTCAAATCTGAGACTGATTCTTTTCCTTTGAAAGTCTGAGCAAACACACCAACCAGAAAAAAGACACCTACCGGAAGACGTTCCTCTATTCATAAACACACATTAGAAAGACAATATAATACTGTGACACTTGAGATGCAAAATGTCATAGTAGGAAGCTCTTGGGGTTGGTCCCCCCACCATAAACAACCAGCAAAGTGGAAAAAAGGACCAGAATCAACTATCTCAGAACTCTGGAACCTGACTGAACACGTATAACAACTAGGGGAGTGCTTGCTGAAGGAAGAGGCTGTTGATCCTGATAGGAGAACCACATGTGCAAACCAGTTAACGCTGCCCTTTCCTCAGCCTGGTCCCAACAATGGAGATAGCAAGCTGCATTCCTAGGGCAGCTGGCTGGTGCCAGGGCAGACAGTGGGGAACCTTGACACAACAAAGTGGGGGCTGCAGATTTGGGGCAGTCTGACAAACCCCTTGAGAGACTGGCACTGATGCAGGCACTTGCCTTCCTTAAGGCCCTTTTGAGCTGCAGGGGGTGCCTGTACTGGCATCTACTGGGAGACTTAAAAGAGACAGCGATGTTTTCTTTTGCTGTTGCTTGAGCCAAATATTAAAGAAGATCTTCAGTAGGTCACTAGCTGACTGCAAAGGTAATGGAATAGAAACTTCAGTGACCACACACAGGAATACACATTCGCAAAAATCATTTGGGAAAGTCACAAATGGATGGAAGCAGACCTCAACAACCAAGAAACACCCACAGCCTTGGAGCGGGAGAATCTGGTTTTCAGAGTTACCTCATTATAGTACAGTGCCCATGTCTCAACAAAAAAATTACATAGCATATAAACAAATAAGAAAGCATGGCTCATTTACAAGAAAAAAAGCATTTGATAGAAACCATTCCTGAAGAAGACCAGAATTTTGGAATTTGTAGCCAAGGATGTTAAATAAACTGCCCTAAATATGCTCAAAGAGTTAAAGGAAACAAATAACTAAAAGAAACCAGGAAAACAATGTATGAAAATAGAGACTATCAATAAAGAGACAGATATTATAAAGGAACCAAACAAATTCTAGAGCTAAAAAAATACAGTAACTGAAATGAAAAATTCACAAGAGATTTAAGTAGGCAAAAGAAACTATCAGTGAACTTGAAGATAAAGTCAAAATTATCCAGTCTGAGGAACAGAAAGAAAAAAGAATGAAGAGAAATGAACCGACTCTGAGGGATCTGTAGGACATCATCAAGTATACCCACAAAGACATCAGAGTCCCAGAAGAGAAAAAAAAGAGGGTAAATATCTTTTTGAAGAAATGGTTGAAAACTTCCCAAATCTGATGAAAAACATGCATATGCACATCTGAAAATCTCAACAAACTCCAAGAAGGATAAACTCAAAAAGATCCATGCTATTCAAAGTGTCAAAGCCCAAAGATAAAAATAAAAAACAATCTTGAAAACAGCTGGAGAGAAGCAACTTCACACACACACACACACACACACACACACACACACACGGAACCCTCAAAAAGATTAATGGCTGATGTCTCATCAGAAACCATGAAGATCAGGTGGCACTGGGAATAATGTATTTAAAGTCTGAAAAGGGAAGGAAAAAAAAAAATCTGTCCACCAAGAATTCTATATCCAGCAAACTATTCTCCAAGAAGGAAAGAGAGATAAAGACATTTCAGATAAACAAAAGCTGAAGAGGTTCATTATTAGTAGACCTGCCCTATGAGAAATGCTAATCAAAGAGCTTCAGGCTGAAATGAAAGGACGGACGTTAGACAGTAACTCAAAGCCATAAGAAGAACTAAAGAACACCAGTAGAGGTAAGTATACGCAGTTATAAAAAACAGTATCATTGTACTTTTGGTTTGCAACTTCTCTTTTCCCCCTTTTTCCTATATGGTTTAAAGGACAATGTCCACACACATAAAAATGATAAATCTATGTTAATGGGCACACAATGTATAAAGAGGTAATCTGTGACAATAACAATAGAGAGGAGGAAGGATGGAGATATACAGGATCAGAGTGTTTACATACTAATTGAGGTAAGTTGGTATTATTCAAGCTAGGTTGTTATAAGCTAATTCTAATTCCCAAGATATAAAGACACAAAGAGATTGAAAGTAAAAGGATAGAGAAAGGTATTCCATGCAAACAGTAACCAAAAGGGCTGAAATGACTAAATTTTTGTCAGAAAAATAGAATAGTGAAAAAAGAGACTAAGAGAGACACTATATAATGGTAACAGATTCAGACATGACAATCATAAACATACATACCTAACAACAGAGCCTGAAAATATACTAAGTAAAAACTGAAAAAATTCAAAAGAGAGTTCTACAATAGTAATTGGAGACTTCAATACCCCATTTTCAACACTGGATAGAAGAACCAAACAGAAGATCAATAAAGAAACAGAGGACCTGAACAACACTATATACCTAGTGTATTAGACTTAACAGACATTAGAATGCTCCACCTAACAACAGGAGAATATACATTCTTCTCAAGTGCAAACAGAACATTCTCCATGACAGACATTAGTAAGACCACAAAACAAGTCTTAATAAATTTAAAAAGACTGAAATCATACAGAGTATATTTTCTGATCACAATGAAATGAAATTGGAAATCAATAACAAAGAAAACTGGAAAACTCACAATATGTGTAAATTAAACAGCACACTCTTAACCAATGGATTAAAGAAGTAGTAACTAGAGATATTAGAAAATAGCTATAGACTAAAGAAAACAATTCCACTCCCAGGGATATATCCCAAAAAATTGAAAACAGGGACTCAAACAGATGCTCTTCCACAAATGTTAATAGCAGCATTAATCATAATAGACAAAAGGTAAAAACAGCCTAAGTGTCCAACAAGTGAACAAGCCTAAGTGTCCAATAAGTGAATGGTAAACAATATGTATATATACACATAAATACATACACAAAAATACATACAATGGAAAGAATACTATTCTGTCATAAAAAAGTAATGAAATTCTAATACATGCTAAAGTGTAGAAGAACTTTAAAAACATCATGCTAAGTGAAATAAGTCAGATACAAAAGGACAAATATTATATAATTCTACTTGTATGAAATATCTAGAATAGGCAAATTCATAGACACAGAAAGTAGAACAGAGGTTACCAGGAAATAGAAGGGAGGGGGCAATGAGGAGTTATTGTTTAATGGGTACAGAGTTTTTGTTTGGGATGATGAGAAAGTTCTGGAAGTAGACAGTAGTGATAGTTACACAACTTTTTGAATGTATTGATGTCACTAAATTATACACTTAAAATGTTTAAAATGGTAAATTTTATGTTATGTATATTTTACCACAATAAAAAAAAATCAACTATTGTGTCAGCATGCATTTATTTACATCAGTTTTTTATCAAACCTACATATGGTCAATACCTTATTTTAGTACGATTTTATTAAAAGAACAGGCTAAATAATTTCAGTATGAACAAACTATACAAATTATTTTGAACACAAAAGAGTAACTAGTACTACTGCTTATGGTTAGGATACAGAAACTCACAAAAGACTTTTTTGCTCCCATCTCAACAATAAGAACAACCCAGACAGGCTATAAAATCATAGTTTTTTAAACTCAGAGAGCTGAGACGCAAAAACAAAACAAAACAAAAAAAGCCACACAACATAAATGAACTAAATTCCTAGAGGGAACTAGCCCTTTCCAGGAATGAAAACAGGAATGTCTGGTGTCACAGTGAAAGGAGGAGTAAACTTGCTATAAAAGGGGAAAACTAGCCCAACTTTTAAGAAACTTTTTAGGGGTTCATGGGGTCTGGCAAGACATTAAAACCCTGAGCAGCTTCAGTCACAGAGCAAATCTGTACTTTCTCAAAAGGATCCTTTCCAAGTATTGGAGCTCTATTAGGAGAGTGGGGAGGTAGGACTGCAAAATGCTGGGGACAGTGCAGCAGAGCTAAGAGAAAAAACTCTGTCCCCAAGGGGCAAGTCCAGGCCTACTACAGAAAGGGTATTAGGTGAATGCTTTTTCCACAGGTGAGGAAAGCCAGGGGTGGGGCTAAAGAGAAAAGAAAATGGCTCAGCTGCCCAAAACCTCAGCATCTGAGTTGTGAAACAGAGATCTCTTACAGTTTT
The DNA here is from genome assembly GCF_951394435.1 of Stenella coeruleoalba. Lineage (NCBI taxonomy): Eukaryota > Metazoa > Chordata > Mammalia > Artiodactyla > Delphinidae > Stenella > Stenella coeruleoalba. The sequence goes on along the minus strand of NC_137157.1, from coordinate 24,770,405 downwards.
GCCAACTGCTGGCTGGGCTTTAAAGTGGGAAGAGATTTCCTGAGTCTCACAGGTAGCTCAGACCTCAAGCCCTAACGAAGGGAAAATTCTGATTCTGCACTCAGAACATTTGATACCAGTGGTGAACTAAATATAACTAAAGTTATAACAGAGTTAGGACACAAATTAGACTGTTTTCCTATCAAATATTATATTTCAGCTCTTCCCCCAAACCTATGTCATGGAGACACGTTTACATACATGAATGTAGCTATTCAGAATTAAAGTCTAGCATCTGGGAAAGGTATCAAGGAGAAAATAACACACGTATCTCCACTGCCTCCAAACCCTGCTCCTCTTGTAATCTTCACTATCCCAGTAAATGGTAACTCTATAGTTATCATCTGCTCTGGCTGTCTTCCTTTTTCATACCCCACAATCAATACATTACCAAAACCTGTAGGCTCCTTCTTCTTACCACATGAACTGCTAAAATCCTAAGCCAGGCCCCATCATCTCTTTGTCTAGAATATAATATTTAGAGCATCCTAACTGGTCTTCCCGCTCCCACCCACCACCTTCTCCCTCCCTGCCCCACTGCCCATAGTATATTTTCTATATAGCAGCCAGAGCAAACATACTAAATCATAAATAACCTCATCTCTCTTCTCCAAAATCTTCTGACGACTGGCACTTTACTCAATAGTTAAACCCAGAGTCCTTAAATGGCTTGCTAGACCCTATATGACTTGTCTGCCACTCTCCTTTTTAACCACATCTACTACAATTCTACTCCCACCCACTCTACTCTAGCAGCACAGTCTCTTTGCTGATTCCTGCCTTTGCCCTTGCTCTTTGTCTGCCTGGAATGCACTTCTCCCAGATACGCTTAAGGCTAACTTCCTTCTGTGTTCTACTCAAACATCACTTCCCTGGTCACCCTGTATTAAACAGTGACAACTCCACACCCAGGTTACACATTCCATTCCCCTTGCCTGTTTTAATTTCCTCCATAGCCTTACTACTTGACATTCTAAATACTGGTTTATTGCTGATTCCTTCCATTAGAATTTAATCTCCTTGAGAACAGGGACTTAATGTTTTGTTAACTGTTGTATTTAGTACAACCCAGCATTTAGCACAAAACCTGGCACTCATAAATACCTGTTTGAATGAAAGCAAATAACAGAGCTAAGTCATCTTTTATAACAGAAGATCTTTCTCCTACCTAAAGTCAATCTATCAACTGGCAAAGTTTTAGATCACTGTCCCATTCTGATAGCTCTGCTTAGGTTTTCCCCTTTATATTAAAAACTTTTATTTATTCATTCAACAAACATTCACATAGAGGCCCTACCATGTCCCAGGCAATATGAGGCAGAAAGATAAATAAGATATGAACTCTGCCCATAAGAAACTTAGTTTGGGGAGGTGTTATATCATTTTCAGAACGATGAAGTTGTAGTACTGCAAGTGAATGTAACTCTAGGTTAATACATTAAATGTTTTTATAATTGTTACAAAAGCCAAACAATTTATTCAACCAAGAGAATACTCAAATTGCACTTTTTGTGAACATTGCTTCACCAGTGTGACAACTCATGTGAAATTTATTTTGATTGGCTAACTTTAAGGTTGTAAAGATCAAGACATTTAGTTCATTATACTGGAACCCCTACAGGTACATGAAATGACTCGTTATCCCCTGTATTCAATTAACAGCTTAGATGAAACCTAAACCAGTCGCCAAGAAGCCTCTAAAGGGCTTATTAATGTTGTATCTCAGTACATTCACTGGTATAAATAATCCCCCAAATACTTCTGGCTTTTAGAAGGTAACAGTTTTCCACTAAAAGTTATTTTAATTATTTTCTTTAAACATGTATTTTTGCATACATTTTCTAATGGGAAATAAGTTAAAATTCAAAATGTGATTCACTGCTATATTTTAAAAGGATAACCAACAAGAACTTACTGTATAGTACACGGAACTCTGCTCAATGTTATGTGGCAACCTGGATGGGAGGGGAGTCTGGGGGAGAATGGATACATGCATACGTACGGCTGAGTCACTTTGCTATGTACCTGAAACTACCACAACATCGTTAATCGGCTATACTCCAATATAAACTAAAAAGTTAGGGGCTTCCCTCGTGGCGCAGTGGTTAGGAGTCCACCTGCCAATGCAGGGGACACGGGTTTGAGCCCTGGTCCGGGAAGATCCCACATGCCACGGAGCAACTAAGCCTGCGCACCTAGAGGCCATGCCCCGCAACAAGAGAAGCCACCCGATGAGAAGCCCGCGCACCGCAACAAAGAGTAGCCCCCGCTCGCTGCAACTAGAGAAAAGCCCGCGTGCAGTAACAAAGACCCAATGCACCCAAAACAAATAAATAAAATAAAAATTAAATAAAGTTTAAAAATAAAATACTAAAATGTTAAAAAATAAGATAAGCACAAGGATATATTGTACAGCACAGAGAGTCATTATTTTGTAATAAATTTAAATGGAGTATAATCTATAAAAATATTGAATCACTATGTTGTATACCTAGAACTAATACAAGATAGTAAGTCAATTATATTTCAATAAAAAATTTAAAATAACTTCCATGAAAAACTAAAAAAGAGAAAAAAATTTAAAATGATTAAAACCTGATTTAAAAATCACTCAAAATGTAGACATTTTCATCATGAATAATCATCAATTGATTTGCAGATGATAAATTCTCACAGAAAGGGCTTCTGTTTGAAACAGCTGTTCAGTTTCAGTGAATTCAGAAAGTCATCTACTAAGAAATGTCATCTGATGCTTTTGACAATAATGGTCTTACTCAGAGCAGAACCAAGAGAGCTATTGTAATCACTTGAGGTAGTGCCTCATTTTGTTACACAAATGGGTATATACAAAAAGGAAAAGGCCCACTGAAAAAGCAGCCAAGATTTGGAAACAAAATGGTATATGAAAAATGTTCGACCTCATTCATTTTTATCTATTTCTTTGTAAATGAATCAAATTCTCTTTTAATTATTTATTCCAGCTAGATTTGTTATACCAAATTCTCTGTGATTTAAAAAAAAAAAAAAAAAAGCTTGAGGGACTTCCCTGGTGGCGCAGCGGTTAAGAATACGCCTGCCAATGCAGGGGACACAGGTTCAAGCCCTGGTCTGGGAAGATCCCACATGCCGCGGAGCGGCTGGGCCCGTGAGCCATGGCCGCTCAGCCTGCGCGTCCGGAGCCTGTGCTCCGCAAGGGGAGAGGCCACAGCAGTGGGAGGCCCGCGTACCGCACAAAAAAAAAAAAAAAAAAAATCTTGAGAATGAGTGAAATCTTTTAATTAAAAAAAGGACAGAGGGCTAGAGTCAAAAGGGCTGATTTCTTTTTCCCAGTTCTGCCACTAAGTCGCTATGTAATCTTAGGCTAGTCACTTAACAGGTGAGTTTGCAAAATTGACTATGGTCAGAGGCATAGTCCATAGTTCAGTTTTTCCTGAAACAAATGGACTATATTTAATGTTATCAGGTATGAAATCTGGTCGTTTTTGGAAGATGTGTCATTCCATTCTTGGCTTCCCTTCCATTCCTAGCCTGCCAACATTATCTAATACCTGTCACTGTACTATTTTGCACACAAATAAGGCACCCAACTAATCATCCCAGCAGATTCTCTGAATAACTTATACTGATTATTACAAGCACTTAGGTTGAACTTCAAAAGACACATATACCCTGGGAGAACAACTGTGAAATGAATGTTGTTACTACAAAATAAGTATAAGTAAGGTTTAACTAGGTTATGCTACAGTTACAGACAAATCTTGGTGGCTTTAAATAACGAAGCTTTTATTCTTTCATGCTGTATGTCCATCGAGAGTTGACTGGGGCTCTGCTCCAAGTCTTCAAGGACCTAATCTGAAGTAGCAGCCACCACAGGAAGGGAACAAAGAGTGTGGCAAAGAATATACTAACTCTTAAAGCTTCTATCTAGGGTATCACTTTTAATCACACTTCACTAGCTAAATCAAGTCACATGGCCATGCCTAATTTTAAGCAGGCAGGAATTGCTACCATATTCCCAAGAGGAAAATCAGAATATATGTGAACAATTTTCACAATTTCACGTTGTTTTAGCATTTGGAGACAAACATCAAATGTAATGTTAACATACTATTATGTATTAAAAACTCAAGAACAGAAAGAAATAACCAACATAATTCGTTTTTTAAAGATTTAACAACATAAAAATTCAAACAGCAAATAAAGAAAAGGTCAAATGCAAACCAAATCCCCATCAAAATTCCAAAGATTGAAAAAAACATCTCTAACCCTCAACAAGCATAAAGACATTTCAAGGAACTATTTACTTTTTCCCCTAAAATCTCAGTACTGCTGACTAAGACATTCAAGTTGTCCACAGGAAATTAGGAAATAAAATAGGAATAGAAATATGTCCCCCAAACTCTCATTCTGGAAAACAGTTAACTACAGATTTAAACTGTTTGATTTAAACTGAGGGGAAGGTAGCCTGCATTAAGGTATTACAACAGGAGTGACATGGGTCCCATACGATGTACCGTGATGGAGGAAAGAACTGGGATTGATGAAGGCCAGGATGATCCAACCAAATACTGGAGAGGAATGTATGTTGCAATCAACTGAACTAGAAGACTTGGAAACCCTCTGGGTTACCCTGTATCTAGCATACACAAGTAATGATGATGAAAGTACACTGTAGAAATGGGTTCATACTCTATAATCACAATGAAGTTCTGTAGAAGGGAAAGGGAAGCTTGAAGGCTTAATCAAAAGTGAGACATGATAGGACTGATAACCTGAGAGGTATCATGATTTAGATTCTTCCCTGGAACAGAGTTGTATAAGAGTTGGTGAAGATGTGCTACTAAGAACTAGGCATAGGGCTTCCCTGGTGGCACAGTGGTTGAGAGTCCGCCTGCCGATGCAGGGGATGCAGGTTCGTGCCCCGGTCCGGGAAGATCCCACATGCCGCGGAGCGGCTGGGCCCATGAGCCATGGCCGCTGAGCCTGCGCGTCCAGAGCCTGTGATCCTCAACGGGGGAGGCCACAATAGTGAGAGGCCTGCGTACCGCAAAAAAAAAAAAAAAGAACTAGGCATATTCAATCGCGTGAACAACTAAACTGTAACAACTGAACCAGAAAGGTCCAACCAAGCCTCAAGTATGTGACTTCTGGAGGGTTATCATATAATCTTTGATGTCATATTAACATTTGGTTTAAACATCTCAATATCCGAGGAGCTTCAGATGCCAAAAGTAATCAAAATAAGATCCTTCCCTTCATCAGATAATTTTTATCATGACTTCTACCCTTTACAAGCATTATCTACAAGCATGTTCATTATATAAAATATTCACTGAGCATCCAGTATACACAAATCTTGTGTTAGGAACTAAGGACAGAGAGACAAAAGACACTAACACTGGCCTTGAAGTGAGAAATAAAGAAAATCAGACAGGGACTTCCCTGGTGGTCCAGCGGTTAAGACTCCGTGCTCCCAATGCAGGGGGCCGGGGTTCAATTCCTGGTCAGGGAACTAGATCCTGCATGCCACAACTAAAAGATACTGCACGCCGCAACGTCAAGATCCCGCATGCCATGACGAAGATCCCGCGGGCCGCAACTAAGACCCAGCACAGCCAAATAAATAAATATGAAAAAAAAAAAAGCAAAGAAAGGAAAAGCAGACAACAATAATGAAGCGTGATGATGATGATTCTCAAACAGCTCTGGGACCGCAAATGAGGATGTCTGATAGTGAACACAAAGAACAAAGAAAGGCCTCGCACATTGCAGAGGCTAACTAACTACTAAATGAAGAGTAGCCTAATGTGATCTCTAAGACTATAATTTGCAAAGTCCTATTATTTTGACCAGTGTATTAGTCAGGAATCAGTCAGAAGACAGAAACGACACCAGTAATTTTAACAGAGAGAATTCAATATTAGTTGTTAATCAGGAAATGGAGAACTGAAAACGCAAAAAAGAGGGCATAGATTGATAGCAATTGAGGGAAGCAGCTATGACCCCAGAGCTAGGGAAACAAAGGGAAGTGGCTGGAAGTATTAAAACTCAACGGCCTGGGGCTTCCCTGGTGGCGCAGTGGTTGAGAGTCCGCCTGCCGATGCAGGGGACACGGGTTCGTGCCCCAGTCCAGGAAGATCCCACATGCCGCGGAGCGTCTGGGCCCGTGAGCCATGGCCGCTGAGCCTGCGCGTCCGGAGCCTGTGCTCCGCAACGGGAGAGGCCACAGCAGTGAGAGGCCCGCGTACCGCAAAAAAAAAAAAAAAAAAAAAAAAGAATAAAACTCAAAGGCCTGGAGAAACCTTATGAAACTGGGACCCAAATCTCTGAAAAGAAAGCATTCTTGGAAGCTCACCAAGAACTTGAAGGAGGGTCCCTGCAAACGGCAAACGGGAGCCATTTACCACTCCTACTCCTGCCAGGGTGTGGTCCTGTTGCTGTGGAAATACTGACAGGAAGAAGAGGTAAACAAGGAGGAGCAAATCCCCTGTCCCCCGTCTGGCTTTACTGTCTCCCACTGGTATCTCCTATTTGCAGAACGTGACAGGGAACCAGCTGGCAAAAGAGAAACATACACCACAAAATAAAGTTTAGAAGGATGAACCTGAAGCTGACAGAAAATAGCTCAACAGCCAGCACCACCTATATAATTTTACTTCTCCATTCTAAATATTTAAGATAACATTCTGCAAATATTTAGAATTACAAAGCTCTAGTTGAATGAAGGCTATTTGAGTCTTCTCATGACTTGTGAGGAAATTAAATAATCAAGACCAAAACGAGGACATCTATTTTAAAACCCAAACTTTAAAAGAACAAGCATTTCTGTACTCTATAAATTAGGCAATGTATAGATCTTAAAACACAAAATCAGAATCTCAAGAGTTCAGCAAAACCTTGAAGCCTCAAATTTAATGTCTACATACAAATTTTAAACTCTCACCTATTCAAATATCAAAGGAAAAGATTAAGGTGGATTAATGAAAGGTCTGAATTGCTAAAATTTTAGATAAATGATATTTCATTACTTTCAAACGTAAGTCGCTTTTTCTTTTAGACCAAATCTTAATCTTAGTGATTAACTTTAATATTTTTATTGCTTGAAATGTTCTGCATCTCTGGAATAGCTGACTTATGCATACATCATTTCAAACATACACATTTCACCAAATCTAACATTCCATCTATTATGGAGCATAGCATAATTGCATAAACCACTAAGGAAAAAAATGCTATAAATTAAACTATGACTTCATGAATTCTTCCATGGACTTTTAAAACTTATTGAAAGAACTCTACTCAGAATACACTTTGATTAATAACTTTTTTATTGTCAATTGCTGTTATACTGGTTTTTAGAGTACATGTATTTTGGTTTCTTAAACTTCTACTTTTATTTTTCTTGTAGCTTTGTTTACCTTACTATTTACTCAACAAATCCCTTTTTCTAGAAAGAGCACAAAGATTAACCTTACTTCATTTCAAACTAGTGAGCTAAATAATATTATTTAACATTTGTAGGGCAAAGGCAGGGGATGGGAAAGGAAGGGGAGGAATGGGTACAAGGTTTTTATTTGGGGGGGAGGGTGATGAAAATGTTCTAAAATTAGATTATAGTGATGCTTGTAGAACTGTAAATATATTAAAAACCAGTGAATTCTGTGGTGGGGTGGGGATGGTGGTGTGCTGAATTGGGCGATTGGGATTGACATGTATACACTGATGTGTATAAAACTGATGACTAATAAGAACCTGCAGTATTAAAAGAAAAAACCAACTAATACTAAACTTTCTTTGGGTTATTTGTATGGAAATATGTTAATATAAATGTTTCAGACATTACATGAAATTTCTAAAAATCTTATACATTCTGGTATAATGTCATAAGTCATAATTCTAGTTATTACTTTAAAATGTATATCTCAGAAATAACTTTAAAAAAACCAGTGAATTGTAAAGGGGTGAGTTCTATAGTACATAAATTATATTTCAACAAAGCTGTTAAAGTAACTGTATCTATGACAAATTGTTTTCTCACATCAAAACAATTAACTGAACATAAAATATTTATAGCATACTTTTGAAATAACTGAAAATAACTATACATTAGAGCTGGGGTCCCCAACCCCCAGGCCGCAGACTGCTACCGTGCAGCGGGCCAGTGCGCGAACCTTCATCTGCCGCTCCCCATCTGTCTCCCACTAAACCGGTCACTGGTGCCAAAAAAGTTGGGGACCGCTGCATTATAGGATTCTCTAGTTCAGGTATCAGCAAACTTTATCTGTGTATTACTCAACAGAAACTATTTTAGGCTTTGTGGACCACATACAGCACCTGCCAAATTTTTTTAAAACCACCATTAAAAATGTAAAGCCATTCTTAGCTCTAGAACTGTTGCTTGTTGACTCTACTCCAATCACATACTGCTTTTCTATTTCAGAAAACAAGCAGTCCAAAGTAGCCCAAAGTGATGACAACATTAAGGAGGAAACTAAACGGAAGAGCAGTATTAGTCTTCTGAGAAATTCATTTTTCCTCTCATGCACTGCCGCGGGGGGTAGGGGTGGGGCTTGGAAACAAAAATTATTTCCACGTCATAAATCAGATATTCTAGATGCACCTTTTCAGTATCCAAGGTGCATTAATCGAAGAAGCCAGCCCTCAGACACTTATAATCATCACATCCAAAAACTATTTGAGAGGACAATTCTAGAAGTGACTCACAGATACATGCCCTATACATCTAATCAAAATTCACATCATTTCCAGTTTTGAAAGGAAATAAATCACAGTACAGTTTTTCAAATGGGATTCCACAGCATCTTAGCGTCCTGTGAGGTGCTACTTGTTTTAGAGATCGTGACTTTAAAAAAAAACAGTTTTTCTTTGAACTTTGCACACTGAAAGAGAGCTCACAGTGCTGGAAGGTGACCAAAGATCTCCATTAGCAGCTTCCTGTCTGCGAGCCCCTTGAGGTAGTACATTCTTTAGAATTCCATGTACATTGAATCACATAAGAGTACATACTCTTACATGTTTGACTTCTTTACTCAGCATAGTGACTGTGAGATTAATCCATGTTGTATGTACCAGCAGTTTGTTTTTGTTGCTGAAGAGTATTCCATTGTATGGATATACCACTTTGTCTTCATTAGCCTGTTAAAGAACACACGCGTTGTTTTCCAGTGTTTGAATGTTCCCAGGAACGTTTTCGTACAAATCTTTTTTGCTGGGTCATATGGTAGATGTTTAACTTTCTAAGGAATGTCCAATTTTCCAAAGCAATTGTACCAGTTTTATATTCCCACCAGCAATGTATGTTCCAGTTGTTCCACATCCTCATAAACATTGATTTTATCTATTTTAATTTTAGCCATTCTGATGAGTTACATCTCACTGTCATTTTAATTTGCATTTTCCTAGTGACTAATGATTTTGACCATCTTTTCATGTGATTATCCATATAATATAATCCATCTTCAAATCTTTTGTCCATTTTTACTCAACTTATGTGTCTTACTAAAATTCCTTTATGTATTATATAAGTCCCTTGGTCAAACTATGTATTACAAAATTTTTTTTCTTGTTCTGTGGCTTGTTTTTGTTCTAATATTGTCTTTTAAGGAACAAATATTTTAAATTTTGATGAAGTCCAGTATTTTTCTTTTTTTATTTTATGATTGGTTCTGTGTCCTAAGAAATTTTTAGTACCATAAGATGACAAATATTATTCTATATTTTCTTCTACAAGTTATTTTCTTCTACAAGTTCTTCTACAAGCTATAGTTTTAGTCCTTCAATTTAAGTCTATTATCCACCTTGAATTATTTTTTGTATTTGTTGTGAGGTAAGGGTTAGATGTATAAGGTTATACCTGTGAGTCATTTCTGTAATTGTCTTTGTCCCCTCAAATATTTTTTGAATAGCATGTGAGTTATTCATTTCTTTACTGATTTTTTTTGTCTGTGTATCCTATCAGAGAGTCTGTGAGAGAGGTCTAATAAATCCACAAGTATAACTATGGACTTATCTGTTTATCCTTGTAGTTCAATTTTTGCTTCATATATTTTGAATCTATGCAATTAGGTGCATACAAATTAGAACTGTTGTACTCTCCTAATGAGCTGACCCTTATAAAATTATCCCTTTTTACCTCCAATAATGTTTCTTGGCTTAAAGCCATTAACATTAGTGTAGTCACACCAGTCTTCTCTTGGCTAGTATTTGCACAGTATATTGTTTTCCACCTTTTTACTCTGAACCTCTCTGTTTATAATTTGTAGCACCTTACAGATAGGCTATACTTTTTTATTCAGTCTGATGATATCTTTTAATGGGAACATTAAATTTCATTTAATTATTGATATAGTTGAGTTTAAGTCTACCATCTTTTCTATTTGTTTTCCATTTGTCTCACTGTTCTCTATCCTTTGTTCTTCTTTTCCTTCCTTCTTTTCTATTAATCAAGTATTTTTTATTCTTCTATTTTATGTGTTCTATAGGCTTGTTATCTTTTAGCATCACTCTTTCAGTGGTTACTGTAAAAGATACAAAACAGCACCTTTATTTTCTATCTTACATTAGTACTTTTACCATGTCCCCAACAATGAGAGATTGTTACAACTGCATCTACTTTTTTTTTTTGCTACTGCTATCATATAATACATATCATATCATACATACAGTAGTCCCCTTATATGCAGTTTCACTTTCTGTGGTTTCAGTTACCTGCAGTCAACTACAGTACAAAAATACTAAATGAAAAATCCTAGAAATAAACAAGTCATAGTTTTAAATTGCACACCATTCTGAGTAGTGTGATGAAATCTCACGCTGTCCAGCTGCGTCCTGTCCAGGATGTGAATCATCCCTTTGTCTAGCATATCCATGCTGGATATGCTACAGCCCCATGAGTCACTTAGTAGCCGTCTCAGTTATCAGCTTGACTGTCAGGGCATCGCAGTGCTTGCTTTCAAGTAACCATTATTTTACTTAATAATAGCCCCAAAGTGGAAGCATAGTGATGCTGGCAATTTGGATATTCTACTAAAACTTATCATAGGTATGTATGTATAAGAAAAAACATCGTATATATAGGATTCAGTACTATCCACAGTTTCAGGTATCTACTGAGGGTCTTGAAACATATTCCTCATGGATTGGGCCGGGTGGGGGGGAGACTATTGTATGTTACATTGTTCCCCAATATAACACTGTTAGACATTGTTAATACTGTTGGTTTAAGCAGTCAATGATCCTGCCTACCATATTTCACCTATCTGGTACTCTTCACCATCATGCTTCCATCTGAGATTTTTTTCTTTATCCTGGTGAACTTCCTTAAGTGGAGATATGCTGCTGATGACTTCTCTCAGCTTTTATTCACCTAAGAATATCTTTATTTCACTTTGCTTTTTGAAGGATATATTCACTGAGTATAGAATTATTGGTTGGCAGTATCTTCTTTCCCACTTTAAAAATGTCTTTCCACTGTCTTCTGACTTCTATAGTCTGCTGAAAAGCTGACTTGCCAAATTCTTAGTTCCTTCTAAGTAACATGTCTTTCCCCCTCTGACTGCTTTTAAGGTTTTTCTTTTACATGTGGATTTTAGCACTGATCCCAAGCTGTGTGCTGAAGAAAACACAGCAACATCTGTCAGATACTGTACTAACTGCTACTGCTCATTTATCTGGACCTAACTACTAATAAACAGAACTATTCGTTACTTCTTTTGCATTAGGGGTGCTATGAAAAAGTTTCTAAGAACTAAGGCTAAGTGTAGTTTTCTTTGTTATCTATCCTGTTTTGGGTTCACTGGCTTCTTGTCAATCACTGGTTTGTAGTCTTAAGTTTCAAAAAATAGTCATTATTTCTTCAAATACTGCTTCTGCCCCTTTCCCCTATTTCATCAATGTCTTAGTCTGTTCAGGCTGCTATAACAAAGTACCACAGACTAGCTTATAAACAACAGAAGTCCTAGCCACGGCAATCAGAGAAGGAAAAAAACCCAGAAATTTATTTCTCACAGTTCTGGAGGCTAAAAGTGTGAGATCAAGGTGCCAACATGGTCATGTAAGTTGCAGACTTCTCATTGCATCCTCACATGGTGGAAGGGGTTGGGGAGCTCTCTGGGGTTCTCTTTAATATGAGGATTAATCCTATGTGTAAGGGCTTCACCCTCATGACCTAAGCACCTCCCAAAAGGCCCTACCTGCTAATACCAATACACTGGGCATTAGGATTTCAACATATAAAATTTGAGGAGGGCTTCCCTGGTGGCGCAGTGGTTGAGAGTCCGCCTGCTGATGCAGGAGACACGGGTTCGTGCCCCGGTCTGGGAAGATCCCACATGCCGCGGAGCAGCTGGGCCTGTGAGCCATGGCCGCTGAGCCTGCACGTCCGGAGCCTGTGCCCCGCAATGGGAGAGGCCGCAACAGTGAGAGGCCCGCGTACCGCAAAAAAAATTTTTTTAAATAAAAAATTTGAGGAAACAAACATTTGGAACACAGTACTCTGGGACTCCAATTATACATAGGTGTTTTTTATGCTGTTCTGCTTCTTTCCATCTTGTTTTCTCTCTGTGCTTTAAACATATCTTTACAACAACCCTTCCAAGGGGGTACTATCAAGAAAGATAGCAAGTATTACAGGAAATCACTTTAGTATGCTTGGTCTTCTACTCTACTCCCTAAAATGGGGAAATGAAAATATTTTCCCCTATGTTACACAAATGAACTTCAAAAACTGCCTTGAAAAAAATTTAAGATTAGAAAATTACTCCTCCCTTTTAGGCAGAGAGCTGGGAATCTAGCCCTACCATTAGTCTCATCCACGAAAAAACTATTTAATATGTTCAAGGACTTAAGAGGTCACCACAAATATGAGACAGCACAGTATATAAGGAAGGTGCTGAACTTACAAAAAGTTATTACTTGGTTACAATGAAATCTTTCAGACACCAATACTTTGTCTATTTATCACAAATATTTTTTTGCCAAATTAAATATCCTCTGAATATGTTATTGTATTTAATATCTATTATATTTATCCATAAACATTTTTAAGCTTTAGAATTGTCCTTAAATATCATTCAATGTTAAAATTAAGATAAAATTGCTTTTCTCTTCAAAGATGAAATACGCATTGATAGCCACAACACAGATAATTAGTTTACCAAGTTACTGTTAAAATAACATGAATAACACCAGTATGTACCTAGCCTTATGGAATTTACAGTCTTCACATCTTACCTGATTCTCAGAATAATTCTATGAGATAAAAAAAAGGTATTATTATTTACCTTTCCCATTACACAAATGAGAAAATAAAATCTCAAAACTTAAGTAACTCACCGAAGAGTCATTACACTGAGTAAACCATGATAAAGCCAAAATTCAAATCCTATGTGTTCTTTCCATTAACCTACACACAAATAAGTTGGTTCATGTGCAGATTACAAGGGAACCACAAATGGCCTTTCCTTTTAATTTTTGTGAAACTGAGTTAATATTCTTGAGTAAAATAAGTCAAAGCACTTGTGATAATCTTTTTCAAAAGAAAAACCACAACTTAAAGCAAATTTAGCAATATAAAATTATCTGAAAGTCAACAGATTTTACTTACTATCCTACCAAAATGTGCTTAACAAATTATTTCCTAATGAGGGTATCTTATTTGCTATTTCTTTTAAATATAAACTATGTTTATACAAAGTAGATGATATTATAAATAGTACATTTGCAGGAGACCTGTAAGTATTCCTCCTTCCTCCTTCAGTAGGCCTACAAACATTACTCCTTGAGCAGACTCATAAAGATAAATTCCAGATTCAATTCCACAAATGGTTAAGAAAATTTTTCAACTATTCCTGGTTATATTTCAACACTTCTGAGAAGAGGTATCTGACAAAGGGAAGGACAAACCTTCAGCAGCTATCCAGCCTTCCTAGTCAGTGTATTTTTAAATGAAGTTATTTAAAATTATTAATAAACTCTTTTTGAGGACAGTATTGTCAAGTATGACACATTCCATGAGAGAAATAAATAGGCCACACCCATTACTGTATGAACACAGACATTACCCTTACTATCAATACATACATAGCAAGCCATTTTTGTCACTAATGGGCAGTATAATCCAGTCCTTCATATAAGAAAAAGTAAAATAAATATCTACATGAAAAGCTCCATTAAATTCTAAGTATAATAAACCATAGCCACTACCTGACATATTATATTATATAATATCTGATGTTATATCTAGTGTATTGCAATATATAGGCTAAACAGACATGAAAAAAGTAGACATCATCTCTGAATGATTCGTGTTATTTAAATTCCACTATCCCCCCACCAAAAAGTCAGTTATTAGTAACTCATGCTTGTTTAAAGTATTTGGTTAAGGCTAAGACCCATAATTTGATCCTTATATAAATCAATTAGCTTTGCACTACTAGGAATATAATGTATCCATAACTCTGGACGTTACGAAATAAGAAATGGAACTCTGTATCATTGGTCTTATGGGAATTTAGCCAAGATTATAGGTGGCTCAATGTCATCACTGACACAGAGGATACACAAAGGATGTGACCTTGGTTAGATAACTGGGTCCTTTTCTGATTAGAAAGGTATTAACTACATAAGTCAACACAATTTTAATACTTACAAAACATCTGAATATATTTACCTCCTTATTTCCTTTTATCCTCTCACTGCATGACATTTTTAATGATTAATGATTTCTACTCTTGCTTCTTATTTTGTTCTAACTCAGTATGTCCTCCAAGAGCACTTGAGCACTTGAATTACTAACAGTTGAAATAAGAACTATGTGAATTATACTTAATGAATTAGAGCAGATTCAGGGTTATTTCAATAATGTCACTCCCAAGAATGAATGGGAGAGAAGAATGGTTTTATAGTTTATGAATCGGAAATTGCTCACAATTCTCAGTCTCTCTTATCTATAGTTTTCCATATGTGAAATTATCTTTGCTGTCATGTGAGTCACAGCATACAACTGAAACCTCTAGAAAATAAAGCTCAATAAAACCTCTACAGTGACTGGTATGAGTATTCAGAGAATAATGGGAGGCCCAGATTTATCAAAAGAAAGCAGTGGTCCAAAAATGTATACATCAAGAAACACTGGTCTGCTATCTAACACAGACAAGAGAGTTGTCACACTCTGGTGGCTTTTTTAGGAAAAAGGCAGGCTTACAAAACACAATCTCAGGTCTATTTTATCTATACTGCTTCTATAGGAATGGTCTAGGAGATTTCAATAGGAAAAATATGAGTAGAGGAGGGGAGGGATTATTTCTCTATTCAACTAACAATACTACATTAAGACTTGTTCCTTTTACTGTTCTGAATCCACCTGTATAAAGTATAAAAAAAAGTCAAGAGATCACAATCTTTAGATGTGGCTATATGTTCCCAAGCTATTTTGTGGCTAGAAGTTAGGGAAGTGACTGGAATTGTTCCCTCTCTCAAAGGTAGGAAATGAGAGGTTATCCTGAGGTCAGGATCCTCTAATGTGGCTCTTGATTTAAATTGTGTTAACTTGCTCTGCTCCAGGATGAAAGCAATTATGACCAGATCAATGTGCTCTGCAGCTGGTTAGTCAGCTGCTCCAGAGTAGGCAGCCAGCAAAACAGCTTTGGGGCCCTCTCCGGGCACTGTGCCTCCTAAGATTCAAGTGCAGTCCGATGCTGTTGACATTAATTCTTAAAAGGTATTTTTAGCTCCCTGAGATAAGAAGTAAAATAAACATAAATAGGAAATATCCTCCTTTTAATTTTCCAAGTAACCTATAATTATTGAACTGTTCCACATTTTAATCTAACAGCCACCAGAAAATGAAATATTTTGACACCTCTGTATGAAACCATTATACTGGCTCAAGAGTCAGCCGTAGAAGCATCAGCTGATTCCTTGGAAGAGGAAATTCAAAAGGAAGCCATTCTGTGTTTTTTAAAAAGGGGCAACCAAGGCTAGAAAGGAGCATAAGAGGGTTTCCAAACCTAGGTAACTAATACAAAGTCTTGTTAAAGGACACAGCTTGAATACAAAATTTTATGACCACTGTTATAACCACAAGTGGTATTAACTATGGAATCACAGAATATTCCAATTTTACTACAAAATCCATGTTAAAGTTTGAAAATATGCTTCAATCCTACTACTAACTTTCAAGTCAGAGTTCAAGAAAAATGTCTGAGATAGAATGGTATAGTCACTAAACACAATTGGTGAACCACCTAAGGACCAGTCCACTAATCAAGTAATTCAATGAATCACAAAAAAAGAGAAAAAATTACCTTACGCATTTTAACTTAAAACATTCAAATGTGCTTACCAATCTTCTGCTGTAAAACAAAGGCCACGACAGAATTTCTTACATAAACCCATGTGCCAATAAAGACTCTACCATTTCTAGTCAATTGTTTTTAAATTGAAGGGAAAAGTTGAAAACACCTGCAAAGCCAAACTTCTAGATTTGTATCACCCTTCCAGGCTTTTAGTTGTCTTCCTTACATCTAGTTCCACAGATTTTTTTTTTTTTAGCAACCTGCCTTTATCAAGTCTTTCCAAAGTTTTCACAGAAATAACTCTCCTTATACACTGATATTTTATTGGTTCAGGTAATATTTGATTACATTATGTAATTACAAGTAAAGCTGGCATACAACTGGTAGGAAAAGAATGTACGGTCAAACTAAAGAAAAGCCTACTAGTCATCAGTTACTACTGAACATGCCATGACCATCAGTCAGTAGTCTTACACAGGGACTGAAGGCCACAAATCAGTCAGAGCTTCTACCACACCCTCACCTGCCTTTTTTTTTTTTTTTTAGGTATGCGGGCCTCTCACTGTTGTGGCCTCTCCCGTTGGCCACAAATCCATGTTCCCTGCATCGGCAGGCGGACTCTCAACCACTGCGCCACCAGGGAAGCCCCTCACCTGCCTTCTTAAACGCTGCACACAGATGTCTCTGCAAGCATGCAATCATCTCATCCAAAATACTTTAAATGGAGCAAATTAACTGCAGTATAGGTGGATGATCTGAACTTTCTATATGGAGTGCTGACACACTGTAATAAAATTTCTACACAGTTTTAAAAAACATTCTTAAACTGGAAAAGAATTTAACCAGAGAAAAGGAAAGAACCAAACTCAGTATTATAAACAAAAATGTTATTGCACAATCTTATCAGCCCATCTCTGTGAATGTGATTTCTTTTCTAAAAAATAAGGTTAAATTCCATTATGAGAAACTTTTTCTTATTTCATTCTTACAACAGATATTGTTTGAAATATGTGGATATCAGCTAAGATTTGATTATTTTATATAGAAATTAAAAATAAATATTTATTACAGAATTTGACCTGATGCTTGAAAAATCAATTCTTGTTTTTATCATGCTTTGAGCTCCTAGGCACTTGAGTACATGTTCATTTATATGATTGCTTCCATAACAGCAGGCTGAATATGTGATTAAAATCCAAGTCATCAGGTATGCAAACAATCAATAGGAAAGAAAACCTAACAGCACTCACCAAGGCTCTCCAGAACTCATGAGTAGTAAGAGACAGTAAAATGGGTATGAATTCATTATTACTGAACCCCAGAATGTATTTTACTCTAACTTTATTCAAACATGGGGGGGTTATCATTTAATTACAGTGAGTGAGCATGTTCAATTTAGTAGATTTTTTTTTAAGTGCCTGGAGTCCAAAATAGACTCCTTTGTGGTTCCAATTGCTTCCAAAAATATGGCTTCTTTCACCAAGGAGAAAATAAGACTTTATTTTTCTGACACTCAAACTTGATTTTTTATCTGGAAATTAAAAAGTGGCAGTATAGGTCTCTTGTTTTAAGCATGTAACACCAATTAAGCTTTTCCTGGAGCGCTGATGTGTATTTGCCTTCCATGTACACATTTCACTAGCATTACTATCTCTTTGACATCCTCAGAAACAGGAAAGGAGAAAGGTTTCTATTCTTTTTCTATTATTTCTGTAAGCAGAAGGGATTAAATTTAATAATGATTTTCACTGATTGCTCAAATGACTCTTACCTCTTAATAATCACTGTCCTAGAATGCAATAATTGTTATAGCTTACTGCTCAACCCGACACTGGTTTTGATCCAAAATTTAATTTACCACATCAAAAGATCTGTTCAAGTAAACCAGTCTCAACATTAGATTTATGAGCAATTCTGTTTGTAAAGTTAACCAGGTAACTCACAAGTTTATGTCCCTATACACTGGCAAATGATTAGAAATGTACAGAAAATGACTAGTACCCCGTGGTACTAATGAACAGTTTTTCTCTCAGCAAGTGAGATTTAAGTTTAAGTACTTCTTTACACATTAGTTTCTCTAGCAACATCATGTAAGAAGGCGTCTATAATAAATTCAATGGAAAAAAGTACCTAAGATTATTAATGTAAATTTAGGTAAAATATATTTTAACTGTTATGAGATCTGGCCTTTTATCAATTTTCTCCTCTTGTGCAAGTCTAAGTAATAAAATGTGCTTTAAATAACAATAACAAGAAAATGAAAAAAGACAAAATTAACCTTTCACATTATACAATTTTTCTTTTCAGCAATCCTTTTAAAATAAAAGATCTCTGTGAGACTACTAGAAGTTAATATTATCAAGGAAATGATGTCTTTTCCCAATTTTATGTAATAGGAAAAGTAGTTAATAATATGATGTGCCAATCTGTTCTAGTGCTTTATTTACATTAACTCCTTTTAACTACCACAGTAATCCTATAATATTAAGTTATCCCCATTTTACATATCTAAAGAAACTCAGTCACTGAAGAGTAAAACTCACTCAAGGTTACAGCTAGTAAAAGGAAGAGCCAGTTGGAATTCAAACAGTGTAAGACCCTACCTAGTCCATGCTCTTAACTAATATCACCCAGAATAGGGTTTAACACACTGCTTCACTCAATAAACATGAATTGGCTGGGTGCTTAACAGTTTTTATTTCTTCTAGGAGTTACAAAAACCAGTTTTTGAGAAATAAGGCGCGTACTAATCCTTTTTCCTTTCCTTATTCTACTTCTACCTAGACAGAACAGAGTATTCCCTACACTATGCTCTCATAATCATATATTGTACATCGTTTATATAGCATGTTCCTATTTGTTTCTAACTAGTTTAAGTACAAAATTAAGAAAACTTTCAGAGAAAGAAGGATGTTTCGCTGTTTGTGTTTTTAAATCCCGTTTCCTTGCGTAGGACCTAGCTCTAAGAAGGAAGGTCCAGATAAGTGCTGGACAGGACAGAAAGGAGAGCAGTTAAAAAAAAAAGTCACTCTCTAGAGTAACTTATAAAAAAAGAGAGGATCCAAAATTAGAGCATACCTCAGGTAGCGGTTTTTTTGCTAAGCTCTATAAGATTTTATTAGCAACTGTATATAACTTTAATCATCTATTATAATTTGATTTCCATGAAAGACTTATGAGTTGGTACGTATTGCTCTGCCCATTTCTGCAAATGAGAAAAACAGACTCAAAAATGTTAATGAATCTGCCCAAGACCATATAGCTAGTAAGCCTTGTCATTTCCAAAAGAGGTAAGGGAATATAAGAATCAAAACCTACAGCTCCAAGGCTATTCATAGAAGAAGACAGCCAGGAATAGATTTGAGAAATAGAATTCAGTGAGTTACTACAGCTTAATAGACATAGCCCCTAAGAATATCCAATTGAGAGAGAATGATCAAGGGCAGGATTAGGATCCAATTCCATTTTGCTCTAAAGCAGAGGTTCTCCAAGTAGAGTCTGTGGAATCTTTAAAGGTGGGGGTGGGGGGTTCCTCAGGTCAAAATTATTTTTATAATACTAAAAACTTAATTGCCTTTTTTACTTTTCTCTCACAAGTATAAAGTGGAGTTTTCCAGACTACATTTCACAGAATACTGCAACAGAGTGAAACACAAAAGTTGTGAGAAGCCAGCTGTCTTCTATTGAGACAGACATTAAAGAGATTTGCAAATATATAAAACAATGCTACCCTTCTCACCATATTTTTTTAATATTTTTCATTTTAAAATATTTATGTTAATTTTTAATGCTTGCTATTTTTAAGTAAGCAGATATTAAAATTAATGTAAAAATTAAAGCATTTTTTTGACTTGAGACCAAAAAGGTTGAAAAGCCACTGATCTAAAAAGCTATGCTCAACCAATCCTCAGATCTAAAATCTGGTCTTCTAAACTGATTTACTCACCAGGATAAGTGGGCTATGTAAATGGAAAGTTCCTGAGTTTCACCATATTACAAATTGCTTAACAACAGAAACATTTTTAAAAATCTTTGTGTTCCTCCTTACCCTCATCACAACACTCATATCAAAAAAAAAAAAAACTTGTTGTATCAATCCAGATTACTTCACTGTACATTTCTAAATTAACACTATATTTTATACCTAAATTACATAAAAGATTCTGTAATACCACATCACCTTAAAATAAACTGAAGGAATGTCAACCGGTAAAACTGAAAAGGTCAGACTTCACCACATGGTGACACATAATGACCTCACTAATGTAAAGACATCCTGTAAGGCTCAGCTAATCATTCACTCTTTCAACCACCTCCTAACTCCAACAGCAGGAAATTTTAAAAGCATTTTAGGAGAAGAATTATGTAAAATATATGTTTAGATATTTAAAAGGTCACATTCTTATGGCTACTGTAAGAATAAAACTTCAATTTCCTTCAAAAATAATAAATCACACAACATATTTTTCAATTACCAAATAAAAAATTATGTAGTCTTTACATGTTGTCAAAGTACAAATTTCACAAAATCTCCTACTTTCTAAATATCCGTGTAGGTTTCACTCAGAATGTTCTTAGCATACTTGGCATAAGATAAATATGAACTTGTTTCTGATGTTTAAAAAAACAAAGTGTGTAGGCAACTTTCTAGCCTTTCTCTCCAATAAACATCTGAACTACATAACCGAATGTGCTATTCTGTCATTCTGTAACTTGTGACACAATAATATTTCACATTTTAAAAAAACTAACACTTTATTAAAGCTTTCATAAGACAGATTCTACTGGATAATGGCCAACTTTCCTCAGCAACAGTGGCATTAAAAATGCCAGCATTCTTTGACCTTCTGGTAAAGTTTTTCTTTGGGGAAGGAAGGGCTGTTTAAGGGGGGAAAAAAACTCTTAAAAGTGGTTAGTTTTGATGATATAGTAAATACCCTCAAAAGAGATCTTCCTAAAGGCTGAATCATGTATCAGTTGATCTCAAATTTTTAAAACTATCATCACCTTCAGAAAAGCCTTCTTGCGATTCTGGAGAAAAACAAAACCAACAAAAAACCAAAAACTTAACCCTCTACACCACATTACTTGCTAAATGGAAAATTAGAAACTGCTCACATACCAATCCTAAGAGGGAGGGAGCATAACAAGCCAATTCACAAGTACACTTAATTGACTTTATAAGATCTATAGTAGAGGCCAGGTTGTAAGATTTCAATCAAAAGATTAAGAAGACAATTTGTACCTGACTAAACTCCACAGCTACAACTTTGGTATTTTCCAAAAGTTTTCGTATTTATCTCTAGCATTTTTTATTCTACTAATTCTACTTATTTAGGAAATCTTTGCATACTAGAAACAAGAAAAGCAAAGAACTAAATTAGATTAACACAACGGAAGAAAGAAGAGAGTAAAATGTACCTTTTAAGAAAAATGAAAAAAAAAAAGGTTCAAAGAAAGGTTACCTATGAGGATACAGAAAAATATTTTTAAACAGTAATACCTGAAATTAACTGGAATTCTGACAATACCTGAGTATCTCCCTTAAGTGGAATTAAATGGATTCTAGTTAATCAAAGCTTGAGTATAATAAGGGCCTCGATCCTCTCTGCTTTGTTATTGCTTACTACCTATTCATTCAGTCTTGATCTCAAAAGCTGAGCGGTAAAATGTTCCTACATTTAATTCATACCTGTGGTAAAATGTTAATTACATACATGTTTGGCACTGGTTGATGAAGGGTGTATAGTATACAGGAAGTCCACTTGGTGTAGTAGAAAGTGAGAGTACGTCTAACACAGGTTCAAATCCTTTTTCCTTCATACGGACACTGGGGAGAGTGAGAAGAACACTGAGAAAGCCAACCTTAGTTTCCTCTTTGAAGAAGGGAATTAACAACTACCTCAAAAGAATGTGAGATATAGATTAGATTGTATATATATTGTGTCTAGCACATAGTAGGCATTCAACAAACGTAACTTCCTCCCAAATTATGAACAGCAAATATACGTACTGTATACAAAATTGCAGGCTACACACCAATGACCTCCCTTCCTCAATCACAGTCAAAATGAGAGATCAAGTAACTTCTATGGGGTCATGTGGGAGCAAGACGGTAAAATTACTTCTAAGAAAATATTCTTAATTTCAAATACCTACCCTGCAAACAGAATTGCCCACTAGGCAATTCTTACGTGAAGAATATCATGACAGAACAAATAGTTCTGTGAACAGTCTATATTTCGTACATTCACAGAACTGTTGAGTGAAAATTCATCACTGGGGCCAATAGATCTTCCTCCATTTAGGCACAAAAAGCTTTTGTGTACTGACCCCCCAACTTTACAGCCACACCTCCAGAGATCACAAAACAATATCCTGGGTTTTTTTCTACCTCTCTGGCCACTCCTCTGTAGGAGGAATGTATTCCCTCCCTCCCTCCTCCTCCTCTCCACTCCTCTCCCTCTCCCTCTCCCTCTCCCTCCCTCTCTCTCTCTCTCTCTCTCTCTCTCACACACACACACACACACACACACACACACACTATAGCCATTAAGCACTATTAAGGCCCAAGTAGATTTCTTCTTACTATGCTTCCTCCCAAGGCAAAGTCACCTAGGCACACAAGTTCAATCTAAAGAGTAACTCCCAAATTTCCAGTCTGATACTTTACTCTTTTTTCTGAGCTGCAGAAACATATATCCAACTACCTACTAGGCTTCATTCCTCAGGCGAAAAAATTTCAATGTCAAACCCCTCACCAACAGAATGTATTGTCTTTGTAGACGGGCCTGAGAATTAGACTTTTTATAAATACATTTTCAAACTTATTGTGGTTCTGAATGGGCACTGAGAACTAAAACCATCTGCACCCAGAGTTTACAGTCTACATTAGCATCACTATTCAGCTGTCTTCAACAACAAGACTTCACTATTCCAGGAAACTCTTGCCCAGGCAGATAAGAATTGCAAATAACTTCATTGTTCATTCCAGGAACTTCCCCAAAACCCCATATAAACCAACATCAGACTATTCAACTTTTCAATAAATAGCAGCAAATGATTGTTCACTTTCCAAAACTCTGAAAAAATCTCACCTTAAAACCCTTGTTTTGCTACGTCTATCAATCCTAAACTATTACATGATCCCTACTAATTCTAATCAAGCTCCTGCACTGAAATACCTGCATTAAAGATTCCAAATCCTCAGTAAATATCCCAACTTCACTCTCCCTCCTAACTTTGCTCTTCTTTTCACCCATACACGTACCCCTCCTCTTCCCCCAGCAGATCCTACCAACTCAGGAAAGGTGGTGTTCTCCTTTACTACAATAAGCAATAAACTCACCATGTTATTTTGGGTAGTATTTTCTAGGAGCCAACATTCCACAGCACTATCAGATAGTTTCTCAAATGTCTTAAGATTCAGTTCAGCAATAATAGTTCATCACAAGTAGTGCGAGGAAACTATGAAACCTTTATAAAATGTTATAAGAAATCAGCACCCTACGTTAGGCAACATCTGCTGACACTATTGCTTCCAGCTTCTTAATGAGTTAAAACAGCTAACTGGCCTGCTAATTAAATTTCTAAATAATACCAAATAAAGAGATTACTAATATCAAAGGGGCCATAAAACCAGTGAGGAGTTCTAAGGAAGATGGAAGATAAATCACAGAGGGGTTTAATAATCTAAACCGTAATCTTAGGAGAAACAGGATGGGGAAAAAACTAAATTAATATATGAATAATCCACAATGCTAATAATCTAGAAGAAAAAATACTGCTAAATATACTACAGTATAACAGTGAAAACAAACTTTAAAGGAGTCTTCATTACTTTAAAATTATTTTTAAACTATGATTTGGAATTAAGATACAATGAAATGCTTAATACATTTTCTAGAAAGTTAAAGCTTCATATCCACCAAAAGTAAATGTATAAACATTTCTTCTACTATAAATCATTTAAGGTACGTGTAAGACCACAGGCATGCTTACACAGGAGTAATTTGAAAGAAAAGGTTAAGCATTTAAAATGCCTCAATGATTGGGAGGAACTGAAGAATTCAAATTTTAAGATCTAAGTGTAAAAAAGGAAACCACAAGTACTGGAAGAAAATTTGGATGAATTCCTTTATAATCTTGGAGTGGGGAAGACTTTTCCAACTATATTTCAAAATCCAGAAACATTAAAAAATTACCATATAAAAAAGGAAAAAACTTGTGTGAAAAAATATCAAAGAATCTAAACATATATTTGCAACCCATATCACAAATAAAGGGCTCATCTCCCTATAGAGAAATCCTGAAATCAAGAAAAAAAAGGCCAGCAACCAAATAGAAAAATAAAGAACATGAGAGTTCACAGAAAGGGAAAATAAGTAAAATGCCCATTAAACATATAAAAAAAAATACTCAATGTCATTCATAATGAGAGAAACACAATAGTCTGAGTTACACCAGTTCTCATCTATGAAACCGACAAAATTCCAGAAGTTTGACAACACATTCAGCTGGTGAGGCTGTAAGAAAACAAGCCTCTCATACATTCAGGTAGTAGTAAAAAAAGGTAATTTGGCTATAACAGAATTACAGAAGCCCCTATCTTTTTTTTTAAATAAATGTTTTATTTTATAATAGTTTTAGATTTACAGAAAAATTTCAAAGACAGTACAGTTTCCCTACACCACACACCTAGTTTCTGCTATTAAGATCTTTTATTAGTATGGTACATTTGTCACAATTATTGACCGAAAACTGATATATTTAACTAAAGTCATTCCTTTAGATTTCATTAGTTTTTATCTAATGTCCTTTTTCTGTTCCAGGATCCCATGGAGTATACCACATTACAGTATAATCATCTTCTTAGGCTCCTTTTGGCTGTGAGTTTCTCAGACTTTCCCTGTTTTAGATGACCTTGACAGTTTTGAAGAGTACTGTTCAGCTGTTTTGTAGAATATCCCTCAACTGAGATTTGTCTGATGTTTTTTTCATGATTAGACTGGGGTTATAATTTTGGGGGAGGAAGACCATAGAGGTGAAGTGCTATTCTCATCACATCATACTATTGACATAATTTATGATTGCTGAAGTTAACTTTCTCAGTCTGTTGGGCCTGCTATAACAAAATACCTTAGACTAGGTGGCTTATAAACAACAGAAATTTATTTCTCACAGTTCTATAGGCTGGGAAGTCCAAGATTAAGGCCACTGCAGATTCAGTACTTGGTGAGAGCCCACTTTCTAGTTCACAGACTGCCTTCTCACTGTGTCCTCACACAGCAGAAGGGGAAAGGGATCTCTCTTAGGTCTATTCATGAGGGCTCCACCTTCATGGCATAAGCATCTCCCAAAGGTCCCACCTCCAAATACCACTACACTGGGGATTAGGTTTCAACATATGAATTTTAGGGAAATCCTTGTTCTTGGAATCTAAATCACGCATTTGCTTATGCAAATGTTGTATGTATATGTTGTTCATTTGGCAAAGTAATAGCAAAAGAATAGGTAACAACCCAAAGATCCACACAGGACTGAGTGATCATATATCCAACAAAAGTACTACAACTATTAAAAATAAAGGAAGATCTTTAGATATGGAAAAACCTCCAAAATAAAATACATTTACGTACATTTGCAAAAAGACACACTGGAAATTTAGATTATAGTCTATTTTCTACATTATTTTATGTTCTTATATTTGAAAGGTAATTTTTAAAACATAATAATTGAGATCATAAAGACAGAAAACAGTAAGACACTGATAAGAAACTAAAGTAATTAAACAAGAAGGGCATTAGACTGAGGTGGCAGTAAACAAACCAAAACCTAAGCTACACTCAATACACTTGAATCTGAAGAAATGATACTTAAGAACCAGCAATCACAACCAACCAACTAGGCTTTCCTAAATAAGGTAACCACTTAAGCTATAGCCAATCAAATAACTTCCTTGCTTCGCTTCCACGCCTTCTCTATGAAAACCTCCACCCTAGCTCCTGTTGGAGCACTCCTAACCACCTTTGGCTTGGCTCTGCCTGATTCAAATCAATGTACGCTCAAATAAAGTTGAAAATTTTAATGTGCCTCAGTTTACCTTTTAACAAAACAAACTAAAAAAGCAAGACAAAAACATTCATTAAAGGGAAAAGTAAATAAGTGGAACAGAAGACTTTTATACATCAACTTAAGAAAACTTCCCCCCAAACATGATTAAACTAGCAAATCCAAAATAGAATAGAAAGGGAGAAAAATTAGGATGGAATGATGAAAGTTTTAATCATTTTGCCTTTACTTTAAATTTAAATCCTAGAACAATGACTCTAAAACTCAAGAGTTACTTGGAATGTTTTAAAAAAAACCCAAACCCAGAGTATCCAATTCAGTTGCTCTGGGACAGAGCTTGAGATTTTACACACACACAAACACACACACACACACACACACACACACACACACTCACACTCACACACTCACACAGGCTTCTAGCTTTTCTTTTTTCTTTTTTTTTTTTTTTTAAATCAACAAGAGTGCTTCTGAAGCTCAGGTTAAGGCCACTGACCTATAAGAACATAAGATAATAAACAAAAACAATAATAAACAGTAAACATCTAAGCAGATTTTATGACAAAGGGAAAAACCAAACCAGTTTCTTCTCTTGATGGATAAGTTGTATTACCTGTTATTCTATTTTGACTTCAGAAAAGCTGAGTCACATACAAAAGTCATTAAGAAGGAAAGCAAATATTGCCTAAACTGTTAAGATGTCAAAGAAATGGTATAGCACAAGCCTGAAGAAGGGAAACAGAGCAAATGGTTACACGAAAAATTTGGCCCTAAGGAAAAGCTTATCAATGTGTTCATCAGGAAGATTACAACAGTTTTATCCCTAATGATCATTAGATAAGAAACAACAATGAATATCCTAAATTATTTAGTCCACTAGTCTATACTATTCCCTTCCTGCCAATATACCTACAGGGTACAACATACACCCATTAGTAACACTAACTCACTAACACACTGATTCTCAAATTTGGTGGGACAGGCATATTAGAAAATCCAGGAGGTATGTACGGTTTAAAAAGCCAGAGATTATTTTGATTCAATTGCCCTTGTGAACCACTTATTTAGACATTCATCAACCTGAAGGAATGGATCTGCAAAACAATTCTAGTACCATAACCAAGTTTTCCCCGCTATAATACAGAGTGATAAAAATAATTGCTAACTGTGAGTGCTCACTAGGTGCAAGGTACTTTGCAAAGTGCTTTATACATATCATTTAATTTCTACAGCCCTATGAAGTAGGTTCTGTCATTCCCAATTTTATAGAAGAAACTGACCCTTAAGAGTTTAAGTAACTAGCTCAAGATCACATAGTTATCAGTTATTACTTGGGGAAGCATTATTATCTGATTTCTCAAATAAATCTGATTTCTCCAATGAATCTAGTTTTTAATCACACACTTACTATATCAGAGATATAATTTAAAACTCAATTTTACTGATAAAAACCTAAATAAAATGTCTTTAATTTTAAAAGTAGACCATAAAGCAGTTTTTATTTAATTACAGTAATTCCAGTGAAAACATATCTCCTGGTCAACTGTATACATAACTATCAGGGTAACAGGAATGACATTAAATGCAGTTCTGGAATGCAATTCTGTATTTTATTTTAATGAATTTAAGTCTAGTACTATACAGTTAAACAGCTGGATTTCATTAAGGATGAAATTTTATCCAAATCTTACTCTTGATATTGACCAATGTTTTTAGACCTTTAGAAATAGATATTTTATTTACATATATTGTAATTTTAGATTCTAATTTGTCTAAAAGATAACAATCTTTGAAGATTACAGCCCTTTTCTCTCCATTTTCACTAACAAGTTAGTACAGCTCACGAGTAGTTAAAAAGGCCCAGTGATACCAAATTACTGCCCCTCCAAATTGGCCTACCAACTGCATCCAAATTACTCTCATACAAACACAGCCTACATGGCCTACATGTAGCACCAACACTCAAAACTTTTAATGGCTTTTTATTTTCTACTGTATCAAAATTAATTCTTGACCCTTTCTAGGTCATAACTAATCTGACCCTAACTTACTAATTCAGTGTTGTTTCTCCTAACTCCATCACTTCACTCACTCAATTAAACAATACATAATATGGGGGAAATACCAAAATTTAAAAAGCATGGCCCCTCTGTAGCACAAAGCCAGACAAAAGGGTAGATGATTTGTAAATAATTAATTACAATACAATATTAAGTACTATAGTAGACATAAATGCTATAGCAGAATCACCATAACTCTGCCAGAATGGATCAAAGAAGACTTCAGAGGAAGTGACATTTGTCCTCAAAAATGAGAATTTCTCTCCAACTGTCACAGCACTGTAATATCAACA
Organism: Stenella coeruleoalba; assembly: GCF_951394435.1. NCBI lineage: Eukaryota > Metazoa > Chordata > Mammalia > Artiodactyla > Delphinidae > Stenella > Stenella coeruleoalba. The sequence continues at coordinate 24,741,626 of NC_137157.1, read as the reverse complement.
CACCAGTTTCCTCATCTTTGATTCTAGCACTGACCACAGTGATGGTATAGAGGAGGCATGCACTTCAGACATGGATGCACAGATGGATGGACGGATGGATGGAAGGAAAAAAGAACAGAGGGATAAAAAGACAGACACAAACCATCAACAGATGAATGAATAAAGAAGATGTGGTATATATGTACAATGGAATATTAATCAACCATAAAGAAAGAATGAAATATTGCCATTTGCAGCAACATGGATGGACCTAGAGATTACCACACTGAGTGAAGTCAGTCAGAGAAAAGACCAATATTCTTTTGTAGCACTTACGTGTGGAATCTAAAAAATAATACAAATCAATTTATTTATAAAACAGAAGCAGATTCAGACATAAAAAACAAACTTACGGTTACCAAAGAGGAAAGGGGGGGTAGATAAATTAGGAGTATGGGATTAACAGATACACACTACTATATATAAAAGAGATAAACAACAAGGATTTACTGTATAGCACAGGGAACTACATTCAATATCTTGTAATAACCTATAATGGAAAAGAATCTTAAAAAGTATATATATAATTGAATCACTTCACTGTACACCTGAAACTAACACAATATTGTAAATCAGCTATACTTTTTAAAAAAAGACATATATAAAGTAAGAATGAATAACTGTTAGATTAAAATAGGGTAAAACTGGAAGTAGTAATTCAGATGAGGCATTCCAAAATCCTGACATGTGAAAGTGGCAACAGAAAAAGATAAATCTAAAAGATGTTTAGGAAATAAAATTAACAAGATTGGGTGTGACTGACTGGACTAGAGGGAGAAGAGCATGACAGAAAAACATAAGAAGCTGCCAAAGGTTTTGGCTTAAGTGACTAGGCTGATGGTGGCGCATTCACTGTGGCTGGGAATAGAGGTAGGGGGGTAATAAAAGAGTTCAGCTCTGGTAAGGGAGTGCCAAGAGGCAATAATATCTGGGAGACAGCTAGAAAAGAACTAAGAAAAAGAGGTCTGGATTAGAAATAAAGATATGAAGATCATCAGCATATAGGTGATAAGAACAAAGCACTAAATACAGATGAGAATGCCCAGGGATCATGTAAAACATGAGAAGAGGGGCCAAGGACAGAACATTCCAGACAACCAATGTTGCCATTATTTCTACCCATTAAAGTATATTTTTATAACGTACAATGACTAACACAATGCTGAGGACATGACAAATGCTTTAAAGGTACTTACTGATTACATCTCTGAATTAACTGAAAAATGCATATTTATTAAGTATAATAAAGCCATAGATAAAAAATCATTTCTTAAAAATAATTCAGTAAGATGGGCTCAAGGGACTAACGTCTGCTTAAGGAATCCAAAACTTACTTCAAAAATCAACAAAAAGAAAAAAAAAATCAACAAAAAGCTTCCTTCTCACCAGAAACAGCAATACAAATCAGTAATTAAAATATTAAAACCTGGAAGTATATTATACTTCAAAAGTTTATTTTATAAAATACTTTAAAATATGTATTAATTAATTTAAAGGATAATGCCTCTAAATTTGGAGTAAGAGCTTCAGTGTTGTTACCTGATAATTTTTCACAAGTATTAATACCAATTTTAACCAACTTTTGTTTATATCATTTAACATTAACACACACTAGTAACAAATATTAACCATCAACTGTGAAAATAGCAGGATTAAATATATGATAAGACCAAAGTGAGTTAGTAATGAATATAGTGAAAGAAAAATTATTCTTGGGTCCTTTTCCCATTGTTTACAAATATGCATACAAAATTTAGAGTATTCTTGAAAGTATTTACACTAACAAGAATGTGCTATTAGGGCTTCCCTGGTGGCACAGTAGTTGGGAATCCGCCTGCCAATGCAAGGGACACGAGTTCCAGCCCAGGTCCGGGAGGATCCCACATGCCGCGGAGCGATTAGGCCCGTGCGCCACAAATGCTGGGCCTGTGCTCTAGAGCCAGTGAGCCACAACTACTGAGCCCGTGCTCCACAAGAGAGGCCACCGCAATGAGAGGCCAGTGCACTGTGGCGAGGGGTGGCCCCCGCTCGCTGAAACTAGAGAAAGCCCGTGCTCAGCGAGGACCCAACGCAGGACCCAACGCAGGACCCAACGCAGTCAAAAATAAAATAAAATAAATTTATTTTTTTAAATGTGCTATTAAAAAGAGATTTTGTTAACCTTTTAAACTCTTACCACAAACGAAAGAAAGCAAACCTTCTTTCATTGTTTTTCACTTTAATGGACTACTCTTAGGTCAAGTCAATAACATGTTCTGTTTTTTAAATCTGAATAAGAGATAATAACAATACTAATATGCAATTTATATAAGAATCAGTTTTTAATATAAAAAATGACAAAAATGTACAATTTGGTCTGGTATTTCCATTTTTCAGTGATACATAGCCACATATGAAGTGTACAACTTCAAAGATCAAAATTACACTTTAGTTAATTAAAATATGCAATACCAAACCAAAAACCAGTAAGTACTTATACCTGTATAAATATAGACATAGCTTTTATCTACCTTAAGGCAAATTTTTCCCCAACACTGAAGCAATCTACACAGTATGTATCTGGCGCTATCTTCCCTTTTATGACACATGCTCAAATAATGTGAACTAATTTTAACACATTAAAAAAATCAAAATAAAGGCAATTTTCGCTTACCCCGATATGTCATGGATTTATAAATCTACCTCCTTAAATACAGTATTCAATATCATATGTTACTGCAGAATGTCATGGATTTATAAATCTACTCCTTAAATACCATATTCAATATTATATGTTACTGCAGAACATAACGTTATTTATAGTAGGCACCCCACCTGTTAGATTTACGCATAGACGTCTACTGATTTTCCAAGCTGGCCAAAAGAGAGAGGAAAACAGGCTAGGAAAGGTAACCGACACTCAAATACATTCAATACATTTTTCTGGTCCTTGGCAATTCCTCTTTTCAGGTCAAATATTTTGCAGATATCAAAGTAGCTGACAACGGGAAGGGACAGTTAGGGAGTCTAGGATTGACATGTACACACTGCTATATTTAAAAAGGATAACCAAGAAGGACCTACTGTATAGCACAGGGAACTCTGCTCAATGTTATGTGGCAGCCAGGATGGGAGCGGAGTCTGGGGGAGAATGGATACATGTATATATATGGCTGAGTCCCTTTGCTGTGCACCTGAAACTATCACAACATTGTTAATTGGCTATACTCCAATACAAAATAAAAAGTTGAAAAAAAAAAAAAAAAAGCCTGGGAGCAAAATAATGACAAAGAATTCACTGGTGACAGTAAGACTTTTTGGCTCATAGACATTTTTTTAAAAAGTCAGTCTAATAGGTCCTCTCATCACCAGTCAAAGAAATTGCCAACACTGTAGGCTGAACACAAGTTATACCAGGTTTTCTATTGTAGGCAGTTTTTTACCTGACAAATACTATATGAAGTACATATAAAAATGCCATAAACCTACTGTTTATCTTCATCATTTCAAATGCAAAATGCCACAATCAGTTTACAAAATGCATTTAAAATAATTTTTCTATTTAAAAGTTTAAGCAAAAATTACACATTCAAAATTCAAAGAACTCAAAACTATTTTTCCTTCACATGTATGAAAGGGGGCAACTTTTGAAATAGATAAAATACTCTATTTAACATATAATGTCTCTTTTCTACAATACAGCAATACATTCATTGTAATTACACATCATGGAAGTATAAAAGCTATATAAATGAATGCCATGACATGATGCTATTATTTTTATTAAGACTAGAGAACAGTAATAAAGATTCAAAATGTAATGCCCTATAAATATTCAGTATTATTAGACAATAACAAAGAAAATACCACCGCAAAAATTTTGTGTTCATAGAAAATTTTTTTATATTAAGGATCATCATTTTCACTTTTGAATATCCATCTCAGAAGCCACTATAGTTCCATTGTTCACAATAAAATATTTGCAGTTTTTTAGTTAGTACTATTTCACCAATAAAGGAAAAGGAGAAAAACATTACTGAAAATAAGGGGAAAAATAAAAGCCTTGATAGAGTAAATTATTTTATATGCCATCTCTTTCCACCATAATCGTAGGACTAAACAAGTAACTGAAAACTAAATATATCAACATTTATATACTTTAAAATCTTATTCAACACAGCTATTTTGTACTACAGAAAAGATAAAATTTAATTTTTCTATTTCAGTAAAACCAATGACTTATTAGAACAAGATTGCTGGTGTACAAAGCTACCACACTGGATCGCTACCATACACTGAATTAATTAATTAATTAGAATTAATTATTCTAATTTCATCTTTCCTTACTATCTATCTCTTTTTTCCTTCAGGTAACCAGAGTACATTTCACAAGCTGCACTATTTCAAATACCTCACACTAAAAGTGACTTTAATGGGCCTGAATCCGAGGATGAGAATAAATTACACATTTTATAAAAGCTTCTTTAAGTAACAGGCAAATTAGGATATTAACAAGACTTTAATTCTTTTTTTCTTTTAAACAAGACTTTAATTCTTCACACACTCTTTTTACTGATTGTAAAAGTAATGTGAAAATTTGAAAAATAAAGAAATGTATTTTTATTCATCCATAAGTCTCACCACCCAGAAATCTTTGTTAACTTTTTGGTAGATTTCCTTCTAGTGAGAATAAAACTTCAGGTATCTAATTAGACACTAATTAATATGTAGTGGAAAAAAAATCAGCGTATCCTCAATATGACCTTTCGATAAATAAATAAAACATCGATTATTTATGGTATGACCTGTTAATTTCACAAAGAATTGAGGGAGTCCCTCAATTCAGAGACTGGTCCCTAAACTGAAATCCCGTTCACGATTTTTATAGTGTCAACATTTTAATGGCAATAAGCAGCAAGACATGACTGTTCTTACAATGACATCAACAGTAATGTCCCAAACATCAAACAGGCTTTACTTTTCTTTCCATTCATATTCCAATGTTATTTTCGCTGTTAAAAAAATCAATAATAAATTATATTTGCACAGTAATTTTAAAACAGCTTAAATTCAATGACTAAGTTATTTTCTTTGAAGCCCAGCACTCAAACTTTTAGTGCTCCTGACCTATGAGATAACTTACCAAAAAGGTTATCACTTTTAATTCCAACAATCTCGCTCATAAAAAAAAAAAAGAATATTCCTTAAATATAGCCACATTTTTTTCTTTTGTTCCAACCCGTTGTTTATGGAAGTATGCAGGTGCTAGGATTACAAAGACTGAAATGACTTCATCAACAAAGCAACATCTCAACATTAAATAAACCAACTACTTAATCTCATAAAAGAACTGAACAAAATCAATAATATTAATGCTAGCAAATTTTTTTCTTAAAATGTGGCTGAACCTTATTTCTACCTTCAAGGAAGGCTTTCCTTTACTCAAGGCATCAAAGATCTTAAATCCCATTCATTTTCTTCTGTCCAATAGCCAAAAAAATAAGTCTACAATACAGTAACTCAGATTTGTTACTCTATACGCAAGCGCCTTTTAAAAGAAATCCTTCAACAAAGCCTCGAGAAAGAATCAGCAAAGTTGGAGGAAAGAATTGTCTAAGTCAAGCATTTCCTGATAAGTGACAGAAGGTCTAGCGGCTGCCAGGGATACACTTTGCTGACCCTAGGAATAGTCAAAACTCAAAACAAAATTTGCCACTTTTTTATCTAAAAAGTTAATTTGGTTAATAAGAGCTGATAATCCATGACCAACGACGTGTCTCTGGTGGACACATTAATATAAAGAAGGAGCGCCAGGGATTTCAGCTAAGTGCTTTTGCCATTTTTGCAGAAGAAAAGCTAATTGTTAATGGCCATGTGACATTATAAGATCCCAGAAAGGAAAGGGTGGGAGGAAGAGAGAGGAGTTCAAGGCAGTTCAGGGTCAGAACAAGCTCAGACATCCTGTCATTAGCAAACGTTCCCCAAGCTGAAGGCAAAATACTGCTTACCCAAAAAGGAGCGGTGAGAGGTACGGGGAGAACGAGGGGAAAACCACAGGAGAGTCAGTGTGGCAGGGAGGGGGTGATGGGAGGGAGCGAATCTGGAGCTATCCAGCTGAATTGCGGAGCAAAACCATCGGGCACGAAAACGCTGAGAAAAGCCACTGTGACGGAGACGACAATACTTGGCAGCCCCCCCCCCCCGCCCCATGTGCCCCTCCCCATCGGTTCTTTGGGTTTCCCACATTCCCTCCACCTCTGCTCTGACCCACACTCAGGGGTGTGACTCGCCAGCGGGAGGCTGCCCTGATCTTTGTCTCGGCCGGCTCCTCACGCGAGGGCCCCTCCTCCTCCCGCTCCCCACCCACGCACACCCCCGGCGTCTCCAAGGAGCTGGAAACGCGGTGGCCACCGCCGCTTCCTCTCCCACCTCTCGCGGACCTGCGCCCCTTCCTTCCCCTCGGAGTTGCGCAGCCCGCCCTCGCAGCTCCACCCCCGCCGAGGGGACCTTTGTGTCTCGGGGGACTTTCTGCCTCCTCCCCTCCTCGGCCTCGCGGGGAGACCGGCCTCCCCCGGAGACCAAAGCGGCAGCAAGCGCGGAGGCGGCGGCGGCTGGAGGCGCCTCTCGCGAAGGAGCCCAAGCGTCAGACACTCACACCCCACCCCACGCCCGGAAATGCCCGGGCGACCGGGGTCCGAAGTGGACCCGAGGGGCGACAAACACAAGCGAGCCCCTGCGCCGCGCCGTCCTCCTCAACCTCCCGGCCGGGCCTGAGCCGCCCGCCCCGGCCCCCAGTCCCAAGCACCCTCCGGCCGCTCTCAGCCCAGGGTCGGCGGGGCAGCAGGGAAAGCCCCGAGCGGCCGCCAGCCGCCAACTCACCAGCAAGTGCGGGGACCGCGTCCCGAGAGTTGGCGAGGCGAGGCGCACAAGGAAAGCGGCTCCTCCGACGCCCGCGGCGACCGGATGCAGGTCCGGGTCCCAGCGACTGGCAGACCCGAGGCGCCTCCGAGGCGCAGGCCTCCGCCGCCGCAGCAGCCTTCCAGCTCACGCCGAGGGTCCGAGCCTCCGGGAAGGGCCGCCGGTCCCTCACGCGTTGTCAAGCCCCCCGGACAACATGGCTCCCGGGCTGCCGAGCCGCGCAGGCGGCCCACTAATCCCCTTGGAGGAGCCGCAGCGGGAGTGAGGCGCCGACGCCCGGTTGCGGCGGCCCGGCCGGACACGGGCTCCTTCTTCTCTGGGGCCGGGCCGTGCGAAGCTGAGGAGACGCTCGCTGCGTATGCGTCGCTTTTTCACTCGGCGGCTGCGGACTGACGCCTCCGCCTGTTCCCCCGGGGAGAGCGAGCGAGAGAGAAAAAACACTTTTATTGAAATGATCCAACCAGCGGCGGCGGAGAAAGGCGACCGGCCGCGGCAGCTTCCCCCACCCCCTCTTGAGCAGCTCGCCGCAGGCAGCGCGACCCCTGCCGGCGGCGGCGACGGGGGCGGGGAAGGGGCGGGGCCTAGAGGGCGGGGCGGGGTATCCCCGGGAAACCCCCACCCCGAGATGTAGGGCCTTAGTCTCCCGTGCCCGGCTTCTGGAGTGGCTGGAGGGCGGTGGGAGAGGTGAAGAGACCCCCGCAAGGGTGAGAAGGTTAGGCAGTGCCTGTCTACGGCGACTGGGGAAGAAATTATCTGAATAGTTCAGCCCCATCATCTTCCACCCCCCGACAAAACAAAAACTGTTGCTTAAATTATCCAAGTAATTATGTAATTTAGATACCATTGCCGCAGCTCTCTACTGGTTCTCTAGAAAGTTGATGTCAAAGGGCCCACACCTGAGCTTGATTGCTGCAAGTTTTCTCCTTTATTGTGGGTGGCTGGGTGGGTACCAGGGCAGTATTCACTCACACAGGCAGCATTTATTCATTTAAACTACAAACTTCTTTATATTATGTTCTTGACAATATACTAAGTCCTCAGAGGACGGAGAGTCTCCCTGGGATGAAAAATACTCCATAAGCAATTGTAATAAAAATCTGAGCTTTATGTGAAGGGAAATAGAAGGTGCTATGAGATCAGAAAGGAACTTCTGTTGCAGAGTTGGTTAGGTTTTGTTTTCTTGGAGGAGGGGGGCCGCCCGAGAGGTTGGCCCAGTTTCTGTCAATGTTTTTACTTTCTTCTATCCCAGAGGCTAAAGGCTAGTTCAGGAATGAACAGTGGAGTGAAAGTGAAGACAAACTGAAGTAATACTGACCCACTTTTTTCCACTAAAAAGGATAAAAGCATAAAGTAAACACAAACATAAACCCCTAGAGGGAGATAATGCGAGGACCAAAAAAAAAGAGAATGGAGACTGGATGAAGACAACCTAAACAAGAAAAAAAAAAAAAATTAAAACCACGTAAAAGGCCTGGTGAAGTGAGATATGCATATTTTTCCATTGTAATACCTGGAAATAGACAATAAATTTTTTATGTAATTTCAAATCACATTATGTCCTAAGGACTTCTGACAATTATCTTCTTGGATTCCTGGGTGAATCCTTTCCTCCTATAAATAATACCTGATGACTTCTCTTATTTTCTTGCACAAAATTGAATGTATCTACTGTAATATTCAACAATCATACAATCAATCAGACTTCTCCCATACCTCTAAAATTACCAGAATCCGTAAGTTAGGAATATTTATGCTCTACACATATTTAACACTTGCTTATCATACAAGAACACAAATATATAACAAGCTCTCCTTTAAAATAAAAAACAAAAAAACACTGTAATTGATGCTTTTTAGATTTCTCCAATTCAAAGCACTTTGTAATATGGCAAGAAGTAGCATCATTCAGAGATCTTTTAAAGTTGGAAAGACAGAAAAGTGGATATTTTTATAAGAGCTACTTATATGCCAAGTATTTTTCACATACTTGTCTTATTTTAAAAGATAATTGTATGTCTTTTTTTGGACCCTTAGTAAATGTTAAAAATCATAATACAAGTGAGTTTACAAAATAGCATCCTGAGTTTCACATTAATAATTCCCCCTTCTATCATTATATTGGAAATACTCCATGGGAAATCAAAAGATTGTTCTAATTGCCTCATCTAAAGCTGCTAAAGAGGACCTTTTCCTCTTCCTACATCTTTTATTACAATAATAAAGACTTCATAATTAGAACTTAGATGATGATTGTATCGATCTATTTATTCTTTCCATCAAAAAAATATTTACTGAGTACTCCTGATGTGCCAAGCATCATTCTAGGCACTGAAGATACAGAATTGGACAAGACCGACAAGGTATAGCACTCCTGGAACTGTTTGCTAGTGGTAGAAACAAGCAATAAACATGTAACTCACTTAAGGAATTCATAAGATAACTCATAATCATGAGAAATCTAATGAAGAAAATGAAACAGTAATGGAAAAGAAATTGAGGGGAGGGACAGGATAGGTGGTGAGGTCAGGAAAGGCTTGATTATCAGCAGAGGCTGAAAGGGTTCTTTCTTTGTATCAACTTGGTAAATGATTCAATCAAGAAAAGATCACATGAAAAAAGAAATTGTGGTATTTACATACCACAATTATTATTTAATGGCTGAATATTATTCAGCCGTTAAAAAAGAAGGAAATGATGCTACCACATGGATGTATCAGGAGAACGTTACACTAAGTGAAATTAGCCAATCACAGAAGGACAAATATTCATGATTCCATTTATATGAAGTATGACAAATAGTCATACCAAATAGGGATACCATTTATATGAAGTATGACAAATAGTCAAATTCAGAAGCAGAAAGTAGAAGGAGGATTGCCAGAGGCTAGAGGGTGGGGGAAATGGGGAGTTGCTCTTCAATGAGTATAAGGTTTCAATTATACAAGATGAAAAAGTTCTAGAGATCTGCTGTACAACATTGTGCCTATAGTTAACGATACTATACTGAAACCTGAAGAATTTAAGAGGGTAGATCTCTTTTTATCTGTTCTTATTGCAAAAAAGAAAAGTCACATTCAGTCAAAATAATGGGTGAGTGCATTTATGTAATTCCTTTTTAAAATTGATTTAAAATTCACACATCATATTTTTGGCATGTTGGACTTTTTCCTAGGTTGTAATATAGACTTTTTTTAACCTGGTAAAATAAAGTTAAATTATAAAATTACTTAGAGCATTTCCCAAACTGTGCTTAATAGATACTCTGTAGAGCTTGGTGGGGGGAAAGGGTTGAGAAGGATCTCAAGATCAATCCAACTACTTGATCTCTTTTGGAAATTCACAATGCACATTTACATATTAAAAGCTCTGAGAAGTTCCGAGATTAAAAGTAACTTTCTTTCCAGTTAAACCAGTGTATCCCAAAATGTTACATAGCTTTAATCACAGGACATATATGAAAATACTGAGGGACACAGGATCGCAGGTGAGCACAGTTTGGGAAACTGCTCTCTTGAAGCCTGAGGCATTTACTCTTCAGCCTCGGGAAAGAGGGCCCCTGAAGGGGAGAATCTGAAGGTCATTGAACTTTGGACAGAGAGAGTAGGAGATGGAGCTGGAAAATCTTTGTTGTGATTCACACTCTGAGAGTGACATAGCCTGGGAAACAAATGTGAAACATGACCAGATAAGATTTGGAAAAAAGACACTTAAGCTGGTTTTCAGTTGCTCAACATCAGTGGTTCTCAAACGATGGTCCCTAAACCAGCAGCAGCAATATCACCTGGGGATTTCCTAGAAATAAAAATTCTCAGGCCCCACCTGATACCAGCTGAATCAGAAACTCTGGGATGGAGCCCAGCAAGCAGTTTTAACAAGTCCTCTAGGATTCCACTGCACAAGAAAGTTTGAAAACCACTACTCTGCACAACGTCAATACATAGCTTTACCTATCTACAAAACAATTTTATACACGTATGAATTTTTGGACCATTTCCAATTATTAATAATTGTAAAAAATTCTCAAAGAAATTAGTTAACTTACCAAATTGGTAAAAAGCTTTTTGTCTACACACTTCTCTATTTTGCTAGGCCAAACCATGCAGTAAATCTATTTTTTTTGCAACAGGAGTGAAGCAAATCAGCTAAGGGTAGCAATCAACTATCTTCCCCTAATATCATTTGAGCAAAATAATTTTACATTTGGTAAAAGTGAAGCTATAGGTGAGAAAAGTGTATTTTCAAAGGATCTTTTGAACCTGCTTTGAAAGGAAAACAGCTAGCCTCACCCCAACATTTATTTTTTGTAAATATTTTGTACCATTCCAACATTTGCAGAACAGCTTGATACCAATGCACAGTGATACAGTTGTAGCCCATCACTTTAAAAGTTAACTATAAAGGGTTAGTTTACAGAGTCAGATCTATTTAAAATCATTATCAGAATACATACAAGTTACAAATTGGGGGAGGGAAACGCCTTCCCTGTCTACATCTACATTTTCAAATTTTCAGTGTTTGAAATACTGCATTTAACTGTAGAGGGTTGGTAGATAGCATCCAAAATATTTGGTACAGTACAGGCAACATTATAAAAAGTTTTCAGAAAAGTGAGGTCAGGTGTCCTTACAAGGGAAATAAATCCAGAAACCAAACTCAGTCTTGGCAGCTAAGGAAGACATAGTTTTCAAACATTTCGTTTTAAAATGAAGTTGTTCTTTAGTTGTTGACAAAATTGCTTAGTTTTTTTGGTCTCCAGAGTGTTAGTCTCCAGGATTCCAGTAAGGCTCCACACAAGGCTCTATTAAGAGACTAAGAAGTGATTAAATAGCCTTTCTTTCTTTCTTTTTTCCTTCCTTCCATCCTTCCTTCTTCTCTCTCTCTGTCTCTCCCTCCCTCCCTCCCTCTCTCCTTCCCTCCCTTTCTTTCTCTCTCTCTCCCTTTCTCTTTCTTTCTTTCTTAAACCTTGTGATATTACCTGCTCTTAACTAAATTGATGGTCTGACTACTGAAAAAAAAAAAAGCAGGGATGGGCTGTTAATAAATATTTGAGCTTCCTGAGAAATGAAGCACAACATGAAGCCACCTTTAAGACTTAACAAATTCCTCCCCTTTTAAAAAAAAACCTTGTTGAAAAGTGGGAGCTAGGGCAGTAAAGGTTTTTCCCTCTTAAACACATTAAGAAGGAAGATGTGGCAATTAGCCATTTTCCCAAGGGCTTATCAGAATGATTACTGACCTCTTTTCATCCTTGAAAGAATGAGAGAAGAAAGGGAGTAGCAGCAATGGCCTTTGGGTTTTGTCATCTTTGAAATTTGGCCCAGTGATTAGCTTTTAGAGAAGTTTATAAGACTGATTTGTAGATGTGACCTTTTTAGTCTTTAGCTATTACTTCAGAAGGGCAAGTTTTTCAGTAAACTAACTTTGCCTGGTCCAAACCAATAGGACCCTGAGACCATTTTAGAGTTGATAGGACCTGTGAAGAGGAGACTAGAGCACATGTTTGGCATTTAACATTGGGAAAATGGAAAAATTTAGAACAAGGAAGAGAAAAAAGATGACAAGAATTAGGTAAAAAGCAGTGGCAAAGGAGAAGGAGAAGAATTAAGCCTTATAAACGTAACTTTATTTCAGCAACGAGGAAGCCGCAAATGTTAATTAATATTAAAGTTCATGTAATAGAAAGGCTAAAAAAGCACGAGGCTAAGCAGGTTAGTGTTCTAGCCCTGAAGCAGTATTGCATGGGAGTCCTAGCTTTGCCACTGTGAGATTTCGGTTACTTAACTAAGAGTTTCCTTATATGTAAAATTAGGATCATAACATACCTGCCAGGTTGTAGGAGTTAAATGAAATAATGAATGAAAAACACCTGTATCACAACTTTTTCTTTTGTGATATAAACAGCAATTCAGATAATCTATACAAAAGGGGAATTTTGTTGTTTACATAACTGCAAAGACCAGAGTACAGGCTTCAGGGATATCTTATCCAAGGAGTCCACATGATGGCATCAAAACCTGGTTTCTCTCCTTCCTTTGGTTCTGCCTTTGGCAGCCTCGGCTTATTCCCCCATTAGGTCAAAAGATGGCTGCAATATTTGTAGCTCTAAACTTTCCAGGTCAAGTCCTGCAGAAAAAAGGGAGCAGCATCCCCAGTAGCACGAACATTACTCTAAATAGCCCACCTGGAATCAATGAGTGTCACTGTGGCCAAGGCAATTGAGTGATTGGCCACATATACTCCACTCTTAAAGCCAGGGTAGAGTTTGCTTCACCTGGATACCATGCACTGAGAGCATGGGAAAAGAGATTCCTCCCAAAACAAAATGAGGGTTTACTCTTACCATAAGTAGGGTAGTGGATGTAGGCATCCACTTAATTAAAATGCAACAGGGCAGGGATGAGTGAGCTTTATCGTCAGCTGGATCCGGGAAGTCTGCCTCAGAGAACAGTCACTCCACCTCTCATCTGGGCTTCAGTCTGTTTCTACTTCATTCTCTCAGGCTTCTCTTCAAGTTCACTGGCACCTCTGGGATCACACCCTCACAGTTCCTAATCTAAAGGGAAGGAGTTTCTTTCAGAAAATTCCAAGGAAGAACTGGGATTGGTCCAGCCTGGGTCATAAGCGTCCACCCTGTAACCAGAAGAGTCCCACCTGACCATGTGGAGTGGGTAAGATGAAGTTGCCCAAGGAACAGGAGGGTGCTATTAACAGATGTAAGAGGGAAGGGATGGATACAGGACAGTCAAAAATCACAGGTGTCAACTATACCTGGGTAACTGCCAAGGGTATAATCAGAAATTGCAAATCAGAGAAAGTAATTTTGGTGTGGAGTGCAGGGTGAACCAAGAGGACGAGTAAATGAATGAATAAACGGATAAACAAACTGTGGTATATTCATACTCAGCATAGGATACTACTCAGCACTAAAAAGGAAGGAATTACTTATGTATGCAACAGCATGGATGAACCCCATAATAATAATGTTGAGTGAAGGAAGTCAGATCAAAAAAGAGTACACACACGGTATGTTTCCTTTTTTTTTTTTTTTTTTTTGCGGTACGCGGGCCTCTCGCTGTTGTGGCCTCTCCTGTTGCGGAGCACAGGCTCCGGACGCGCAGGCTCAGCGACCATGGCTCACGGGCCCAGCCGCTCCGCATGTGGGATCTTCCCGGACCGGGGCACGAACCCCTGTCCCCTGCATCGGCAGGCGAACTCTCAACCACTGTGCCACCAGGGAAACCCCCGTTTCCATTTTTATAAAATTATGGGAAATGCAAACTAATCTATAGTGACAGAAAGAAGATTAGTGGCTGCCTGGGTCTGAGGGAGGAAAGGATTAAAAGAGGCATGAGGACACTTGTGAGGATGATAAATATGTTCTTTTTTTTCCTGTATCGTGGTGAGTTTCATGGGTATACACACATGTGAAAACATCAAATTGGACACTAAATATGTGCAGTTGATTGTATGTTAATCATAACTGAATAATATTGTTTAAAGAGGAAGAAAATGTATTCCAAAACACTATCCTGTTTAATGGTATTTGAAACTATTACTTCACCTGTCTGTACAAGTCTGAATTTTTCACAGTGTTATAAATGCAGGCTTTCTGTAAGTATGTCTATATAGAAGTCACACCACTTAACCCATAGGTAGTATCTAGCCTCAGGGTCAAAGACGAGGTTAATAAAAACACAACTAAGATTATATTTTTCTTGACAGATTTCTCTCCATAGTGAAAAAGAGTGTAGCAGTGGGCAATAGTAAGTGAGCCATGCTTGTATAAACCTACTTGACTGTGTATAAAATATTGACCTGGTAAATCTAGAACATCCTTTTAAAGCAGATTATAGTATTCAATAAATTCAGCTCCCTTCTCCTTCCACTTCTTCAATGTGAAAATAATCCAAAAAGTTTGAAATATTGTTCATTTCATATGTTTTCTGAATATATATATATATATATATTTTTTTTTTCTGTTTTTAATGGACCTGAAATGTAGATTATTTGTGCAGTTGAAGGTGCTTGTCCTATAGGCAGAGGGAAGCTTGCCATTGGGCAGGACATCCTGTTTCTCTGGGCACCCTGAAACTCAAACCATTAGGTAGATCACAGTCAGAACTGCTTTCCAAAGCTCAAAAAAGTTACCTATCTGCAAATTCTAGTTTGATTGGAATGCGTCAGAAGTGCTAAGTATTTCAGTATTACCTCTCATACACCTAGAAACACAAAGACACTTTACAAAGGCTGCTTACACTATCTGTTGTAAGACAATGAGAAAGATAAATCTTCCTGAGCTTCAATTTCTTCATGTGTAAATGGGCATAACTCATGGGGTCTTTCATGAGGATTCAAGATACCACATATAAAAGGGCCTAACCCACTTCCCTGGTGGTGCAGTGGTTGAGAGTCCGCCTGCCGATGCAGGGGACACGGGTTTGTGCCCCGGTCCGGGAAGATCCCCCATGCTGCGGAGCGGCTGGGCCCATGAGCCATGGCCACTGAGCCTGCGCGTCCGGAGCCTGTGCTCCACAACGGGAGAGGCCACAACAGTGAGAGGCCCGCGTACTGAAGAAAAAAAAAAAGAAAAAAGGGCCTAGCCCAATATTTGGCACTTAACAGGCAATGAATAAATGTTAGTGTTCTTCCTTCCACTCCTGCACACCATGACTATAAAAGTCGTGGAAAAATACTTTGATGAAAATGCATCTAGGAAGGCAGAGATTTAAGTTTACAATGCTCAAGAGAAATAATCTGTCTTCTAAGAAGAGGAGCCAAAATATTTAGGAAAAAGGAATAGAGACAAATATTGTTGCTGGAAGATCAGCACCTCTATTTAGAAAAGAATTAGATGTTTGTATCCTAGTGTATTTCATCAGAAGCATTAACATCCAGAATGTGAAGGGTCAGTAATAGTTATTATGAATAAAACACATGTACTTTGTGATGTATAAAGATTTTCCTGTAAGGGAAACAAAACATATGAACATAGATTCTTATTTTTCTACTTTTTTACACCTTGTATTTACAAGTACAACTATAAACCTCGATTTATTTTATCAGAGATACTCAAGCAATTTTAGGGCTGGGAAGTGGAAGTCTTCCAGTTCTCATATTTACTTTTCAATGATCGCTTCATTCAAGTATTCCTCCAACCAATATGTGTCTGGTATCCACAATGTACCAGGCACTGTAAGGAATAGAAAGATAGCAAGCAATGTCTCTGTCCCCAAAGGGCTTAGTGTCCATCAGGGGAGAAAAAGACCTAGTCATAATTCAAAAAGAACTAAGGGCATAAAAGTTTGAACGTGCTGCTCAGGGGAGGAGAAGGACTTCTAGCTGAGAGGAGTGGAGGGTTAGGAAATCAAGGCAGGTTACACTCTTACAGAAGACAAGTCAATAAGCACTTACTGGTGACTAATTAGGCGTCTAGCATTGAGTGCTATAGAGAATGCAGAAGTACCTTACATGGTAATCCCTGGACATGTGGAATGCACAGCATGTGTTTGACAGAATATCCTAGTGCCAGGCAGGCTATCTCTACTCCTTCTATAACTTTTGATATAGTTATTTCAAATGCCAATTGCTTATTAATAGTAATTCAGTTATTAATAGTAATCCAGTCTCAAAAAAAACGGTGAATCTGTGACATGTAGAGACAAAAGGCAGGTGGTTTGAGAAACAGATGATGAGGAACTTCCCTGGTGGTCCAGTGGGTAAGACTCCAAACTCCTAATGCAGGGAGCCAGGGTTCAATCCCTGGTTGGGGAACTAGTGCCAAACTAAGAGTTCACATGCTGCAACTAAAAGAGCCTACATGCCACAAAGAAGATCCCGCATGCCGCAACTAAGACCCAGAGCAGCCTAAATAAATAAATAAATACTTTTTTAAAAAACAGATAATGAAACAAAGAAAAAAAGAAATCAGTACATTTTGAAATAGCCTCTATTCCTTTGCCAAATTGTGGATGGGTCTTGCCATTCTTTAGGAATCTTGTCTGCATGGCAATATTTTGAAAATTAAAATTTTAAGTTAGTTATTTGGTTACTGCCTAGGCACTTGTTTTTAGAGAATAGTAAAATTATGACTATTTAGAGGCATAAAATTTTCGTCCAGTGTTTATGCATAGGAAGATTAAAATGAGTACTAAACTTTTGTTAGGTTAAGCATTTTATTTCACAATAGATGTAAATCCTTATATTTATTTTAAAATAATCTTCAGAAATAAATTTAGTTTTCATTTGTATTGTAAGCTCATTAAATGTGAAGCAATCTATTTCTTTCCCTAGAATCAAGTTTCCAACTTTCCCATCCAAAACAACCTCACCCCCTAAGTTTGGCATCTCAGTTTTTCGATTTTTCCCCTGAGAAACAGTGTTTGTCCTTTTGTATCTGATTCATGCCTTCTGCTGTCTTACAAATTGGATGTCTCAGCTTTTTTTGCAAGTCACGTACTTCCAACTCAGATTTAAGCATGTCTCTATGGCTCACACAAATGACACTCAAGCCAGCAACATACAACAGGCTCAAACTATATCATAATTGAGCCTGAGGGGGAGTCATCTATTTTATTTGAAAGAAGGGATGAATTGGAATGAGAAGAAGCTTGAAGACAGACTTTGAAAAGATGACAGAGGAAGGACGGAAGAAAAAATTATTAGAATTTTTAACAACTTTCTCTTTTTCTTATAGAAGACTAGAAGATAAAAATTTAATTAAATGTTCTCTTCACCCATTTCCTTTTTGGTAAAAACTCTAAAAATTATAATAATATTACAAAAGGTTCACAAAAGAAATGAAAGAAAATCACACATAACTCTTCAACTCCAACAAAATAACTTTCACCATTGTGAAGTATCTCCCTGTAGCCTTTATTTGATATTCATGTATTTTCAATAGTGCACAGGTAATTTTGTATCACATGCTTCACTTACGGTTATCCTATTTCGTGGCTGCCTAACACTCTGTAACATGTATTTCATGGGCCCTCCCCACCTCTCTGCAAAGTCTTCCCCAGAGTGTGCTTGGATATTACTGCAACGAATGGGTTCCTCACTTGTGTTCCTGCCCGGTCAGCTGTCACATGTACTATTTAATTACTCTTCTCCATTGCTGGAGACTACCACGTTTTCAGGCAAGCTGAGTCTGTGAAAACTGATACTTCAACCTAAGGGGTTCCTACTTGCAGAAAGGGGAAATTGGAGTGGGGGCTGACAAATGCCCTTGGGGTTCCCTAGAAGTAGGCACACATTTTTCCTGATCTACCTCTAAACTATGCTCATTTTTAGTGATAAAAGATGTTGTGTCTAAATGTTGGGCTTGATATGAATTTTTTAAAAATATTTATTCTGGGTAACATACAATAATAAGCAAGTCACTTCACCTGTTTGACCTTAATTTTCTTATCTATAGATTGGGATAATACTTTCCACTTTGCAGAGCAATTATAAGGATTAGAGGCATGCTTATACAGCTCCCAGGACCACATTAATATTGATAGCTATATCGTTATTATTTATTGTTCATGTACTAGAAGCAGACTTAATTGAAATGGCCTACCCCATCTTCAAAGCAGCAGAAAAAGAACTGTAGGCTAAGAGGCAAACTTTCAACTCTGTTTTGTTGTTTTGATTAGTAATTTAAGAAAAATTCTTGAACTCAAAATAATTCATATTATAAAAAAGACATTATTAAATTAGATGTGAAAAGTATGCGACTTTCATATACTTGAAAATGAAATGGCTTTAAATTAGCTTTTCCATTTTTTTTCTTTTTAAAGCAAAGAGTCCATTTCAGCATATGGCCACAAGATATTCACTACAGTATTCACTAACTAGTATAAGCTATTTGCTATAGACTGAATGTTTATGTCCCCCTAAAAATCACTTGTTAAATCCTAGCCCACAATATAATGGTATTAGGAAGTGGGTGCTTTGGTAAGTGACTAGGTTATGAGAATGGAGTCCTCATGAGTGGGATTAATGCCCTTATAAAAGACCCCAGAGAGCTCCCTTGTCCTTTCTGCCTTGTGAGGGCACAGTAACAAGATGGGTGTCTATGAACCAGGAAATGAGCTCTCACCAGACACCACATCTGCCAGCATCTCTATGCTGGACTTCCCAGCTACCAGAACGGTGAAAGAAAGAAATTTCTGTTGTTTGTAAGCCACCTAGTCTATAGTACTCTGTTTGAGCAGCCCAAAGCGACTAAGACAGTGTTACATACAGAATTCAGTCAATGGCAAAATGACACAGCTGGAAAAACTAGGGTTTGGGTTTAGAGAATAGAGACACACCCAGGTGAAATCTGGTGTTGGTTATTTAAGATGCTAAAGTCTGCTAGTGTATTTGAAACCGGGACATCTGTCATTAAAGAAGAAAAACAGGCAGAAACAAGATGGGGTAGGTGGCAGATGGATTTCCCAAGCAGCTGCAGGTCTAGACAGGTTGGAGGTGATTGTTGGGAAAATGCGATAGTAACACATTTGGAACAAAAACTTTCATTTTCACAGTTTTTTTGGTAGGTTGGATGGTTGTTTTGTTTTGGTTCCAAAGAACTTTCTTATGTGACTGTTGGATGTTCCCCTGAGGAACATCCAACACTGGCCTTAGACACAAGAGGGCTAGACTCAAATTCCAGTTCTAACACTTATTAGCTGTGTGACTTTGGGTAATTATTTCAATGTTCTGGAGTTTCCACTTATTCACTGTAAAATGAGGTGTCCATATTAGATCCATAGTTCTTAACTATTTTGGAGAGGGGGTGTCACGCACCTCTTGAGCTGATGAAGGAAAAGGCTGATTGTCTCACAAAAATGCACATAAACATCCCTTCAAATTTGGGCATACACTTAATTTCATGACATTATAAATTGATTTGCTTCTCATAGAAAAAAGCTTACAAAAATTTTTCCTTTTCTCATTCTTATTTATTCATATAAATGAAGCAATTTGAAATTAATCAAAGTATGCAAATACAAAATAAAATTCCTCCTCAAAGCAAATTTAAATGAGAAGGCTACCATCATTTGACTTGAAGAGATTATGGAATAGTCTTTATATCAAAATGTTTGTCACTTGTGCTATTCTATCAATTTTGACTTTTAATTTTGATAGCTACAATTGAAAGGAAGCCCCGATTAACAAAGCAAGTTGTAGCAAATGGATAGGCTTATGCTAAGACACCTTGGATTTCTCTAGGACTCTTCAAGCTGATACAGTTGCATCATTTCCTCGTTCCTCGGGTCAATGAATTTGGTCATCTTTGCAAAGTCTGAATCATCTCTGCTGTTTATGTCAGCAAGGAAATGATTAAAATCCACATCTCAATTTTAAAGTCAAATGAGTGTAACCAACCTTTGGAGAAGTTCTGCAGTGTTTCCAGGTGTCTGTAGATTTCTGCCTTGTGAGAAATTGACAAGTTTCATCACTCTCAAGCAGGGCCAGAAGACTCTCCTCCAGTAAGGGAAAAAGTTCATATTTGTCTGTTTCCAATCTCTTCTCCCACAGTGGCAACTTGGCCAAAAGGGCCTGTGGGTTTTTTTGGTGTGTGTATATTTTGGTTACCTTCCAAAATGGTGTCCTCAGGACCTTATGCTGAAAAAAAAAAAAAAGCCTTACCTTATTTGCTTGATCAAATAAATCAAAGCCACAAATGACATTTCCCCTGTGGATTTTTTTTTTTTTTGCGGTACGGGGGTCTCTCACTGTTGTGGCCTCTCCCATTGCGGAGCACAGGCTCTGGACGCGCAGGCTCAGCGGCCATGGCTCATGGGCCCAGCCGCTCTGCGGCATGTGGGATCTTCCCGGACCGGGGCACGAACCCGTGTCTCCTGCATCAGCAGGCGAACTCTCAACCACTGCGCCACCAGGGAAGCCCATGGATTTATTTTAGGAGAGAATTTCAAAGAATAGCTTCATATTCTGCTTCCATTTCTTGACAAAAATTCCTTTAAATCGCAATGAGTCAAATCCCTGGGTCTGGAGAAATTGATAACTTCTGTAGCAATAGGCACAACTTCTTCAGGACTACTGGCAAGGACTTTGGTGCCTATGCAAGGTGATATAGAAAGCTGTGACTCATGGTGATGTGTTGAGCTTCTTTCTTCATCAAAGCAGAAGAACCACGTGTGTTGCCAAACACTGCATGGGCACCATAGTTCCAAAATTTTGTTTGCAATGGAGTTTTTACTTGAAGAAGTAACTCTTTACCATTTCAAGTAATTCTGAGCCTTTGAGGTTTCCATATGGGCTCATAAAATAAAGTTCTTCAAATTTTTGTGAACACATATTTGACAGATGGACATTACAAAACTACTGGCACTTTTTTGCTGAAGAGAATGGCAAATTTCTCCAAAATAACAGGTGAATGTCAGTAAATCCAGGGCAGAGTATGTCATTTGGCAAAAGCACTGGTTCCATATTATTCTCTTATTCCAAGCCATAATTTAACTTGACCATTTAAAAGCACAAGTTTTGTGACTGGCTCCTTTTGCCTAGCAATGCAATTAGAATCCTTCAGACAGGAAGTGTTGGGGTAAATGCAGGCTTTTGGAAAATTCCAGCCTTTCCAATTTCAGTCTTCTCAAAATAAAACAAAAACAAATAACAACAAAACCACCCCATTGTCTCATGTATTTTCAGGGTAGAGAGATATAGAGGTGTTTCTTCAGCTCTTTACCTGCTAGCTGCCATGAGCGAGAATCATAGTGCACAACAAGTAACCTGGCTTTCACATCCTGTAACAATAGAGCAATGCATATCAAACCAAAGAGTGCCATGTCTGTTTCCAACCTCTTCTCCCACAGTGGCAATTTAGGAGAAGCACTTTTTTCTTTCAATTTCAGCTAATCATAAATATAATATCAGGGGGACTTCCCTGGTAGCACAGTGGTTAAGAATCTGCCTGCCAATGCAGGGGACACGGGTTCAATCCCTGGTCCGGGAAGATCCCACATGCTGCAGAGCAACGAAGCCCATGCACCACAACTACTGAGCCTGTGCTCTAGAGCCCACGAGCCACAACTACTGAGCCTGTGTGCTACAACTAATGAAGCCTGCGCTCCTAGAGCCCATGCTCTGCAACAAGAGAAGCCACCGCAGTGAGAAGCCCTCGCACCGCAATGAGTAGCCCCTGCTCGCCACTAGAGAAAGCCTGCGTGCAGCAATGACGACCCAACACAGCCAAAAGTAAAATAAATAAATTTATTTTAAAATATATATATTTATATAATATCGGGAATAATTTTAAGATTGGGTTAGGAGGGCAAAAGTAAAAGTTACTGCTTCTTTCTACTTTCCAAAATTTACATAATGCTATTATATTATTTTTAAAATATGAATTACATATTAAAATGA
This sequence comes from Stenella coeruleoalba, assembly GCF_951394435.1. Classification (NCBI taxonomy): domain Eukaryota; kingdom Metazoa; phylum Chordata; class Mammalia; order Artiodactyla; family Delphinidae; genus Stenella; species Stenella coeruleoalba. Next base: position 24,719,333 of record NC_137157.1, on the reverse strand, counting down.
AACAGAATATCAGAAAAATGAGACTTGCAGAAGTCAAAAAAATCATATGCCACTTGGATATGACAGCAGAAACTTTCAGAATATGACAGTTATGCCAGCTGCAACTAATTGTGCTAGCTGTTTAACATATATTGTCTCACTTGATTTTCATAATAATTCTGTGAGACAGATACTATTATTGTCCTCATTTTACAGATGAGGAATTTGGAACTCAGAAAGGATAACCAACTTGCCCAATGTCACACAGCTAGTGGCTGAGCCAAGATTCGAAATTGGGTCTCCTTAACTCCAAAGCCTGTGCTCTTAATTACTACACAAAGGTGAAGGAATCAGAGATGCAGGTGAGAAAATAGTATAAGCAGAATTCTTAGCTGAAGGATAAATATGGGCTATTCATGGGAGGAGAGATTAATTTAAAGAGAAATGAATAAAAGTATCTTTGGAGAAGGTACCATATTACAAACAAATCCAGCTCCCTTTGCTCTTAAATCTCTGCTCCCGAAGAGTCTTCTGATTTGTGACTTAGCCTCCACAATCGTAGGTACCAGGAATGGAGTCCCAATTCACAATCCAGGTCCTTAGAAATTTCCATGATAATCTAATGAATTTCTTTCATGTCAAACAAGATCCTGGGGGGTTGAGCAGTACAAGACAAGTTTTCTAAGACCTGATCACGGCGTCTCCTTCTCTGAATCCCTCCTTTTATTAATCCCTGTATCTTCCCAGCCCTGCACAGTGTCGGGCAGTTAGTGGGCACCCCAGTAAATGTCAGTTGACTGATAAAATACTGAAAAAGGTTTTGAAAGACTCACTAAGTCAAGTTGGCAGATTCTAATACCCAGCAACTTGTTGAAATTCTGCTGCAGGAGCAATATTTAGATAAACTTGATCGGTTAACTCCTCCCACCCCCATCCCATTAACAGCGCAGAGTTTGACAAGGGGCAGAACCATCTTGCAATTCTTGCATGACAAACCTTTGTTTCAACAGGCACGTGCCTGAATTGAGCAGCCCTTACTGGTGCTGACTCCAGCACATCTCCCAGTCTCTGCTGCCTCTTGATTCTTTTTGCAACGATTTTATGCCATCGTTTTCTTATCTTTACAAAGCATATTTTTTACCCCTGCCCTTGGCCATACTAAAATTTGTTCATCTGAATTCTGACTGCTTTGATAACATGCTACAGCTAATTTCTGCTTTTTCTATTAATTCCTTCTGAAATGAAAGAGAGAAGAGCTACATTTTCTTCTCAGTTGCAAACAATTCTTTGCCCCTCCCCAAGCCCCCAGTCATATTATCAGGTAATCTTAGTGACAGATAAGCAAAACACACTATGCTGTAGCAGTGCAAATAGTCTACCTTCCTCCTGAATTTTCTTCAGTAATCCAGTTTCTGCCATTTTCCAGTCGTTAGCTCTGCAAGGTGACTCTGCAGGGTTTTTTTTCTGGGGAAACACCTGTTCTTCCTGCAAAAGAAAAGCTATTGCTCTCACTAAACGAGTCCGAATGCCCTGGGAGGATTTCCTTCTGTGGCTTTGTTTGTTCCTGAAACAGGTGCTCCTGCTGAGCTTTCTCGCCTGGGTAGCTTTGGTGAAGGGAAATAAATGTTGCTGGCAATTTCTTCAGTTCTTAATATATTAATAGTGTTGTTTTCTTACCAGTGCCCGTGTAAACTCTTGTTATGAGTGAAAAAAAGATACCCTTGAATACCACCCTAAAAGACAGCCTTTGCCTTGGGAATAAACTCCAATAATTCGCTTCCCTCTATAAATTATTTCTATAAAAATGCAGAAGCAATCCTGGCTGACAGAGAATGAAGTTAT